>NW_022631008.1:20766391-21973944 GCF_010015895.1 Lontra canadensis
TATATATATATATATATATATATATATATATCTCTCCATATATAGTATCATATGGATATTATAGTAACTTTGGGACAATACTTTGCATCAAATCCCAAAACCTTCAATCAATGGTAGTGAATGGCCTGCATGAAAGCAAAAGATAACAACAAAGAGAGGTGGAATGTGCCCTTCCTTTGTATACCATCAAATTTTGATTAAGGTATAAATTTACTTCTGCTCTGAGAACATACACTTTTATGATGATGTTTTTATAAGATAAAGCAATTAGCAAGACAGGAAACAACATGTGTTGGAGGGGATGTGGAGAAAGGGGAACCCTCTTACACTGTTGGTGGGCATGCAAGATGGTGCAGCCACTTTGGAGAACAGTGTGGAGATTCCTCAAGAAATTTAAAATAGAGCTTCCCTATGACCCTGACATTGCACTACTGGGTATTTACCCCAAAGATACAGATGTAGTGAAAAGAAGGGCCATCTGTACCCCAATGTTTATAGCAGCAATGGTCACGGTCACCAAACTGTGGAAAGAACCAAGATGCTCTTCAATGGACGAATGGATAAGGAAGATGTGGTCCATATACACTATGGAGTATTATGCCTCCACCAGAAAGGATGAATACCCAACTTTTGTATCAACATGGACGGGACTGGAAGAGATTATGCTGAGTGAAATAAGTCAAGCAGAGAGAGTCAATTATCATATGGTTTCACTCATTTGTGGGGCATAAAAAATAGCATGGAGGACAAGGGGAGTTAGGAGAAGGGAGTTGGGGAAAATTGGAAGGGGAGGTGAACCATGAGAGACTATGGACTCTGAAAAACAATCTGAGGGGTTTGAAGGGGCAAGGGGTGGGAGGTTGGGGGAACCAGGTGGTGGGTATTAGAGAGGGCATGGATTGCATGGAGCACTGGGTGTGGTGCAAAAACAAGGAATACTGTTATGCTGAAAATAAAAATAAAATAAAATAATAAAATAAAAAAGATAAAACATTGAAATGAGACTGAAGTATAAAATACCATAAGTAGTATAATTTATCATTAATCAAGCACCAAAGAGAATTAGTTATTTCTGGAGGAAATGACAATGAGATCAGCTCAGTGTTTAATAGAATAACCTACTGCATAGAATACTGAGAAAATTGGGAGAAATTTTTTTGTAGTTGATCAATGTTCTAAATCTCAGTAATCTTTTTGGTTTTTGGTTTTAGAAGACTTTATTTGGGTACCTGGGTGGCTCAGTGGATTAGGCCTCTGCCTTCAGCTTAGGTCATGATCTCGGTGTCCTGGGATGGAGTCCTGCATCAGGCTCTCTGCTCAGTAGGGAGCCCAGCTTTCCCCTCTCTCTCTGCCTCTCTGCCTGCTTGTGATCTCTCTCTCTCTGTCAAACAGATGGATATAATCTTTAAAAAAAAAAAAAAAAGATTTTATTTATTTGTCAGGGAGAGAGAGAGAGAGAGCACAAGCAGGAGGAGCAGCAAGCAGAGAGAGAAGCAGGCTCTCTGCCCCTTCAAGCAGGGAGCCCGATGGCAGGACTCGATTCCAGGACCCTGGGATCATGACCTGTGCTTAAGACAGATGCTTAACTGAAAAAACCACCTAGGCACCCCAACATACCAGTAATCTTAAACTGCTGTTAAAATTTCCTTCCACATGTATCACCAAAGATATGATCTGAATAAAATTTGAGAAACACTGTACTTGAAAATATAAATGGGAATCTAAAGGATGCAGGGCTTTTAAAAACAACAGAAAGAAAGAGATGACAAGTAGTTTTGAAGTATGTGATAGATTATTTGGAAAGGTGGTCTAATTGAAAACCTAGAAGATCATGCTAACTCATAATGGTAGTCATTAGAGCTATTTGCTATTATTTTCAGTTAACTCCTGGGCACAAAGTAAGGACTGTACTTCCTGGTCCCCTTGAGGTTGTATGAGATTATGTGAGTAGTTATGATTAATGACTAAGAAAAACAATGATATATACCTACCATTATGAATGGATATCTTTGATTGCTGCCAGGAATGTTTTTTCCCCCTAGTCTGGCCAACAAAACCATTAGCAATGATGGATGTTCTAACGGTCTGTGATGAGCTGACCAGCTGACCAGTAATCGACAAAGTATGAGTGAGAAATAAATTTTGTTGCAGTAAGCCACTGAGATATAGGGAGTGTTACTGTAGCATAACCCCATCTTTCCTGACAGATACCCTAATTAATACATAGATTATGGCAAAAAGACACTGCTGAAAGTGATCTATCTCAGTAAAAGACCTGAGGCTGGTACAAAAATGTTGTGACACTGAGGATTTTTCACTTCCTCTGATTAGTCCTGAGGATGTCTTGATCAAAAGACTTGATAGGTTGACATGGTGGATGTAGAGGACAAAGTCTTCTGGTTCGCATTAGAATATCTCACATATTATCATTATCACTAAATTAAACAATGCAAATTCAGCTGAGATTTTTTAGAACTTAAATAATGTAAAAATGATTAAAGGATTAATTTTTTAATTAACAAATTACTTTAAGGACAAATAGAAATATCCTATTAATGCTTTTTAATTTGAGAGAAGGTAAAATTTATATAACACAAAAGTAACCATTATACGGTATACTATTTAGTGGCCCTCAGTACATGCACAATTTTGTGGTACCTTCACTTCTATCAAGTTTTAAAATTTTTTCATTGGCCCCAGTGAAAACCCCATACCCATTAAGCAGTCATTCTCCAGCCTTTCCTTTTCCTAACCCCTGGCCATCATCAATCTGTTTGTTTGTTTCTGTGTTTATACCTACTTTGGATATTTCATATAAATGAAATCATACAATACATTACCTTTCAAGTCTGGCTTCTTTCACTTTGCATTATGTTTTCAAGGCTCATCTACTTTCACGGTTTACCATTTGGCATTATATTTTCAAGGCTCATTTGTGGCTGAATAATATTTCATTTTATGGATATACCACATTTTGTTTACTCATCCATTGACAGATAAATTTTGTTTTCACCTTTTGGCTTCCTGTTAATCTTATCTTGCAAATAATTTTCATATATTTTCTTATGGACTATATAATTACAGCATATAAAATGTCAATATGAGAAATTAGGAGAAAGCAATATTAAGCCATATATTGAAACTAAAATCTGACAAAACTGAATTATCAGACTTATCTGAGAAAAAAGATAAAAATCTTTATTTATTGTACAAACACAGTAATGGTTGGTTGTTTAAACCATAAAATTTACACACACACACACACAAATACACACACACCCCAACTTCTAAAGAGGAGATCAATAATTTGGTCAGCCTTCTAGAACATGGTACCAGGACATGAGGATGATACCATGCCTGAAGCAAGAGAACATAATCTTTTCTCACCTGAAAGGTTTACCAGCCAAATACCTACCCACAATGTCCAGGTTTAACTTAACACTGGCGGACCGCTCTAGGCGGTGCTCTCTCAAGCCCTCCTCTAACTACTGTTCTACTTAGCTTCCCTGTGTTGAGCCCATCCATCAACTCTTTTGACCCATAATCAATAAGCTACTCATCTTTTGGTATGTGGAAATTTTGTAGGGTTTCCATCAGGTAGTCACCCTCATGTGGCTTCTTTAGCAGTAATAGACAGTAATGAGGGGCTCTGGAGTGGAAGAACATAGAAGGGATGTTTTGTGCCTACATGTGAGAAAATCACTGAAATTCTCAGAAATACCTAGACTAGAAATAACTTAATTCACCTATAACTACAGACTGCAGAGACCTAAAGAGATTTAACTTATAAGGTTAGGCCACTATTTTGTGAATGCGTATAAATAATATTGTGATAAATAAAATCACATTTATTTAAAAGCATTATTGAATTCATAGCAATATCTTTTCTATTTGCAGATATTAAGAGTAACAGTCTATGAAGATTATCAAGTTTTTGTCACATAAACAAAGCACCCTTCCCACTTTAAAAAGACTGAGCACTAGTCATGCTCCACTCTTAGCCACATGCAGCAAATTTATCTGGTCTTCCTAGATATTCAAAGATGAAGCTGAGTTGCTGTCCTGTTCTGGCCAACAATCTAAACTTTTTTTTTTCTTTTTTTAAACATACAATGCATTATTTGCTTCAGGGTACAGGTCTGTGAGTCATCAGTCTTACACAACACACAGCACTCACCATAGCACATACCCTCCCCAATGTCCATAACTCAGCCACCCTATCCCTTCTCCCGCAACCCCCCCAGCAACCCTCAGTTTGTTTCCTGAGATTAAGAGTCTTTTATGGTTTGACTCCCTCCTCAGTCCCATCTTGTTTCATTTTCCCCTCTCTTCCCCCCATGACCTTCCCCATCTCGCCCTGCCTCTCAAATTCCTCATATCAGGGAGATCATATAATTGTCTTTCTCTGATTGACTTATTTTACTCAGCATAATACCCTGTAGTTTCATCCATACTGTTGCAAATGTAAACTTTTTGAAGGGATTCCAGAGCTCGAGAGTTAGATGCTTTACCAGATTTACCTAACTTCTTTCCATATAGAAGCAAGCCCTGCTTTCTGTAGATTGCCCAAGCCTAACTCCTTCTCCTTAGAAAGCAACTTCCCACTTACATTATTGAAAACCAATAGCACTGAATATTTTTTCCCCAGGAGACGAACCTCAAACATCCCCAAATGTCTTTCCAATTTGCCAAAAGCTGACTTGAAGAACCCGCCTATAAAAAGAATACTGTTTTTCTAAAAGCTAGAGACACACTCAAATTTTATCCAAACTTATCACTAGGCATTAGAAATATTAATATCCTATATAAACTTTAGGAGGATTTTTTATTATAGGTGTGCATTCAAGGCACAGATAGGTGCAGGCAGGTCCTCACAGTTTGTGAAGGATACATGCCCTGAGAAAGTACCTTCAGCTCTTCTAAATCAGCATTTGAAGGAGAAAGTGGAAAGTTCTGAATCTTCCTGCCAGCTAACAGAAATACAGAATGCTATCTGCTAGATTCAGTTATAGAAGGGAAAGCTGTTAGACACTTCTCATACAGAAATATATATTTCCACAAACACTTCCAGCTACTGCTTTCATCCATTATTGAGTAATAAAAGATAGTCACTATTGAAATCTAAAGCTTAAATGAGTCTAAGGTAAGAAAACAGCACACACTTAAGACATCATTAGTATAGGAGAAATTCTTCAGGAGAAACCCATAAAACTCAAAGATATTAAACAGATTTATTGCCTCTGGCTTTAAACCAAAGGGAGAATATCAGTTACACACTGTGCCCAGATACTTTATAAAGGGCATCTGTGTTGCCTGGATATCATCAATCAACTAAAAATTCATGATCAGATTCCCTCTTTAGTTAATTCTTCTCTACGTCCTCCTCACTGAAAGGGAGAGAGTATGGGGAAGAAGGCCACTGGTGTGTAAAAAGAGCAATTCTAGAAAGCTTTCCCCTGCATCATCCTGACAAGATTCTAACAGTCACACAGTGTTAGCAAAAATGGCATGTCACAAATTTCTCTGAATTCCAGCTTTCCCAGAACAACCTAAAGCAGTGGTGTTAAGAGATATCACCGACCTTGAACTTTTTTGATAAAATGCCCCATTATCTAGTATTCTTTTGATTATTTACTTATGTGGTAAACATATCTATCACCCGGTATTCCTTAAACCCTTAAATGAAGGGGAAAGGTAAAGTGCCAGGAGAGGTTCCAATTTTCATAAGATACTTCAAATACTTGGCAGTGAGGCATTTCTTTCTTGGAAAAGCTTGTCTTTCTTTCCTCTGACAATTCTATTTTTCAAATGATATGCAATTTATATTTCAGTAAGGTAAACTCCAAAGATTAAAAAAGAGGGGCACCTGGGTGGCTCAGTGGGTTAAGCATCCCACTCTTGATTTCAGCTCAGGTCATGATCTCAGGGTTGAGATCAAGCCCTATGTCGGGCTCTGTGCTGTGCATGAAGTCTGCTTGGGATTCTCTCTCTCCCTTCACTCCCACCCCCACAACACACTAAATAAATAAATAAATAAATAAAGTAGTAAATAAATAAATAAATGAGATTTTAAAATGAAAATTTTCCTATTTTTTGGAAGTAATTACTCTTTTTAGTTGTGGGTGTCAACTAGAGTAACACTGCATTTTAGAGAACATGTGCTCCACATTCCACCTGTAGCCTGTGAGAAAACACAAGACCAATAGGTACCTGTAAATTCCCAGAAGGCTAACAGTTGTCTTGGTCACTCTCAGCTATGATATTGTATCTCTAATGATTTTGTTTTGCCCCCAACTGAGGTCTTTACAGCTGTTTCTCTTTGTCTCTAATCAGACACCAAAAAAATGGAATGCTTTGTGAAGATGTTTTACTGTTGAGTGGGAATCCTATTTGCACAGTGCCAGGTAAAACCTCAGGAACAAGCTCCTAGGGAGAAGAATGTGGTAGATCCTGTAAAGGCAAAAGACTGCTGGCTGGCTTTGTCCCATGTTAGGAAAAACTCAGTCTCTGAGCACTGCTAATGGGCTGGTGATAATCTGAATTGCAGTTATATGAACATGGGGCTGGCTGGAGACAGTTTCTTGCATAGTTTAGGATACATAATACAGTTACGGTTTCCAGGTGTCTCTGCACTGCATGTGATGTGCTCTATCAGGATTATGTCACGTGGATACATCACCTGCACTGGGAACAGCAGGGGCCAGGGGAGTTATCAGTTTCCTTACAAAAACAAACCACGTGACAAGAAAAAAAATATATCATACCTACAGTTTGTTGAGAGTTTAAGGAAAATAAAATTTGAGCCCGTTCTTAATATCCATTCTATTCACAAAAGGGTAAAAGTACCTTTCAAGGGATTAATAAATTCCATCTCCTTTTAAAGGAGGGACTTATGACACTTTTCTTAGATGATTTGGGAATTCTTATTTGACCCACCTGTGACCTTCTCAGAGAAGCAAAATACAGGGCATCATGCTGTTTTACCTGGAATCTTGGAGTAAAGAACATGGTCTAAAGCAGCAGCTGGTGATATGAAGCAGCAGCTAAAACCTCAAACTGCATTTCTGTTCAATCGTGGGCCTTCTAATACTGTAAAAATGTTAAAGTAATTCTCTCATAAAATTTTAATAATTCCATTTCTAAATGATGTTTTACATCTCTTTTAATCAAATATGTAAAAATCTAAATGTATACATTTGCACAGAGATGCAAGTCATTCCTTTATTATATCATTTAATATTTTCTAAAGACTTAGCATACACATACAAACACATGTGTGCATGTGCGTACACACACACACACAACCAGTGGACTTTCCTGGTGCATTTACTGATCTCCATTTATTTTACTCTCCACAAACAGCAGCTACAATGAATTTAATTTCCTTTGAATGCTAAAGAAGAAAGGCCTTCTGTGGTCTATGATATGATTGTTATTCTTTTGTGTATACCCCTAAAACACAGAACAACTAATTTTACACACATGGGCTATAACTTAACATGGCCACTGTGTAGAAGTCTCTTATATTCCATGCCTTCTGAATATATTCACAGGGAAACCTACTTAAACCAGGGATAGTCATTACTGGACAGAATGCTCTGAAATCCTAACTTCTTTTGAAAGTAAATCATGTAAAGAATGTGACACATCTGACTTAGTTGAAAACCTCTGGCAACAATTCCTCTAAGTAGGTAAGTTATAATATAGTATATTGCATATTGATAATAATGTCAATTACTTACATCCTCATTGGGTTATTCTAGTTTACAAATTTAATAACAAGTTTGCAAATAAAATAACAGTGTCCCAGAAAGGCAAATATAAGTGTTCTGCCAAGATTTAAGCCAAGAAAATGCATTTTGTATCTATTATCACTCTTTTCCAGTAAGTTTAATATCAAATTCCTTTCTCCATACTATATTCTAAAGAACTGGTTTGTTTACATCATGTGGATTTTTAGTTCATACATATTCCTTCTTTTCTAACACAGTTCTGTAAAAAGTTGACAGGTCCTAATGGGATTCAAAGATATAATCAAAATAGTTCTCATTATGAATGTATTCTGAAAGTTTAGAAAATTTTATAGCCTCACCTCCCCCTAACTGGAATCCACTATATAGCATTATTGGGGTTGCTTTTATATTTGTTTGATGACCAGATCCAGGATGGTACTGTGGAAGACAAGAAACCATAAATTTGATTCAGCCACATTATTCTTTTATTCAATAATATTTATATATCAGGCATCACACTGTCCTATATGTACTCTCTCCGGCAAAAACACTGTCTCATGGGCAAGACTTTCTATGTGCTGTATTATATTGAGACTTAGTAAACATAATATGTCTATCCACTCCAAAGAACTCTAAGACAACATTTCAGTAAGTGGACTATTCTAAGAGTAACCAAAAGTCTATTTCATTTATAACACAGTTATAAAAATCAAAACTGAATCCACTTGTATGGATTTCTTAAATATCTCTATTTCATACTGCTTTCTTCTTGTAAGTTACTCAGCGAGCACCAAACATTTATTGCATTAGAAGTGAACAAAATGAGATGCTAGCCATTCATCTATACTGAATTCATGGAGTCATTCTCAGTGTAATATATTCCCATTGAGATGAACAGGTCTATTAACTTCATTGAGCGTTTTATGGGTATTAGGTTTGGAAAATAATCCAAGCTACCTGACCTGCAAATGCATAGTATGTGATGCCTCGACGTTTATCAGAAAATTTGATTTTTTTTTCCTCTTTAAACTCCTAATCATCTCATTTTAAGTGTTATATCGCAACAAAAATTTCAATTTTGGGGTGATGGATTATAGATAACACTCATTGTCCCTCTTCATTTGCATTTTCTCCTAAATTTATAATAAAGTTAATTTTATTAGGACAATAAGAAAATTAAGCATAGTTAACAAATAATCTAATAATATGCAGAATGTAGTTTCCTTTTAAAAAATGTCATTAATTGTAATTACTCCTTTAATAACACTAAAACTATGCTAAATGCAACTTAATCTTTTTTATAAAATCCATAGAATACTTCAGGATTTACAATACCTCAGTCATTATTATTAATATTTTAGTAGGGATGCATGAAAAAATGCCAATTACAACTTTATTGACTGGAATAATGGTTAGGAAAAAGCTATGAATAAGCTAAAATCCAAATTAAAACTGATCACAATTTTGTACAAAGTGATTTTAAGGTAAGTTTACTAAACTAGTATTCAGTACTCAGGATATATGTACTCAGTGCATTTATTATTCAACAGATTTCTATGTATAATTGTGGGCTTCTGTTTCTATTGCTAAAGTGATTGCCCACTATAGCAATACATAATGATTCTTTGGTGACAGCACCCAAGAATGTGAGATTCTGCCTTAACAAAGTCAACATATTCCTAATGAGATCCCCCAAAGGGCCAGGATCATTTTGTTATTGACTGGATTTGAACCCCATTCAGTTTTTTGGAAAATCTGGTATGAACCCAAAGCTTGACTGTTCTGAACAGGAGGTCAGCTTCTGCCCCAGATCTGTCTAGGCCCTCCGCCTCTCTAAATGAGAAGGCATGTGAAAGAAAGAGATAATGTGAACATGACGCCAGCTTGAATAAATGAATATAAGTAGGACCGAAGCTGAAGAGAGAGGAAGCAAAATGGCCAGGGCCTGGCCATAGTACCATTCTAGTCTCATGAATAAATGGACTTGACATAGAGAATCATGTTCTGTCTTATCCCAGAATCACTATCGACCAACTCAATGTCAGAGTCAGGCTCAATCAGATTAGTTTTCTCTCTAGAAGAGACACAAAGAGAAAAGGAGGAACTGAAGGGGTTGAGAGATTTTCTTCTCACATGAATACAAAAAGAGGGTCAAAACTATATATGGAATACTTTAAATATCTTGACCAATAAGAACTAAAATATTTACCGTATGTTAAAATATCAGTTGCTGTTTGCTGGATATAGAAATCTAAAGTGACTTCTTTCTTTTTCTTTTCAGTATTAAGTATCATTCCATGGTCTCATAACTTCTATTTATTTTGATGAGAAATTTGTCATCATTCCTGCATCCTTTTTTTTCCCCCGCTCCTGTAGGAGATGTGTCCTTTTCTCTGATTACTTTTAAGATTCTTTTCATCTTTTGTTTTCAGCAGTATGACTACGTTTGCTTTCTTTTGTATTATCCTACTTGAGTTTATCGAGCTTCCTAAATCTATGGGTATGTTCTTTAAAACTTAAAAACATATGAAAGCATTAGGTCTTAAAATTTTTTTTCTGTTCCACTTTTTTCTCTACCAATTCTCCTGAGGCCTCAATTACATCTATTTAGCCCTTGATATTTTCCCATAGGCCCCTGATGTTTGATACTTTAAATGTGTCTCAT
The DNA here is from genome assembly GCF_010015895.1 of Lontra canadensis. Classification (NCBI taxonomy): domain Eukaryota; kingdom Metazoa; phylum Chordata; class Mammalia; order Carnivora; family Mustelidae; genus Lontra; species Lontra canadensis. Next base: position 20,776,790 of record NW_022631008.1, read on the forward strand.
TTTGGTTAATTTCTATTAAACTGTCTTCAAATCACTAATTTTTATGCAACTAAAGTTATTCAATATTTGATTTCGAACATTATATTCTCTATTCTATAAACTCTCTTAGCATTTCCATTTCTCTCCTGAAAATTTCCATCCCAGAACCTGTGATTTTTTGTTTTTAGAAAACTCTTTCACCTATTTATGAGTTGTTTTAAAGTTCTTGCCTGCTAATATTTACATAACCTTGAGTCGTTTTCTAGGACTAATTTTTCTCCTGATAAAGAGTCAAACTGTTCCATTTTGGTGCATTTCTATTATTTTTATTCTATTTTAGATACTAAGTTTAAAGGAAGAGTGGAAAATTAAGAATGTATTTGTTACTTCTTTTTTTTCTCTATCCCCCTCCCCACAAGAGAGCACAAAACTTTCCTATCTCTGGTAATTAATGTAAGGGGCTGATCTTCAGATTTCTCTCAGAGTCAAACTGGACTGAGGCAGACTGGTGTTTCAGTATTAAAATTTCCTTCTGCTCAGCCTAACAATCTCCTATACTGCCAATGTCAAGGACACAAATATTGTTGCATATCAAGTATTTGCCAATATTTGAGCTGAGTAATGTTTGGGTTATAGTTTGCAATAGTTTTCCTTTTTTTTTTTTAATTTAAATTCCAGTGTAACTGACATAATGTTATATTAGTTTCATGTATACAATTTTCAGTAGTTTGATTCTACTTTGAATTAAATTCTAGCATGGCCCTAAACTCCCAAATACTTTAAGACTGTCCAGGGGTATATGTATTTTATGTTTTCCAATCCCCCTCCAGTATTGTTTTCTTGGCAAATTTCTGGGATCTGGGTCAGGGAAGATTGTTCATTATCAGACTGAGTAATTAATTTTTGCCCTTTGGGGATCCTCCAGATTTCAGTTGATCTTTCAATCATACTATTATTAAAAATCTTTGCTTGTTCCTTCCTACAAGAGACTACAAAGCCTCTTCAGGTCTATTTCTCTTCCTATCCAAACCCTAATCAGGCAACAGCCCTCAGGTATGAAAGTTCCCACAGGCCTTTATATCAAATATTATTATATTATATATTATATATTATTACATCAAATATCAAATATTTGTCTATCTATAGAATTTAGTACAACGCACCATCCTTAAGCTCAGGACTTTAATAACCTCAAAGACAAGTATTTTTTTGGAAAAGTATGATTTTTATTTTATCCATTTCCTTTTGTTATTTTTACCAACAAAATAAAACTTTTTCACATTCTTCCTACATCCTCACTGGAAGTGAAATTCCCCCTATTTCTCTTTGAAATCTGTAAATACCAAAATAGGACAAAATGTATCTCAGTGGTAAATATTAGAAAATTGTGATATTATAATCTCCCAAATTTTAAGGAGTTCTTTTTAAGATTTTTAAACAAGTGAATGATATGTCATTTTGATGTCAGATATGTTTCAGTAGCTCAAGTACAAGAAATCATTTCTTTGAAAAAGAGAATAAACCCCAGCATAAACCCCAGAGAGAAAATGGCTGAAAATAAGAGCACGAAAGAATAGTTATGAGTGAAAACAGCAGAAACACCTATGAATGTACAATACCTCCTTCCTAATGTACTCTGATGCTTCTATGACTGCTCTTCTGCAGGTGGCAGTACTCTGCACAGAGTGCTTAACAAAGCCTCAGAAAATTACTGACTACTACAAACAAATATGGAAAATAAGATCTGACATTCATGCATAGTTTCCTTCTATTTGATTTTATCATAATATTGGTGTTCTAGTATGGTATTAGGCCAGACAAATGAGAAACGCCAGAATAAAAAAACAAAAGTAATCAGTCTATATTGGTTGAGCTTAAATTTAAACACATACAATTAAAAAAAAAAAATCATAGCCTAAGTTAAAAGTTGACTGTGAGAACTGGTTTAATTGCAGTAAAAACCACTGAGGAATGGGCTTATATCTTTCTGTGACATGATCCTAGTGATACAAGATGACTACTCTAGCAGCTGTGGCCATCAGATCTAGATGCAGATCAGAAGACAAAGGAAAGGCAGACAGGTACCAAAAAAAACTTCCTCTCAGGTTAGCTCCCCTTAAGGAACATTTTATTTTATACAAGTATTGGCCAAATTTTATTTACACAGTCACTCTAAGAAGATTAGTAAATATAAACTTTTTATTCTAGAAGGCAGTGTTTCCACCTCAAAAACACAGAGTTCTCTTGCTAAGGAAGACATTCGGATGACTATTAATAACAGGCAACTAACTTTCTCAAGGGGCCAGGGGAAAGATTGAACAGTAATAAATGAGAGTAAAATATACATATTATAAATATCTATAGGGGTGTCTGTATGGCTCAGTGGGTTAAAGCCTCTGCCTTCAGCTCAGGTCATGATCCCAGGATCCTGGGATCCAGCCCTGCATTGGCTCTCTGCTCAGCAGGGAGCCTGCTTCCCCTACTTCTCTCTCTGCCTGCCTCTCTGCCTACTTGTGATCTCTGTCAAATAAATAAAAATCTTTAGAAAAAAATCTTAAATTTAAAAAAATTTTAAAAACTATATATTTGACCATATATAGCAATGCAGATAATGTTAATCTATTTCATACTACATTAATCATTCTTAAGCTAATTAGGCCTTTATCAATCAGCATATCCCACCAGGAGACAGAAAACACAGTGATTAGAACAGGAAAGTTTACAAAAAGAACTATTAACTGTAACAAGAGATTTTAATAACAAAGTATTGGCTATTAAAAGTAAAGAGAACTCCAAAGAATACATGTGAAGTAAATATAGGGAGCAACTATCACCTATAGGGCTGAGTCCCAAAAGAAGAGAGAACCCACCATCCTTCTAAGCATAAAGGGTAGTGGCTTGCTGGATGATGGAGTCACTATCGTATTTGGCCTGCAGAGCTTTCTAGAAATTGTCCTCTGGAGTTCCGAAGGAAAGCCATCCACAGGGAGATGCCACAGCTCAGAATGCATCATAAAATTGCCCAGGCTGAGGAGACACTGTTCATAGGGAAGTGCCTGTCTTCAGCACTGCACTGAGGCCACCAGAGGGCATATCTGGAAAAGTTTTCACTATGGCGCACCACTAGCCAAGTGGGCTAGAGAAACTGTTCCCTACAGGAACCAGAAGTGAGATAAGCCAGAGGCTCAGGAGCCCTTGAGAGGAGCACTCTGAACCCAGAAAGACAACTCCTTTCTTCACTGTAGTATCCTCTAGTGACAAAGTGTGAAGTTGTTTCAGCTGCTCTATTTTCACTGAGAAGTTGATGAAAGATGATTTGGAGATGAGAGGTAACAAACTGTTAATACAAGGCCTAAATAATTCCAGAGAAAGCATACAATGAGACCCTTTTATAAAAGGCTTTAGCTTGCCACAGGTAGTGATTCCTTTCATCTAGACAAAGAAAAATGATACTGAAGGCTGGCCTGGCTGTGACAATTTCTTAAAACAAGACAACATGGAAGTTCTGCCTCATCACTTGACTCTCCCTTTCACAAATGATTTCCCTATAACATGTGATGCTCTTTGATAGCCTTTTCCCATTGCAGAACTTCATTCAAAACTGGAGTCATTGGGGCGCCTGAATGGCTCAGTGGGTTAAGCCTCTGCCTTCGGCTCTGATCATGATCCCAGGGTCCTGGGATTGAGCCCCACATGAGGCTCTCTGCTCAGCAGGGAGCCTGCTTCCCTCTCTCTCTCTGCCTGCCTCACTGCCTACTTGTGATCTCTGTCTGTCAAATAAATAAATAAAATCTTAAAAAAAAAAAAAAACTGGAGTCATTGCTTTATCAACTAATTGCCACTGCTTTATTAACTAAGCAGATGTAATATTCTAAATACTTCAGCATTTCAACAATCTTCAGAGCACCTTCATAAGGAGTAGATTCCATCCCACTTTCTTTGCTCATCCATAAGAAACAACGCCTCATTCTTTTCCAATGTTATCATGAGATTGTAGCAATTCAGTCACATCTTCAGGCACCTCTTCCAATTCTCCAGTTTTTTCCACATCTGCAGTTACCTCCTGCACTGAAGTCTTGACCCCCTCAAAATCATCCATGAGGGTTGAAATCAACTTCTTCCAAACTCTGTTTCTGTAAATATTTTAACCTCTTTCAATGAATCATGAATGTTCTGAATGGCATCTAGAATGGTGAATCTTGCTAGAAGGTTTTCAATTTACTTTGCCTAGATCAAGGAATCACTATCTATGGCAGCTAAAGCCTTTTATAAAATGCATTTCTTTTTTTTTTTTTAAGATTTTATCTATTCATTTGAGAGAGAGACCACAAGCAGAAGGGGGGAGGGGCAGAGGGAAAGGGACAACCAGGCTCCCTTCTCTACAGGGAGCCTAACCTGGGGCTGGGTCCCAGGACCCCAAGATCATGACGTGAGCCAAAGGCATACACTTAACAGACTGAGCCACCCAGAGCCCCTAAAATGTATTTCTTAATTAGTAAGATTTGAAAGTCAAAATTACTCCTTGATCCATGGGCTACAGAATGGATATTGTGTTAGCAGACATGAAAACAACATTAACCCTACTGTACATCTTCATCAGAGCTCGAGTAACCAAGCACATTGTCAACAAACAATAGTATTTTAGAAGTATCTCTGAGCAGTAGATCTCAACAGTGGGCTTATAATATTCAGTAAACCATGTTGTAAACAAATATGCTGCTATCCCAGCTTTGTGGTTCCATTTATAGAGCACAAGCAAAGTAGAGTTAACATCATTCTTAAGGGCCCTAGAATTTTTGGATGGTGAATGAGCATTAGCTCAAGTAACCAGGTTCCCTAAATCCCTAAGGAGAAGCCTGTCCTTTCAAGCTTTGAAGCCAGGCAGTATTCATTGACCTCTCTCTAGCTATGCACTCCTAGATGACATCTTCTTCCAAAAAAAGCTACTTGTCCATACTGAAAGTCTGCTGTTTAGTGTAGCCATCTTTGTTAGTTACCTTAGCTAGATGTTCTGGACAACTTGCTATAGCTTCTATATCAGCCCTTGGTGCTTCATCTTGCACTTTCACGTTATGAAGATAGATTCTTTCTTAAACTGCATGAACCAACCTCTACTAGCTTCAGACTTTTTCTCTACAGCTTCCTCACCTTTCCTAGCCTTCCTAAAATTGAGAAGAGACAGGGCCTTGTTCTGAATTAGACTTTGGATTAGGGGAATGTTGTGGCTGATCTGATCTTCTATACAGACCACTAAAATTTCCTCCACATCAGCAATAAGGCTGTTTTGCTTTCTTATCATTCACATGTTTACTGGAGTAACACATTTAATTTCCTCCAAGAACTTTTCCTTTACATTCACAACTTGACTAACATGCAAGACGCCTAGCTTTTGGTCTTAGCTTTCAACGTGCCTTCCAACTAAGCCAATCATACCTAGATTCTGACTTAAAGTGAGAGACACGTGACTCTTCTCTTCACCTGAACACTCAGGAGCCATTGTAGGGTAATTAATTGGCCTAATTTCAATATTGCTGTGTCTCAGGGAATAGAGAGGCCCAAGGAGGAGAGAAAGGGAGATGGGGAAGAGCCGGTCAGTAGAGCAGCCAGAACACACACATTTATCAATCAAGTTTGCTACCTTCTGTGGGTGGTTTGCAGCTCTCCAAAACAATTACGATAGTAACATCAAAGATCAATGATCACCATACAAATAAATAAATAATGAAAAAGCTTGAAATATTACAAGATATACCAACATGTGACACTCTAGAGTCATGAAAGTGAGCAAATGCTCTTGATAAAATGACACCAACAGACCTGCTCAATGCCACACACCTTTCATTTGTGACAAAACATTATCTACAAAGTGCAATAAAGGAAAGCATGATAAAACAAGGTATGCCTCTATGTAATAATACTAACACCTACCAACCACAACAGCTGTGAGTATAATGTGTATAAAGCTCTTAGTATAGTGTGAGGAACATAATAAACTCTGGACATACGATATAAACCTGAGAACGTGCCCAGGGTTCTGGGCAGAATTCCAGTGGCCTTATTCACATTTTCAACCACTAACAAATATTGAATTTCTTTATATTCAAATACTCATTATGTATTAACCTAGAAAAATCCTTAAAACTATTAAACATCATAAACACAACTGGAATGTTTTAAAAAGGTTTTAGTATGGAGTTTTACAAAACAAACGGCAAAAATAGCAAGATAAACAACAACAATAAAAATCACTGTAGGTATTACCAAATACTGTGACAAATTCTGAACAGATCTAGAGATTTCTTCAGATACTTGCATTTTATACATATTCCATTTTTTCATGTATGTATGCATATTTACATATGACTTTTATGACAAAAGTCATTTTGAAGGGGCGGGGGTGTGGGAGGTTGGGGGAACCAGGTGGTGGGTATTAGAGAGGGCACGGATTGCATGGAGCACTGGGTGTGGTGCAAAAACAATGAATACTGTTACGCTGAAAAGAAATTTTTTAAAAAAAGTCAATTTATATCCTTTGAAAAAGAAACTTTTAAATATATTTTATTCTTTTAAGATGGGAATTCTCAATGCTTCTTAACATAATCTCTAAGGTAAACTAGATTGACTTACTGTGTTAAACCTTGTCTTATTCTTCAAATATGCCACACTGAATCAATTTTTTTCATAAATAGTTCTATTCTCCTCTCAAGTAATTTTAATATGAATTTTATACATTACTGATTTTTATTGATATTTATCACTCTAAATTTATAAGCTTATTGTTTTCATTTCATATTTTTATTGTTAACATTCCATAAAAGAGTGATGCCAAGTAATTACATGGCTATTAAAAGTGAAACAAAAAGGAAAAGAGGGAAGTTAGCTTAGGGTGAGAGTAGAAGGGAAGGAGCTGGAAAAGGTAGATCAAAACAAAAAACTACAGATGATGGAAATTTATGTTTTAACAATTATAAAGAAGGAAATAGCAGAGATACAACTTTTAATCTATCAATAAGCAGAAGATAAGTTTTTGCAATTCAAGTATAACTTTACAATACCACTTATACAAACTCTGATAGTCATGGAATAATTTGATACCACAGGAATAGATTTACTTAAGGAAACAGTCACACAAGTGCTTATATTTATGGTTTAGTCTTTTGAGAATCATGAAATTTTAAGGACATATTAGCACTTTATCTAGTACAAGTACCTTTTTAATGTTCGTGTAAATTATCTGCCCACAGATACTAAATTAGAACTCTAAGCTGATTGCAATCTATTATTTTTTCCAACACATTCCTCTACCTCAATGATTATTCTCAAAGTTAAAGGTATTAGTAACTCTAGAAATAGCTGGGCAACTCTTGTGGATAACCTTTGTTTATCATTTGCCTAAAATCAAAAGGAATGTCTTCCTTCCCTTGAGAAATTACAAACTACAAATACTGTACATTTTAAAACTCATTTGGAAAATTCCAAACCCATTCTTGTCAGGGAAACATAATGTTTATTTACAAACATAAAATTTCAAATAAAATAACCATTTTCAGCATAGTCTTCAGGAAAATACATTTCTGTATCACTAAAATTTTCAAGGATATAAGCTGTTACCCATCTTATTTTAGCAGATACATTATGTTATTCTCCATTACGTGTGATTGGCAGTTATGTACTATAATAAAATCTGTCAGTGTGGAAATTTTTTTTATTACTATTTGACAGTTTTCTAGAAAAAAATCTTGCTCTGGCTACCAATTAAAACTTGATTTCCCCCTCCATTTTACCTCTTTATTGCATTTTAGTTAACTGAGCACTCTCTGTTAATTTTTTTCTAGCAGTAGTATATTGACAGCACAGAGTAATTAAAAACCTAGAAACAATTCTTTCTATAAACTACTCCCTGCCTTCTATTAGTCAATGCTTGTGCTAATGTGACAGATATGTCATGTGGGGACTGACATTCATGTCCACTGAATCAGCACTTCACTTAGTTATAGGATCACTTCTTTTAAGGATTCAATATGAGGAAAAAATGCTGTACTACTGGAAATGACATACAGGAAAGTGTTATAATGCTTGACAATAAGTATGTAAAATCTCACATTGTCAATAGGGCTATGTTTAAAAATTCAGAAACTTAAGGTAAAAATAAAAACAGAGATGTCTAGGAAAGAACAGCAAAGAGGACACCAATTAGCAAACTGTATTTTAGAAGCGTCTTCAGGTTTAGATATCAACAGAATCAAGGAAATACAGATAGTTCTCTTATAGTAATTAATTTTTTTGCAGTTTAATATTTATACCTCTTCAACTGTGTTGAAACATAAATTAATATTTTCAGTGAGACTTAGCTTAAATTATTTCATTTTACTTTCCCATGAAATATAAATCTAGTTATATCAAATATCAAATGATTCAGAAGTTTGCAAAATACCTAACATGCTCAAGCACGTGTATTTTGGCTTTGTTTTTATTTTTCTCCACTGAACTCTACTCACTCTATATGTGGTTTCTTAGCTATAAAATAATAGGGTTCAGCTATCTGTGATGTAATGACTCTCCTAGAGATTCAATTTATCTCATCTTCATGTCACTGGAAAATTAATGCTACAAATTAAAGCACGAATATTTTTCTAGAAATGTATTTTAAGATTTGATTATGTAATTAAACCTATAAAACATGCTATTACATAATATACTATTTAGAAGATTTTTTTTATTCATCAAAAAAGGTTATTCATTGAATAACCATTATGTACCATGTACTGGGCTAAAAACAATGAACAAAGACTACACAGAGCTTAGTCTCTACATTAATCTTTCTATGCTTTTGTTCTTTTGGTTTTTATCAGATATTTGCTGTTGCTTCCATTTGTTCTCCATAGTAAAGTGGATAAATACTGTGAAAACAATCAAGTGTGAGGCAACATTTAGATTAAACTATATTCCTTATATAATTTTCCTGGTAAGACAAAGGTTATGAATAATTACTAAAGGAAAGGCTGTGACTTAAAAAAATGAGACTATTCAGGATCCTATTGTAAAATACACTATTATTTTTTTCTGATTGATTAAATTCTAAGTAAAATCACATAGTGAAGGAAAACTCTAATTTTTTTATAAAAAATTGTCTTAAAGTAGACTATTTGTTCTGATGGGCTTTGTGTATGATATATACATGATTTAAAAGGTTAAAAAAGTAGCTAAACTATGAAATGATTAGCAACAACTGAGCTTATTTAGTACTTATACCAAAAGTTGTAACTAGAAAACCACACCATCTTTTTTTTATAATTACATTTTTTTTTTAAGATTTTTATTTATTTATTTAACAGAGAGATACAGGAGAGCACAAGTAGACAGAGCAGCAGGCAGAGGGAGAGGGAGAAGCAGGTTCTCTGCTAAGCAGGGAGCCCTATGTGGGGCTCCCTCCTAAGACCTTGGGATCTTGGCCTGCTTAACCGACTGAGCCACCCAGGCGCCCCCACACAATCTTCTTTTATATTAAATAGATCAAAATATGCCAAAAAGAACAGAATAGACTCTTACTGGTTTCAGGTAATTATTTGGTACAAATTTCCTGTATACACTATTTGAGATTTCATTTATGTACATCCTTCCTTAATGCACTGTTAACAAGTATCTATTGAAGGTCTACAATGGTCCCATCACTGCTATAGAAACAGGGAATACAGCAGTCATCAAATAAATTGACCACTATCATAAAGCATACATTCTATATGATTAAAAAAAGACAGTAACCAAAAAACCATGTAATAGATCAAGTAGTAATAAACATATTTTTAAAAAATTAAGCAGGTAGGGGCTACAGAGTGTGTAGGTAACTCTATTAGAAAGAGAGACAGACATTCCCTCAGAATTTCAACAAATACGTGAGTGAAATGAGAAATTAATCCATTAAAATATTCAGGGAGTACATTATAGGCAAAGGCAGAAGCTCAGAATATACATCTTTTTATGCCGATAGAATTCACTGTAAGAATTTAATTGGTGAAAGAATTTTCATTTTAAGAATTTAATTGGTAAAAAATGTTACATTTTGGTGGAGAATTTTTGAATTGAATATCTGCAGTAGTAGGTATAAGGCAAACACTCTTTACCTGCTGAAATATTTCTTTTGAAAAGATGACTATAAAAACAATGTCTTTCATGTGTAACTTTAATGTCAAGTGAGTATGTACATGGTTTCCTAATCACATTTGCACTAGAACATAAGCTCTGTGAGGGCAGAAATTTTGTGATCTGTTTTGTTGACAAAGACTCCAGCATCTCAAACACTGTTACACTGTAGATAATTGACAAATTATTTATCAAATAAATGAACAAATAATCGTGCATTGAATTATTTTTTCACAAAATATTTTTATATAAATACTAAATGTATATACAGTTCTAATTACTTTCAATAGCATTATCATAAAATATAATATTGAATTATCTAGGCAACCTACTGATAATGCAGATGTATTATCTGTATCAAAAGAAGAACTTGATTAAATCAAATGATGAAATTTTAATGTCTGCAATTTTGCATCCCAGCAGAAATCTCAGGATCTAAATATAATCAATTATTGATGTAAGTGTGATTCTTTCTGAATTTCCAATGACAAAAACAAACAAACAAACAAACAAAAAACATGCATCCCTGGTTTCTTAGTCTCCAAGTCACAAGTACATCCAAACTGTCATGCAATTTCAAGGAAAAGATATGATCTCAAAAGACAAAGAGGCAAAAATACTAAAGGTGAACATCAAGATCCATTTATAATTGGAGACTGAAAATAAATGATAGAAGAAAATGATACAACATAATTATCCAGGATTGTAATGAATCAAAAGGGGGAAATGTATATGAAGTATATTAGACAAATTCAACTTCTATATATAGGCCTTACAACTAAGAATTAGTCAAGAGAAAATATATACATAAGTGTGTGTATATATATGTATATATATATATATATACGCACACATAAATATACGCATATATACACACGTATATATGAAATATACATTTCAGAATATTATTTATACATATTATATGTATGTAGTAGTTTTAAAAAGTTCTATATATTTTAATACCTTACTAAATATTAAATATATTAGGCACTTGTAACTCATATTTAATTCTGACAGACAAGTATTATCATACATATTTTACAGATAAACCAGGTCACCCTTCATCTCAACTGTACCCGCTTGTCTGTAAATAAATATCTCTTAGCAGAATCAGAGATGTTTAATTCCTCAAAACGACTTAAAATGATAACAATGATTCCATGTTAAGTGTTTGGTTTCTAGATCACAGACATGCCCACAACATATGTGGTCTACCCAGTAATATTAATAATGATAATTTAATAATTCCCGATTTATTTTCCCTTTTAAAATCAAACTTCTTGTTAAGTACAACTTGGGTGCAAACTGTATTTTGTGATTCCCCACAAATTGCTTCTGGAATATGTGAGATTAATTCTGTTTCTAAAGAATGGCCCTAATCACTGGCAGCAGAGCTTTAAAAAAAAAAAAACATGTCTGTTGTAGGCAGACTGAAAAAGTCTCAGCACTGGGAAGTAGTCACTTTTAGGAACTGCCACATACAGGATGTGCTGGCATTCCAAAGAGATATTACAATGTCTTTTTCCCATCTGGACATTGTACAAAGTCAAGGACAAAAACAGGAAATTGACAACAAAGCGGCTATAAATAGTAATAATAAGCTAGGAACCATTTTAGGGGTATTTATGTGTGTGTGTGTGTGTGTGTGTGTGTATACAATGTATGTTTCATAACACATATGTTAACATATATATGAGACACTCTTTTTAAGAACTTTACATATATAAATTTATTATTCAATCCTTACAAATTATATGATAGGTGTTATTATTATCCCTACTTAATGGAAGCTGAAAGTGAAACATGGAGAGATGAAATAGCTTGCTCAGGCTTGTCTAGAAAAAGGTATAGGAAATTTAAAAAGCAAAGATAAACCACATTACTCAGAGAACCATTGTAATGGAAAGGACATTGAGATAAGGGTTCTCAGAGGACTATGGAGTACAAGCCAGTATATCCAAAACACTTGAGTTTTGTTTTGTTTTGTTTTTAAATACAACTTTACTGGGACTTCATAGATAAGAGAATTTAGTTTCATTTAAAATAAAAAAGAAATAAAAAATTACCAACCATTTATTGAGCATCAACTGTGTTCCAAGCACTGTCTAAAATAATAGGCTTATAAAGATTATGACAACATTCACATCACCGAAGAGTTTAAAATCCAGTGTGAAAGATGCATACAAGGAAACAATTGTAACTCAACATGACAATTACTCTATTGAATGAATACAAAAAGCATGAGAGGAACAAAGAAAAAAAATGATCCAATGTGTCTTTGTTATGAAGGAAAGACATTTAGAGGTATCAGTTTAAACATAAACTTTGCCTGTGGGTAATTGTGAAAGGTACTGCAAACAGAAAGAACATTATGTGAATGGGCAATGGAAGTGAGAAGGCATATTCAGAAAATTAGATATATTTCAGTATCATTCAAGATTTACCCTAAAGTGGGGAAGTCATGAAACATGCTGCTGAACAGACAAAAAAAAAAAAAAAAAAAAAAAAAGCAAAGCAATTAAAAAATTACAGAGACATTAATAAATACTATACCTGACACTGAAAATAATAATGAGCCCACACTATTTAATATAAAAATTATAATCTCTGTATTCTTTTATTCAACCTGGCTAATCAAATGATGCATAAAGCCTGAAAGTGCAAGATTCTAATTATAATCTGTTAGTGAACAAACTATGGAGAGGATAAAAGTTAATGACACAGGTGTAGTGTGAACAGAAGTGGCTCTGAAATATATAAACATGTACAGCCTGAATTCCTACAAAATTTGATGTGGAGATGCTAGAAAATTCAATACCAAATCAGACTAGAGTATTTTTAATCATATATTCATTTAAGCAAAAATACATACATATAAATGTGTGTATGTATGTATGGTTTTTGTTTACTGTGGTTCAAATTACCAAAGCTTGCAAGGGATAAGTATAATGTATATAGTGCATGTGTACATGACAAAGTAGTAAGTTACACTGAGTTCATAAAAAATTATGTGAACCTTTTAATCCATAAATATGCATTATTCATTAAATCAGCAAACATCTACTGACCACCTACAATATTCAGCAGCACATTCCAAGTATTGAATATTTTTATTTTTTTAAAGATTTTATTTATTTATTTGACAGATAGACACACAGCGAGAGAGGGAACAAGCAGGAGGAGTGGGAGAAGCAGGCTTCCCGCTGAGCAGGGAGCCCAAAGCAGGGCTCGATCCCAGGATCTTGGGGTCATGACCTGAGCTGAAGGTAGATCCTTAACGACTGAGCCACCCAGGTGCCCCACAAGTACTGAATATTTTTTTAAAAGTATATGCCACCTATTACCCATCACTTCTGAAAATCATATAAAGTACATGATAAAATACATGAATAACAAAAATAAAATGAAATAAAATTAAAATATAAGGCAAATTCAAACAATCATGACTGTCATAAAACTCAAAGTTCTCTGAAATTTAAACAAGCAAATGACCACATCTTTTTTAAAATATATATATACATATTTTTAATTCAATTAATTAACATATAATGTATTATTGGTTTCAGAAGTAGAGGTCAATGATTCATCAGTCTTATATAATATCCAGTGCTCATTACATCACATAAACTCCTTAATGTCCAGCAAATGATCACATCTTGTTTGGCTTACAATTATTAGGGATGCTTGAATTACTGAGAAGTCTAGTATTTGACTAAGCATTTAAGCATCTAACATGGGTACAATTTTGAGAAATGAATGTGAACAGAACAGATATGTAAAATCACACTGGACACTGATCAAATGAATTGATGTTACTGGTTAAAGGTTAAATTGAAATGATCAATCTAAATATAATGCCATTTAAAATAATATGTATTTTAATTCAGTGTAAACATTTTATTGTTATATCTTATTCTACTTTCTACACTGGATTTGTGCACATGTTGAATCCCCTTTGATTGTCTTCTATACCTATCTTCTGATTTCTTGACTTCTTTAAATAACTTCTTCACTAAATGTTTTCAATTCTATCCTTGTCTGTAACTGGTTTTGTGTAAGATCTATTCTCCTTTGTGCTCCTTTTAATTTAGTCTTTATTTCTCAAATGATTTTGTGTTTTTCTTCTACTTGTTTCTTGAGTTCTGCATGTTCCTGTTTACCATCCTACAATTTGGCCATTTTATCTCAGAATTTTTTTACACGTTTTCTGGTCTTTCTTCATAGAACTGCTTCTTTCAATTTTTTTTTTTTTAATTCATGTTGGAATGTTTCTACTCTGTGGTAACATCTTTTTAATGAATTTTGCTAATCTATATTAAAAAAATTCTTCAGATGGGATGAGTGGGCCAGGATAGCTTTTCAGACTTTCCTACTCATGAACTCTCTTGTAGAGAACTAGAGATTAAAAACATCACTTCTCTCTCTTTCCTCAACTTACTTGGCTCAGGAAAATTTTTAATAGGAGCTCTGAGTTTTAAGTTTCTTCACAAGCTATTGACTGGCATGGGACACAGTGTGGACTTTAGTATGATTTACTTAATAATTAGAACAGACATTTTGCTTTTACTTTCTGAGCTTCCATTTCTGAGTCACTCTGATCTTCCCATATCATCTCTCTGTTCACCAGGCATTCAAATCCTATACATTCTGCCTTGTTCACAACAGGTGAAGTATTAGAATTCCCCTAGTAGTTCTTCCTTAAGATATTGACTAATTCCTGGAGATTTCTAAGATCTTTTAATATGATTCCACCCCTCCCCCTACCCCCTGACCCCAGTCCAGATCTGTTGCCTCTGGAAATATTGGCAATATTGGGTTTTGAGGTTTTCTCAGTCTTGCAATTTTGCTGCAAATGTATTTTTTTACTTTCATAGTCCTTGCTTTGTCACTCCAACTACCTACTTAAAAACAACTTTTAAGCATACTTTCCTCTGCCTACCAATGGTTATGGCTTTGTAATGAGTCCTTAGATACTATATTCTATACCTGGGAATATTTCTTATGTTTTAGGAAAATGGATTACTTTATTTTTCCCAAGAAAATAACACACTTTTAAACTGTTGGATGTGTGTTTTCTCTGTATAGAATAGCCTCTTCTTCCAACCATTTGTAAAACACTTTCATAAACCATGTTAAATTACACTTCATAGAACTTTTCTTGATGTTATTCAGTTGGTTTCTAAGCTCTTTTCTAAACGCTCAACTTTTTTTTTTTTTTTTTTAGCTCTTTGTGAATGGTTTCTTCTAAATTCTATTTGGTAGATATGTGAATATGAGTATGTATGAGTGTTGTATGCTCCTGTCATATCCTCCTTATTAAATATATGTTCTTTGAGGGTAGGTATTAATTCATTTCACTAATATTTATGTCACCTGGAGGCTAGTCAATCTATATTTCTAAATTGTTGAAGAAAAAAATCAATAAGTGTTTTTGACTCTCTGCTATATATACAGTTGTACACAACTCATGGGAGACACAAGAGACATAAAAATCACAAGGTATGCCTTCAGAAACAGACAGTATATTTGAACAAATAAGATTAAACTTGCAAAATTTTTATGATTATTAGTAAAGTTAAAATAATAAGGATAGACAATGCATGCTTCTGTGGAATGATGAGCAAATTTATAAAATGTCTATGCTTATTTTTTTATAAACAAAACACCAAAGATTACACTTGTTTTACATAAAGTATTTCATTTGGTGAAATCTGAAAACACAATTTGCTTTTTGTAACTTTTAACTGCATTACAGGGGTTTCTGGGTGACTCAGTCAGTTAATCACCCAACTCCTGATTTCAGCTCAAAATCTCAAGGTCATGAGCTCAAGCTCCATGTCTGTTCCATGCTCAGCATGGATTCTGGTTGAAACTCTCTCCCTTTCCATCAAAAGGAAATCAAATGCATGCACTCTACTTAAAATAAATCTTTTTTTTTAATTTAACTGCATTATATATTTTCTTTACCTTTCTTTTTAATATAGCGTAATGTGATGACGTTACAAAGAGAATCATGCATAAATGCCACTACTATATAGAGCTGCAGGTTGTGGCAGTATAGCAGACTGAATAACAACATTTATGTGTTATGACAATGAGTTCAGGTCTTCTTACAATATTTGCTGTATTACTGGACATTTCAGAAGCACTGCTTTGAGAGACTGGCAGGGAAATTAATGTCCTTAATGCAATCCACCTGAATGCTTGATACTGAAATGTCATGAGAGTCAAGCTTCAGTGTATCTAAAAGCTAAGATATTCTGAAGAGGAAGTGTGGTGTCAGGTGAGTGGTTAATTGGATGTCCACTTTCCTCATCATATTCTTATGATGGAAAGGAAAGAATACCATTGAGTGAAATCTGAACAGCTTCAAAGGTACAATAAAACAAAATGAACAATTTAAACTTTCAAACTCTTCTGGTATTAAAGCTAAAATAAAAGACAAGGTCTTCTTATCGTAAATTAGTGTATGACTGTTCAATTAAAGCTGCAAGAGAGCTATGATTATAAGATTCATCTCTGACATAGACAATGCCATTCAGTATGTGAACTAACCTGCAGGTAGACATTATGGTCTCAGAATTTGCTTCACATCAAGCTGCTGCCATCTTGTATAATCCATGAAATCTTCAGGAAGATGCTATTAAAAGAGTTTATGACATTTAATACACTTTTACATTTTCGTTCATCATCACTGTATGCACTGAAATACACACTCAAATTCCATTCTCAAGTAGAATTATTACCAGCTGGTTTAGAAATTTTGATTGATAAAGTAAAATTTTTTGAAATGTGTTGAATTTCGCTTGATGGGTCTGCTGATGACAGTTAACAACACAACTTGTTTCTCAAAATAATCTAGATGTAACAGATACATGTGTTTTGAATTAAAAACATTAATTTTATAAAGTTCTCTATTATATGTCCATTTCTCCCTGCTCTCCTTTTATTCTTTCCTTCCTTAGAAACTGAAAGTCTGTTTTAATTACTAGCTTATGTATTCAAGTAACAGATATATGATAAAATGTAAAAGACATAGAAATAAATGTCTGGTTCCAGGTCCACTGTTTACTGCCAAGATGACCGTAGGCTTTGCAAGGTTTACTAAAACACTATCTGTACAATCCAGGGGAAAGGATGTCATTCTTAACCAAGATACTGTAAAATCTTAATGTTATAAAAGAAACGATGTGCTTTTTCAGTCAACTAAAATGAAAAATGTTTTATATCAAAAATCAGGCTTAAGACAAAGCCAATAAGCAAATATTATAAAATAATCAATATATTTGAAATATCACACAAGGTACAAACATGATAAATTTTTTCAAAGACACAATGTGCTTTGTACAAATTGGTAAGAAAATGGCCAGCTGTACATGAGAAAAACTATAAAATAAGTGACTCAGCAATTCACAGAAGAGCAAGTTCAGATGACCAACAGTTATAAAATCATGTTTAATAATAGGAAATGAAAATTATAAAATTGCAAATGACTGATAACTTTTTACCACCCTGGAAGCATTTTAAAAATGATAATTTTGAGGTAATATAGGAAAATATACTTGCACATATTGTTCATAGAAGTACAATTTGTTACATTTTAAAACAAACTGTCAGAAATATTTTATAAGTTTTCAAATAACTGTTTAAAAACTAGTCCAAAGGGGGGGGGCCTGGGTGGCTTAGTGGGTTAAGCCTCTGCCTTCAGCTCAGGTCATGATCTCAGGGCCCTGGGATCGAGCCCCACATCGGGCTTTCTGCTCATCAGGTAGCCTGCTTCCCCCTCTCTCTCTGCCTGCTTCTCTGCTTACTCATGATCTCTCTCTCTCTGTCAAATAAATAAATAAAATCTTAAAAAAAAAAAAAAAAAACTAGTCCAAAGGATATGATGATCACAAAAAGGAAAAAGTCAATCGTATGTGTGTGCATAAGTTACACTGTTAATAGATAAACTAAAGTTTTTAAAATCCTAAAAATAGGGTGGCTCAATCAGTTAAGCACTGACTTCAGTTCAAGTCATGATGCCAGGGTCCTAGGATCAAGTCCCGCACCCGGCTTGTTGCAGGGAACCTGCTTCTCTCTCTCCCTCTGCCGGCTGCTCATGTACATACTTTCTGTCTCTCACAAATAAAATATTTTTTTAAAATTATTAAAATCCTGAAAATAAGCTTCACACTATTAAGAGGACAACTAAGAAATATGAAATTCTGTACTTCCAATGACCAACATGATGAAGTATGCAGAAAAGAAACACAGGTAAAATGCATTTTAGCCATTGAAATATTAATTGCTAAGTAATATTTATGGTGAAATTTAGCTTAACACTTTACAAAACACAATCACTACAGAAAATTTAAAGTGATCAAATGTTTGTTTTTTTGGTTGTTGGGTTTTTTTTTGTTGTTGTTGTTTTTTAATTTTCTTATTAACATATAATGTATTATTAGCCCAAGGGGACAGACCTGTGAATCACCAGGTTTACACATTTCACAGCACTCATCATATCACATACCCTCCCCAATGTCCATAACCCAACCACCCTCTCCCTACCCCCCTACCAGCAACAACCCTCAGTTTGTTTTCTGAGATTAAGAGTCTCTTACGGTTCGTCTCCCTCCCAATCCCATCTTATTTCATTTATTCTTTTCCTACCCCCCAAACCCATCATGTTGCCTCTCAACTTCCTCATATCAGGGAGATCATATGATAATTGTCTTTCTCTGATTGACTTATTTTGCTGCGCATAATACCCTCTAGTTCCATCCACATCGTCGCAAATAGCAAGATTTCATATCTTTTGATGGCTCCATAGTATACCATTGTATGTACATACCACTTCTTTATCCATTCATCTGTTGATGGACATCTAGGTTCTTTCCATAGTTTGGCTATTGTGGACATTGCTACTATAAACATTTGGGAGCACGTGCCCCTTCGGATCACTACATTTGTATCTTTAGGGTAAATACCCAGTAGTGCAATTGCTGGGTCATAGGGTAGCTCTATTTCCAACTTTTTGAGGAACCTCCATGCTGTTTTCCAGAGTGGTTGCACCAGCTTGCATTCCCACCAACAGTGTAGGAGGGTTCCTCTTTCTCCGCATCCTTGCCAGCATCTGTCATTTCCTGACTTGTTAATTTTAGCCATACTGACTGGTATGAGGTGGTATCTCATCGTGGTTTTGATTTTTATTTCCCTGATGCCAAGTGACGTGGAGCACTCTTTCATGTGTCGGTTGGCCATCTGGATGTCTTCTTTGCAAAAATGTCTGTTCATTTCCTTTGCCCATTTCTTGACTGGATTATTTGTTCTTAATGTGTTGAGTTTGATAAGTTCTTTATAGATTTTGGATACTAGTCCTTTATCTGATATGTCATTTGCAAATACCTATTCCCATGCTGTCAGTTGTCTTTTGGTTTTGATGACTATTTCCTTTGCTGTGCAAAAAGCATTTTAACTTCATGAAGTCCCAATAGTTCATTTTTGCCCTTGTTTCCCTTGCCTTTGATGATTTTTCTAGGAAGAATTTGCTGCGGCTGAGGTTGAAGAGGTGCTGTCTGTGTTCTCCTCAAGAATTTTGATGGATTACTTTCTCACATTGAGGTCCTTCATCCATTTTGAGTCTATTTTTGTGTGTGCTGTAAGGAAATGGTCCAGTTTCATTTTTCTGCATGTGGCTGTCCAATTTTCTCAACACCATTTGTTGAAGACACTGTCTTTTTTCCATTGGACATTCTTTCTTCCTTTGTCGAAGATTAGTTGACCATAGAGTTGAGGGTCTATTTCTGGGCTCTATTCTGTTCCATTGATATATGTGTCTGTTTTTGTGCCATTTACCTATTTTGTGCCACTTAGCCCATTTACATTCAGGGTAACTATTGAGAGATATGAATTTAGTGCCATTGTATTGCCTGTAAGCTGACTGTTACTGTATATTGTCTCTGTTCCTTTCTGGTCTCCTACTGTTAGGCTCTCTCTTTGCTTAGAGGACCCCTTTCAATATTTCCTATAAAGCTGGTTTGGTGTTTACAAATTCTTTCAGTTTTTGTTTGTCCTGGAAGCTTTTTATCTCTACTTCTATTTTCAATGATAGCCTAGCTGGATATAGTATTCTTGGCTGCATGTTTTTCTTGTTTAGTGCTCTGAATATATCATGCCAGTTCTTTGTTGCCTGCCAAGTCTCTGTGGATAAGTCTGCTGCCAATCTAATATTTTTACCATTGAGTATTACAGGTTTCTTGTCCCTGGCTGCTTTCAGGATTTTTCTCTTTGTTGCTAAGACTTGTAAATTTTACTACTAAATGACGGGGTGTGGACCTATTCTTATTGATCTTGAGGGGGGTTCTCTGCACCTCCTGGATTTTGATGCTTGTTCCCTTTTGCCATATTAGGGAAATTCTCTACAATAATTCACTCCAATATACCTTCTGCTCCCCTCTTTCTTTCTTCTTCTTCTGGAATCTGAATTATTCTAATGTTTCATCTTGTGGTATCACTTATCTCTTGAATTCTCCCCTCGTGGTCCAGTAGCTGTTTGTCTCTCTTTTGTTGAGCTTCTTTATTCTCTGTCATTTGGTCTTCTATATCATTGATTCTCTCTTCTACCTCATTTATCCTAGCAGTAAGAGCCTCCATTTTTTATTGCACCTCATTAATAGCTTTTTTAATTTCAGCTTGGTCAGATGTTAGTTCTTTTATTTCTCAAGAAAGAGCTTTTATTTCTCCAGACAGGGTTTCTCTAATATCTTCCATGCCTTTTTCGAGCCAGCTAGCACCTTGAGAATCGTCATTCTGAACTCCAGATCTGACATATTACCAATGTCCATATTGATTAGGTCCCTAGCCTTTGTTACTGCCTCTTGTTCTTTTTTTTTTTTTGTGGTGAGTTTTTCTGTCTTGTCATTTTATCCAGATAAGAATATAGGAGGAGAGAATAAAATACTAAAAGGGTGGCAAAGACCCCAGGAAAATGTGCATTAACCAAATCAGAAGAGACCCCAAATCGTGGGGGGAAGAAAGGGGGTAAAAAGAAGTTCAGAAAATAAAATTAAAAGAAAAAAAGGGAAAATATATATATTATACCAGTGAACAAAACAGTGCCACCCACTTAATTTTGGGAGTTTTTGGTCTCCTAGAAGAAACTACCTCCCAAGATTTTAAATAAAGAATATACACACAAAATTAAGGGTAAACAATGATGAAGGGATGGAATATGACTATAAAGATGAACATTTAAAAAATTTTTTCTAAAAAAAGGAGTTGACAAGTTGGTTGGGAAAAGAAGGAAAAAGAAAGTGGAGAGAATTTGCTCAGGCTGGAGACTAGAACAAAGCCCTGTCCTTTTAGGATATATTTTGATCTATTAGAAGAAGTTGTATCCCAAATTTTTTTAGAAGAAAAAACCCTATGTGTATACAAAAAATAAAGTTAGATACAATGAAGGATAAAATATGACTATAATGAAGTTTCAAAAAGATTTTTCCTTTATGAAAGGAATTGCTAAGATAAACTAGTTAAAAAACATTAAAAGAGGAAGGAGTAAAAAGTTAAAACAATTAGAATAAGAAAAAAATAAAATTAAAAAAATTAATTAACTTTGCAAGACTAAAGAATCATGGGGAGAAAGCCATGAATTCCATGCTTTGCTTTCTCTTCCTCTGGAATTCTGCTGTTTTCCTTGATAAGTGAACTTAGTCTTGGCTGGATTTCTTGCTGATCTTCTGGGGGAGGGGACTCTTATAGTGATTCTCAAGTGTCTTTGCCTGAGGCAGAATTGCACAGCCCTTGCCAGGGGCCGGGCTAAATAATCTGCTCAGGTTCGCTTTCAGGAGCTTTTGTTCCCTCAACATTTTCCACTTTCCGTAGAGTTCAGAGGATGGGATTGAAAATGACATCCTCTCAATCCCCGGCCTGGAGTAGCTGAGAGCTCAAGAGAAAAGCACTCAATCACTCCTACCTCCCTGGCCTCCACCACACTCCGAGCTCCCTCAGCCTGTGACCAAGCATCTCTGTCTCTGGCAAACAGCCCCACATGGAGTCTCCAAACCCAGCAGATCCCTGCCACTCTTCCAGGGGGGTGTCCCCAGATCTGCCACTTGTGGGGTCCCTGCTCAAAAAGGAGTGGTCTGACTGTGCACACCAAGGATCACAGTTTAAGGTAACTCCAAATTGAGAGCTCACTCGGCTCCATCTCTATAGCCAGCTTCCCCACTCTAATACCTGCAAGCTCTGCGACACTCAGACACCCCCAATCCTTCTGCGACCCCGTGGCACCTGGGACCACACTGTCCCCACGTGGGTTCCACCCTGGCTTAGCCTCTGGAGCAATGTCCCTCAGTGGAGCAGACTTTTAAAAGTTCTGATTTTGTGCTCCATTGCTCCACCACTTGCGGGTGCCACCCCCATCCCCTAAGGACTATCTTCCCATGGCTTTGGATTCACTTCTCCACAGGTCCTACCTTTCAGAAAGTGGTGGATGTTCTGTTTCTAGAATTGCTGCTCTTCTCTTTGATCTCCTGCTGGATTTGTAGATGTTCGGAATGGTTTGATTAAACTATCTAGCTGATCTCCTGCTACCTGATGTCATCTCAGTGTGATACTCCTCAGCTGTCTTAACTTCTCCTCGAAATGTTTGTTTTTGTATAAAATGAGGCAACTGACTTAAACACACACTTAAATTTTGAGAGAATCTTGACACAAACTTAACTTGAATTTTCTATTTAAAGGGTTGTAATTTTAATTTTAGTTGTTACTAATTGCCTTTTTCCTTTTGTTCTATACCCCAAATGCCATAATTCTAATCAATAATGAAGATCTTTTTTAAAAAATTGAATATAGCAAATAGACTGTATAGTCATCTTTGTACTGAGGCTCTGAAACATTTCTTATGTTTTTCACTTTCTCTGATCTTATTCACTTTTTTAAAAGTTATTGATTTTTAGAATAAACAGATATGCAGTACAATTAAGCCAGAAGAATATTTTAAAAGTACATAATCATGTCCCCCTACACACCACAAAAAAAAAAAAAAAAAAAAAAGCATGAAAAGAACGCTGATAATAATAGCAATGAGAAATGGCAAGGGAGTAATTATCCAAACAAGACGGAAAAAAGCCATATGGTTTGCATAGAAATTGGAACTGCACAAATATGGTAATTGATTTCATATTTTGACCTTTCATGCATTGGCATTCCATCTATTCCAGTTCCACAACAAAAAATAACAAAAATAACAATAGCAATTTAAACAAGAACTTGGATCTGCTGTTACCTGTTTTTTCTCCTTGTGAAATGATCATGTAAACTTTTTAAAAAGAAATAAAGTGATTTTTGCTGTAGCATGCAGAATTTGATCTAAGACATAGTTAGCTAAAATGGTCAAGCACCTGAACATTTGTCTCAAAGTATGTCAGACACCTAGCCCTTGGTTTAATGCGATTTCAAATGCCTTGGTGCAAAAGAATGTATGTAAGACAAGTAAAGCAATCTGTTTTCCATCCAAAAAGACCCCTGCCCCACCATTCCCAACTATTTTATTTATTTTTGTTATCTCTTCTATCAGTACATGCCTTACTTCTAGGTTACTTTCAGAGAAGAAATTCTCAAACCAATTTTTCTACTGTAAAACCATTTTATTATATATTGGTGACTTAATGAGTTAGGACCCATATAAATGCTTCATAAGAGTCTGGGATATATATATCAATTTTGAATCTGGGATGCACATTGATTTACAGAAATAGCTTAATGGAGGCATTGTTTAATGCCACACATCAAAACTACACTGTTTTGACCTATATACCCATCATCTTCCCCATTACCCCCAGGAGGCAGTTTTTACTCAGTTGTACGGAATCATGCTGTCCTTTTATACTGAAAGGTTTGAATGTGGAAAGCCTATAACCTGTCGTGAGAATTAATAACAAGAATATTGTCTGGGATGTTTTTAAATTAATAAACTTTTTAGAATAGTTTTAGATCCATAGCAAAATGGAATGGAAAGCAGAGAATTCCCTTTCACCCTTTGTCCTCCTTACCACACACACAACCTTCCCACTATCAACATGCCACACTATGATGGTACATTTGTTACAAATCATGAATCTACACTGACATATCTGGGATCTCTTTTAAATAAAAAAGTATTTTCACTAAAAGGATGCGCAGGATACACTTCTGTAGTTTTAGAACCAAAAATCAGTGTGCTTCTCTGAAACAGTGGATTGGTTTGACAGTGTATTATTAACCATTTGCTTTTCTGTGTCTGTTTTGACTAATAAAATGCTTTAGGTGAAGTATGTGTCCAACTCTCAAAAGTCTATCAGCATGTATCCTGTGAATTAATTGTAATCCTGCTACATTTTATTTCCTCCAATTTCTTTCTCTTAATACCCAGATATTTACCTATTCCTTAAGTTGTCAAATTTTGGCATTTTTGTAAGTCATATTAACTTTTTGAAACAAAGAAGAATCAAAACAAATGGTTATATAAATTAACAAAATATAATCTTATTTGAATTTAGTTAGTAGCTTTTTAATTATTTTCACTTGGGGAACAGATACAAAATTATCAAATTTTATTTTATTTGGTATCAATTTTCAAAACAATCCCTATAGTAGCAGAAAATACAAAATTTAAAATGTTCCTTATAAAAAAATTCCATTTGCACTGATGGAAATAATCAGGAGGCAACCCTAACACATATGTTGGGGACAATATATAAACATATTCCCTAAATTATGCACAGTATGTTTACTTAGTGGAGCTTTGTATAACAAGTCATGTGGGCATGGTGATTATATGTTGACCTGTATAATTAAGAAAGTGATTTGCTTAGCAAGTAATTTGTAATAAAATGCCTAACCAGTAATCATAAGCACAAGCCATATGTTTTTAAATATGACCCAAACATTTGCATAGTGTTTATGTACAATAAATTAAGGCAAAATGAAAAATCTGCTGACAAGAAATAAGTAGCAATAAGGGTAGAGCAATGTATTAAATCCTTCATTTTGGATCATTTAGGTAATGTTCCATTCATTTTAGATTCATGAATAGAAGCCTTTACAGATTGGACATGCATACCATAAATCTGGAGCAATCCATTATTAGGTGGCATTTTGCTATTTACAGTTGAACATGTTTACTTTGCACATAATTAACTGCATAATAGCAGTCTACGTTTTGTACAGAATTTACACTCAGGCTCTCATCAAAACAAATGACTCCAGAAAGTAGGACACTTCCATTAAGTTCCCTGCAATCAGCATAATACAGGTTTATAGGAATGGTTTTAATTGTGACTGTTAGTGTAGCATTTTCAGCAGCTAATGTGTATGTTGGAGTTTAATTCATTAAACCCCTAAGATGCATAAAGGGTATGGATGGGTAGAAGTAGAAGGAAATAGAGAATATCTAAGAATAGCCAAGAAATAATTTTCATGAAAATAAGTACAGAGCCAAGATGGACAGGCAATTGATAACTGTGCAGCATAATACATGGATCAAATATATGTTCCAGCGGTTCTTCAGCAGTGTGCAATTATGACAGCCAGATCAACAACTTCAGAGAGAGCAGTGTGTCTGAAAATGAGCTGTCAGGAGAAGAACCAAGATTTACTCCAGCCACTCCCTTTGTTTAGAGCAATATAAACTTAGCAGGAAAAATAACCAAATTAACCTAATGAAAAAGAAACTCATAGAATTAAGTAACAAAGAATAAATAGAGATTAAACAAATGAAAACAGCTCTGAATGTGGAGTGTACTGGTTATGACTACTAGTTCAAGTAGAAGTTGATAAATTTTGGGGGCGCCTGGGTGGCTCAGTGGGCTAAAACCTCTGCCGTCAGCTCAGGTCATGATCTCAGGGTCCTGGGATCCAGCCCCACATGGGGCTCTCTGCTCAGTAGGGAGCCTGCTTCCTCCTCTCTCTCTGCTGCCTCTCTGCCTACTTGTGATGTCTGTCTGTCAAATAAATAAATAAAATCTTAAAAAAAAAAAGTTGATACATTTTTAAAAATCATGCATATGCAGTCTCATTTAACGCAGTATCATTGTGTTCTTATCAACAGTTGAATAAAACATAAAAAATATTTGCTTTCTTTCAAGAAATGGTCATTTTAGGATAAAGAGGGAGAAATAAAGTATTTAACCAGTTCTCAAAGCAAAAATAATACGATTGTATTCATAAAGTTAATATACATTTTGTAACAAAGTACGAACTTTTTTTAAATTGGATCTTGAAACAAAATTGTGATAAATACTAGTTAATTTTCTCCTTTTCAGAATCTAAAACATTATTTAATAAGAGTAAGTAACATCTCTTATATATAAAACAAATGACCCCCAGAAAAACCATCAAAATTATAATATCATATTATCTGCTTCTACTTAAAATATCTACTCTATTTTATAAAAAGTATTTTCTACATTTTTATTGATATTTTCTTCTTTTGTTATTATCTTGTCTCTAAAAATAAGTCTATGCAATAGATATTTCATGAATTTTTTAAATTTCATATAATATATCCAAATAATTACTTTTCACAACACTCTGAAGCAGTATTTTGGTTATAAAATTAGGTATTTCAAAGAATCAGTTCAAATAATAAAAATCAAGAATGAATTCACTGGGATTATTGCCAAGATGGTGAAGTAATTCAAACTGCTTCACTTAGTATAATGATTTTATATATACACACAATTTATATATGTATTCATTTACATAGCTATCTAATGTAAATGTATATATGCAAATATACAGTGATTATATATAACATAATCCATATGTTATATATATAATATATAAATATATATTATATAAAATATATAAAGAAATATATAAAAACATTAAAAAGTGTCCTTGGTAGGAAATATGGTAAATGATAAATACTTCTATGGACCAGAAACAGAACAGAAAACCATATACATCTAAATATACAGAGGTATAAACCATGCTCATGGGTGGGAAGATTTGATATAACAAAGATGTCAAGTAAAGCTATTTTTTCAGTGCTACTCTGATAAAAGTAAATTGCAACTGAGGTAGGCCACACACTTCAGTTCTTGCTGTCATGTACGTATCTACAAATCTGTGCCTCATCTGAGGGAGTTTTTCCTGCAGCCTTTGTTGTGAGCCACCATTTTTTTTTCCCCACCACAGTAGCTAAAATGGAAAGCTGATTCATAAACAACTGACTTACTTCACAGTTTTTTCTGTGGGGGAAGGAAAGAACTTCTAAGTCTCTCAATCAAAAGTGAGTTTCTAAAGGCTCCAGGAACAGCAAACTTAAGAAGGCCAAGACCTGAGATAAAGTTGGATTGGAAAAGTTAGGGAAGGTGTCGTCAGAGTCCAGGAGATTCTCAGCTGAAGAGTGTTAAGAATTAACAATCTTAACAATTAATGCAGTGCACAGTTTCTGTGCTGTAAGGTTACTTCAAGGGGGTATATCCCAGATTGGAGCAAGAAAATTAAAGGAGCACTGAGTCTCAGTATTATCAATGAGTTTAAAAGTGTTTTCTGTAGGGGTGCCTGGCTGGCTCAGTTGGTGGAGCATGAGACTCCTGACCTCAGGGTCATGAGTTAAAGCCCCATACAGCTTACTTAAAAAATAAAAAAAATAAATTTTAAAAAGTGTATTGGGTCTGCTTCTTGAGGTATCCAACACCTTACTTTCTCTGAGACATGTAAGCTTCATCCTATGCCTATCTTGTCCTTTCTCACCTCCCTACTTCCCACCAAAATTTCCCTGCGAAGAAAAGTGTGGATTTCACTTCTCTTTCCTAGTGCAACTAAGTCTTACTCCAATTGATAACCTTGTCTATTAGTTCAGCTTAGAGGCAAAGATTTACTGGAATACAGGGTGCAGAAGAGAAGAGGATCAGAAACCTGTAATCTAAATTAGGAAACATATAAAATGTTACTATTACCTACACTAATTTTCAAATATTCTTCTGCCATGAACTATTCTAAAAAATACTGTGTTTATATGATACTTTAGATACATATGTTCATATATATTAGGTAAAGGGACTAAGATTTCTACTGTAGTTTGAAATTAGTGAACTGTTGGATTCATTTAAAAATTAAACAGGAAACTGGAACGCCTGTAGCTGAGTTGGTTAAGCAGAGGACTCTTGATTTCACCTCAGGTCATGATCTCAGGGTTGTGGGATCATGCCCCCCAAACCCACCCCTGTCAGGCACCACACTGGGCATGGAGCCTGCTTAAGATTCTCTCTCTGCCTCTCCTTCTGTCCCACCCACCCCTGACTTACACATGCACTCAAGCACATGCCTGTACACTCGGGGTGGGGGGGTAGTAAACAGGAAACTAAGAAAACATTCATTATGTATGATAGGGAAAACTGCAACTCTTAATATGTAAAATGTTATTGCAAATTAATAATAAAATACAAATTTCAGGAGAAAAACCAGTTAATGGGCATTAAAACATGTACTCTACAGAGTTTTTAGTTTGAAACAGAGCCTACTCTAGCTGGAATACATGAAAATGGATTTATTAAAGTATTAGTAAATTTACAGAATTTCCAGAAGGAAAAGAAACCAAATTCCCATACTATTTAACCAGAAGTGATACAGCCACGAGTAATGCCCAGTCACAGCAAGAGACTACTCCAACAGAAATAATGTTCTTGGCACCACCTGTCACCGCTATCAGACACCCAGGAAGCCAGGGATCTGACAATACAACTCCCAAATACTCTTGCAGCAAGGGAAACAAATAAGAAACAAACAAGCAAAACCTAAACACATGACTGTATTTGACAGAGGTGCTGCATGGACTCCTGCTGGTCTATTTAGGAAATAAATATTGTCAGGCTGTATCTTAAGGAAGGCAGACTAAAAGAGAGAAATGAGGTAATGTTGGATAAGCCAATTTGCTGTCACAACAGATAATTATAGAATGAATACAAATAGCTAAAATATAAAAAACTTGATCAGTAATCAAGCTATGTATATGGCAACAACAAAACACCATTCTTCTTTAGGAAATCGTCAAAGGTATCACAATACAGTATTTACCAGAATATGGAGAAATAAGTCCATGTATTATTTCTAAAAACATAAATGTCCAAGATGTTTTTTGAAAGAATATCATTTATGTCAAAAGTTAGCCAAATAAATATTCCATTAACCAAGCAGTTTTACTTCAAAGAATCTATACTAAGGGAATAATAAAAATTTAAGAATGTAAAGATTTTTCTATAAATACACTCTGCGTTGCTGATTCTGTGATAGTATAGAGGTTTTATCAAACTAAATATCCAACTTTAGTGAATTGTTTTAAATCAATTGTTCTCTATAATGGAATTAACTACAGGATACAAAATACATGATGTAAAATACATGATGGATTTGTTAATATAGAGAGACATTTATGATACATCACTGAGTAAAAAAAAATTTATATAGAAGTATGTATGATTCCATTTGTTATGCTAAATTTATATAGAGATTTATACCTATGGTTAATTAGGAAATACATAAAAATACTAATAAAGGGGCACTTGGGTGGCTCAGTGTGTTAAGCTTCTGCCTTCAGCTCAGGTCATGATCTTAGGGTCCTGAGATCAAACCCAGCATCAGGCTCTCTGCTCAGCAGGGAGCCTGCTTCCCCACCCCCTCTCAGTCTGCCTCTCTGCCTACTTGTGATCTCTGTCTCTCAAATAAATAAATAAAATATTTTTTAAAATACTAATAAGGATTACCTGATACTTAATAATTTAGGCAATTGTTTGTTTCCTTTCTGCTTGTAATTATTTTCCTAATTTTACTAAGTGAATATGTACTAATTTTCAAGGGAAAGTAAAAAGTACATCAAGTAATGTAGTTATCACTGTCCATTTCCTACACAGCTTTATCACTGCATTATCATCTCTCTCTCCCCCCACTACTATTTCCCTTCTAACTAGGATTTCCATATAAAATACAAATTTTCTAATTATATTTGAATTTCAGGTAAAAATGATTGATATTTTAGTATAAGTATATTCCATATATTGCATGGCATCTTCTCTTAATTTGTAAACATGGCAATTCTACTTCTAGCATCCCATACTTGTCATATATTCTGGAAGTTATGCAACAAAGGACATTTGCTAAAATAACAAAAGTAAAAACTTATATTTGCATAAAGCTTAGAATTCATAAGACATTTCACTTAAACTTTCATAGTTTTCTTAGTAACACTGTGAGATATACATTAGGAACTGAACAAAGCTCAGAAACAGTAAGTGATCAGATATTTAAGCAGTAGAGCTGAGAGGCAAACCCAGGTTTTTAACTGGTTTAACCAGGTTTTTAAAACAAACAAACAAAAAAAACAGGGTTTTTTTTGTGTTGTTATGTTAAAATGGAGTTTTATGAAGGACTCCAGCTTGACAACTGTCACGTCTGCCATTTTTATCAAAGTCTATGAATTTTAAGATATTTGAACAGAAAAATTCCTGTAATTGTTGCCACAGAATGTTTTTCTTATGGTAGCCATTCAATTTTGTACATGGCATCTGTTCAAACAATATTAACAGGCTTTTGGGTCATCTAAGAATAAGTAGTCTGCCTTTATTGAGTTTCACTTTGAGTCACTCACTCCTGCAGTTTCCTCTGCTTAAAATAAACCTGACCCCTTCACCTAACTGAACCTCACTTTAATATTCATTTTAGATGTCACTTTCTCCTAGAAGTTTTCCCAGGTGCCATAAGTTACGTTATTCTTTTATATATTTACAGATTCTCCTGTACTTTCATTGTATGGTAGCCATCACTCTGTATGTGCCCTGTTTGTTAGTCCTTATTCTCTGCTGGATTGTGAGTTCTCAGAATGCAAGTAGGTTCTTGCTTATCTCCAAATTACCATACTTTAACAATTTCAATCCATTAGTAAATAAACTGATCTATCCAATCAACCATCCATCCGTCCATCCATCAAGAAGTGTAAGGGATATATATAAAGCTCTTTCCTTGTCTGACTTAATAAAGGAATGTATTTGAGTAGTGTAGCAATACCTACCAGTTTTCTTTCATTTATCAAATCTAATTAGTATTTGATTTCCTATATTGAGAATTGCCCAAGTTTACCAAAAAAAAAAAGTGTTTGCAGAGAGCCAAATATTTTTTAATACTCATGTTTGTACTAGTTTTATTATTGAGTACCTTTTCATTTACCCATTGGCCATATCTTCTTTGGGAGAAAAAAAAACAACAGTATTTAGGTACTCTGTCCATTTTTCAATTGGATCATTTGGTCTTTTGCTACTGAGTTGTATGAGTTCCTTATATATGTCAACATTAACCCCTTCCTTGACACAGCTCTTGGCAATGATTTCAATGATTTTTTGAATATGAGACCTAAAGCAGAAGCAAGAAAATAAAAAATAAACAAGTGGGACTACATCAAACTTCTGCACAGCAAATGAAACAAAATAAAAAGGCAACCTACAGAATGAGAGAAAATATATGCACTTTTAAATATTGATCTTGAAAAACAGGTCAACAGCAAATACTTGAGAAAACTCCCATCAGCTGGGATATTAATATAAAAATGATCTATAGTGACCTTGGAGTTATGCCTCCTTGTAGGGACCAGCATTGGTGACACATATATTACTGGTTTATGACTGATATTCTGTGATGATAGCTGACACGCATCTAAGCAGACTTATTGTGGTGAGTATCAAGTGCTCCAATCAGCCATCAAGTGACCTACTGAAGAGCACAGTCAGCTGATAGCCTCCAGCTGTCAGATTTTGCTGGCCACATCTCTCTGGGCTACACCCAACCAGTGACTAAACACAGAAAAACTTTTGGAGTCAGACCTGTCATTCCTGCCCATTACAGGCCTCCTATAACAGTGTATTTTTTTTTTCCTTAACTCTTCTCTTCAGCTTGATGGAGTCTTCTTGAGAAGGGAACTGCTGTCTGAAGCTCCTCCTGACAAATCCCCCTTCTTTCTTGCTTCCCTTTCACAGGCTCAGTGCTATACCATGGTCTGAATGCTTCTGCTGCTTTGTCCTGCTCTGTCTTCCTTTATCTTTCACAAAGATTTACCCTAAATAAATCTCCTTCATGTCTCATCTCATCCCATTTTCTGTCTTGGAGAATCTTGGAGAATGATGCATTCAGCAGGCTCTGAAGAGTGGTGGATATCCTCTTTTACATCTTTTTTTTTCTATTTTTAGGCTCCAACGAATACCATTAGTCATTGAAAACAATGGTAATGAGTATAGATGATTAATGTGACACCATTATTACTGTAAAACTATGGCAAAGCTATTATTTCTCATTACTGGGTCTGAATAAGCATTTTTTTTTTTTTAGATTCTTATTTATTTATTCAACAGAGAAAGAGAGAGATCACAAGTAGGCAGAGAAGCAGGCAGAGAGAGAGAGGGGGAAGCAGGCTCCCTGCTGTGCAGAGAGCCTGATGTGGGGCTCAATTCCAGGACCCTGAGATCACGACCTGAGCCGAAGGCAGAGGCTTAACCCACTGAGCCACACAGGCGCCCCCTGAATAAGCATTTTTATAGGAAAAATCCATTTCAACATTTAATTTTTGTTTAATTCTAATGTAATACTGTCTTACACTATCCATGGGAACACTCAAATATTGAAACCATTCTGGAAAGTAAAAGCAAGTTAAAAAATTTAGTTTATTTTCCAAAGTCTATGGTGCTAGTAAGTGACCAGTAGTCTAAATCTAGACAAGAGGAGTCCCCAAGGATCAAAATCCCTACAGCAAATAGGTTTTTTAAAAATTTCTAATTTGGATATTGATCTCTCAAAAGCAGAAATGGACAACACTAATGGCATGTTTAAGAGAAAAATATTGTTGAATTAGGCAAGCTGATGCAAGGGAGAGTTTTAAGCTGTTGATGGACTCCATTTCTACATGTAAGGAAGACAGTGAGTGATGTTGCCAAAGATACGTCTTGCCCCAAGTATGAATTTAAAAGTGAGCAACACTCACTTTTTGCAACTTTTTGCACTTACTTTTCCATAGTAAGGACAACATAATATTCAAGAATATGAACAAGGAACTGACAATGTGAAAAGTAACAGACTTAAAAAGTATCATGGCATAGTGGATGCCTGGGTGGCTCAGTCTGTTAAGCGTCTGCCTTTGGCTCAGGTCTTGATCCCAGGGTCCTGGGATCGAGTCCTTAGTAGGGCTCCCTGCTTCCCAGGGAGTCTGCTTCTCCCTCTGCCTGTCCCCCAGCTTCTGCTCTCTATGTCTCTCTCAAATAAATGAAATCTTTAAAAAAAAAAAAAAAAGTATCATGGCATATATAAAAAAAAAAATTAAGGAAAAAATGATGATGCAGAAATGCAACTTACCTAACTTTCCAGATATTTTCATGTCTAACAGATACTTATGTAAACCAGACCATAATATTTAGCACTTACTGCATGTTTACCATGTGATAAACAATTTCCTAAGTGTTATACATTTTCCACTTAACTCTTATGAGATCTTTATAGCAGAGATACTATTTACGCAATTTGCAGATAAGGAAAATGATTATTTAAGAGGTAAATATTTTTCTCAAAGCATAACAACATTAATTGATGGATCATGGATTTAAACCCAATTTTGAATGATGCTAAAGCCCAAGCCCTTAGCTAGAATATTGTATAGTAGCCCCTCTTATCTATGAAGGATATGCTCCAAGACCCTCAGTGGGTGCCTGAAATCGTGAATAGTACTAACCCTATATATACTATGCTTCTTCCTGTGCATACACATCTATGATAAAGTTTAATTTATAAATAAGGCATAGTAAGAGATTAACAACAATAATAAAATAGAACAATTATAACATTATACTGTAATAAAAGTTATGGGACTGTGGTCTCTCAGAATATCTTATACCATACTCAACTTTCTTGTGAGAATGTGGGATAATAAAATGCCTACTTGATGAGCTGAAGCGAGGTGAATGATTAGGCATTGTGACATAGCATCAGGCTACTATTGACCTTCATAGGATTCATCACAAGGAGGCATCATCTGCTTTCGGACTATAATTTGATGCAGATAATTAAAACTGTGGATAAAAAGGAACTATTGCACCTTTTTTTTTTTTAATATTTTATTTATTTATTTAACAGCGAGAGAGAGCACAAGCAGGGGGAACAGGCAGAGCAGGCAGAGGGAGAAGCAGGCTCCCTGACAGAGCAAGGAGCCCCATGCATGCGGGACTGGATCCTTGGACCCTAGGATCATGACCTGTGCCAAAGGCAGCTGCTTAACCTGAGCCACCCATGCATCCCCTGCACTGACTTTCAACCAAATGTGTGGATAACTCAAAAAAAAAAAAAAAAAAAAGCAAAAAAAAAAAAAAAAAAAAAAAACACATACATTATCCTCTTTCTCATCTTGGAAATTCTCTTTTGGAGGTCACCAATCATTTAAAAAATATCTACCAATCGAGACATGCACATTTGTATGTCTACCTAATGTAAGACATGATACTACAAATGGCATGAAACATATTTGTTTATGATCTCAAGATGCTTCAAATCAATGAGTTAAAACTAGAACACATTTAAGTTATTAGGGTGCATTTAATCTTTAGCCTTAAAAATATTGAAGTCAAGAAGAGAGGAACCAGAATATTGTTCTTAAAGAAAACAATACATTTGTTTTAAGACTATATACACACCTAAATTCTTAAAATAATTATTTAAAATTAGAGGACACTATGCCCTAATTCTCCAAGTTACCTCAAATATCTCCAGTAAATTTTATGATATTTGAGCAAAGAGGTTTCAATCACCTCTATCCCCTGAGCAAGTAATAAATATTTATTGATACAAATTTCAAATAAATGCCTCTCTTTTTCAGGATTCAGAGAAACATCAAGAGTAAATTTTTCTCAAGCAAAAATGACTCTTATTCCTTAACCAGTTATTATGGTTCCTATCAAGGTAATTTTGTCTTTGTTTAATTTGTAGACATGGCACCTATTTCACCAATTCAAAAATCAGCTTAAAATGCTAATGAGAGTTAAATACATTCATATATTCTATTTCAATAGAGACAGTGGTCGAATATTATATTTGTCTTATATTTAAGAATTCCAAAGCCTCACTTTTTATTTTATTTTAACATTAAGATGACTTTATTCCATTCTTATTGTTCTTAAAACTGGTCCTTGATTTATTTTTGCTTTGTCTTCCTAATTAGATATTCATTTTGACATTCTGATCTCAGAAGAAATAACATTAACTCCATACTTATCCATCTGGTTATCTGTTATAGCTCGTGAATTGCTGCTTATAATTTTCCAGGGACATGTGGGCGCCCTTCCAGTTAGGCTATTAAAATCCCTTACACTCTAACAACATGCTAATTAATATCCTCTCACGTTTGTGGATGCACAGCAAAAACACAGCCATGTAGAGGAAACGTCGCTGCTTCAATATTGAAATGCAGAAATTTTAGATTAAAAGTTAAGCCAGCAATTCTTTATAGAACTACATCTTTCTAAGGAACCAAACCTTTTATCTTCAATTTTATGAAAATGTTTAATTCACACATCATCTTAAAATTTAATACCCATCATTCTAAAAAAGCTGCACTGTGAAGGAGAAGTATCTTTTCACCCACATTCAGAGAAGGGTGTTTCCTAGCAACCCCATACAATCAGAATCAATCCTTGGTAGAATTATGACTCAAAGTGCTGTTAAAAGTAATCATTTGCATGAAAAAGGGACCAATGTCTGTTCTGATTAGGAACAACAGTTCTTTCCTAATATTGGTCAGCAGCAATCCAAAATCAAGCAGCTGTTTAGAGATGTCTTTGTTGTCATGAAATTTTGCCTGAGGTAGGCAAATATCATATCCCCACAGACAGAGCACAGAGGCCACTAAAACTTCAGAAATTAATCCAATCAGAGAACTCATCCCCCTACTGCATTAAAATGTGTTAAATTCTTTGTTTTGTTTACATTTCTTAACCTATTTTTATTTCCTTTTACCTTGTAAGTATTCGTTACTGTTTATTTTAAGAATTAAACATTAATGATTTTGTAGAGAAACAGTTATTATTTTACCTAATTTGTATAAACATGTATCTGCACATTATTTTTTTTTCTTAAGTGACTATTGTTGCCCCTGCCAACAGATTCTACAACAGTTTGTTTCAAATTATAACTGTCCTTTTCAATATTTTTACAGTAACAGTATCAAACTGTTTCAATTATTACTTCTAGGAAAAAATGTTGTATTCTTTCAGAAATAAGAATAAATGCAATAATTCAGTAGATTAACTCCCCCACTTATTTTTCTTTTTACTGTGGATATTACTATTGTTGATCATTTCTGTTGTTTCATTGTTATTCTGTTACTGTCCTCACAGATCCAAAACAGACCTGCTGTCAAATGGATTATATAAAGTACATGTGGAACTATCTAAAAACACAAAACCTATCAGAATCAAATGAACTATGATTATGGCTGCTAGCGATACCTCGAAGACCACAGGCTAGGATAGACAGACTCCTAGGAGGGACAATCTCTCCATCCCAAATTTAGAAATCATATCTGTTATTCCTAGATCGAAGTTATGGCACTTACTTTATAATAAATTTACCCCAGAAGGATACTAACAGGGTAAGGAAGCAGATAATAACAAAATAATTAGACTATTCTGAAAATATTTATTTTCTTAATTTTCTTAAATATTTAATTATTAATTACCCAAAACACAAGTGAAGATACGAAAAGAAATGAACGTATTTGTGGATATTGAGTTATTTATTAAAGTATACACACTGATCCTCTTCTCAGTGAGTATAGAGTTATTAGAATACTCCCAAAATACATATATTCATGACATTAAATTAATTTTAAAAGGATTAAGGGAACATTTTAAACAATTATTTTGGGGAACAAATCTGTTGATCTCAAATTCTTAGACACTTTTTTCTTCTTATATAAGCCATATAATTAATATTTAATAAAGTAAAATTCTAGATATACGAACATCTATTTCACACAGTTTTAAGGAAGTAAAATTAAAAACAAAATCTCCTCCGAACCCAGAAAACCTCTCCATAAAGTTAGAAGAGGAAGAAAATTTTATTATTTAGTAAGCATTAATCTAGAATGTGTTCAGCATCACAGGCAATCTGCTAAGAAATCCACAAATTTAGAAAAAACTCACCCCTTTATATGGCCAAGCAAACACAAATCATTACATATATTTTTTCAAGATAAACAATGACTAACTAGTCCTTAAGAAGATAGGAAGCAATAAACATTCGGGTGCATGTGCCCCTTCAGATCACTACGTTTGTATCTTTAGGGTAAATACCCAGCTGTGCAATTGCTGGGTCATAGGGTAGTTCTATTTTCAACATTTTGAGGAACCTCCATGCTATTTTCCAGAGTGGTTGCACCAGCTTGCATTCCCATCAACAGTGTAGGAGGGTTCCTCTTTCTCCACATCTTCACCAGCATCTGTCATTTCCTGACTTGTTAATTTTAGCCATTCTGACTGGTGTGAGGTGGTATCTCATTGTGGTTTTAATTTGTATTTCCCTGATGCCGAGTGATATGGAGCACTTTTTCATGGGTCTGTTGGCCATCTGGATGTCTTCTTTGCAGAAATGTCTGCTCATGTCCTCTGCCCATTTCTTGATTGGATTATTTGTTCTTTGGGTGTTGAGTTTGCTAAGTTCTTTATAGATTTTGGACACTAGCCCTTTATCTGATATGTCGTTTGCAAATATCTTCTCCCATTCTGTCAGTTGTCTTTTGGTTTTGTGAACTGTTTCCTTTGCTGTGCAAAAGCTTTTGATCTTGATAAAATCCCAATAGTTCATTTTTGCCCTTGCTTCCCTTGCCTTTGATGATGTTTCTAGGAAGATGTTGCTGCGGCTGAGGTCGAAGAGGTTGCTGCCTGTGTTCTCCTCAAGGATTTTGATGGTTTCCTTTCACACATTGAGGTCCTTCATACATTTGGAGTCTATTTTCATGTGTGGTGTAAGGAAATGATCCAATTTCATTTTTCTGCATGTGGCTGTCCA
Source organism: Lontra canadensis (assembly GCF_010015895.1). Classification (NCBI taxonomy): domain Eukaryota; kingdom Metazoa; phylum Chordata; class Mammalia; order Carnivora; family Mustelidae; genus Lontra; species Lontra canadensis. Next base: position 20,814,965 of record NW_022631008.1, read on the forward strand.
ATTTTCCCAACACCATTTATTGAAGAGGCTTTTTTCCATTGGACATTCTTCCTGCTTTGTCAAAGATTAGTTGACCATAGAGTTGAGGGTCTATTTCTGGGCTCTCTATTCTGTTCCATTGATCTATGTGTCTGTTTTTGTGCCAGTACCATGCTGTCTTGATGATGACAGCTTTGTAATAGACCTTGAAGTCCGGAATTGTGATGCCACCAACTTTGGCTTGCTTTTTCAATATTCCTTTGGCTATTCGAGGTCTTTTCTGGTTCCATATAAATTTTAGGGTTATTTGTTCCATTTCTTTGAAAAAAATGGATGGTATTTTGATAGGAATTGCATTAAATGTGTAGATTGCTTTAGGTAGCATAGACATTTTCACAATATTTGTTCTTCCAATCCAGGAGCATGGAACATTTTTCCATTTCTTTGTGTCGTCCTCAATTTCTTTCATGAGTACTTTATAGTTTTCTGTGTACAGATTCTTAGTCTCTTTGGTTAGGTTTATTCCTAGGTATCTTACAGTTTTGGGTGCAACTGTAAATGTGATTGACTCCTTAATTTCTCTTTCTTTTGTCTTGTTGTTGGTGTAGAGAAATGCAACTGATTTCTGTGCATTGATTTTATATCCTGACACTTTACTGAATTCCTGTACAAGTTCTAGCAGTTTTGGAGTGGAGTCTTTTGGGTTTTCCACATAGAGTATCATATCATCTGCGAAGAGTGATAGTTTGATTTCTTCTTTGCCAATTTAGATGCCTTTAATTTCCTTTTGTTGTCTGATTGCTGAGGCTAGGACTTCTAGTACTATGTTGAATAGCAGTGGTGATAACGGACATCCCTGCCGTGTTCCTGACCTTAGCGGAAAGGCTTTCAGTTTTTCTCCATTGAGAATGGTATTTGCGGTGGGTTTTTCATAGACGGCTTTGATAATATTGAGGTATGTGCCCTCTATCCCTACACTTTGAAGAGTTTTGATCAAGAAGCGGTGCTGTACTTTGTCAAATGCTTTTTCAGCATCTATTGAGAGTATCATATGGTTCTTGTTAGCCAAACTATGGAAAGAACCTAGATGTCCATCAACAGATGAATGGATAAAGAAGATGTGGTATATATACACAATGGAATACTATGCAGCCATCAAAAGAAATGAAATCTTGCCATTTGTGACAACGTGGATGGAACTAGAGGGTATCATGCTTAGCGAAATAAGTCAATTGGAGAAAGACAACTGTCATATGATCTCCCTGATATGAGGAAGTGGAGATGCAACATGGGGGGTTAAGGGGGTAGGAGAAGAATAAATGAAACAAGATGGGATTGGGAGGGAGACAAACCATAAGTGACTCTTAATCTCACAAAACAAACTGAGGGTTGCTGGGGGGAGGGGGGTTTGGATACGGGGGTGGGGTTATGGACATTGGGGAGGGTATGTGCTATGGTGAGTGCTGTGAAGTGTGTAAACCTGGCGATTCATAGACCTGTACCCCTGGGGATAAAAATTATTATATGTCTATAAAAAAATAATATCCAAAAAAAAAAAGATAGGAAGCAAATTTATTCATATTAAATTTACTTGGTAATTGGGGCAACCACCTGTGTTAGCCAATAAGCTTTATCCAAAGGAAAAATAAACTTCTCATATCTTTATACTAGGAAGTAGTTTTGTAAGGTGAGCAGGACACCCCACAGAAGCTGGTATCTACCCTACCACAGAAACTGGAAGGAAGGACTCCATCTTCCTTGATGTTTAAATTTCAAAGAGATGGTTCTCAAGTCCTTGAGAAAGACATTCAGGGGTCTTAAAACTTCTAAGAGTTTGATTTAGTTTTTAAAAAGATTTGCTTGCATTTCAATGAGAAAGAGAAAGAATTTACAATTACAAGCATTCCAAACTAAATGCTGGAAGACAAGGCAAGGCAGGAAATTAAGCCTTGTATTTTAAATTTATATTTACCCTTAGGATATGCATGATTCTGTCCTAAATGTAGCAAATCCTTACAAATTTAGCAACTCTCAATTTAACATCTCTAACCATACACATTTCCAATTTTCTATCAGTAATAATTTTACTGGCATTTGCTTTCTAATAGTTGTATAGTTCTTCACTCCCAGATGATTTCTTACAGTAGGCGTTGAACCAACTGAGAGTACAAGAAATAGAGCTAAGAATTAAAGAAAAAACAGAGATAAGAATTCTACTGCTGTTTAAGGAATGTAAGAATAAATTACTATTTATTACTATTATTACTATAAATTACTATTTATTTATTACTACTATATAAGAATAAATCTTACTAAATGTATAGTAATGTGTCAAAAAGCTAATATCTAATGTGTCTATTAAGATTATTTTTGAGGACTTCACTTTCTAATTTTTTCAATAAAATGGCTTATTATTCTGGTTATATAAACATTGCATACTTACTATAAAATTACAAACAACATATATAAATATTAAGAGGAAATTATGGTTCGTCTCACCATCTCATATGTACATTGAGCTAAATTCATTCTGCTGTGACCTATATTTCATAAATTGCAATTGAGTGTGTGTTCTGGATCTTTTTCTTTTAGGAGACAAAGGGAAGGATGATGAACACATGGCAAAAATACATGTAATATATAAATATTAATTCCAAAAATAAATTATACTCTGTAGAAATTACATATTGAATCAATCTTTTGGAGTCTAAAGCAAATCTTCAACAAATGATATTAATGGAAGTGTCTATTTTGTCTTATGCTGTGTAAGGTAGGTTCTTGTTGACAAGTAATATAAAATGGCTAATTTATGCAAAAGGGAATTTATTGGAAGAATATTTGGGGAATAGAGGAGGAAGGGTAGAAGATCAGGTTTGGGACTAAGCAGAAACAATGATTGCCACAGAAAGGAACAAAACACATAGGAAGTAAGAATCACAGCAAATCTCTCCCTGTTTGAAAGTCTAGTCAAAGGGACAAGGGGGAGCAGATAATTTCTAAATATTCATTCTCAGAATTTCATCAATTCCTTGAGATTCAAATTCCTGGGACAGCTCCTGATTAGTCTTCCATGATGAAGAGTTCATGTAGAACTGCCATCCTAGAAACTCTACATATACTAAGGAAGAATTATTTGTCTACTAGAAAATGAGGCACAATCAAGAAGTGATAATGGATTCCATACAACTAAAAAATGTCAAATTACCTTGATAGTGCTCATAAATATTTGTTCCCTTATCTCTTTTTAATTCATAAGAAATCATTTAATAATGTTAATAACATTGAATAACTGAGTTAAATACCATTTAATATGATATATTAGCATACCATTTAATATAAATGACACTCAAGTTTTTATTAAATAAAAATAAAAATGAAAACTCCTAGGTACTGTGGTATTTAAATGTGGTGTCTTCCCGATTGGGTGGGGTCCCCCAAATGTGGAGCAATGATTGGGTAGAAGCCAGTGGTGGGTGATGAAAGTATTTACCCAAGGCAGAACAAAGGAGATAGAAGTTTACTGAATACACCTCAAGGGGCACAGCAGAGCAGAGGCTGTTTTTAAAGGCAGAAGAGGAGGAGGTATAGCCATGTATGGTGTTCTCCCTTTTTTGGTAATTGTGCTTGTTTTTAAGTAGCCCATTGATTAGTTAGAACCTTTGGATATCTTGGCATGGGTCGCCTGATAGGTTTGTCTATTCAGTCAGGGGTCACAGTGGGCCTTTTTCCCTTGATCAAGTTTCCATTGCTCAAGCCTATTGTCTAAAAGTAGCCTCTGCAGGTACCAAATGTAAACCATTGTCAGGGAACTTAACCAAAGACTAAAAGGTATGAACACTGACTTGATTTCATACAAGGAGCTAGCTCAGAAAGTCCCTCATTTTTTGACTATCCTATTTCTGCTTTCTTCGTTATCCTCTACCTTACTCTATTAGCTACTTACTACTCCTTAACTCTCCTGTTGGTTATTTTGAATCTTTTCTTTTCTATATTTCATTTGGAAACTTTTTCAGTAAAGGCCATACTTCATTGGTTATTTTTGAACATTCAGCCTCTGCATGTCTCTTAATTCTCAAGAAAAAGTGTACCTGAATAAAACTATAACAGCAAACAAACACTGACTTAGAAAATAACTGAATAGTATCTTCGACAAGTCCCCAAAACATGAATCCTACTTTTAAAAAATATGCTCTACAGTGCAATTTCAATACACCTGATTTATGACTTTCTTGCTAAAGCCTTCCCACTTGCTGCTTTTCTAAAAGGTGGAGCTAAACACAGAAAGCTCTTCCTCCAAATGTTTATTCCAAATAAGTGCCTCTGGGGGGGGTGTGGGAGGAGGGGAAATATCTATATATATCTATATAGATATATTTATGAATGAAATGCACTTTCCCTTTTTTACACAGAATCTCTGCTTTTCTCCAAAGCATTTGCATTTACTATGCAGATCACACCAGTGCCCAGCAAATACTTAGATGTGAAAACCTAATCACAGTTTTCCTGCTTTATCCTCTATTTTAGATTCTCCAGCTCTGCATCACCAGCATAGCTGAACTGGTCCCTGGGGACCCATGATTTAGTGACTTTGCATGCCTCCTCTTGCAAGCTCCCAGAATTTCTCTCTTGGTGGCATCTCTCACTCCTTAAAGGATTTGCAAAATGTAATCAAATGTTTATTTCTCTCCTCTGATTCAAGCAGAGGAAGGCACTGACCACATTAAAGCTGGCCTCAATTGTCTAGCAAAAACCTGAGCTCATGTGGAAGCACCTTTATGGTAAAACTAAACAGCTTATTGGGAGATATGATGGAGGAGAAGTTTAATTAGTCCCACTGTCTGGGGAGAAGAAGAGATTTGGCAATGAGTCTTAGATTATCTGTAGCTGTAACATTTGTGTTAAGCCTTGTTTGGGTTTAAACCAACACAGATACATGGGGCACCTGGGCGACTCAGTTGATTAAGCATCTAACTCTTGGTTTTGACTCAGGTTGTGATCTCCAGGTCCGGACATCAAGCCCCATGTTGGGTTCCACTTTCATTGTTGCATCTGCTTGAGATTCTCTCTCTTTCTCTCCCTTTACTCCTCCTGCTCACATGCTCTCACTCACTCTCTTGCAAACATAAACAAATAAATCTTAAAAATAAAAAGTCAACACAAATATACACACACTCAACTCCATTACAAATAGAGAAGTCAAACATACAGAGATCAAAACAACAGCTTTTTCATTATTTGAGCTGCAGAAGACTATTTGAAACTGGCCCTAAAGCAGACTAACATGCTTTCTATAAATCCAGACCTCAGAACACCAAGAGTGTTCAAAAGACAGACACATCAGACACATTTGCGAGTTATTTACTGTTTTGAATACACTAGCCCTGATATTCTGACCCTGCTACCAAATGTTGCCTGTGGTTCAACAGCATGGGCATCACCTGGGAGATTACTGGAAATGCAGAATTTCAGCCTCCAGCTGAGACCGACTGATTCAGAGAGCCTGCATGTTAGCAAGATCCCTTAGGGATATGAACACACAGTTTCATTTGAAAAGTACTGTTCTACTCTGTGAGAGATGGGCTTCCATCATTTACCATATTCTCCAGGATTCTCCCTTACAGATTCTGAAGCAGCAGGACAGATCTTGAGAATCTACATTTTTATAAAATCACCCCATATAATTGTGATTATCTTGGAAGATTGGGAAAAATAAATCAGCACTTCAGAAATCGTAATGTCATATGAACTATCTAAGAGTTTTGTTTAAAAGTAGGTTCTGATTGATTGGGTCTATGGTAAAGCCCAAGATTTTGAAATATGAGGTCTAGGAGAACAAGGCCCACTCTCCAACCTATTTCCCATTTTTAAATTACATCCAATGAACTTTAAATTACACAGTGAACTTTCAAATACCATTCACCCAAGGTAATTCATTGAGCCCATAAATCATCATAAAAATAGTGTGGTAACAATATTTGACAAAAACAACAATAGCAAAATTTCCCAAATTTCAACAATGTTAATGGCCTTATACCTTCTCAGGGACAAACTGAAAGCTAAAGGTTATCTCATCTTCCGCTCATAAATTAAAGAGCAAAGTAAATTCAGAAGTATAAAGTTAATGTTAAAACCAAAATCAAATAATGTTAAAACCAAATCCCCAAATTTCTGAGCCCTACTCTTCACACACTAACTCAGAATCTCCTGGGACAGAGCCAGGATATTTGCATTTCAAACAAGTCCCCAGATGATGCTGATGCTCTTGGTCTGGGAACCACACTACAAGAAAACAATTGCATTGGAAGGAGCCAACATGGCTCACCTAGCAAAACCTAGAGCTTGCTTTTTTTTTTTTTTTTTTTTTTTTTTTAATGGAAGTATGCCTTTATTAAGCCAAGTCTTTACTGGAACTAAGAGCTTTGTCTCTATTGGTGATCTGACTCCTTTAGCCATGCTACTTAGGTCAAAATCAGCAGCAAAGCCCTGTTTCTGACATTCAGGTCTGTGCCAACTGAAAAATTAATCTGTCACTGTTGAACAACAGATGGCTTTCACTCTGTAACTGGAAAAAATTGAATAAATCGAACAAATTAAACTTGTTAGTTTGTTTCCAAAATGAATGTTTGGGTCCATTCAAATGGTCTTCTGGCTTTTATGCAGCTTATTTTGGGGTTTATCAAATCAGAACTCTATTCATATATGATTTAATGTCAAAATAGAAAAAATAGTAGTTTCCATACTGACACAGCTGAAATAGAAAACACAACCTGCACCTATAAGAAAATAAAATTGTCAAAACACACATACTTCTTCCCCAAATAAACTCAAGAAGGATCTACTTCTCATCTGTTGAGCTCCAAGAGCAGAAAGAAAACCACACCCCTACCCTGTTTCCTAGATGGCCCTGGGCCATTATTCTAGGAGGGCAGGAGCAAAAGGAGAAGGTTACCGCCCTGTACACACTTAGAATCAATGGAGAGCAGTCCCATATCATTGATCAAATTAGCAAATTACTCCTTTGCTCCAAGAAGAATGAAAGACAAAGTGAAGAGCTCATATTATCTTTCCAGTAGTTACTCTCCTATAAGTATAGGGGAAATTTCCTCATGGAAATGGGAAGGAAAAATACGAGTCCTAACACTTCTTAAGGGCCAAGAGGTAGTTGAAGGAATGTGTGCATTTTTAAACTTGAGTAACGGTTAGTCCCAATAGTTGGATTCAATCTCAGTGACTCCTATATTTTATTGTTTTAAAACCCAAGAAACACAGAATACTTACTTATTCAAATTTTAAAAATACTTTATGGCATAATAATAAAGAACCAATCTTTTATCCATATCTCCCAAAGGCTGTTTGTACAGCAGTGTCTCCGTTCTCGAAATTTCACATGTTGGGAGTTGGAGAAGCAATCCCTGAACCAAAAGTGACTCACTCGGCACTCCTGGACATAACTGGCCCAGGGGTCGTCATCTTGTTCAAGCTGGGCCAAGTTTGCTCCCCATAAAAGTTTTAAATTAAAATTTAATGATACAGTCTTAATCTGGCTATTATCTTGAATGAGAGGTACTAGTCACCATATTACAACAAAGAAAACTTACCAGCAGTAAGAGACAACAAAGGAAACACAGAAAGATTTGTAGAGGTAAAAGAAGCAGAAAGTATTCCAGATCTTTTCAAATTTTTCTTAGACCAAAGTGGACCCCTGCTCTTAGTTTCCATGAGATACTTCTAAGTTTTACCTTAAATAAGCAGGTACTTTTACTTGAAATAGTAAGATCCCAACTGATGTACCTACTTCCCTATGCTTTCCTTTCTACATCCTCCTGTTTCCTAAAGTTCCCAAGACAAATGTTCATCAGCTGCTCAATATCATTACTTGATTAGGAAAAATCTCTCAGTTAATGTCCCCTTCTTGCTCCTGGTCTGTGATTTTGTTTGTTTTTAATGAGGCAAAGTTTATAATAAAGTATTTATTTCTTGAGAGACTTATTTTTGGGATGCCTGGGTGGCTCAGTCATTAAGCATCTGCCTTCAGCTCAGCTCATGATACCTGGGTCCTGGGATCAAGCCCTGCATTGGTCTCCCTGCTCAGCAGCAAGCCTGCTTCTCCCTTTTCCACTCCCCCTGACTCTGTTCCCTCTCTCACTGAGTCTCTCTCTGTCAAATAAATAAATAAAATCTTTAAAAATAAAAAGAAAAGATTTATTTTTCCCATTGTAATTCTTTATAAAATGAGTAATATAAGACAAATGTTAGATAAAAAGTACAAAAGACTTTATTTTACTTAATTCAGATAGTTCTTAGTGATCACATTCTATATAACAAGTAGGCTCTGGACTAAAGATGGGAAGTCAAAGAACTTCATATAATCTACATTCTTAAGGAAACTTTAAGCTGGTTGTAAGGAGAAGTAAAATCAAATAAGCAAACTAAGAAGCTTACTACAATAGAATGACTTATAAATAAATTTTGAGCAAGGTGTTATCATAAAGGAGAAGAGAAAATGTTAAATTTTACTTTGGGAATTTGAGGAAGACATCACAGAGATTAAATGTGAACTGTGGCTGGAAGAAGAGGTAACTCCATAAATATAGTTACAAATCATGAAGAGTACATTAAAGAAATGCTGGCTCCACTTAAGGCTGCAGAGTTGGACTAAGGCCCATTGTTGAGGTCCCTGCTAAGGTGATGGTTCAGCATCCCTGAAGCAAGGAGAAGACTTCAAAGGTTTTTGATTAGAGAATTCCACCAGACCTATGTTTTAGAAAAATAACACTCAGAAATGTGAAATGTGATTATGTAGGTGTGCTACTCAAATTGGGAATTTATTTAAAAGCTACTGCAGTAATCTTGGTGAGAGATAATAAGTTTCACCTAACTTTTGAGGAATAAAGTTTATGGAATCAAAAAATATTTTGGAGATAGAACTGGAGATTTAATTATAAGACTCACTGACCAGAAAGACACTAGTGTTTGGAGAAAAGGAGGACTCAAATACCCAGTGGTCTCATCAGAACAAACAAGATCATATTCCCCCATATGAAGGCATAACATTAACAGTTCCATTCTTATCAGGAGAGATAGATATAAATATAGACAAAGATGATACACATACTGATGTAAATATAAATACAAGCAAAACGATACATCTGCTATTGCATTATTTCTCCTAAAAAAACACTGAACAGGGGCACGACAATGGCTTAGTCATTTAAGCACCTGAGTATTAGTTTTGGCTCAGGTCATGATCTCCAGATTATGGGATGGAGCCCCGTGCTTAAGATTCTCTTTCTCTGACACCTTGGGCGAGGGCACCACACTGAACGTGTTCATGATCCTGTCTGGGTACTCCTCCCGGATCTTGCTGATGAGGAGGAGGGCGAGTTCGAGGAGAAGCCGAGGAGGAGGTGGCCTCGAACTGTTACCTGGTGAAGCGCGTGGAAGCAGTGTGAACGCTTTATTCACTCACAACCTGTTCTCTGTGTGCACTTGCTCTCCTTCCTGTCTTGATGTCACATTACTGTCCAGACGCCACCATTAAAGCATTTTCATAGTGGAAAAAAAAAAAAATTATCTTTCTCCTTCCTCTGCCCCTCCCCCTCCAGGACAAATTCATTCTCTCTCTCTCTCTCTCTCTCTCATATAAATAATATTTTTAAAAATAAATAAATAAAGCACTGGGGGTGCCTGGGTGGCTCAGTGGGTTAAAGCCTCTGCCTTTGGCTCAAGTTATGGTCCCAGGGTCCTGGGATCAAGCCCCGCATAGGGCTTCTCTCCTCAGCAGGGAGCCTGCTTCCTCCTCTCTCTCTCTCTCTGCCTGACTCTCTGTCTACTTGTGATCTCTGTCAAGTAAATAAATAAATAAAGTACTGAACATTTTTAAAGTATGTATGTATGCATGTATACATGTATGTATTTGTTTATTTACAGAGCATGAGAGTGAAGGGAGGGGATACACAGAAAGGGAGAGTATCTCAAGCAGACTTTGTGCTCAGGAGAACCCAAAGTGAGGCTCAATTCCACCAATGAGATCATGACCTGAGCTGAAATCAAGAACCGGATGCTCAACCGACTGAGCGACCCAGGCACCCTAAAGCACTGAACATTTCTAAAAATGGCTTAAGTACCATTTTTGACCAACTGCAATAACTGCTATCCAAACCAGGCAATTCACTCCTACAACTAGATTTCTATTTACCTGCTTGAAAGCTTGTATAAATTAGTATGTAAAAGAATATATATATATACACACATATATATGGCAAACCTATATACATATGGTAAATCTTATCAACTAATATATATATATCAACAATCTAATATATATATATATATATATATATATATATATATCAACAATATAATGGATGTATGAACTCCTAACACTTGGATCTCAAGAAATAATACTACAATAATAAAAGGAAAGAAGAAGTGACTTCCCTAGTGAGCCGTTTTAACAGGCATATATTGTTCTAGTCACCTGTGATTAAGGAAATGTTACTTAAATTTCCATGAAAAAAGTCAAATTTCCTTGTATATTTAAGGTGGAAAATATAGACAACTATACGGCAAATATGTTGCACAATAAATACAATGTTGATCAGAGCAAATTTATAGACCACTGCTAATCTGTGGAATTTATGCTGATTTTGCCTTCATTAAAATTAATGGAGCAAACTCTCTCCTCTGCTGTGTAGGAAACAAAGACAAGTCATATTTTCTGACCTTGAAAGTACCAAGTAAGTTTGGTGAGTCTCTTAGGATTGTAAATACAGGCCTGGTGCTCTTCTGTGGCTCAGGATTAATTGTGTCAGGTGATTACTTCAAAGTAACATTATAAAAAGGAAAAGCTGCATTTTTATCTTTCTGTCCCATACAGAGATAAGAAGGCAAAAAAAATCTTACATCTCCATGAATAAATGTATATCTTCTTCTTGGGGTATTTTTTTAAGTGATGGAAAAATCTAGTTTGTAACTAATACAGTTATAATATAAAGTATTATGAAACCTTACATTATACTTTGGTATACAAAAGAAATATAGAACACAGTGCATTTTAGTTGGTTGTTAAAAATATGTATGGGCATCAGCTATAACTCAGGGATAATAATGCCTTCTAAGGGTTTTGAAGATTAAATAAAAGAAGCATGTGAAAGTCCTTCTTAGACTATGAAACACTTTGTACTGTAATTCAGAGGCTGTAGGTCCTATAGAAAATTAAATGGGTAAATCTCTTAGGAAGCGTGGACCTAGGATTGTCAGCCCTGATAATAACTGCCTATGGAACCTACAAGTTTGAAAAAGATTTGATGTGAAACATGAGAATACAGAGAAATATTTTTCTTGTTGGGTATAAAATTAAAGAATTTTAGGTACTTATAAATAGAAAAATATCTACAAGACAAAAACTAATTCCTGGGTCGTGTGTACTGCTCAAACACCATGAATGTGGGAAGGTTAGAGTTCTATAAATGGGAACAAACACCTAATACTGCTCTAAGTCCAAAATCAAGTAATAACAAGGTACTGCAGTTTGCCCATTATGTGCACAGTCACTGAAGTTAACCAACCTGAATCCAGATTTTGGTTTCCACAACTTCATAAATGCATGATATTGAACCAATTACATAATCTTCTTGACACTCTCAAATTTATTGGTATATTTGACTTAACTTTGCCTGTTATGTGAGAGGCTAAAGGACACAGTCAGGTATCACAGAGCTTACTGCAGCTGAAGGAGTCAGACAACTGAAGAATGAGTTATACGGCAGCTCAATAAATATCAGTATAAGATAAACAGTGAGGGCTATTAGAAAGCATATAACCCATGCCAGAGAAGTAAAAGTCAGAAAATGTTTCTTAGAGCTGAACATACAGGGTGCAGAAGTTAGCTTCCTGGAGAAGAGACGGAAGGAAGCAATGACACTAGCGAAAGAAACAGCTTTTACAAAAGCCAGGAGGCAAGAGAGGGCAGGACACGGTAGAGGAACTGAAAAAGGGCATCATTTTGGCTGCAGCAGTGTGTCTGACAACAGAGTCATGAAGGATAAGATGGGAGGTAGAAAGGCCACATCATAGAGGACCTTTCTGAAACTTGTACAGGTGTTGGTACTTTATCTCTAGGCAAGAGGAAATCATAAAGTTGTTTTAAACAAAAAAATCACATCAACAGATTTGAGGTTGTTAAAGATGACTGCCAAAGGTTGTTGAAATGACAGGCTACGACTTCAGATATGAATGAAGATCATGAAGACAGGAAAAGGCAAACATGGAGGAAAAAAATGAAAAATTTAAGGGACTGGAGGATTTGACAAGTATACAGAGCAATGAAATGAATGTAGAGAAGGTTGTCTTCAGAGAGTAGTTCTGTGAAAACGACACTCTGGCAAAGTCATTTCAAGTGTTCAGAGGCTCTTGGTTTTAGCCCAGAGGAGCAAATAGTTGAACATGCATTGAGGTAATCATGGTAAAGTTGCCTAGAGTTGCTGGAGCATTTTACGATTATTTTCCCCATGCAGGTGTTCTGGTTTTTTTGTGGGTTTTGTTGGCTAATTGAATTTTTGTTCCTTTTCAAGGTAAATTCTCAAATTCTGATCTGTTCATAAAGGGGAGAAAGCACTTGGCCACCTAGCCTAGTCAAAACAAGCTTTTCCTTTGTCTATCGCATTTATTAGGGTTCTACATGGTAAAGTGGGGTAAGAACCCTAGTTCTTAGTTTTTGTTGTTTCCTTGGAACCATGTGAGGAGATGTTCCTGCAGGAAGCTTCATGAGGGTATTCTTGGGTTCCCATCCTCATGCCATCTTTTTATTTTAAAAGCTTCCCATTCCCAGGGGAAAAAAAAGCAAACACTTGTTATTCAACTGTTTTTGTTTTGTTTTGTTTTGTTTTTTAGATAATCAAAGTTAATAAAAGCGACTCAAAGCAGTCAGTGGACCCAGGTGTACGTAGATGTATTATGAAGAAGGAAAGAGTCTCTTGACTTAGAAGTTGAGATCATGCTAACATCTGTTTTATTCTTTATGTTATACAGGTAGCAATTATTGCTCACAGAACAATTTCTCATTGGTTCAACCCAAATATACCTTAGATTGCAGTATAGAGGCAGCATTATTTAAAATCCAAAACAAAAGGTCTAATTTATTATTTTTCCTTTTGAAGGAAAAAAGATCTAAATGGTAAATACAAATGACTAGACTGAAGAAAATGGTATAAAGAGCACAAAAGTCAATGTTATCCACATTTATAAAGATTAAATCCACATCCATACCCATACTTAAAAGGATTAAATATAATACAACTAAGTCCTAAGTTAACAATGGAATGTTACAAATTAAAGAAAATGGAACTTCTGCTAGAAAAGATAAAGAATATAAATGACTATAGTCTATAAATTCTAACCAAAATGACTATAGCTTTGCTCCTTGATGTATAACTGCATTTTGGTATGGAATATCTTAGAGTATACATGTCAGAAGTCATCTTATTTCTTTAGGTGAGAAAATGATCCATACAAGGTCATATATTTTTGTTACATAGTATGTACCATAAAACAAAATATTTCTCCTTTATAAAGAACTTTTCATCTGATCAACAAAAATGCTGGATAATATCAACTCTGATAGATACTGTTCTAGAAACTGGCCATGAGTGCTGCTTGTGATTGATGGTAAACTTTGTGTTGACACAACTCTGAAGGCAATCCCAGATGAAACAGCCAGTATATTTGAGCATTAGTCTCAGGAAAAAAAGACAACATTGGACATAGCATCTAAAATGTTCTCAGCCAATAAGGAAGCTAAGCAAAGCAGATGTACAAAATTTAAAACAAATTCAGGCAAAATCTCAAGCGATACACCTAACACAAACCTGGGCATACAGCAGCAGTTATCTACATTTTATTAAAAACTGTGCTAATCAAGATCAATCAGTCAATGGAAAATTGCCAACCTTAACTCTCTCCTAAATTTAGAACATCATGGCTATTTATTATGTTATTAGGTATCCTTATCTTAACAGCTTCTATTGCTTTTCTCCCTACCCAGAACATTCAAGAAATCAGGCAAATAGGAGTAAACAAGGATCTTGACTTCCTCAGATAAGTGTGGTCACACAAGGGAAACCACTGCAATACCTTCGTGTTCTCAACCCCCTGGCGGGGAATTGAAAGATACTTTACTTAAGCAAGCTGCTCACGCAAGGCAGTATCCAGGTCATGAAGATTAGATTATTGTAACTCCCTGTTGGCTGACTTGTTCCATAAGGCCTTACATAAACTCCAGCTGGTGAAGGACAAAGCTGCCAGGTTCCCTCTGAAAAGGGCAAAATTAATCAAAATATATTTCTCCCTATCTGAAATCCTTATGTTAGCTACTGGTTAAAAAATAAAAAGTAGTGTCCTGATTTTTAAATTACTCTTTTAATTCAGGGGGTAATATCTGGACCAATTCCAATGTGCTTTTTACAATCTCTCAACAATTTATGTTTCTTGGCCAGTTTCTGAACCCTGCTGAAACAAATCTGCTTCAGGTCCCAAGACCATTTCAGGGTTTTAATGAAACAAGGGTATTTTTATAATCTTTACCATGTATAATTCTGCTTTGATTACAATGTATTAGCTTTGGAATTATATTAACTTAGATAAAACTTTATAGCAAGTATCCCTCAGAATAACATAGAATGATGTAATTTTATTTCTTGTTACCTGAAGGTAATTAGGTATTTCCCTCAATTTGGGCTTAGAGCTGGAACTAACGACTGGAATGTATAGATCAAATATTCTTTAAAAAGGTATCAGCTAGCATGTATGAACATGCACACAGACACACATGCCCCAAATACTATTTGTATTGCTAAGCTCAAAATTGAACATAGATATATATATAGGGAGTTTGTAATAGAGTACATTCCCTTGTTAAGCAGCCAAATCAATCTTACTTTATTGACTGAAAGCAAAACAAACTAAAAACAGCCTGAATCTTTTGGGTATTCAAACAACACAACCAAGTGTATAATGTTTATTAATCAAAGCTGTGGATGCAGGTTAAACACCCAGAAATAGAGAAAGGTCAATGAAAAACTTTTGTTATCTGCCCTGAGAGTTCTACTAAATTTCAAAGAATGTGGTAGAACTAGAGGTATATTGAGTCTTCTTCAGTGGTACAGTTTCATTCCAAAATCCTCCCCAGGAGGCCATCACTCCAGAAGAAATTTGAGTCAACTTTCCCTAACAGTCAACTCTTCATATTCCAATGTCAGTGGATCCAACATTATTTGTCTTAGATTTATTAAACAACATAAGCAGTGACTTTCTTCAAATCAGCTTATGGTCAATTGAACACCTATTTTACATCTGACATTTTTATTTTATGTAGATTACTTATGCTATAACAAATTTACAAGATACATATTATTCTACTACTTTATTTCCTTACTTTATTAAATCAGATACTATAAATATATATAAGAAAAAATCAGCATAATTAGATATTTTCTGCAATCCATGAAAGTTAATCATGTATTTTTGATATCATTGGCTAAAATATCAATTGAACAAAGAAGGCAGATTTTAGAAACAAATCAAAACTTGGAGGAAAGTAGAAGTCTTCCACTTTACAGCTTTACTCTGAGGACAGCAAGTTACAGAGTGGTACAAGGTGGCTAAAACCTCATAGAAAGTCAACCATCTTTCTTGGCGAACAAACCTGTGGAAAAAGTCTGCAGTACCTAGGGCTGCAAAAAGTTGGCAGGGGAGTGAGGGGAAATCTCAGAAAGCAATGAGCCAGTGAAAGGAGACATCAGATTCTATATATAAAACTTGATCCATGTCTCTGGCCCTCCAACCATACATTTGAATATCAGACTTCACACAGTCTGCAACAGGAATTCAATTGTCATCCTCCTTAAATTAAGAAAAAGTTTGTATTTGAATCTAACCAAGATAACTGCCTACTAAACCCAAAATATCAATATTTCTCAGAATATAACAGAATCCAGAGTCCCAAAAAGAAATATTCACAATGTATAAGCCCCAAATTACTCAACCCATGAAGAACTAGGAAAACTAGACTCATTCTCAAGATAAAGAAAATCAACAGAGGCTAACCCAACAGTGACAGTAATATTGAAGTTTCCAGAAGAAAAAAAAAAAAAAAAAAAAAAAAAAACTTTAGGTTTTTCCATAGCATATGATAATACACTAATCAGGCAAAATAAACTACACTAACAATGAATGAAAAGTGAAAAGATTTCAGAGAAATACAAAATATTGAAAAGAACCAAATGCAAACTTAAAACTGAAAAATACATCCCTGGGAGGTGGGGGAGAGGGGGAGAAGAAGAAACCAAAATACTGGGTTCACTTAATAGCAGAATAATAGAATGACAATGAGAAAGAAAAGAGTCAATGAATTTGATGCTAAATCAGTAAAATTCATTCACCTGAATAAGATTTTTACAATCAGGGGGAAAAAATGGACAGAGTCTTAGGTAACTGTAGCACAAAATTAAAAGGTCTAACATTTGTATAATTGAAAAGTCCAGAAGAAGAGAAAGAGAATAAAGAAAAGAAAAAAACTTTTGAAATCTAATAAAGGACTGTTATCTAAAATAGACAAAGAACTCTTAAAAATCAACAGTAAGAAAATAATTAAACTAAAAAATGGGCTAAAGACTTTAATGAACACCTCATTAAAGAAGACATACAGATGGCAAATAAGCATATGAAAAGATGCCCCACATCAACTGTCACCAGGAAAATGCAAATTGAAAGAACAAGGTATCTCTACAGACTTATTAGAATGGCCAAAATCCAGAACACTGACAATACCAAATGCTGATGAGTTTCTGGAGCAACATAAATTCTCATTCCATTCTGGTAGAAATACGAAATATACTGTGTAGCTACTTTGGAAGACAGTTTAGTGGTTTCTTACAAAACTAAACATACTATTTTTTATTTTATTTATTTATTTGACAGAGATCACAAGCAGGCAGAGAGGCAGGCAGAGAGAGAGAGGGGGAAGCAGGCTTCCCGCTGAACAGAGAGCCCAATGCAGGGCTCCATCCCAGGAAGGACCCTGAGATCATGACCTGAGCCGAAGGCAGAGGCTTAACCCACTGAGCCACCAGGCGCCCCAAAACTAAACATACTCTTAACATATGATCAAGCAATCACACTTCTTTGCATTTTCCTGAAAAAATGAAAAGTTATTTCCACACAAAACCTTTAATCATGTTTATAGCAGCTTTATTTGTCAAAACTTGGAAGCAAACTTTGGAACCAAAACGTCCTTTAGGAGATAGATGGATAAATAAACTAGTATATCCAAACAATGGGATATTTATTATTCGGTGCTACAAAGAAATTGGCTATCAAGTCATAATAAGACACAGAGGAAACTTAAATGCATAGACAATATTGTGATTTATAAAAAATATACATTTGGTCCTTTAGAAAACCATAATATATTTATTTCTCATATATATTTGATCTTCATTTACGGTTCCTGGCTCACAGCTCCCAAAAAATCCCTGGAATTTCCTAGGCATTAACAGAGATAAAGGTGTCTTCTGTTACATGAATAGAGTAACTTTTTCTTCTTTTTTGTAAGATTTTATTTATGTATTTGACAGACAGAGATCACAAGTTGGCAGAGGGGGATGGAGGGGAAGTAGGCTCCCCGCTGGGCAGAGAGTCTGATGTGGGGCTGGATCCCAGGACCCTGGGATCATGACCTGAGCTGAATTCAGAGGATTTAACCCACTAAGCCACCCAGGTGCCCCTGAATAGAGTAACTTTTGAAAGTACCTAAGAATGGGGGACAGTTGCCAGGGGAACTAGCAATGTGATTAGAAGGCTGGCACCTTTAGTGCCCCCCCCCACCTTTGGGGAGGGGAGAAAGGCGCTAGGGGTTGAATCAATCACCAATGGGCAAGGATTTAATCAATCACACCTATGTAATGAAGCCTCCATAAAAAAATCCCAAAAGGACAGAATTCAGAGAGCTTCTTCTGGGCTGGTGAAGTCTTTGAGATGGGAAGAGAGTGGGATACCTGGAAAAGGCATCGAAACTCTGGACCTTTTCTCATTGCTTGCTTGTTCTATGTTTCTCTTCCACATGGCTGTTCCTGAGTTATATATTTTTATAATAAACTAGTGATCTTATAAGTAAAATGTTTCTCTGAGTTCTGAGAGCTGCTCTAGCAAATTAAGTGAATCCAAAGAGGTCATGGGAACCTCTGATTTATAACCAGGTGATCAGAAGTACAGGTAACAACCTGCATTTGCGACCCAAACCTGAATTCCAAGGAGGAAGTCATGGGAACTTCCAATCTGCAGCCAATTGGCCAGAAGCAGAGGTAATAACCTAGGTTTGCGACTGGTGCCTGAAGTGAGGGGTGGATGGTAGGCCATATTACAGGAATGAACCCTTAACCTGTAGAATCTGATGTTATATCCGGGTACACAGTGTCAGAACCCAATCTAATTTTAGGACACCCATTTGGTATTCTGAGAACTGCTTGTTGGTGTGGGGTACTGCCTCCCAACATTGGAACTGGTACCACAACCTATTTGGCATATTACTAAGTGAAAGAAGCCAATCTGAAAGGACTACATACTCTGTGAGTCCATCTATAGGATGTTCTAGAAAAGTAAAAACTAAGACAATTCCAAAGACTGATTGTTGTCAGAGGTTGGAATGATGGGAGGGGATGAACAGGCAAAGCACAGAGGATTTTTAGGCTAAGGAAGATACTCTACAGGATACTAGCTTGTCTTTATACATTTGTCCAAATCCATAAAATGTACAACAACAAGAGTGAACCCTAAGTAAACTATGGACTTTGGATGATTATGATGTGCTAATGAAGGGCTCATGAATTGTAACAAATATACATAATATGGTTCAGGCTTGTTGACAATGTGGGAAGCTCTACATATGTGGGGTCAGGAGGTATACAGGAAATCCTGTACCTGCCTCTTGAGTTTTTCTATGAACCTGCTCTAAAAATGTAAAGTCTTTATCAAAATTTAAAAAACATATACTTGAAGAAATAGCTTAACATCTCTCAAATTTGGATATGATACATAAATATAGGAATTCAAAGAGCTGAGTAATCCCAAGAAGATTAAAAGCACAGCTAGACATATCTAAATTAGAGTACTAAAAATCAAAGATAAAGGAAAAAATTCTTAAAAGTAGAAAACAATGTAATATTACATAAAAGGCATATCTATTTAAATGACTACAAATTTCTCAAAACCACTGAAGTCAGCATCTAGTGGAAAACATCTTAAAAGTACTGACTAGAAAAAGAAAAATGTAAATCCAAAATTCTATATCCAGCCAGACAACTTATTCTCTGAAAATAAAGACATTTCAGATAAAGAAAACTAAGAGAATTTAGTTTTATACTATGCTATAGGAAAGCTAAGAACAAAAAAATTCTTCAGTCTGAAAATGATAAAAAAGGGAAATTCAGGCCTTCAAACATTAATGAAGAATATTGGAAAACTTTATTATCTGAACAAATATAAGCAACAATTTTTTCCTTTGAATGTATTTAAAATTCACAGGTTCTAATGAAAAGTATGGGATTATCTTATGGGATTTATAATATATCTTAATGTGGTAAGCATACCATTTATAATATCTGTGATAAAGGAAAGTAGTTTAAGTGGACCTTTATGGTACAACTATTCTGTATTTTTTTTTTTGTGAAGCAAAATATTAATTAAGAGGTAAAGTAAATTATTCTAAGGGTCAAACATTAACTTTAAAGTTAAAATATTAACTGACTACAGTGCAAAAAATAAATTAAAATTAAATTTAAAAAATATTCAAATATTCCAGAAGAAGAAAGGAAAGTTGAATGGAAGAAATAAAAACCATAATATATTAGAGATCTTAGAATCCCTTCTCACCAGTTGATAGAACAACGAACAAAACCACAACAAAAACTAACAAAGATAGAGGCAATCTGAACAATATAATAAGTCATTTTGACCTAATCTAAACCCATGGAAGACTACACCCAAGTGAAGAATGCACATTTTCTTTCAAAGCAAATGTACATTCACCATAGTAGACAACATGCTGGACCACTAAATAAGTCTTAATAAATTTTAAAGAATTGAAATCGTTTTTTGATCACAAGATCATTTAATTAAAATCAATAAATGAGGTAACTAGGTAAATTAGTACTGGAAATTTTTTAAAGAGTCCCAATTATCAACATGTCAACAACAAATTCTCAAGAGAAATTATAAAATATTTTGAACTAAAGGATAATAAAACTACAACAATTTGGACATTGTGAGAGAAAGTTGAAACAGTGGTCAAAGACAAAATTGTGAGATAATTTTGGTATTTAATGACCTAAGAGTCCATCTCAACAACAAAGTAGAAAAGGAATAAAAAAAATAACTTGTTATTATTATATTATTATTAATAAAATAGCAAAAAGTTGACAATGAGGAAGGAAAGGGGGAGGAAAAAAGAAACAAGAGAACTGAAATCAATGAAATACAAAGCAGAGAGCTGGTACGTTGAGAATATTCACAAAACCAATTAATACCTAGATTAATCAAGGTTCAAAACAGCATAAATTCTTGCAGTGAATCCTACAGACATTAAAATCACAGTAAGAGGTTATTATGAACAATTTTATGCCAATTAATTTGACAGCCTCATTTAAGTGGAAAAAGTTATTGCAACATACAATTTACCAAAATTGACCCAAGATGAAACAAAAACCTAAAAACACTATATTTAAAACATTAAGTCCCTCAGGGACACCTGGGGGGCTCAGTCCATTAAAGGTTTGCCTTCAGCTCAGGTGACTTAAGTCTGGCATTGGGCTCCTTGCTCAGTGGGGGAGCCTGCTTCTCCCTCTGCCAGCTCTTCCCCCTGCTTATGCTTATTATGCACAGTGGCTCTCACATCCTCACTCTCCCTGACAAATAAAATCTTAAAAAATAATAATAGTAAATAAAAATAAAAATAAAAAACATAAAACACTAAATCCCTCATATAAGTATGCCTACTAAAAAACTCCAGGCCCATGGGACAACTTGGTGGCTCAGTGGGTAAGCCTCCGCCTTCGGCTCAGGTCATGATCCCAGGGGTCTTCAGATCAGGGACCCTGCTTCTCTCTCTCTCTCCTTCTCTCCGCCTGCACTCTGACTGCTCGTGCATGTGTGCTCTCTCTGACAGCAAACAAATAAATATGTAAAATCAATCAGTCAATCCAGGCCCACATGGTTTCTCTCTGATGAGTTCTATTACAGCTCAAAGAAAAAACATGAAACCTATAAAACCTCCCCCAAAAATAAAGGAGTTGAAAATACTTCCCTACATATTTCCGGAGGCCAGTATTACCTTTATGTGGTTATGTTCAGAATACCATAACTGTAAGGGCCTGCCCCTCCCAGAGGAACTGGCTTATGGACCCCGGATGTAGGGGCGGGGCAGGCCGGGTGGAGATGTCCAATCGGTGGGGCACGTGTATATCCACTGGGGTGAATTGGGATTCAACTGGCCGCCTGTGTAGGGGCGGGGCTCAACCACCCCCATAAAGGTTGGTCTGCGAGGCTGGCAGGAGCAGAAGAAGGAGAGCTGTCAGAGGAAGAAGAAGGAAGAAGAAGAAGCAGAGAGGAGTCAGGGGAGCAGCAGCAGCAGAAGGGTCGGCGGCAGCAGCAGAGAG
The DNA here is from genome assembly GCF_010015895.1 of Lontra canadensis. Lineage (NCBI taxonomy): Eukaryota > Metazoa > Chordata > Mammalia > Carnivora > Mustelidae > Lontra > Lontra canadensis. Next base: position 20,836,651 of record NW_022631008.1, read on the forward strand.
AAGAGTCTGCGGGAGCAGAAGAAGAGCTGTAACAGCTCTTGTAAGAGCTATAAGCGCCGCCAGCAGTCCCGACGCCTGCGGCCCTGAGCCGCCAGCAGTCCAGACGCTAGTGGCCCCGAGCCACCAGCGGTCCAGACGCCAGCAGTCCCGACACCAGGAGTCCCGACGCCAGCGGTCCAGACACCAGGAGTCCCGATGCCAGCGGTCCGTGCTGCCAGTGGCCCCTATACCTGCAGTCCCAAGACGCCTACGGCACTGAGACACCAGCGGCCCCGATGCCAGCAGCCCTGCCCACACACCGCGACCCTCGGCAGCGGCGCCGCGGGGAATGGCCTAGACGCCCACAACCTCGCCGCGAACCCTGAGCCGCTGCCTCGCCGGAGCTGTGTCATTCCAGGGAGCGGCTTCATCTGGGAAGAGGCCTCCTTGGTGAGCAGCCCTGAGGGAGCAGCTTCGTCAGGGAAGAGGCTTCCTCCAGAGCGGCCTCGCCAGAGCAGACTTGTCCAGGGAGCAGCCTCACCGGCGGAGCAAGCCCTGTCCGGGGAGCGGCCTCACCGGAGCAGCCTTGTTCAGGAAGCGGCCTCGCTGGAGCAGCCTTGTCCGGGGAGCAGCCCTGTCCAGGGAGCGACCTCATTAGCAGCAGCCTCGACTAGGGAGTGGCCTCGTCAGTGAGCAGCCTCTTCCGGAGCGGCCTTCTTGGGAGTGGCCTCTTCTTGGGAGCGGCTCTGACTGGGGAGCAGCCTCATCTGGGGAGCAGCCTCGTCCGGAGCGGCCTTCTTAGGAGTGACCTTGTCGGAATTGTCGTCGTCATCTTTTCATAAGAGACAGCCCTGAGCGGTCAGTTTGATTTTTGATGCTTGGTGTGAAATAAAGCTTTGTTTGATTTTTGCTTTATATCAGTCTCGTTCCTTTGATCACGGACCCTAACAATAACCACAAAAATCTTACTATATATGCTACTAAGAGTCACAGAAACCTTAATAAAATCTAGCAAATCAAATTCAATAATATATAAAAAAGGTAACAAATCATGACTGAGTACGGTTTTTCTAGGAACAAAAGATTAGTTTAGTTTAAGAAAACCAGTCAGTGTAATTCACCATACGTACTAGTTTTCTATTGCTTCATACACAATTAAAACAAATTTAGTGCTTTAAAACAATATTCATTCATTAGTTAACATTTGTTTGTCAGTAGTTCAGCAACGGGTTAGCTGGGTTTTCCTTTTTTTTTTTTCCCTAGGTTTCTAAATTGGACAAACAAGTGGCCAGTACTAGCACTACCATAATTCCTAGCACAGATTAAGCCCTCAATGTTATTGAATGAATGCATGAATGAATGCACAAATGTTGGTACTGTAACTAAGGTAAAGACCTCAGGAAGTAGATTTATTACATACACAATATGTATCATATGTAGAATAATCTCAAGATTTTAACAAACATTTGGGGGTGGGGTGTTTCCAGCCTTTTTCCCACCTTTTTGCACTTTTAATTATGTGAAAAAACTAAACATATATAAAAATAGACAGGTATAATGAAAACCCAAGTTTTATTAACTAGATAATTAGATTTAACAAATGTTGGCAATTCTGCCACATTAACTTCATTGTATGTAATATATTTATATTTATTATATAATATATATTTTGAATATATATTCTAAAGTAAATTCTAAACATCATGAGAGAATTCACCTATAAACATCTCAATGCGCACCTCTAACAGATACCAGCATTTCTTATATAACCCTAAATCATTATCAAACCAAACAGATTAACAATGATTCCTTACAATTAATTTCTTCCTCAATTTTATCCAATATATTTCATATCTGGTTTGTTGTAATGAAGAAATATCTCTTTGTGGTTTTGAGTTACATTTCCCAAATATAACTAATGATTTTGAGATTCTTTTCTTTTATTCATTGGCCATTTGTATATCTTCTTTGGAGAACTATCTATTCAAATCATTTAGACCATTTTTAAATTAGATTATATGTCTTTTTATTACTGATTTCTGAATATATTCTGGATATATTTGCAAACATTTTTCCCCATTCTGTGGACTGTGTCTTTTTTGGGGGGGAGGGGGTCTTTATATTGTGTGACTTTAAGATACAGAAATATATGCTCTTGATAATGCACTATAAAAGATGCACACTAGTATTGTCTTTTCTATCTTAATTTGACCAAATATTTCAGTACTGGCTTCTACTATGGAATAATTTTACTCCAAATACACCCCCAAATTTTCATATTTGTTTCATCAAAGGAAAAAATAACACTTAACCCTTATGAAGGCAGAGAAAGTTCTGTCATCTTATGGTAAAGACACGTTACCCCAAATTCCAAATAGAATTGTAATCTTCCTTAAAGATTAGATCAAACTGCTATAAACTCATGAATGGTAAATTTCTAGTTTCCCTTTAATCTCTCACTTGAAAATCAATATATTCAAATTTTCTTATTTTGCTAAGGCATTGTCCGTTTATTTAACTTTCAAACTTGCTGCCACAGATTTGTGTTATTCTTTTTACACTCTCCTGGGTTTCAGTTGTGCTCTTTTCTCATTCCAAATCTTACATATTTTTGGTCCCTCTCGGGCTTTTTTTGTTTAATTGGATTTTATCTAACTTACTGATCTCTTAAAAGAGTCGCCTTTTGGATTTATTTATCCTTAGTTGTGTTTTGACTTATTTTTTGAGACATAATTGACATATAACATATTAGTTTCAGGTATGCAACATAATGATTTGTTATACACATATATTGTGAAATGATCATCACAATAAGTCTAGTTAATATCCATCGCCACACGCAGTTTACAATTTTTTTTTCCTTATGATGAGAACTTTTAAGATCTACCCCCTAAGAAACTTCCAAAAATACAATACAGGGCAGAGGACCTGAACAGACATTTTTGTAAAGAGGACATACCAATGGTCAACGGGTACATGAAAAGGTACGCAACATCACTAATCATCAGGTATATTAAAACTACAGTAAGAGATCACCTCGCACCTGTTCAAATAGCTATCCTCAAAAGGACAAGAGTTAACATATGCTGGCTAGGGGGTGGAGACTCTTGTGCACAGCTGGTGGGAACGTAAACTGTGCGGCCATGGGAAAACAGCATGGAGGTTTCCCAACAAATAAAAAATTAAAACTACTTACCATGTGATCCCGCGATCCCACTTCTGGCTGTTTATTTGAAGAAAATTAAATAAATCCCAGAGAGTTACCTGTTCCTTCCTGTTCACTGCATCATTATTTACCATAGCCAAGATATGAAGGCAAATTAAATCCATCCATGGATGAACGGTGTTCAAAAGAGGACCTTCCCGATGCAGGGACTTGCGTGAAGGCACCAGGTCCCCCATCGCTGAGCTGTCTGTGCACCAACTCAGAGACAGCAATGCTCTAAGCCTGTTCTTCAGAGGAAAGGCACGAAGAACAGGCAGTAATGTTCTCTTACGACGAATTCTAGATACTTCCCAGCTGCTGGGAGGAGCTGGCCCCAACGCTTACGCAGCGTGCCCGGGTCACTGTGGCCTTAGGCCTCAGTAGAGGTAAGATTGGAAAACCAGCGTTTGGCGCCGGAAGCCTGACCCTTTCATCCTGAGGCCTTCGGCTTCTGGGAAGGCTAGAGAGGTGCTGCCTGCGCATGCGCAATGCATGCCTTGTGCTGGTTTCAGACCCGCTCGTCCCGGTGCAGCCTTTCTGCCACAGCCTAGCTTAGGCAGAGCCTCACTGTGACCCTGAGGGGTGCGGAGCAGGACATTGACAAGGATTGGGATTTGCTAGATAGATGTTAGGAGCCAGACTCCTAATGGACGAGTCTGGATGAGGGTGCTCCAGCACCGGAATGCCCACGTGTTTTTCATCTCAGGATTCCTCTGGAAAGACTGGCCCAGCAGCAGCGCTTTTAGCCAGATTCTGCATTTCTCTGAGCCACTTCTGATTCTGAGTACATCCAGCCTCTCCCTCATGGCCTGCCCCAGGACTATCCCACTCCCCAACACACCGGTAACCTCGTAGATGAAAAAAAATAAATAAATTTTTTAAGTTTCAAGAAGATGTCAGTTGAAACCTTTTATAGATGAACCGCGTTTCCTAGAAGTCAACTGGCCAAATGTGCCCAGTAGAGACAACAGATTGTGAAAATAGGCCCAGCTGCAAAATATTTCGGATACTCATTTAGATCCAGTTATTCTGTCTGTGGATTCAAAATAACCATCCTCTACAAAGGGAAAAGATGCGTCCCTCCTTGCTAAGAAAATCCACAGCTGGCTTGTTTGATGCTACAGTCATGAGTTGGAACTACTTCTTGAGAGCCTGAAAGCAAGATTCTTCAGGGCTTGAGCAAGCCTTAATTAAATTCACCTGATTTCAGGCCACAGTGAAGCCATTTCCTGGCATGAAGGTATTCCCACCGAAGTTGCCTGTGTGGGAATTCACAGTGCCTGGATAGACAAATCTGATTTGTATATGCCTCCGTGGGTGAGACTAATTGAAAAGCAAAGGAGGAGTTGCCCAGAACACTAGGCCTCCTTTGAAGTTTCTTGGCTGAAATTGTCCAGGTTCTTACTGCGGCTCAAGGTTCTTTTCTAGGGAGTCAATATTTAAATTTTGAAGAAAAACAGGCACCTGTGGAGGTAACATACTTCACGAACTCTTCGACTCCTTGTTTTGCACTTACACTTGGTGTATTACTAAGACATTAATAAAATGGAAACAAAGCCTGGCTTGAGGCTTTTTGCCGCTAGAGCGTCTGGTCCCCAGGCATCACCTTTCTTCTACTAAGCTGTCTTAAATAATCTTTTCATTCAACATCTCAGGGCTTGCTGGCCAAACCTAATATCCTGCTTCCCCCATTTCTGGATTGCTGATGGGTATTCAGGACTTCAAAGTCCGAAATCAGGTGTTAGCCAGACTGAGCTCTCATCTGGAGATTCTGGGGAAGAATCTCCTTCCAAGCTCATTCAAGTTGTTGGCAGAATGCAATTCCTTTCAGTTGTAGGATTCACATACCCTTTGCTTGCATGCTGGCAGCCCCGGGGCTGGGCTGTTCTCAGCTGCTAGAAACTGCCCACATTTCTTACTATATGACCCCCAACTTCTTCACACCAACACTGAGAATTTCTCTCTTGTCAAATCCCATTCATATTTTGAATTGTTCTGAATTCCTCCATCTCTGACCTTTAGACCCAGGTTTAAAGGGCTTATTTGAGGCCCCCTGGATGGCTCAGGTCCTGATCAGGATTCTGGGACTGAGCCCCACACTGGGCTCCCTGCTCAGTGGGAGGCCTGCTTCTCCCTCCCTTACTTCCCCGCTTGTGTTTCCTCTCTCCCTGTGTCTCTTTCTGTCAAAAAAATAAATAATATCTTAAAAAAATAAAATAAAAATAAAGGGCTTATTTGATTAAGTCGGGCCAACCCAGATCATCTCCCTGTTTTAAGGCCAGTTGATTTGGAGCCATAATTATATCTGCAGAATCCCTTCATGGCAACATCTAAATTAGTGTTTAATTGGATAATTGGTAGAAAGTGTGTTAATACTGGGGCATGAGAATGTGGGTGCCATCTTGGAATTTTACCTAACACACCATGTTAATAGAATAAATATGCCATTTCAGTAGATGGAGAAAAGCATTTCAACACAAATTCACAATTAAGATATATTAAAATAAGAATTCAATTTCAATTTCAGTTCAAAATTCATTCACAATTAAAATCTCTCATCAAAAGATGGAATAAAAGGAAACATCTTTTGATAAAGTAAATCTACAAACACCCTATAGCTAGTATCATAGTTATTAGATATCCTAAAATCAAGAACACAGGATATCTAATCACACAATTTCTACTAATATTACACTAGAGGCCCTAATAATTACAGTAAGGCAATAAAAAAAGAAGGAAGAAAAGATCAGAAAAAAGGGAAGAGAAGGGAAGAAAGGAAGAAAGTAAAATTATCTCAATTTTTAGGAGACATGATTATGATTATTTATTTAAAAAAAGAATCCACCAATTACTATAAGTAATAATTTAGCAAGGTCACAAATTATAAATGTAATACATATGAAAATTTTATTGTTATAAATAGTAGCAAATAATTAGAAAATGTAATTTTAATAGAGCCCATTTATAATTAAAGAAACATAAAATATACTAGTGTCTCATTGCACATATTAGATCCCTAAAAAAATAGGGAAAAGATCATTCTTATCCTTGGGAATCTCAGGAATACTAGAATCTCTGAAAATCTAATTAGTTTCACTTGGAATACTATTTATTATCACATTCTGGTGTACTAATAAATGACAGTATCTTGTTAGAGATTGTTTTCCTAATCTCTCTTAGAGGAATCCATGTATCTGTCCTTCATATCTCAGTTTCCATTTCTCTTTTAGCATTTTCAGCATGGAGTAACCATGAAAAAATGTATAAGTCAGTAACAATGTATATACTAGTGACAAGAAAGTTAGGAGGGACAAATTGATCCAGACAAATCATCACTTCCTGTTCACAACTTTTCTGTCTACAAATTGAGTTCCAGTGACTCCAGTAGCCCCTGGGCACCAAGACAGAGCTATAGGCCATGACATAACTTAAGAACTTCATGAAATTTTATAGCCGAGTTCTGCAACCTGAATTACCATATTGGGCAACGAAAGGATAATGCTTGAGCCCACTGTTGGCAGACATTTAGCCTCTGAGCTGACCATCCATGAATTCTATAAGGTAAGAATGGAAAAAGACATAAAGCTTAACTCTTGCTTCTGTGGTCTTGAACATCCCATAGTTGTGTCATCATGAATTATCATCAACTGATACTTATAGAAATAGTTCCTTCCTCTGCTGTTGCCACAAGTATTATTAGTATCATAACAAAGAAAGCCAAGTGGAAAATTAGCCTAATGTGATAAAATATAAAACCTTTCATAATGTCAGTCCTGCCAAGGCTTATGTGTATGTGTATGTGTGTATGTGTTTTCATTCAATGGGGAATCTATTTACTTACCAGCATGTATATTAAAGTTGACATGACCTTCAAAGTAGGAATTTTTCCAATATACTATAGCCTTTGAATTGCTCTCCACAAGAGTATAAAAAAAAAAAAAAAGAGAGAGAGAGAGAGAGAGACCTAGCCCTGAGGATGCAAGTTGCTTTTTGTTTTGTTTTTCATTGTTTTCTATTAAATTATGCAATCAATGTTTTTTATGCTTGAAAGAATTATTGTATTATAGTTATAATTAAAATCATACAATTAAAATTGCCATCCAATGTACAGAATTTTACCTTAAAATTTTTTTTCAGGGATGTCACACTTTGAATATTGAAATGTACCAGAACATTTTTAAAGATTATGCTAATGTACATTAAGAATACAAATTGATAATATAGTATATCGCAAGATTATTCTAAATTGAGGATAGGGAGAATAGGAAGTTAATTAAAATTTATTAAGTACCTACTGAGTTCCAGGAGTTCTGCTAAATTTCCCATTATATTTTAATAAGATGTTTACTTTTAATTGCAACATGTCTATAAATGTGATGAATTTACTTTATTAAGTAAAGTAATTAAGTACTTTACTTTTTTAACTTTTTTTAACTTACTAAATAAAATTTAAAAAAATTAAGTGTTATGTCCAATGTGAAGAATTTCTTTCTTAAACATCTAGTTGTACCACCTACTTCCAACATCTTTAGGGAAAAAAGGCTCGGATATGGGGTGAGGAAAGTGTGTAATTATTAGAGGAACAGCTACTTTGGAACAGCCTGCTGGCTGGGAGGGAGATGTTGAGACTTTGATGGAAGGAGAGAAAAGAGAAATCTCTTTTTTTATTTATTATAATATTTTTTATTTATTTTATTTTTATGGATTTCTTTAACAGATATATACTGACTACTTACTATGCACTCAGCCCCATTTTAGTGCTACAGATAACAGCAATGGATAAGACAATGTGTAGAATTTCTAGCTAATCCTCATCCTTGAAGAGAACATAGAAGGATCGGAAGTATAAAATTGAAGTAGAGCTAAAAAGTACCCATTTCACTAAAATATGACCTGTCACATATCAGAAATCTGCCATTAATACCAAGGAGATTTTATTTGACAAAGGAGAGTGAGAGAAGAAATGTAGATTAGCTAGTACAGAAAGAAAGAATCCTAAATACTAATTCTCATATGGGCTGAGTTCTATGCCTTTGAATAAGTCTTTTCATTTTGCTGAACTCCTTCTTCATGTGTAATATGGGAAAAATAACATTAACTCATTTACCTTCCTATTAAGAGCACCTTGAGACTTAGTACATAGTTCTGGATTCAGAGGAATAAAATCAGAATGATGATCAGAAAGGTTATGAGACTCAGGGGCCAGAGTTACTCACAAAATGGCTGTGTTTAGCCAAGTTTTATAATTTCATATTCCCCAAATATAAACATTTAAGATCCCATGCCTTTATGTAACCATAAATGGGAACCTGTGATGTAAAGTTATTTTGAAAAGGAGAACTGCTATTATTTATGTCTAGGCATTATTTTAAATATATTTCAGAGAAAATTTGTAAGGGTTTTAAAGATCTATGTTATGAAAAAAATGTATGTTATGTCTATGCAATCAAAATGCAATTGTGAATAATTAAGCAATGAATTTAATCATTATGTGTTTTCTTAAAAATATGACTTTCCTGTAGAGCCCATGTGTCCCTGGAGTGGGGGATGGAAATTACTGTCTTCAAGAGGCCAGTGGAATTATCTAGAGATTTAAATAAGGATATATACTACACTAGTTATTCAAACTGACTAATGTCATTCCATAGAAACCTTCTTTTGCTTTATATTATCTTTGTCATTAAACACAGATATTGAAATATGAGCTATTTACATAATATTACCTTAATATCATTCTCTAGAATCTTTTTCATTAAAAAAATATATTTTGAGGTCTGATCTCACAGGGTCATTATGAGAATCGAATAAGAAAATACCTATGAAAAAGCCATAGAAACACTAACATGGAATTCTGAAAGGTGGTCATTAAATCATTATCACTTCCAAGACCTCTGCCAGGCACTTGGGCAAAAGTTTCAATATATCTTCTTAGCCATTAAGATTATATATGTTCTATATTTTCAGATAGATTGAAACTCTGTCTTTTGCAACTTCTACTAACTATTCTCTTACCTATCTATTCATGCTTAATAAAAGGTGGACAATTGTTTACAAAAAAAGTACACTAAAAGACTTGATTAATGAATAATTGTATAACTTATTATTGGATCACAATTAAGGTTTGTGTTCTGTTCTATAAAGTACAACATATTTTAAACACTATAAGTCATTAATGGAACTTAAAGAGCTATATTTAAGTACAGAATTCCTACCAGGGGATTAGTTTCACTCACCAATAAGTGAAGTGGTTTACTATGCAGCTTTGCTTTAGGACTATTTTTTTATAAGTCTCATGGTGATCCAAGATACTTAGGTGTAGATGGAAAATGAACTACAATGAAAACCATCATTTAAAAACAAAATATGAATTAGAAAATTAGAAAATTGTATAATAGCTTTATATTATAAGGTAGAATGGAAAAGATTAAATTTACCCATAAATACAGGTTAATCATTTGGTCAAATCACCATGATTTCACTGGGTAGAAATAATCTAAGGTAAATGCTTCTATCCTAGATATCCTAACACACAAAAGGATTAATTTAAAAATTGGTAAATTGGACTTCATTGAAAATAAGAAATTTTGCTCTTCAGAAAACATCACTGAGCAAAGGCACGGAGATAATATTCTGAATACCACAATCTGACAGAAGATTTGTATACAAAATATATTTTAAAATCTTTTAAGAATTATAAGACAAATAACTCAATTTAAAAATGGACAAAATATTTGAATGGACACATCATAATAAAAAATACATTTATGGTCAATAACCACATAGAAAGATGCTCAGCATCTTTAATCATCAATGAAATGCAAATTAAAACTACAATAAGATGTCACTACATAGTCACCAGCATGGCTAAAATTAAAGACTGGCGAATACCAAATATTAATGGACACTCAGAATAGTTAGAATTTTCATACGTTGCTGGTGAGAATGTAAAATGATACATTTTTTTCAAAAAGGCAGTTTCTTATAAAACTAACTACATACTTCCTTTGACTTTGCAAGTCCACTCTTAGATATTTGCCAGTGAGAAATAAAAATACATTTCCACACAAAGACTTGTACATGAATGCTCACAGCAACTTTATTATCATAGCTTAAAAACGAAAACTGCGAGATACTTCAACAGCTAAATGGCTAAACAATGCAACATAGCACAAAATAATACTATTCGGCAATAAAAAATGCAACATCTTAGATAAATCTCAAGAATAATTTGCTATGCAAAAGAAGTCAAGTACAAAAGACAAAATTGTATATGATTTTTACACAAAATGCAAAAGGAGGAAAAAGTAATGCATAGTCAGAGAAAGTAGGTATGTTTTCATTTGGCTGATCATGGGTATACTTACTGCGATGAGACACGAATGAACTTTTGGGGGTGATGAATATTCTGTACCATGATTGTTACCAGGAATACACAGATATATATGTTTGCCAAAATAACAGAACTGTACTCTTAAAATGGATACATTCTATCATATATAAATTATCCTTCAATAACATTAATTTAAAAAACAAAAAGTAAAACACAAGTCAATCAAATGCCATAGATTATAGAAGAAAATATTCTGGCAGAAGCACAATGAAACATCAAAACTCTTTCTCCAAAATGTTTTAGCATTTTTTGCTACTTATCCATTGAAGGGTCAGTGGAGAAGTTCAGCCTAATTTTATAGGCTAGAATTATTTTTCTTGTGGCCTATGTATAATTTAGAATAGCTGCTGAAATCCCCTTTCTTAATCACATAAGGAAGTGTCTTTTGTTGGTTATTGTTGTCAGTTATCTTAGATGAGATTGGAATTAAAAGTCTGAGGGGTTTGAAGGGGTAGGGGGTGGGAGGTTGGGGGAACCAGGTGGTGGGTATTAGAGAGGGCACGGATTGCATGGAGCACTGGGTGTGGTGCAAAAACAATGAATACTGTTATGCTGAAAATAAATTTTTAAAAAAATGTTCTGTTCATGATGAATGGATTAAGAAGATGTGGTATATACATACAATGGAAAACTATGCAGCCATCAAAGAAATGAAATCTTGCTATTTGCGATGACATGGATGGAACTAGAGGGTATTATGCTGAATGAAATAAGTCAATCAGAGAAAGACAATTATCATATGATCTCCCTGATATGAGGAAGTTGAGAGACAACATGAGGGGCTTGGGGGGTAGGAAAGGAATAAATGAAACAAGATAGGATCAGGAGGGAGACAAACCATAAGAGACTCTTAATCTCACAAAACAAACTGAGGGTTGCCGGGGGTGGGGGGAAGGGAGAGGGTGGTTGGGTTATGAACATTGGGGAGGGTACGTGCTATGGTGAGTTCTGTGACATGTGTAAACCTGGTGATTCACAGACCTGTACCCCTGGGGCTAATAATACATTGTATGTTAATAAAAAAAATAAAATTTAAAAAAAAAGTAAATTACTAGAAAACAAAGTGAAGTCAAGATATATATTCTGGTGGGGTCTTTTTTAAAAGGAATTTTTATTTATTTTAGAGAGAGAGAGATGGCTGGGTAGGGAGAGGGGCAAGGACAGAGGGAGGGAGAAGAAGAGAGAGTCTTTTGGGCTTTTTTTTAAGATTTATTTATTTATTAGAGATCACAAGTAGGCAGAGAGGCAGGCAGAGAGAGAGGAGGAAGCAGGCTCCCTGCTGAACAGAGAGCCTGATGCAGGACCTTGATCCCAGGACCAGCCTTGATCCCAGCCTTGATCCCAGGACCCTGGAATCATGACCCAAGCCGAAGGCAGAGGCTTTAACCCACTGAGCCACCCAGGCACCCCAAGAAGAGAGAGTCTTAACTAGACTCCACTTTGGGCATGGAGCCAGACATGGGGCTTGATCTTACAAGATCTCATCTTGAGATCATGACCTTTGCTGAAACCAAGAGTCCAGTGCTTAACCCACTGTGCCACATAGGCACCCCTATTCTTGTGTTTTCTTAATTGGGTGTCTGTTCACACTTGCCTGTCCTTGGAATCTTGAAGGAAGTAAGTGAAACAGTAACATAGCCAGGGTCAAAGGTCAAGTCAAGATCATTATCAAGGGCATGAAAAAGTGGAGGGAGACCCAGACTATATTCTTCTCCAGAAAAGTTTGTTTATTCCTACCCAGCCTCACAGGCTCCAACTTCTCATTCTAGCAAAAGAGTAAGGACCCTATAGGAAGGTCTGCAGGGAAAAGAATATAGAGTAAGTATAATCTTGAATCTCCTCTAAGAAAGGAGAAAAAAATATTTCTGCTGATTTTTTCTGATCATTCCTTTCCTAGCAGTTACATGATTGGTCCTTGGTCTCTTAAGCAGAGGTTTTGGACTATGATCTTGGCAACAACCTTGGGTGACAGGAACAAAAGAAACAAAAGAAATAAACTGAAAATTACCTAATATATTAGTTTTCTATTCTGCATAAAAATTATTAGAAATTTAGTAGAATAAAAGCACACACACACTTTTTATTCACATTTTCTGTGTGTCAAGAGTTTGGACCCAGTTTAGTTAAGTCCTCTGTGAGGCTTCAATCACGGGGCCTGCCAGGCTGCATTTTCCTGTAGAAGCCAGATTAGGGAAAGGCTCCCGTCCAAGCTCCCGCCTGTTGGCAGAATTCACTTCCTTGTGACAATAAAACTGAGAGCCACAGCTTCTTGCTGGCTATTGGCTGCAGGCAGCCCTCAGCTCCTAGAGTCTGCCCACAGCTTCTTGCCATGCCACATGGGCCTGCTAATGGGGCACTTCACTTCTTCAAAGCTAGCAAAGGAGAAGGTTTCAAAGCAAGTCAAGTTTACTAGCAATGTGGAGTCCTACATGATGTAATATAATCAGAAGAGTGACATCCCATCACCACAGCCATATTCTGGTAGTAGGAAGTCACAGTTTCTACCCAGACCCAAGGTAGGGGCAGGGGAATTAAATGACAGATGAGGATCCTAGCAGCACCTTTAAAGTGTGGTTCATTTGAAACTTATTGTGTGATAGCATACTTTAATATCATTTACATTGGCTAGGGCAATGGTAAACACACACACACACACACACACACACACACACACATGTTTTATGTATTATTATATATATAAATATGTATATTTAAGTAAATAAATATACATACTTAAGTATATATTTAAATATATATATAAAACAAAGTTTATAATGCTTTATAACAAAGGTGAGTCAGTGGTTATGTTGGTACATGTTTAATTGGCCCTCTAGCAAGGAGAAGCCAATTTGTACCACAACCTATTTCCATGATGTAAATACTCCCACAATGACCAAATCCAAGCTTCTACTGTGTTACTACTAAATATAGTGTTAAGAAAGATACAAGAAGGTATGAGATGGCTCTTGTATACCACTGGAGTCATTTTGAGAAACAAATGAGATACTGATTACATTAAAAATATTACCTGTCATATAATAGTATTAAATAAATGGTTGTCTTCCTTTTATGATAATGACAGTGTTGCTAATGAGGATATGATTGGAAAGGTGATGATAACAGTGGTGATTGATGGTGATAAGGTAATGTGAAACTTACTGACAGGTGGGGAAAATAAAAAGAACTTCATAAACTATAAGAAATTTCATCTGCACACACAAAATAATCCACAAAAAACTATACACCAATGCTATAAGCATAAAACTTATATTTTATTTTTTGAAGATTTTATTTATTTATTTCTAGGGGAGGGGAAGGACCAAGGGGGAGGGAAAGGGACAGCAGACTCTGTGCTGAGCACAGAGCTGAACACAGGGCTTGATCTCAAGACCCTGAGATCATGACCTGAGCCAAAACATGCTTAACCAACTAAGCCACTCAGGTGCCCTTACAACTTGTATTTTAAATGTCTGTGAACAACATCTAAAATATATATTACAAAAAAGCATTTTTCGCAGTCAAATAGTCTCCCCTACTCTTCCTATTTCCTGCCTACTCTTCTGCCATTTCAACTATGGCCCCTCTGGAGGGTCAGAAATCAGAGGGAGCCCTGCTCTGCCATACTCACTGAGTGAACTGGAGTGTGAATTCACAGGTAAAACCATGATATCTGTTATTACAGGGAAAATATGGAGGCTGAGAATCAAATACTCAAGTGAGGGACAAACCATGACATTAGCTAATTACATGTGCTTTCTCTCATCTCCCTTTTCTTAACATTCTCAAACTCTTCAAAATAATTTGTTTTCTGGTAATTTAAATGTGATAAGATAATTTAGATTAAAAATTCATCTAAATAAATGTTTGTTCCACCAAACTGAGGACTTCTCCATATATGTAATGAAATAGTAAAATCTCAAGAGAATCATATCTGATTTAAAAACGACCTAAGGTATGCACAAGAACCAGGAAGTAGAGAAAATCTGAATAATTTCAATAGAAATAATCATATTCCTTTCCAAAATGGAAGCATTTGGGACTGGGGAAATTGCCTCAAACCTACCTCTTAATAATTTTGTATAATTTATCTGTATGTCCAAATTTTTTAAAGATTTATTTATTTGAGAGAGAGAGAGAGAGAATGAGTGGTGGGAGGGGCAAAGGAAGAAGGAGAAGGAAAGAATCCCAAGCAGACGCCCTGCTGAGTGAGGAGTCCAACACAGGGCTCCATCTCACAACCCTGAAATCATAGACCTGAGCCAAAACCAAGAGTTAGACACTCAACTGACTGAGCCACCCAGACACTCCTGTATGTGCAAATTTTTAAGGAATAATGGCATCATAGAAGAGTAAATTTTGATGTTAAAAATTTCCACTATATTTATAAACACTGATCAAGAGTAAGACTGAATAATTCAAACCTTGAGAAGATTAAGAGCATCATATTGGTTTATGGTGACTGTAGGGATCAGTGGGTAGGAATGGGGGTTTCAGCCTGAAGGTCATAAATATTCCCATTTTTAATTTCAGGAGATTAACTGGAGTCAGAAAATTAGGTGGTGTTTGGACTCCTCTTGAGAAAACAGAGTGGTATTGATAACAATGTGGTAGAAAGCCCGGAGGATCAACAATGCAGAGAAGAAGCTTATACCATCCTCATTACCATGTCAGCATCACTTACTGAGCAATTCCTACATGCCAGGCATTTTATGTGGATTATTTCTTTTAATTCTCTTGAAAACCCTTGGGAAACATGCAATTATTATCTCCAATGAGGGGAGCTTAAGTAACTTGCCCAAAGTCACAGAGCCCTATAAATGGTTGAGTAAAGATTTAAACTCCAGCCTTTCGACGCCGGTGACCATACCCTGAAAATCTTGGGCAGGGGGCAACAGGGTGGCTCAGTCCGTTGAGCACTGGACTCTTGATTTCAGCTCAGGTCATGATCTTGTGGTCATGAGATCAAGCCCCACATCAGGATCAGTGGGGAGTCTGCTTGGGATTCTCTCTTCCTTTCCCTCTGTCCCTCCTCCTGCTCATGTGCTCTCTCTCTCTCTAATAAATAGATAAATCTTAAAAAAAAAAAAAAAATTCTTAGGTAATGGTTGTAGAGCCCAACAACCCCACCCCTACTCCCACTCGCAGAATACACCTGCAATTTTTAAGTACTAATGGCAATTCTTAAGCCTCCAGGGAGCAGAGCCAGGGTTAAACCTTGGGACAGTAGTTCCTTTAAGAAATCCTAACGGACCATCAGCAGAGGTCAGATGACCACTGAACAGCAATGGAGATCTCTAGCAACAGAAGCAGCAGAGTTGTGGCAAGATAAGATGACCTCAACTGGAGAACAGAAGATTTATGTCCTAAGACACATGGGAGGCAGTGTCATTAGTAAAGACAGGAGCTTTCTAAGCATGGAGAGAATCTGATTTCCAGCGAATAGTCTAGTGGAGAAAAGGGTTCCATTCAACCATTAGATATATGGGCAAAAATCTATTCCTAGACTATGAAAGACAAGCATATTTTGGTACATATCATATAGGTTTTTGATCAGGCCCTATGTTAGCAAATTTTTTAGGAAACTAGTACAGTATTTAATATTTGCTATTATGCACATAAATGTAAATTTATAATCTTAATACCATAATCACAAATATACTTATTAAAAGTAATTTTAATTCCCAGTTATATCTACAAATTCTTATTCATTTTGTCAGTAGTTCAAAATTACAAGATGTATATAAAACCAACTCCCAAAAATCTTACCAGAAAGCTAAAAATGATTTTTAAAATTCTGTAACTGACACCACAATAACCATATAGTAGATGCTATTATTGGCCCCATTTTGCAGATAAGAAACCTGAGGTAGAGTAAAGGTCCATGTTTGTACATCCAATATGAAGCCCCATCAAGATCTGAACGCTGAACGTGTACTCTTACTACGAGCCCTACATAGTAGGTTACAAACAGAGCCCTGTTTGTAAAGGAACCAAGGGTATGTGCCTAATATTTGAAGTCTTCTATTTCTACTCTTCAGTTCCAGCATCATTGTTGCAGACCTGTAGAATTAGGTCAAGGAATCTGGCTTTGCCTAAGAAATCCATCAGCCAAACCAGAGAAAAACAAATCAAAACTGAACTTCTACATCCTAATTTCCTAGTGCTTCTCCTCAACATCCAGGACCCTGCTATATCTGCAACTGATTTTGAAAATTCCATAAAGTAAAACAAATTTTCTATACCTAAAGCAGGTAGTAGACTGAAAGATACAAGAATGAAGAATTATGCTTGAAACTGGTCATATAAAGATTGAGCATTATCATGAAAAAAAAGAGAGCTAGAAAGATTGGAAGTAAAAAGAGAGGAAGTGTTGGAGAGAGGGTAGAAGGGAGAGAAGGAAGGTAGGAAGAGAGGGAAGGAAGCAAAGCTTATGGAGAAGAGTGATTCACTGATATACTTAATTAGATATAGTCCTTCTTGTTCCAGGAATATTTGAATGATTATCAGGTATTTTACTTTACCCTATTAAGTATTTTTGTTTGGACACATTTCTCCATGAAGAATTCAGTAATTAGTTAAAAGGCACTCTGAGCTCATTCCCTACTGTGTGGTAACTTCACAAGATAGTACAATACTTAGACCTACACTCACATAACCTCCTTGAATTATTTGACAAAAGACTTTTCATAGATAAGTTATTGTGAAAGTATAAAGTAGTTATCCAAATTATGTCCTCATAAATTCAGGGTTTTAAAAAATGTATTTTATACATTGTCCAGAAAGAAAAAAAGTTTTGCCTTATCACTGATAAAATGGCTTAGGTAGGTTGGAAAATGTAGTTCTATTTTAAATATAAATCCCCAAATTGCTTTTGTACATTAATATTCATATATGGACATATCATAATCAAATCAGATATTGTCAATGTACAATCATTAGGCTTGATCTAAAACCTTAATTTAGCCCACTTGTAAACTAATCCACAATGTGCAAGTTATTTATTATGCAACTAAAAGGAGTTTTCATCAAATTCATTTTTTAATTTCCACAAATATAATTTTAACAACTAATGGTAAAATGCCTATATATGAAGTTTATTACAAGTTGTTAATATTTCAAGTTGTATAAATTATAAATATATGTGCATATATGTCATTTATTATATGATAAAAATCATGAATACTAGTCTCAAATGTTTCAATAGCCTGGCCTCTTTAACACTTTCATTTAAAATAGAAATGTTAAGGTGCGCCTGGGTGAATCAGTTAAGCACCAAACTCTTGATTTTGGCTTAGGTCATGATCTCAGGGTTGTGAGAGCAAGTCCCACATCGGGCTCTGTGCTCAGTGCAGAGTCTGCTTAAGATTCTTTCCCTCCCTCTGCCCCTCCCCAAATTCACGTGTGTAGTCTCTCTCTCTCAAAATAAATAAATCTTTAAACAAGATAGAAGTATGCAGGATTTTGTTTGCCTTCTTTGTGCTTGGTATATGTTGAGATAATGTATGTATACCTTAATTCGGATATCCAACTTATCCATTAAAATAGATACATCATTCATAATTATGCATATTTCTAGTTATAAATTGGTGAAATACATTAATGATGGTATTTACGTTCTCTATATCTAACAAATCTTTTCTACATCTTATCTCTTACCAGTTAATTCCTTAGTAGATAAAACTTTATAACTTTTTAATTAGACTGTCCAAGTATGATTAGGAGGATGAACTACGGCTCCTCCTTAATGGTAGAATTTATATCATGTATTTACTTCAGAAATTATCAATTATACTAGAATGGTCCTTCAAGTGACTATTAAGAAAAAAGTATTAATGCCTCTTGGGATTTTAGATAGGACAAAGTAAGAGTTTTTAGGTAGAAAATGCAACTCTAATCTTCTCCTTCCTTTGCTGGAAAACAAAATACAGGGAATTTATACTTGGTAAGTGAAAAACAAAGCTTATAGGTCATCATTAAATATATTCACATATATATTATTTAAAAACTACTGTAAGTTTCAAAAAATGAATTGTGTATTATGACAACTGATTCATGGATTTCCCATGGATTGTGATTTAATCACTGAGATTCTCAGGCCTAGGTTTTTCTTAAAACCTATTTGTTTTTAAACCCAAACTTTTTTTGTTCACTACTTTTTATTTTGACTAGAAAACCTGACTCTCATTTTCTGAAGAATGCTATCTTTCTGGTGATACATCCTATATTTCATTTACCATTGAACTTTATAATGTTGCTCTCAGAGGAAGTTTCTATAACTGAGGAAAAAAGTATGAGACTTCCATAATTTTCAGGCTATAAAATTGATAAAGAAGGACAATGCAATCATATTCTAACTCATAGTAGATAATAATTTATAAAAATTAGAAATTAAATACATTCAAGCACTATAACTTGAAAACCACTTTAATTTCTATTACAATCAGGATGGATAAAGTATGGCAAAGAACCAAATATGACCCATTTCTCATTTTTTTTAATAAAATATTTTTGTAACATTACCATGCTTCTTGTTTCTGGATTGTCTGTGTTGGCTTTCACACTATAACAGCAGAGTTAATGTAACAGAGACCATGTGCCACACAAAACCTAAAATATTTACTACTGAGCACAGAAAAACAATTTGCTGGCTCCTGATTTAGACATATCACTTGAATTTTATGTTGTGAAATCAAGAAGGTTATAAGGAAAATAAAACAAATGTTTGAGAAGCATTTTTTTTAAAGAACTTTGAGATTATATTTAAGTGTTCTGAAATTTCCTCTAATTTTCCTAATATTTTCAAATAAATTCATAATATTAATCTATTAAATCCAAAATTGTTTTGGTCCTGTATATATGTACATGTACATATATGTACATATATGTGTGTGTTGTATGTGTATATAATTCACCCTGTCTCTGTGCAATAAAGTTTTAATGTTATTCAAAAGGCAGTTAACTTCTTCAATATTTGAATCACCAAATACTAAAGTTAGCTTCTTCCAATGACAGGTACCAACTAGTATAACTCCCTCTCTTGAAAGATAGCTATGCTTTAGTGATATTTGTATCACACTCTAAAACTCATCTTTCTGGTCTGGCATTTCCCTAATAATAATTTTTCTCTATTCTTTTCTACAAAGATTTTGCCTCCAGCATCAACTTTGAGTCCTGAATGGAGTTTGTATATGTGTGTGTGTGTGTTTTAAAAACAGAGCTGCATTTTAGAGAATATTTATATAATACTCAGCTATTAATATGTAAGTATATCAATATGTTTATAAATATGTTGATGTGTAAATGTAAAAGAGATGCAAATTAAAAATTGGAAGGATTTTTTTGTATGTGTTTAAAGACCACTTTTTGGGAGGGCCTAAGTTTCCTAGGCTCTCTAATCGCATTTTTAAATTTTCTTGTGAACTTATGGAAAGCAAAGGGATAAAAAGGAAAGTCCATGAATATGTGATGAATATGTATTTATTTGATATGGTTAGGGCAAATCTTTAGAGTCTTCCACTTAAACACTTACTATAATTTTTAGGTAAATAGGAAAATATACCTGGAAGAAAATGGCCTAAGAAAAAATTGTTTAGGGTTCAACACAACATACTAAATAACACCTGAATACATTTGTTGCAGATGTTCACCTAACATTCAGGATGGCAATAAATGAAACTAGAGTAGGAACATAGTAGAATAATTTTCATGACTTTCTGAGCTAACAGTTTCTCAGTGACTCTAGTCATTTGGCCACCATTTCTAATGTCTACCATCAGCGCAACACTCTCCAACAAGAGTCAGGAGCAATGGTCATTCCAGAAACAATATCTATCCTTACCTCTAGTGATACACTCTGATCTATTCTGTTCCATTTTATGTTATTTTGGGTGCTAATGCCAAACATTAAATTGATAACATGAGTCATTAATGGGTCATAACCTGCAGTTTAGAGAACACTGCACTAAGACATTATTAAGGACCTAAACATTTTCAGATAAAGGTTTGGGCAATGAGATATACAAGAAAGATAACTGAACCAGAGATCAAAATATCTTTATTAAAAGTGCAATTCTAGGGGCGCCTGGGTGGCTCAGTGGGTTAAAGCCTCTGCCTTCAGCTCGGGTCATGATCTCGGGGTCCTGGGATCAAGCCCCGCATCTGCCTCTCTGCTCAGCAGGGAACCTGCTTCCTCCTCTCTCTCTCTGCTTGCCTCTCTGCCTACTTGTGATCTCTGTCTGTCAAATGAATAAATAAAATCTTAAAAAAAAAAAGTGCAATTCTAAAAAAAAAAAAAAGTGCAGTTCTGCTGTGTACTGACTTTATAGGCTACTCTGAGTCAAGGAACTTCAGAGCCTTGGTTTTTCATCCCTAAAAACAGAAAATGAAGTGTGTCTATCCCATCAAATATATCATTTATGAAAATAAGCTGTGATGGTGGATGTGGAAACATTTTATAAATTGTAACGTAAAAGAAATTATACTTTATTTGACTGTTTAAATAGACATAGACCATACCACTATACTGTTTCTAGACACTCATGGGTATTTATAGTAATTTTAATTCTTCAATTCTTCTTTGTAGTGAAGAAAATATTCTGCAGCAACTCGGGAGAAATGGTAGTTCTTTGAGTCAGTGCTCATGGGAGTATAGGTATCTGAAATAGAAACCAGAAACCCTGCTGTCCTCAGCAGATTCATTATGTTTCTCTTACCTCTCTCAATCTGCAAGGCCCATCATAACAATGTACCACAGACTGGGGAGCTTCAACAGATTTTTTTTTTTAACATTTCTGGGGCCTAGGTGTCCAAGATCAAGGTGTCTGTGGGACTGGGGTTTTTTTGTTCGTTTGTTTGTTTTGTTTTATTGTTTTTTGGGGTTTTTTGAGGCCTCTTTCTTTGTCTAATAAATGGCTATCTTTTTCCTGTGTCCTCACACAGTCTTTTTTCTGTGCATGTCTATGTTCCAATCTCCTTTTCTTATAAGGATGCCAGTAATATTGGATTAGAACCCACCCTAATGACCTTATTGAAATTTAATTACCTCTAATACAGTTAAATCCTGGAGAGCAGAACTTCACCATATGAATTTCAGAAGAACACAACTCACCCCATAATACCACCTAATTTCTTTTGTTGTTATTGTTAGTTATACTTTGTCAATACTAAGGAATTTATTCTTAGAATAAATGCTATTTGTTTCTTAGAAATATTCTTAGAAATAATGCTATTTATTTCTGCATATGTTTTATGTATAACCAAAAACAACTCGTTAATTTTTTTTGATGATTCAAAATTGAATCATCTCTATATCACCAAAATGGCCATACCTCATTGATAATTTATCACATTATAGTAATATTTTATAAGATAATTATTATATAACAAAAACTATTCTTTTTTTTTCTTTTTTAAATATTTTATTTATTTATTTGACTGATAGAGATCACAAGTAGCAGAAAGGCAGGCAGACAGATTGGGGAAAACAGGCTCCCTGCTGAACAGAGAGCCCTATGCAGGGCTCAATCCTGGGATCCTGAGATCATGACCTAAGCCAAAGGCAGAGGCTTAACCCACTGAGCCACCCAGGCATCCCAGCAAAAACCATTCTTTAATGCTTCTAACAAAAAGGAAACATTGTAGGGGGAAAAAAAAAGAGCATAGCAACTTGATTAATTCCCAACTTGAATATGGAGGCAGTATTTGTTTCTTTGGAGATAGATTTTTAAGCAGAAATTAACATATTCAAAAAGTAAAATGAAGATGTTAAGATAAAATATTAATATATTCACATATTTAAAAGTAAATAAAAGCTTTTGATGACTACTAAATTTTGTTTCAAGTAGCTTAGGTCCCCACCAAAGTAAATAGCAACTTTTTCTTCTTTTCCACAGCAGCGTAGGACTAATAAAAATTCACTTTAATTAGTAAGAATACATTACTGCATTTTCAGCTACAGACACAAATGCATTCCCACAGTCCGAAGTTGTATGAAAATTTCATATTCTTAGATTTTGCAGTTATACAATTCTATTCATAGTGAGGATCATTGCATTCCTTTAATAAGATTGAGCAGATGGGATTTCCATCAACTTTTCTGGAAACAGTGAAAAATCATATCCCTTTATATTATGAAAAAATATCACTGCAGCAGTAGTAATGCCAGGAAAAAGGTGGTTCAGATATTAAGGATTTTTGAAAAAGGTTCTTAGCAAGATATTAAGTCCCATTTTCTTAGAGAAAGGGAGAAAGTCAGAGATTAAACAAGGCTCATTCAAAGAATGCTGCCATCTTCTAACTATCCAAGTAAGTAGGTCTTAGTGTAGCAATGTCCAGGCCACCTCTGCCTAGAAATCCTTGGAGGGATCTGGAGGAGGAGGAGCCATTAAGCAAAATTCTAGACCCTGTGTTGTTCAGCCAATGAGCTCAGAAGTCTGCATCTTCCTCTCTATTGAGGAAAGAAGATAATCTCTAACAATAAGCAGTAAATATAAGGAAAAAGTTTTTCATCATTTTGAATCAGGTATAGTAATGAGAATTTTACTATGCCCAGATGTGAAATCATTTGACAAATACTTATGCATTCACTCATTCAACTTTTTTGAGCATCCTGTCTATCTTACATGTAATATACTTAGAATAAAGGTGAAATCTGAACAGGACAGACTTGGCTCTGTCCCCATGCAGCTCACAGTCTACCACGGAGAGGCACATAGTACATAATATAGATGCATAAAAGCACATTCCAGTAAGTGTTTCTCATATAAATAATGGACGCTCTGATATTGTCCTAAGTTTCACAGGATAGTCAGAAAAGATTTTATTGAATAGGATGACCAGTAATTAGTCATCGTAACATTTTCACATTTAAAAGTGCCAGATGACACATCATAATTACACTGGGACCACAGATGTAAATCCAGTTTCTTCTAGGTAAACCAGAATTTCAACCTATTATTTGAGCTGGAATCTAAAGGAATAAAAGAAGTCAAGAATGCAGAAAAGTAGGGACAAGAATATTCTAAGTAGTGGAACAGCACCTGAAGTGGGGAAGAGCTGTTCTTGTTTGGGAGCTGAAGGATGAAAAATGCCAATGTGGCTGATGCACAATGACTTAGAGCAAAAGTTGGCAAACCACAGCCCCCAGGCCCGATCCCTTCTATGCTTTGATGAATAGTTTCATTCTAACACAGTCATACTCGTTTGTTATTGCCTATGTCTCTTTGATGCTACAAAGGAAAGTGAAATGACTGGTGGAAAAGACAAGCAGATCTGTATCTGTCTGCAGGTCTGAGCTGTCACTGCATCATCAGCTACTACATCCCACCAGGAGACCACCACATTCAGCAATCTGGACTTCCCCTGGAAGTATCTGAACTGGCCTTAGCCTCTGGACAATGACTCAGACACCTTGCCATCCTCCAAAGTGGCCAGCCTCTCACCTTCCATGGAGCCCATTCTCTCTTCACTTCCAGGAAACTTTTCTAGTCCTAGCAGATGGCTTCTGGAGCCCTACGGTGCTTAGCACCCAAACAAGTCATTTCATCTTTGAATCAGTTAGTTTCACCCAAATTCCTGATCTCTTCTGAATCTGCAGCATTTTCTTAGTGATGTGCCCATTGGGCAAGAAAATAACTCCTGTACTCTGCTCATCTCTTCAGTACTACCTGGACTAAAGTCATTTCTTATTTTCAATAAATGTCCAACACTGTTAAAAAAAGACTAGTTTCAACAGACTACATGACCTGTGGAACAAAAAATACTTGCTATATAGACATTTACTGAAAAACTTTGCTAATCCCTGATCTAGGGAAAGAGTAACATGAAATGCAGTTGGAGAGGTAGGTACCCTGCTATTAAGACAGAAATATCTCAGAGTGCTCAAAGCAATCATTATTACAGTGTTCCAATTTAAATATCCGTAATTATAGAATGATAGAAGCAGAAGGTACCTCAAGAGACAAATCTGCCATCATTATATAAATGGATTATGTAGGTTGATAGGACATTTTCCACATCATTCACCATTTGCTTTTTCCATTAGTAATTTTCTTGGATGAAATAGAACCTCTCTTTTAAAATAGACCTATAGTTATTTCAGCTAAACAATAAGGTACATTTTGATAGCATACAATGCCCTTAGCTGTGGAATATATACATATAAATATATGAATGATTTCCATTCATTTATAATCTGTACAGTGGAAATAAGAGTGACACGTGAAAAGAAATAGGAAGAAATACAAAGATCCCTCGTAATCATGTGCTCATATAACCTTATCTTATGAAGAATGAAACATAACTCGTAAATAATGCTTATGAGCCACCAAGTTATGCGGCTGTTTAATGGAGTTGCACAGGAAGTGACACAATGCAAGCAATCCGAAAGCACTCCATAAGGTTTTTTTTCCCTTTAATATTTCTTCCTTGATCACAGAAAGGGGGGGGGAGGAAGTCATACAATAAAAAGGAAAAAAATACATATAGTCAATATTAAAGAGGCAGATGACTTTATCTAAAAGCCATTTTTATTTTGGAGAGCATGATGAAGGAAAGTAAAATCGGATACTCAATCCTGGAAGTAAACTTCAAAAATTTTCAGCTACAAAAACCAAGCATTTTCCGTAACTATTAATAAGGGAACTAATGACTAAGACAGACCACAGTTATGGTAGTTCAGTGGGAAATAAGAACCACACGGAACCCACAACTGAGGATGAGTGTAGCACAAGGAAACATTTCAGGCCAAAACTGCATAATTTGCCTCTGTGCCCTACTAAGCAAAGGTGAATGAAAATAAAGTGAAGTTTTAACCTTGCTACGTATCTTTGGTGAAAAAGATCAGAGATTCCTATTCATGCCAAGGGTATACCATCAAGTCAATTTATCATAAACATAGCATAGTTCTTATTCCAAAGCTTGAGATCAGTGACTTTCATCTAATGGTTTCCTTGTTTCATAAAGTCCTGAGTTGTGGAGAGGTGTCTGAAGAGGGTAGGCAATTCTGTTGCCCAGGTTCAAGTTGCACATTTCACAATGGTCTTTAATAGGGCTCATTTCTAGCTGTATTTATATGAATCAAATTTCCTGACCCACCCCCTCACTCTCTAACTCCCTAGAGAATCTGTTCTCTGGGACAGGAAGTCCTTGGTAAACATTTAGACCAGTTTTGTACTTAACATGTTTGTGTGACTACAATATTCTTCTCCAGGATTAAATGCCAGGATAATCACATGGTTGTTATTGTCTAACCTAAAACTAATTTCAAGAGATGACCCTATCTCATCTTGTAGGATGGTGGTCTTTACCCAGTCTAGACTGACCTACCAATGATGAGATTTTCCTTAGGTACTTGCCATGCATCACTACCTAGATTAAGTGACTACGGAGAGGCAGCTACCCTGCTGGAGCACATGCCTTTGATGACAGCCTGCAGAGTCTCAAGTAACTGTAAGTTCCTACCAGAACTTTCCCAGGACCCATGTAATAAGCATTCTCCCTTGCCTCGCAGGTCCTTCCCCTTCTGCGCCTCCCCTTAGATAAGAGCCCTGGGAATCTTACCAAAACCACTTTTTAAAATTTGAATTGCCCAATCCAGCCCTTGCAAGGGAATCCCAAGGCACTCCACCTGTGGATCCTAATAAACGCCTGTGTCCCCGGTCCTGGTTCACTCACTCTGCACGTAGCCTGCCTTGACCTCCTGTGCGGCCTCTCCAGGATTATAGTGTGCCTCCTTCAGGATCTGTGAGTCATAAACTTCTCTACTTCACTTTCCCTTAACCTTTGTTGAAGGGAAATATCCTTCAACATTGGGTACCCCAGGGCTCTACTTAACAAATGTTAATTTAACAAAAAAATCACAACAATGACTATTTCTACTTTTTTTATTATGTTCAGTTAGCCACTGTATATCAAAAATGAATGATGTACTACATAGTGACTAACAATGACTATTTCTAGAAGCCTCATACTGGTCTGATGTTAAAAAAGTCACCATAAATATATATTTTATGTTTTAAAAAATACTCATTTTTAGTATTTTGGGGGCTTTTCTGCAGGGAGACCAATAATTTGATGTTGCTTTGATTATTTGTATATATTTGCTATGCTGGGGAGAGATGGAAAATAAACACAAAACAATTTTTCATAAGTTATATCTAGATTTGTTTTTTCTGTTTTTTTTGGATAGGAAGAATTACATTTCACCTATATGTACTTCTGCTATTTCTTTTGCTTAACAATTTTCTTCATCTATTAAATTGCATAGGTTCTGAATCTATAGTGGGGGCAATTTTGGTTATTTTTAAAAGATTTAGGCATAGGTGAAAGTGAACTTACCTGAACTGGTAAAATAAATTTCATTGAAATCCTTACATGTATTTCAGTTTGATTGTCCTTAAACAGGCTATAGAAAGAGAAAATGCACCATCCATCATTAGGAGTCCTGAAAAAAAACCTCTCAGATTATGTAGTTGCAGCTTTGGTGGGCTCATTACAATGAACTAGAATCCTTCATACCCTTTCTAAATGTTTCATAATGCTAACGTTTATTTCAAAAAAAAAGTTTTCTTAAGGTATACAGTTTGACTGTTACAGTACAGTATGATATATTTTTAGGCTTTATTAATTTTATTAAGAAAAATAATGAAAAAAAAAAAAACCAAAAGAAAATGAACAATATACCATAGACACATGGTATATTTTATTGGTGGACTTTGCGTCCATAATCTAAAATATAAAAGAATGAGTGAAATTTCTTTCTGACGAAGAAATAAAGATTTGATTTTAAATGTTAGGTTTGTGCAAATCTATCTCACCAAATTTTTCTAATGATTGTTTATTTGTATATTCAACCAATTAATCAATATGTATGAAGAGCCCCCTAAGTTGTAAGGTCTTTGAGAAAAAAAGAAAGGAAAAGCATTATCTTTGCCTTCAAAAAGCTTACAATTTGGGGAGGGGATAAGAAAAAACAACAATAAATATTAAGTTTCAAGTGTGTTGGAATAAGCCCATGAAAAATTTGGAATCAAATTATAAATATTTCCTTATGGTATAGTATCATTTAAGTATTTATTATAAACCTCATTCAGACTTTTGTTTTTTAGTGATTACACTGACTAGGATATTCATCTACATAAAAAGGAAAATTTTATAACACCTCCAAAAAAACCTATGACTATACTCCACTGGGAGTAGAACGCAAGAGACCACGTGTAAGCAAGGCCCATTTAGTAGCGCTGTTACTTTACCAGGTCTGACTTTAATTCCCAGGAAGCTGTGGGGTAGTTTGTTAATGGATACATTTTGTAAATAGAATTTTCAAAAGAATGTTCACAGTGGGGCCTCCTGTTGTTTTCTATTGGTTTGAGAGGGGGCATTCACAGATGCAGAAAGCAGTTCACAATTATCAAATTGGCTTTTTCTACAATGTAAGATAAGAGGAACACATGCAATTTCTGGCATTGTCACAAGAACAACAAGCCAATCATCTGCATTTGCACATTAGGTGTGAACATTTCCTCTCTGGGTCTAATTGACCTTATCCAAGTTACAGAGAAAGAAAGTTGAAAGAGTTAGAGAAAAATCACATTTTCAAAATCAAATCACTGAACCTGAACCAGATTAAGGGCATCTAAATTAAGCTCCTCCCTGCACACTGGTTTCCACTTTTCAAATATCCCTCTAACAGAAGTATCAAAGAAACTGGAATGTTGCCAAATGCAGATATACTAAGGCAGACACAGTTGACTAAATCCAGACAAGAGATAGAGGATTTTGTAGGATCTTAAAATGAAATTACATCTAAATAACACCACATAAGACCCTCATGATTAACATTATGATAGTGAATATGAAATGACTAGAGTAGTTGAGCATTTATTTCCAAATATAGCTTAGTATTTTAATGTCATTATATTGACAGATTTTTTAAAGTAGCATAAGGAAAAACAGTGCAAATGACTGATCTCATAGTTAATACTGTCACAAACAATGACACACAGTATTGGGGCTCAAATTGAGTCTTGATCACTATACACAAACCACCACTCTGGGAGTAAATATGAAAGCTGATCAAAATCTATTAAACAGCAGCACAGCAAAGTAGATGTTCATGTTTTAATTACAATTAATAGAGTGTGTCAAATGAGTAGTTCTTCCAGCTTATGAAGATTGGTTCCTTGTAGAGAAGAGACGGCTCTTACAGTTTGGTAAGAAGACTATTTCTACTCAGCATGCATCGTTAACTTGATTTTATCCTTTCTGTAAGATATCGATTAAGCAATGACTAAATATATTTATTAAGCTACAAGTGAAGTATGCATTTTAGTAATTTTCAAAATGGGAAGTGGAAAAGGAAAAGCTGGGATTTATCGTGTAAGATGTTAATAGCTTAAGCTAGGGCCCATTTTTAAAATTGATTAATTCTAGCCTAAAACCCAATAATGATTGTGCATTGCCAATGCTTATGGTCTAGTAGATCTTTGTTCTTTACAGATTTAATATTTACTATTTTGATGATATGCTATTGATGGTGATTATCCATGACACAGATTAATCTATCCTTTTTCTTAAGTCCAAATCTGAATCACGTGTGCTACAAAACTAAATGCTGGTGGAAGTAACGTAACTTGGACACACACTGACACTCACTTTACATCTAACATTTAATACAAAATAATTCTATCGTAGCGACAGAAAGAACTTTCTTAGGTTTAATAGGCATTGAGCTAATGTGTGTTTGATATCTATATGAGTTACGTGATTATCATCACAAATATCATTAAAAAGAAACTATGTGCCTATGCTATGTATATTGCCATTGATTCAAAGATTAGAATATCCAGAAGATAACCAGAGATATATCATGAGTCTACTACATAATCAGTCTAAGTAGAACACAACAGACCTTCACATTTGCTAATAACATTACCCATCATCTTTGAAAATAGCAAAATGTATGCATGTCACAAGAGCATATAATTTCCAGCATTACAAAACACCCACTGCACCCCTGTGAAGTGCAGTCAGTTACACATGTGAAAACCAGTTCATACATGAGAAAAGTAAAGACTGGTTGAGATGCAGATATCAAGGGATTCAGCTAGACTCACACACTAGCTAATACTGGGCTAGGTTCACTACACAAGTCAGACAATACTAAATGTGTTTTCAGTAGATCTCATAGAGTTGGTACCACAGATTCTAAATCTGTGAATGCCAAAATGCTATTTTAGTAAAAGGTAATACTGAACATGTGATATTTAAACCCCAGGATATGATATGGTTCAACTTAGAATTTATAAACCTGTAAGAGAACATCACTTCTACCCCAACAACAAAAAGCCAGAAAAAAAAATGTACAAAAATCATAACATTTCAAGTCCATCTGAGAAGTGAAGTGAAGGGCAAAGTAAATCTCAAAGCATGAAGAGTGTTTTAAGGAAAGAAGGGACACTGGAATTATTTTACCTTCAAGAATAAACAAGAAGTTCCCCCAACCTCCCACCCCCCGCCCGTTCAAAACCCTCAGATTGAGTCCAGAGTCTCTCATAGTTCACCTCCCCTTCCAATTTCGCTCAACTCCCTTCTCCTCTCCATCTCCCCTTGTCCTCCATGCTATTTGTTATGCTCCACAAATAAGTGAAGGGGCGGGGGGGGGGGGGGGGGGGGGGGGGAGCAGGGGTTAGGTATTAGAGAGGGGACGGATTGCATGGAGCACTGGGTGTCATGCAAAAACAATGAATACTGTTATGCTGAAAAGAAAAAAAAAAGAATAAACAAGAAGTGACTGGCATGAGAACAAAGTAAAAGAAAACAGCTGAAACATCAATGAGTTGTTAAAGATGAATTGATGACTGGGGTGGAAATTTAGAATACAATGGACAAAACGATTGTAGTCACACCAGAGTTCTTTACTATGAGCCTCCATCATGAGCTCACAAGAAAAACTGTAGGCAAAGGAGGAAACCAAATAGAATTCCCTCTTCATAGGGTACAGGCACAAATCCATGCTCATTTCTTGAACTTTTCTTATATGAATCAAAGGTTATAAGCCACTGGGCAAGGGCCAAGAAAACCTAGCTTCTACTCTCAGCAAAGGTAAATTGTAGGAGCCAAAACTATCTGACTCTGGGAAGGGTCAGGAAAACTTTCCTTCTGGGAAGGGTCAGGAAAAATTTCCTTCTACCACAAGCCTTGACTCAAAGAACAGGCATAGAAATTTTGTGCTGGAACTAGGGGAGAAACTCTCTGTCACCAGTTCCAGGCAAAGGACACAGCTACTAGATAGAGATGCAGAAACAAGTTTGTCTGCTTTGCGATAGATGCCAGCTTTTATTGCTGGAGAGGCAGAAGGCTCTGCTAATCAAGAATCTCATAGATACAAACCAGAGTGTTTCTATCCTGAAGGAGAACAGGAATGCTGAGAAAGACCCATCATTATGACTCAAATAAAGAGGACCTGTCCAAGACTAACTTTGGATCATAAGATCTGAGAGACATCTCTTGCTCCTACCATGTGCCCATACCTTATATCAAGTACCATCAATATACCATTGAAGGAAGGAGAAATGGCTTGAAAAAGATTCCTTCTGCTGTGCAATTTTGCAAGGTCTGCTGAAACCTGAGAGTGGAACAGTATTGCAAAGAAAATCTCACCAACATCCTAGGGTCCAGCCTGAACAAAAGGTAGCAGCAGCCCATGGGTGGGGAATTTGAAACCTGTGAAACCCAGCTCAGCTACTGTCTAGTTCGACTTAACTCCCCACAGTAAAAACCTGACAAAAGAAGAGACATGTACCTTTCTAGGCATGGTCCGATAGGCCTCCTTGTATATATAATCCAAGGAGTTAATAAAAAACTATCATACACAAATATAGCAGGGGAATAAAATGAATCTTTGTCAAGTGATAAGCAAACAAGAGAGCCAAACACAGAGATGATTTAGATGTTGGGAACTACCGAAGATCTTAATTTTCATTATGTTAATGGAATCTAGTATGTTTAATGGATCTAGTAGAAAAGGACACATTCATGAATAGTCACCACAGAATTTCAGCAGAAAGGTGGAAACTATATAAGGTAGCAAAATTAAAAACTTAGAATTAAGAAGTATAATAATCAGAGATTAAGAATTCTTTATCAGTAGATAGGACACAACAGAAGACAGAAATCAGTGAAATTAAAAATAGATCAATAGAAATTATCCAGATTAAAATAAACAGAGGAAAAAATCAATTGGAAACAGAAATAAAATAGAAATATGAATCTAAGAGTTGTGGGACAATATCAAAGGATGTAGAGATTGCTAATTTTCCTTGAGTATCTCTTCTTCCCTTCTGACATGATTGTAGAAATTAACATGACACATGTAAATACTTGGATAAAGTTTGAATACCAGCCTATTTTGTATCTAGGAGTAAACATGAAGCCAGATTAGGTCAATAAGATTTGAGACGATGTTGTATGAGCGGTTTTTTTAGATTATGCTCTTAAATGAAGGGGAATACCCTCTTCCCCTTTCCCCTACTTACTGACTGAACGGGGATGTCACACTGAGGGTGGTAAACCAATTCTATTAAAAATCTGAGTCCTTGTCATGGTAGACTTGTTATTTCAGCCCTGAAGTAAGTATACCTGGCCTATTATCTGTGAAATAAGTGCATATTTTGCAACATACTGTTACTTGTGGTGGTGTGACTGACTGTAAACTCCCAGCTAGTGAAAGCTTAGAGTGAAATTTGGAGTTACTTTTTGACTTCTGGATGTAAAAGTAGCACAATTAGTGTCACCTCTCACAGACAATTCATCAGAAAATACCAAAAAAATGGCAGGACTTATTATTAGTCATGAGAAAATCTTCCCAAATTTAGACAAATGGAGGCTATTTTACACATTCCGAAACCAAAATTTGAGTACTATGATAAATGCCATGATTAGATACAGAAAAATGAGGTATCTGTAATACACTATATACAAACAGCTAAAGGATTGAATAATATATCCAAATATATAGTTTGACAGCATATATTTCATCAAAATTTGATTCTCTGAAGTAATGAATAACTCTAAAATAATTTCAGCCTGTGGAGGAGAAAAAAAAACTGTCTAAAATTATATAAAGCCACTGTGAAACATAAAAGCTATTAAATGATCCAAATATTGTTCCTTGTAATATTCCTTTTTTTTATACTGTTATGTTAGTCACCATACATTAAGCACATCATTGTTTTTTGGTCTAGTGTTCCATGATTCATTGTAATATTCTTCAGCTTATTCTCAATATAGATTTAACTATTATATCAAACTCCCAATATAATTGATAATCTACAATATGATTATAATCCTATTTTCTTCAGTAAGCTCCCCAATCACTCAAAAAAATAATTTTGACTATTTTGCAAAACTCTATATTGTGAAAGACAAAACATATTGTATTTCAAAATGTTCTCACAGAGATGACTGACTTGATTTAATTATGACTGCAGTGCATAGTAAAGTAGTTATAAACAGAAATAAAAACCAAAACTGTTGTGCATTTGTAAATCAGCAATATTTCTTCTCTGGCCAGTTAATGAGCAAAGGTAACAATACTGGGCAAAATTGTGCTTTCATAGACTCTAAGAACTGAAAAGGATGTTGGGATGGAAAGGTGAAACCATGAAAACTTGCAATATAATAGTGCTTTTGTGAAAGAAACAGATATAAGACATAGAAAGAACACTTATTTGGGTACCGGAAAACCTGAGTTCTATTTCTTGGTTTTTCACTACTTCTTTTTGATTTTAGAAAAATTACCATGCCTTCGATTTCTCATTTATGAGAGGAAGGTAAATTCTAATGATCTGAGTTTTCTTCTTTTCTAACACAAAGTTATGTTATGTGCACATAGTATCACACACACATGCTTAAAGCTCTGCTCTAGACCATTTATTCTGAGAATCCCCATCCTCCCTATATTTTTATCAGGTAAATTACGATTATCAGTCAACTGCTCTTTGGGTTTTTATGCCATTGGGGTGGTTGAACGTGCTCTTCTGGAACACAATAAGAAAGATCCAAGAAGCAGTGGCCAAGGTTAAGAGCAATCTGAAAACACTGTACAGAGTAAACTTAGCAGGACTACAGTCTTCACTATTGTCATGTCCTCATAAACTGACCCAACCAAACCCTGAAAGCCCACAAGTTATCCCTCAAATGGATGCTCTAGTAACTTTAAAGAGTTATGGTTATAGAAAGTCACAATTACAACATGTCCATGGATTGAAATAGGAACATCTTAATTTTTTTCTTGGTGCACTTACAAAATGCTTAGGGAGCCATCTGGGGACACTCAAGTTAGTGAACTGAGGAGGCAAACGATATGAAGTTAGAATAATGGCCCATGCTAATACTTTATACACAAATGACTTTGTTTCAAGATGCTTAAATCTTTTATGTATAAAGGCACACTCCTCAAGGGGAAGGGAGTTAGCATATTTTAGTTACCCCACTTTCAGACACAGAGAAACACATGTGCAGAGGGATTTGGCAACCTGTCAAAAACAGGACAGCATCAGAGTTGGGGGGGAGGATCCAAATTCTGTTATCATAGAGATGCTATATTATTTCAAAATTATGTTGCACAAGCAAATGTCAATATGATTGCAAAATCCCAGTGTGAAAACACTTATTTTTGAGAAAGTTAAAACCTGGAAAGCTCAACAAAGTCCTTTGTGAAATCCACATTCCTTGGAAATTACAAGAACAACATTGTTGATGACTTAACTATTTCAAAAAAGATATTTATGTCTTCACTTTTTTTACATATGAATTTATATCTCATTCATTCTACAAAGGATTTGAGAAATCATAAAGAACTAAAATTATGTAATAAAAAGGGGTAGAAGGAGAGGAGAGCACAAATAAACTAAAAGGAAAATAAATAGTAGTCAAATAGTAAAATAAAATAGAAGACAGTACATGGTAATGGATGTTACAATGCCCTTGTAAAGGTTGCTAAAAAGGCACAAAGGAAACCATGAACAATTATAAAATTACTTCTCCCATAATATAAACATAATATTTGTTTAAGAAAAGCACAACCTTACCTAACATTGACAGTTGAAAATGTTTCCCCTGGTCTCCCATAGAATCTATTCATTGATTGATGGAGTGAAAGACATTTTTAGAAAAAAATACTATATCCAGTATCTTGTGACATTTCCTATAGGCCATAATAGCAGAATTTACTCTAGGAATTATTACAAGTCCTGTAATGGGACAGTGTAAGGGCTCTGAAGGGAATCAATGTATGTAAATGATATATTCTAAATATATAGCTCCATATATAGTTTCATTCAAAAAAAATTTTTTTTAACTTATCTGGAATAGGGATTATTATTTCGAGGCCCCAAGATGGGCTTTGTGGTGAGAGAGGGGTATAGGAATAGAACTGTTGAGATAGACCCAAGTTCTTAAATTATTTGTGCCTGAGGATACAATTAAATGAGGAAAATGATATATCTCTCTCATGGGTTGTTTGACAAATACCTATTACATATAAAGTGCTACAAATGTTTATTATTATTCCTACTACTACTACTGCTATGAATTCTGAATCCATGTGTAAAAACTTAATAACTGTAGGGATATTTCTTTTAAAATAGCTTTATTTACCTTTAACTAAATGAATAAAATAATTCTACATCATATAGCACACCCACTATATATTTGGTTTAACATATGATTTATATTGGGAGATCTTTCTACATACTAAATCAGTCCAATTTTAGTGGTTTAAACCACGGTCATTTATTAATTGCTGCCATGTCTACAAATTGCTCAGGTGGGCCTTCCAAATTTAACCAGGTCTGGCTGCATTTCCTCATGTGTCTGAGATCAGCAGTAAGTTAGCTGAGGCTGGCTTAATTAAGAGGGTCTCACTCACACATCTGCTGATTGCCTAGTTGTTGACTGGGCCAGGGTTAACTGAGTCCGCCATTCACATGATTAGCTTTTTCACATGGTGGCTCAGGAAGTTCCTAGAAGGGAGAAGGGAAACGTGCAAGCTTTCCTGAGGTCTAAACTTAAAATGGGGACAGTGCTACCCACACTATGTTTAATGCAGAAAACCAAGTCACAAGCCTGAACCAAATTCAAAACCTAAGGAAATAACCTCATCTCATAATAAGGGAAAATTCAAACTGCTTTGCAAAGGGCCTGGGAATACAGAAAGGAGTGGAAATGTAGTGCTGTTTTTGTGACTCACTGCAATATTAAGCAAAAAGTAAACTCTCCACAATGTCCATGAGAAAATTTGAATAAATTATATAAGAAAAATCTAAATTAAAATGATCTGATGACACATTTAATGTTTATTAGATAGAAAGCATTCTCCTATATGAATAAATATTAATCTGCTATTTAGGGTTAACAAAAATGTTTTGGTTTTAGCGTAAGGAATATCTGTCTTCCTGGCAAGATGGAGGTTGTTTTTGATACCAGAACTGAATATCTGTTCCCCTTCTAACCACAGTATATAAAAGAATATTTATATTATGTTTTGCCTTTAGAGAAAGTAATTCATATGGGTAATTCTAAAGGACTTGTTGGGACCTAATATCATGGAGACATTAAAAGTGAAGACTGAAATCAGACTGCTTAAATTCAAATCCTATTCCCTCCTACTAGTGTGGTGACCTTTAGCAGGTTACATAATCTTTCTGAATCTCTTCATTATGAGCAAAGTAGGGATGATAGAAATACCTATCTCATAGAGATTTTATATAAAATGAATTAGGCAACCAAGATAAACCACCTGTGCATAGCACAGTAAATTCATAGGTAAATTATTCAAGAAATATTGGCTATTTTTATACCAGATATTAAAATCCAATGTAAAATAAAAGGACCCAAACATACTGTGAAATATTATTTGAAATTCATCATTTAATTTATCATAATAAAATTCTTATTAAAATTCATATTCTAAAGGAGTTAAGGAACCAGCTTGTGATATGCTTAGCCTATCACTAATTCCTATTTACAAAGTCATAGAATGGGAAACAATAAATAAAAACAAATAAATTATAAGGATGGTTAAAAACTACAGTAGTGAAAGGAGACTTCCTGTGAAGAGTTTGGAAGTTGTCATTCCCATATTTATAAGAAAACACTGAAGAACCTGAAAACCACTGACTTTTCTTAGGCCTTTTAGAGCACTGAGTTCAAGACAAACTGCTCTGTCAAAACTGGAGACTCAGGCAAATCTAGAATCATGGCAGAGATGTTCTTACCTGGCACAGAGGCTTCTTGAGCTAAAAAATAACAAAATCTGAATGATAACTTGAATGAATTTCTGAGGAGCTGAGTTGGACTATCTAAGGGTCACAGTCTTGGGGAAGATCTTACACTTTCATAGGCTTTACCTCTGGGAACCCCAATAGGTTTGTGCAGTAAAGATCCTAGAAAGACCACCACATGACTCTGACAGGAGGACTACATGAGTAATCCTTGTGAAATGATCCCAGAACCTTATTCATTAACACAGGTCTGCTTCCCCTGGAAAAAGCACTTTGGCAGAACTTTAGCCAACCTGGGGAAGGGAATTCCTCCCACTCCAGTCACCTTCAGCTTTCCTATCTCACTTAAAGCCAGCAGGCATGGAGAAAGTTATACCATGAACCCACAGACCACAGACACAAGCAGACTGAGATTGAATTGGAAGATAATAGAACTCTCCTACTCCCTCAAATTTTACCAAAACACCAGCAGTGATCCAACATAATAATAGTGGATCAAAATTGAAACACATACAAAATACAATTATCTTTGAGGAGGAGTACTTAGAAAGCCCAAGGTAAAGATGGGAAACAAAATAAAGACATTGAAGGCACATGAGGTCTATGGGACCTATAAGTACAGAAAACATTAAACAAAACCCAACTTCTAGACAGATTAAGATGAATTCTTAAAGATGAGACCAATTTATCTCTAGTGTGTGTGTCCTATCATGCCCAGCTTTCAACGAAAAGTTAGAAAACAGACCAAAGGCAAGAAAAACATCTGAGAAGACAAAACAATCATCAGAACCTGACTCAGATAGTTGGAGATGATAGAATTAACAGACAGGGAATTTAAAATAACTAAGACTAAGATGTTAAAGGCTCTAATAGAAAACCAAGACAGATGGTTATGTAAGCAGAAATATGGAAATTCTATGAAAGAACCAAAATGAAATGCCATCAGTTTAACAAAACAAAACAAATCAAAACAATCACTGTAATGGGAAGAATGTCATTAATTGGCTTATTAGTAGACCTAACAAAACTGAGGAAAGAATCAGTGAGGTTGAAGACAAATTAATGGAAATGTTACAAACCGACAGTCAAAGAAAAAACAGAGAAAAACAATCCAACATTTGTAAGAAAATTCCAAAGGTATAATATATGATTAACTGGAATATCGGAAGGAGAAGAGAGAATAGTGCAGAAGAAATATTTGAAGAAATGGAAACCTCTTTGACAATATTTGAAGAAATGAAAATTCTTCAAAAGTAATGAAAGATACCAAAACACAGATCCAGGAAGCTCAGAAAATAGTAAACAGAATAAATACCAAAAACTACATCCAGCCATATTATATTCAAACTCCAGCAAACCAAAGGCAAAATGAAAATACTGAAAAAAGCCAGAAGAGGAAATGCCTAACCTGAGGGAAAAAGATAAGAATTATAGTAGACTTCTCATAGAAACCATGAAAGAAGAAGAAAGTGAGTAAAATGCTTCAAATGCCAACATACAAACATTAAAAACCTATTATTATATATCCAGTGAAATTATCTTGAAGTTAAATATTTTTCATACAAATAAAAACTGAGGGTATTAGGAAAAAAATTTTTTTGGCAGAGGAAAATGATATAGGTCAGAAACATAATTACGTAAAGAAAGGAAGACTATTAGAGAAGAAATAAAGGGTTAAATTTTTTTGTATTTTTAATTAACCCAAAAGATACCTTTTTGTTTAAAGTAAAAACAGTAACTATGCATTTGGTAACTACAGTGTATGGATACCTGAAAAGAACAAGAGCAATGTCACAAGAGAAGGGAAGGAATAATTATAAGGTACTGTAAGTACACAAAAAGTGGAATGGTGCCATTTGACAGTAATGTTTGGGTTATTTAAAATTGTGTATTAAAAACTCTAAGGAAAAAATTAAAACTTTTTTTTAAAGATTCTATTTATTTATTTGTCAGAGAGAGAGAGAGAGAGTGTGAGCACAGGCAGACAGAGTGGCAGAAGGAGAAGCAGGCTCTCTGCGGAGCAAGGAGCCCGATGCAGGACTCGATCCCAGGATGCTGGGATCACGACCTGAGCCGAAGGCAGCCGCTCAACCAACTGAGCTAGGCAGGCGTCCCCTAAAACACATTTTTAAAGGAAAATAATTAATATAGTGAGAGGGGATAAAATGGAATCATATAAAACAACTAAAACCAAAGAAAACAGAAAAACAAGTACAGGTAATAGATAGAAAACAGCTACAAACATGGTATATATTAAGCATAGTGTATCAATAATCCCTTTAAATATGGATGGTCTATCTAATACTGAAAAGACAAAGGTTGTCAGAATTAATAAAACAAAACAAAACAAAAGACTCAAGTATATATTAGCTACAAGAAAGTCACTTTAAATAAAAAGACTCATGTTAAAAGTAAAGGTGTGGAGAAAGATGCATCATTAAACACTAATCAAAAGAAATATGAAATTGCTATGTTAATTTTAGACAAAGAAAACTTCAAAACAAATTTTCAGACATAGAGACGAGTACAACATAATGATGAGTGGATCAATTTTCTAAGAAAACAGTCCTAGACATATATACACCTAAAAGCATAATATCAAATATGTGAGGCAAAAACTGATAGAACAGGAAAAAAAAATAGACAAATATAGTACTGTAATTGCAGAATTCAATACTTCTTTATCAGTAATATAAGACCAAGTGGGCAGAAAATTATAAAGGATATAGTTCATCAGAAGAGCACTATCAATCAACTTGATCTAATTGACATTGATGGACTATTTCATCTGACATCAGCAGACTATACATTCCTCTCAAAGATGTATTGAACTTTCACCATGATAACTCACATTCTGATCTTTAAATCATACCTTAACAAATGTAAAAGAATATAAATGGTACAGTTAGTTCTGATCACATGGGACTAAGCTAGAAACTAATTAAACTTAATTAAACTAGAAACTAATAGAATAGCTTCAAAAAATCTAGAAAAAAAATACACTTCTAAATATAATATTGGCCAAAGATAAATCTCAAGAAATTAAAATATATTTTAAAATAAATGAAAAGAGTTATTAAAACATAACTCTTCAGAATTTGTAGGGTGCTCTTTCTTCAAGCAGCCCTTAAAGGCAAAT
The DNA here is from genome assembly GCF_010015895.1 of Lontra canadensis. Lineage (NCBI taxonomy): Eukaryota > Metazoa > Chordata > Mammalia > Carnivora > Mustelidae > Lontra > Lontra canadensis. The sequence continues at coordinate 20,876,646 of NW_022631008.1, forward strand.
TTATAGCATTAAGGGCATATATTAGAAAATATCTTTTTTTTTTAAGATTTTTTTATTCATTTGACAGAGAGAGAGATCACAAGTAGGCAGAGAGGCAGGCAGAGAGAGAGAGAGAGGGGAGGAAGCAGGCTCCCTGCAGAGCAGGGAGCCCGACGTGGGGCTCGATCCCAGGACCTTAGGATCATGACCTGAGCCGAAGGCAGAGGCTTTAACTCACTGAGCCACCCAGGCGCCCCTAGAAAATATCTTAAATCAATAACTGAAATTATCACTTTAGATTATTAAATAGAAAGAACAATTTTAGCTTAATGGAATTAGGATAAAGAATGTAATAAAAATTAGAGCAGAAATCCATGAAACTGGAAAGAAGAGAACATTAAGGAAAATCAGCAAAACCAAAAACCGTTTTGTTGTTACTGTTGTTTGTTGTTGTTGTTGATTCTTGTTCATTCTGTTGTCCATTCTGCTGTTCTGTTTTTTTTTTAAAGAATAATAAAATTGATAAACCTCTAGCAAGGCTAATGAAGGGGAAAAAACAGAGAAGACAAAAATTATCAGTATCAGAGATGGGAGAAAGACCATCACTGCTGAACCCATTAAAAGACGAATAAGGGACTATTATAACCAACTCTATTCCTGAAATGTTAATAATTTAATGAAATGGACCAATCCCTTGAAAGACACAAAACACCACAAAGCACTGGCACCCACACAAGGAGAAACAGTCTTATATCCTTTGAAAAAATTGATAATAAACTTCTAAAAAAGAAATCATTATGCCCCAGTTTCACCAATACATACTACAAATTTTAAAGAAGAAATTTAAAAACACCAAAATAAATGATTAAGCCACAAAAGACATGAATTCTAGATGCATATTACCAAGGGAAAGAAGTTAGTCTGAAAAGGATACATATAGTATCATTCCAATAACATGACTTTATAGAAAAGGCAAAACTATAGAGACAGTAAAAAAGATCAGTGGTTAGTTGACAGGGGAGTGGAGTAAGAATTAAATATGTGAAACACAAATGACTTTTTGGAGTGGTAAAACTATTTGGTGTGATACTGTAATTGTGGATACATGATATTATAAATTGTTCAAAAGCCATTGAACTTTATAGCCCAAAGAATAAATTTTATTGTACAGAAATTTTAAAAAATCGCTTAAGAGGTTAGAAGAATTCCAGGATGAGATGACAAATGTGACAAAACAATCTGACTTTACTAGATGCTTTTGTTAAAATGTTATTGAACCCCTTCAGTGAAAGAGCAGGAGGAACTATTGACCTACATAACTGGAAATGAGTGGAGTCTATAAAATGAAAGACAAAAGAGAATGCACATAAGAATTGTACTCTAGTTGATAAAGTTACCCCCATTAGGGTACAGGTTAGCAATTATAATACACATATATTATATATGTGTATTATATCTATTATATCTATATTACATATAGATATTGCAAATATATATACATGTATGCAGGAATTAAAGATTTTTGTAAATGTTAGATGGTAGGAGTAGGTTTCTTACTATTAGAATGGTTGTTTACAGATAAGCAAGGAGAGAAGGCTAGAATGGTCCATGTGACACTGCAATAGAGTTGATCATGTCAGTATGAACTCATGTTCAATTTAACATAGATAGGAATGGTTACTTACATAAATATTTATAGATATATGTACATATAAAGGTTAGTATTCACATCTACGTTTCCTACCTATTAACTGAAAAGGCATGAAAGCATTAAGCCATAGTGACTTCCTTTCAAAGAGTATAGTATGAAAGGGTATAAAAACATATCACTTTACAGTAGAGAAGCCTGGAAAACATCACTTCAGCCAGATGATTAAGGTCAACATCTAAGTCATAAATCATGTTGGCAGCATATACTCCTGATGTAATGTGATGAAAATTTTACACATTGTCTCTGAGGTCTTTCTTCCCTATGCCTGAAATGCCTGAAATGAGAAAAACACTGGACAAATTCAGATAGGGGGCTTCTAACAATATACCTGACCAGTACACCTCCAAACTTGCCATCAAAAACAAGGAAAGTCTGAGAAATTGTCACAATTAAGGGAAGTCTAAATAGACATGACAATAAAACGTAATGTAATATCCTGGAAGGAATTTTAGAAAAGAAATTGGAAAATAGGTAAAAACTAAAAAAATACAAAGTATGTTCTTTAGTTAATAATAATGTATCAGTGTGTGCTATATTCAGTTATCAATGATAGGGAAACAGCTGGGGTGTATGTAAAAACTCTATGTATATACGTATATATGCAATAATTCTGTATATCTAAAATGCTTTACAATAAAATGTTTACATTAAAAAATAGCTAGGGCAGTGGCTAAATTAAATAAGCCTTGCTTCAAAGCTGTTTGCTTTTCAAATAGAGTATTAAACTGCTGGGTCTATACTTTGAGCAGATCATCCTTTTGAACAGTCAGATATAATGCATTATGAAGCCATGCAAATTATACCAAAATGTTATTGAGTTATTTCTGTGTCATGTCCAGTGTGCCTAAAACAGAATGAACAACAGAGAAAGTAGTAGGAGTTGAGGACCAATGGAAGAAAAATTCAGTTTTTCTTTTCTTTTCTTTTCTTTTTAAGATTTTATTTATTTATTTAACAGAGAGAGAGAGAGAGAGAGAGAGACAGCAAGAGAGGAACACAAATAGGGGGAGTGTGGGGGGGAAGCAGGCTTCCTGCTGAGCAGGGAGCCCCATGCAGGGCTTGATCCCAGGACTCCGGGATCACAACCTGAGCCGAAGGCAGATGCTCAACTGACTGAGCCACCCAGTCACCCCCAAAACGCAGGGTTTTTTGCATTAAATTTGTTATTGATTATGAAATGTATTCATTATGAAACATAAGGCCATTAGAATTGGAATGACCTAAGCATTCTAATTTGATAAACAGACAGAAACAAAAGAAAGAAAGAAAGAGAGAAAGAGAGAAAGAAAAAGAATTACTCCAGATTCTATATTAAGAATAAATGACAGGGGCAAAGGACAAATGTAAAAAGACCATTTACAAAAATCTGAAAATTTTAGTAACCTGAACCCTAAAGGTAAATAAAGATGGTGAGATATAGGGTATATTTTCAAAATACAGTCAATAAGATTAGTAACTAGAAAGACTAAATTGCCATTAACTAAGCCGGAGCACACTGTGAGTTTATTTAAGGCATAGAGTTCAACCATAAAAAAGGAATAAAGTACTGATACAACATGAATGAACCTGAAAGACATTATGCTAAGTGAAAGAAGCCAGAAACAGAAGCAGAGAAGATCATGAACAGGAAGTAATGTGTTGGTAGGACACCTACATTAATTTTGAAATCTTCAAAATGATGACCTAGGTAGTGAGAGTAACCCTGAGTCGTGAGCCAAAAATTCTCTTTTTTTTAAAAGATTTTATTTATTTATTTGACAGAGAGAGATCACAAGTAGACAGAGAGGCAGGCAGAGAGAGAGAGGGAAGCAGGCTCCCCGCTGAGCAGAGAGCCCAATGCAGGGCTCGATCCCAGGACCCTGAGATCATGATCTGAGCTGAAGGCAGCACATGAGCCAAAATCTTTAAGAAATGAAGAGGAATGACTAAAACTGGGGAGAAAGACTCGTAAGGGTAAGTAGATGACTTGTAACAAGGCAGGAAGGTAGTAAAGTTTGATGACACACGTTATGCAAATGACTTTAAGGGACAAAGGAGAGAGAATCTTTGGAAGTTACTTGCAAAGAGAAGCAAAGAAAAAACCTCCCCACCTCTGAATGCAGAGATACAAGAGAGGCAGAGAGAAACGTCTACCTCTTAAGAGTGATATAGGAGGGATGCCTGGGTAGCTCAGTGGGTTAAGATCCAGTCATGATCTCAGGGTTCTGGAATAGAGCCCCCGAGTTGGGCTCCCTGCTCAGCAGGGAGCCTGCTTCTCCCTCTCACTTGTGCTCTCTCCCAATCTCTCTTAAATAAATAAAAATCTTTTTTTAAAAAAGTGATATAGGAAAGCAGTGTCTCAAAAATCACAGGTTTGAAGAGAGGAGAGCAAGAATGTGAGGGAATTTCACAGAAGAGGAAGATATATAGAATGACTTACAAAAGCACAGTGAGAGTGGTTCAAGCCATTTTCAGAGCTCTCCAGGGATTAGAGTCTGTTGGACAAGGGATAACATGGTGGTCCCACACAAGCAAGAATAATGGGCATCGTAATACTGGCCCTGAAATTTATAAAGCTGTAAGGGTACATGCCCTTGGGGGAGTATGTGCAGAGTATTAGAAGTCCCCATTTTTTTGGTTTTGTTTTGATTTTGTTTTATAATTGACCTTTTTAATCACCATTAAATAGAAAGAACATTACCAGAGTCTGAGCTATACAGAATTGAGCCAAAATTGTTCCAGGATTACAAAGCTGGAAAATTAAGCCTCCTACTAATAAGGATATGGGCTTCTCCGATCTCATTCGTTAGAGTCCTGTCCCAGTTTATAACATTCTAGAATCTGCTTTAAAAAAATAAATAAATTGTATTTTTAGTGCTATCATCTCTAAGTTTAAAAGGTTGAGATCAAAAAGAGGAAAAATATTTATTTTCAGATCAGTCACCTGCTGCTTCCAATTTAGATTTTGGGTAAACTCTCAGAAGTGAAAACAGCAGAGTGAAATGTACTGGCTTCTAACGTACCTAATTAACAGCAGTCAGTTCACAGTAACCTTACTAGGGGTCTCCTTCTCATTGAGTTGACCAGGGGAGACCTTGAAGGCAAAATGTGTGAGCCCTGTTAAAGAAAACCTCAAACAACAGATAAGCGCTGAAGTCTTTGAAGAAACTGTGAACACCCTCTGGGGAGAAAATTAGACTTGTGAACTTAAAAAAATGGCACACAAACATTTTAACACAGAACCGAAGACAGAGGTCAACAGGGATATTCCAGCCGAAGATTGCCTGTTGAGGAAGAAATTAGTTCTGAACATCAAAAATAAATGAACAAAGCAAGCAGAAAACAACATTAGAGTTCTTTCCTCACAGAAAAAAAAAAAAAAAAAAAAAAAAAATCCCCTAAACCCTCCCCACACACAAATACACTACTTGAGCTCTATTACTAGAAAAGGAAATATCTTTCCAAATAAGAAAATCTAATTCTAGGAAACCAATTGGAAGCATTATTTTTATAAGCACCTTTCTCTATTCTTGCTACTTCAATAAAGCAGATAATTTTGACTCGCCTTTCTCTATTCTTGCTACTTCAATAAAGCAATAATTTTGACTCACCTTATTCCTACATTAGCTTTATTCTTATATTTATCTGCAATTCATTCTCTTATACGAATTTATCATTTGGTCATTCTATTTTTAGCATTAAACAGAAATGTAAAAGCCTTCAGACTAAGCACAAATTATGCCACTTTTTCCTCATAATGAAGGTCTTCAGGTTTCTAGCCGGCTGACATCACAGACCTCCAAGGGATGTTGATAGAGGGGACGTTCAAACCATGCACTCCCTTCTTATTGCTATTAGGCTTTCTCCAACCTCTGTGCCAATCCCTTTGTGTTATTTTTCTATAAATCGGGAAAGTCATCTTTGCCTAAACTGTAGCGATGATCTCCAAGTGTTCTTGCTTGAGGACTCTATTCAAGAAGTTTGAGAAACACGTGTTCTCTCTCCTTGTCCCAATCTAGGCTTGCCTGGCTTGTTTAGGGCAAGCTTGGGACAGTGGGGCGCACTTAGCTCTCTCAGTCTTGTGCTGCTTCAAAAGGAGAGAGGCAAAATCAGCACCATGAAAGAAGTCATTGGAGACAAGAGTGAGGACAAGGCCATAGAGAGGGCAGAGAATAAGAGCTTTACACTTTGATCTTGTCACCTCCCAATTCCTGGGATTGGATTATTTGTCCTTGCCAATTCCCCCTGAGAGAATGAGCAACACCTCTGTCCCCCAGATCAAGTCACTGACCCTCTCCATCAAAATCATGTGGATGCCGGTAGTACTTAACTCATTATTTATTGGTAAGCCTTCAAAGAAATGTACACATGCTCTACACTATGCCTGGTACCCTGTAGCTGCTCATTCAGTCCCAGTAGTCGATGCAGTGCTTGCCTTTTCCTACTGAAATTTTACTCATGTTTCAAGCCCCATCAAAGGATAGCTTTTCTTTAAAGCAGCTCTCCTCCTCACCCTCTTCCTCTAGGTGTGAGCTAATCAACTCCATCTAGGTAAATTAGCAGCACTTTATGGCTTTGTTGTAGCAGTGATTCCCAAACCTTGCTAATCCTCATAGTGGCCAGGGAAGTGTTTTATAAATGGCAGGTTTTAATTTTTAAACATGTCTACTTTTATTCAGTAGATCTTTGATAACCTGTCACATTTAGAAGATCCTGATGAGAAAATCTGCAATATCCTATTCAATTCTAAATCATATAAAATTTCCTAGTATTTTGAATGCCTCCTTTTGTTCCCAGTTTACTCTTATGCATTAGCATTGGTGGGGGTGGGAGCATAACGCAGATTGAAGAGAGAATGGGTGGGGCCTAAAGGAAAGGAGTTTCAGTTTGAGGCGATTTTTTTCCAGGGGGAAGGAGGAGGTCTTAATACATACAATGACCACGTGGGCAAAAATAAGCTGAAGTTATTTAATGGTAAGTTTTAGAGCACCTACTAGAAATTAAGATGCTAGGAATTTTCTCTCCCCCTTGAAAATTATCTTAAAACTAAACATGGATTTAAACATAAAGATGATTTCACAAAGTTCTTCCCAGAGGAAGCCAACACATAATTTTCAATTTTGTTCCTCTTCCTTACTCATTTTTATTTCAATGACTGATGCCCTGAGCTTATTTTTGATTATATGTTACCTTCTATATCATATTTCAAAAAGTTTCTTTTTATGACCTCCTGAAATATTGCAGGGCAGATTGAAACATGTCCCAAGCAGGCACTGAAATTTTAATGCATTTTTATGGGAACCAATCACAGGCCCTTCAATACAACATTTATTTGTCCAGAAGGATGTTAGTGGAATATCCTTCTATTTATAACTTGGTAAGCAAATTGTTCCCATACCCCGAGTATGTAGAACAATTTGCATTTTTCAATCTATTTCATTAGTTTATCAATGTCATGTAAATATTATGAAATGCATGTGGTGCATCTGAATAAACCCATCATATTAGCTAATCTAATAACCACAATGATGTCCAAGTGGACTCTTTTAATTAATGTGAGTCTTTTCTGAAGTTCAAAACAATGTTGTTATTGCCATTCCATTAATGTCTATCTTGACACAGATCAAATAAAAATTCTTGCCACCAGTGTTATCATTCTAATCCCACTGTTTATTGTAGTACACAGCACAAAGTAGACAAGAAACGTATGTTGAATCAATATATAGCAACTATTTTTTTCTCTTTTATGAAGGACAGTTATGATGAGGTTCTAGCACTACCTTGTTTTTTTAAGTATAGAAGCAAATGAAGTCATTAATTTTCAATATGTGCAAAGTGAAATGGAGAAGCGTAAGAACTCATAGTCCCAATTCCCCAGCCCAATGCAATAAAGTGAGATTTACATGAGTAAATCGGATAATTAACTTATTTAACCACATGCGTTTATATAGATAGATAATCTGAGATTTAGGGACATGTGTATTGATTACTGCCTCACTTGATAAAGGATATAATTGTTCTTGTCATTTCTTAATTATAACAAATCACACTCATACGATTGGGTGTTTCCCTCTTATTCTGCTTCTTTTCAATGTAGCTTCCACTTACTTCAGATACCTCATGTTTAAAATTCTAAATTTAAATACTTGAGATTGCTTCCTGGTGGACTGAAAGTGCCTCAAAGTTTCTACGTTGGAAAATTCCATTCTATTTCCCTGAAACTCTCATCTAATTTTATTGGGTAGAATAGGGGTCAGCAAATCCATAGGCCAAATCTAGCTGTAGCTGTTTTTATGTGGCCCCCAAACCAAGACTGTTTCTTAAATGTTGGGGGAAAAAAAAAATCAAAGGGTGTGGCAAGCGAAAATCACTGGAAATTCAGATTTCTGTGTCCCTCACTCAAGTTTTATGGGAACACAGTTCTGCATTGTCTTTGACCACTTACACACCACAGTGAGAGTGGAGCAGTTGGGGTAGAGACCACGTGACCTAAAAAGCCTAAAATATTTACTATTTAACCCCTTATAGAAAGGGGTTGCCCACTCTTGGTGCAGAGGATCTATCTCTACTTTCTCTCTGACAATAATTATTTACTACCAATGTCTTCTTTAGTAGATGCTTTTTTTTTTTTTCCTTCAAATTGATGTCCTTGGGGCATGCTCAATAAGATTAGAATGTGGGTTGCACTGGTACAAATACAATGACTCTCCTGTGTTCGCATCTTAACATTTAAGAAAAATTCTAAACAAATTTTCTCAGAAAATACAACTTGTTTCTTTGTGGCCAATTTTTATAGCACCAAATACAGAACCAATTCCTAGCCTACTGCTCTCAGCAGTAGTCTGTCAAGTGCTTTAGGACATTATGCCATAATTGATTTAAAATTTTTGACAACTAAAATGATATGTGATTATAAACCCACCACTGAAATATCATTGCAATTATTATCCTAAGCCAAATATATTACTGAAGAACGTTCAGTGGACTTCCTGGGTAAACTGCATTTTTCTAACTTGTAAAAACAAACTAAGTCCAGTTCTACAACTCTCATGGTTGAAAAGAAGAAAATTCTGGATGACTTCTTAAATCTTCATTTTCCTGACTGAACACCATGTGATGCTTTTCACTTCCTCCCTTGAATTTCAATAAAATATAAAATGACTCATGGACTAGTTGAGATATCTTAGTACAACTTCATTCCACATCTAAAGTTTTCATAAGACTATTTTGAAGATATTTTAACTTTTTTTCTGTAAAAAATTGCTCATATCAGTTTTCTAGTTCAAAAAATAATAAGGCATTTTAACTGGTGTTAGAAGACATAATATGACAAAGAAATGAGTCAGAAAAACACCAAAAACACAAAAGTTTAAATAGGAAGAATCAGAAAGGAAAAAAAGAATTTCCAGTTGTTTCTTGAAACTGCTAGTTGTATTATTTTGCCTTTTCCTTGTTTTTCAAATTCCTTGGAGTCATGAAGAGTACTTCCTGGGTGAAAATTAATCAACTCAAACAGCAAATTAACTGGCCCATGTGTCTTGTTTCAACCAAAGGACTTCCTACTCTCAGCAAAAACTTGAAATTAACTTTGAGAGGCCTCACCCTTCTCCCAGAATCTTTTAAGCTCTCTATTCAGGAGAGAGACCCTAATATAGTTAATAATTTCATATAAAGTAAACATGGCATTTAAAATTAGTGGGAAAAGAAATCTTACTGTAGTAACCATTTCTAAAAAATAAGAGAGTATTAAGGTACCATACACCATACCCCAAAACACATTTTTAAAAAATCTAAAGAATTATATTCATGGAAAAAAAAAAAAGAATTATATTCATGGGTATGAGTCACAAATTAATTTTAAAAACAGGCAAATATTTATGTGATTTGGTGTGAGAATGAACTTTCTAAAGAATTTTAACAAATAAACAAATACAAATAACCTAGACAAAAATGAACAAAGCACATTATTATTATTTTGTGTGCAATGATACACATCAGATGGAACCATATAAAATGCAATTTTTAATGGTCAAATATATTTGATCATTAAACATTTCATATGGTTGATTCTAACACACTGATGGGAGAGGCTGTTCAAAATTTCTCTAGGGATGGATGAAAATAAGAGTCTCAGATGTCATGTACACTTAGTTTCATTTATATATTGGTTTTATATATTTTTATATATTTTGAGGAAAATTAAGGAAAAGCTTAACAATGCTTCTGTCCACATGATGTCTAAAAATTAGACATTAGAAAGGTCTAAAAACTCAGCAACAATATAATGGCTAGATAAACAATAAAGTATCTTTACAGTAGAAGTCTAGATAGCCAGTAAAATCAGCAGGAGAAAATCTGGTATTAGACCACCAGGAGGTGCTGGGAGGGGGGTAGAAAATATCTCCTTTTTTCTCCTCATTAACCCATCCTCCACATTCTCCCCTCCTAGTTACTCCTGTTCTAATACCGTCTTGCTCCAACTTGTGGGATACCATCTTACTAATATTGTCTCTATTTGTCCAGAGACAACCAAAGAACAGAAGCTTGCAAAGCAGGGTAATCAATCCCAAATTGTTCACATGGGTCAGACAGCAAAACAGTTTCATAATTGCAGAGCTGAAGAAGGGAGTCTGTGATGTGAAGAGTATCTGGTGATGGTGAGATCAGTAATCCTGGATTAGGAAAGAATGGTCAGAAATGACAACAGAGATAGTGGAAGTTGCAGCTGATGGGAAATAGGGGTCCTCAGCCTGAGATGAGCTCTAGATGGAGTAATAAAGATAAATCTTTGGAACCAGATGGCAGGGCAGAAACCACTTGTAGCCCCTAGAAGTTTATCCAAATATTCCTTGCCCATGTGAGTATACTTTTTTATATTATGATGTTAAATTACTTTAGAATATTATCTAGAAATATTTCACATTATTCAATATTTTTCTTCCTGTGCCTAATGTGCTAGGCCATAGAAAGACTTTATAAGTTTTATTTGCCCTTCGAGTCAAGTAATTTTTAAGTATTTGAATCTGTATTTTAAAAAATAGACATGGAACATTGATCAGTAATAAAGTATAATAATAGTATGATAATAGTCATAATAGTAGTAAAAAGCAGTGATAAAACAAAATTTGTAATCAGTTAAGGTAAGAAGGTTATATGACATAATGATAATCTTAGCAATTAAATATTATGGTTTTCTATTTAGGGTAGGAGATTTTTTTTTAAGATTTCATTTATTTATTTGACAGAGAGAAATCACAAGCAGACAGAGATGCAGTCAGAGAGAGAGGGGGAAGTAGGCTCCCTGCTGAGCAGAGAGCCTGATGCAGGGCTTGATCCCAGGACCCTGAGATCATGACCTGAGCTGAAGGCAGAGGCTTAACCCACTAAGTCACCTAGGTGCCCCTAGGGTAGGAGATTTTGAAGAATGAAAAAAAATCCTATCCTTCTTTTATATTCATCCATACTTGAATCACAATAAAGAATATAGTAAAATTTCACTCAAGTAAAGAAATGTTTTTTTCTCTAATAATATCATGGAATGTCCTTTATAAACAAATATATGCCACAGAGTAATATGGCTGTAGTCTCATACCCACCATCAATATAACATTAGAAGGGGGTAAATACCAGAGTTAAGAAAAATATGATCCTTTTAAGACAAAATTAAATGAGAAAAATTTTCAGAATCCTTGTAAAATGTCCTTAAAGTCCTACTTCACTTGTAACATTTCAGGTGGAAACAAAACTGAAGTTTTCTTCAATTCTTAGGTATTCAAGAAGCATTGATTAAAAGCACTGTGTGGTACCCTTCTATCCGCCCCCCCAAACACACACACACACACACACACACACACACAATGTGGACCTAGAAGACCCTTCTCTGTCTGACCTACAGCTCCTATGGAGTCTTTTCTCCTGGAAGATGAAGAAAATGGCCTCAAAAATTACACATGGAGCTGAATGATGTCAAAGAATAATTGTACCAGATGGAGCTAAGCAGAAAAGAAAAGCTTTAATCAGGACTATTGCAGTAAGGAAGAAAAATTGAACTCAAGTCTGAAATAAAAGGCAGGAGATATTTTAAGAACCAGGGTGAGCTAGTGGAAAAGTACTGGAGGACATCAGGACAAGACTGGTCAATGTGATTAGATCACCCATGTTTGTTAACTGGTGCTTTCTGGAATTAGGCTTTACTCTTCCACACAGATTAGGAGATGGGATACTTTTCTTGATGGTTGCATTCCATAGGGATGGCCTCCAGGTCCTCCAGAAAGATATTCCAGGATTGTAGAAGATTGACATGTCAAAGGAGCAGTGAAAGAATTTACAAATTACAAGTTTTCTAAAGTAAATGTTCTAAGAAAAGGGAGATCAAGGGCCTATAGTCAGGAAGAAATCAATCCAAAGTTCAATCAGGCTGAGAGGAATGTTAAGGTGTTCTTGATTAGCTGCCCTGTGTGACCTACTAGCACATGGATGCTCAGCCTGGCAATTCACTGAGGTGGAGAAATTATCTAGTAGAAGACAAGCAAGCCTAGAGTCAGAGGTGATGTAATCTTGCATGGTAAAATGATTCCTAACTCCTCTTTTTTTTTTTTTTTTTTCCTTTTCTTTAAGACAGAATGCATGTGGGAGTGGGTAGGGGTGGGGTGGGGCCATAGGGAGAGAGAGAAAGAGAATCTTAAGCAGGCTCCATGTCCAGGGCCGAGCCTACATGGGGCTCAATCTCATGACACTGAGATCATGACCTGAGCTGAAATCAAGAGTTGGACACTTAACTGAATGAGCCATTCAGGCACCCTAATTCTTAACTCCTTCTGAAGGCTACTCTATACTTGCTATGAATCAAAGTCAGAAATCAGATTTAACCTGAGTCCATACCAAATACCAACAAATAATGATGACACTGTTAAGTGTTCAGAGGAAACCAAGACTGTGTGACGGCTCTGGTCTCATAACCACCATCAAAATACATTTTATTTTGTTGTCCTGACTCAGTGGCGCCAAGCAGAGACATTAAAAGCCAAGTTATTATTCCTTTTATTTTTTTCTGATTAACCATAGAAAACACGTAAAACAATTTTCTTTACTTATTTGGATTTTGACTTCAGATTCTTCCAATGACTCTAATGAACAGTCATGAAATGTTTTTTCTGCACTTAAGCTATTATTGAGAATTTTGCCTACTCGTACATACAAGGTTCCACTTCATAAATGTATAAATACTTGGTGCCAGGAAAACCTGTCTCCTGAGGAATTTGTTTTCTATTTTCTGACAAGGAGAATTTTCTGGTGTAGAAACAGCAATATGCCTAAATTAAGTTAAACTTGCTGTCTCTGCAGCCAGATTCATGGGTCAGAATCCCAGTGGTAACACTTATGACTGTGTATCCTACAGCAAGTTACTTCACCATTCTGTATCTGTTTCCTCCTATTTAAAATAAGATCTTCAGTAAAACTTACCTAATAGGGCTATTATGACAATCACGTGAATTAATGCATGCAAATCTTTGAACATGGTAAGATCTGAAAAATGATACATAGCATATCATTCTCTTTCTCTCTCCTGCCCTTCTTTTATTCCTCTTCCTCTCTTTCTCCTATCTCTCTCCCTTTTTAATCTAGCGAGAAGGAAATTCAGTGCTTAATACAGCAACTATGTAGTCTCTTACATAAACTGCTTAAAACAGTGCCTGACTCCTAGTAAATGCTAAGTGAGTGTTGTTGATTTATTTGTTTTTCATCCCTAGAACTCATATTTCCCATTTGGAGTTGGGGTTTATTGCCATATCTTACCTGTCCATATTCATTTGTTCCTCAAGCATGCTATGTTCAAAATAAAATATAAAATAGACTATGGTAGAAAATAATGTTCCATGGATTAGAAGTCACAAATATTTGCATAAGGTACTCTAAGAGGAAATAAAACTCAGAGGCCCTTTGGAAGTCCATACATTGGAAGACAGCTTGAGAAGAATAAACACAGTGCCACAGTACCATACATAAATGTTGAAGTTCTGCAATATTTAAGGAAATAAGTTTTGGTAGTAAAAAGTTTATTATAAATCTTTGATAGTAGAATATGTGTCTATATGCTCAATTTTCTATACGTTATTTTAAATAAAATAAATATATGGTTGAAACTTATAAGAACACATGAAAAAAAATATGACAGAATAGTATGCTAAAGATACTGAATAAAACAGAGAAGCTGTAAAATCTAATTCGAGCCCTCCCAAGTAATTTGTTATGAATTTTCAGGCTAGACAATTTCCCTCTTTCTACCTTATTTTTGTGTCAATGATAACACCTGTTCTGCTTACCCAAAGGGATCTTGTGAAGATCACGTGAGACAATGAATTTGAAAACTTTGCTAAAACAACATATAAACATATGCAGTGTACTAACGTACCTAGTAGTATAATGAGAAGATTGCATTTTCAAAATGTTAGAAATTAGTTGCAGTATCTTAAACATCTACAACTTTAAAGAAAACAGATGGATAAGAATAGCTCTTGGATGCTAAATTCAGCATGCTGTGCTTTCTTATAGGTATGCCTGAAAGTTGTATCTCAAAAGAAACTGCAGAAATAAAATATTGAGTGCCCAAATAGCAAATAGATACAAAAAGTCTTGTTTATTGCCTAACAAGCAAAGGAATAAAAAGATAAACCAAATAAAGCATGAATGTTTTCATCAGACTCATAACAACTACAAACAACAGCAAAGTTCAAAGATAACATTTACTATAGGGTTAAAAGTCTTTGGGTCTGTTGCTTGATATTACAAAGTAATTAACCTTAACCATTTCTGTCTTCCACATACTAATCCTTAATCACTTCCATAAGTGTGTTTCTTTCTCATTGCTATAATGGCCTTTCCACTTTTAGTCCATGAGAAAGTTTATAAATGCTTTGGCTCTACTCTCCACTCTCAGATGGAAAGATCTCCAACCTAATTGGCTATTTCTAAAGTAGCTCTTAATTACAACTGGTTCCTACATCTAATTTCCATTCCATCAGTTTCTCTTTTCCCAACAGCTCCGTTTATGTTCTATAGACTTTATTAACTTATAATCATTTTTATGATACTAAGTGGTTATTATGCCTCCGTGTTGTTTCTAGAATTGGCAGTGTTCGATTTTCTAGGTAATGAACTGCTAGAATTATGAAAATCATTGAAAGTTTTAATTATGAAATTACTGTAAGAAATTATTACAGCAACAAGAAAAAACACCAGTCAGTTATAAGGCACATTCTGAAGCAAGGGTAAGAGGAAAAGGGGATTTGCTTGCTATATATATCTGAACATCGGAAAAAAACACAGCTATCAAAAAACAGATTATATCATCTTACATAAATTATAAAATCAGAATTTTTAGAAATTATGGTGGAAGGAAAAATGAAACAGACAAGATAAATTTCAGATATTTCTGAAATATAATGAGGGGCTGGGAGGACCAAGTTAGAGAAGACCACTAAATTTTTGTATGTTCTACCACAGGATAAGCAAATGTCATAATGCATGTCCCAAAGGAGAGGTTCTATGAAAGTCTGACAGCATAAGAGGAACTTTTTATTCTATGGTTAAACAGAAATAAATCTTAAAAAGGTTAGGAATTATTTTTTCATCAGCAACAATCATGTTGCCTCATGCATTTGAGCCATGACTTTACTATGATGAGATGGAAGTTAACACATATAAATAAAATTACACAATGTGGGGGCACCTGGGTGGCTCAGTTAGTTAAGCGGTTAGGTATCTGCCTTCAGCTCAGGTACAGATCCCGGAATGGAGCTTGGAGCCTGGAGCCTCACCTTGGGCTTCCTGCTCAGCAGGGAGCCTTCTTCTTCCTCTGCCCCTCTCCAGCTTGTTTCTCTCTCAAATAAATAAAAAAATAATAATAAAATTTAAAAATTACACAATATGCAGCAGATTTGGGCAATAGATTTCTTTATTACCACATGACAATGGGAAATAAAACAAAATCAGAATTTTTCTTTTTCCTGGCAAAAATTGTGCAAGATGCATGCATGGGGAGCTGTGACAATGCTATAAATGTGAGCAGTAAACACTGAAAGAATAATGGGGACTCTGTGTCCTTTCAAAGTAACCCTGACCTGAGACCCATTCTTCACCCAAAAAATATAAATAAAGGTGAAAATGATTTCATAAAATTTAAGTAAGATTTCCTTACATATTTTCTCCAATAGAAAAACTTAAAAAAAAAGATGGGGTGGGTGAAATATATGGTCAGTAAAAGAAAAGAATCTAGGTTGACTTTGGAGCCTGTAAGTATGATGTGGATGATGACAATGAAGGAAATCATAAAAGAGCTGGCATCAGGGGTGCCTGGGTGGTTCAGTCCCTTAAGCATCTGACTCTTGATTTTGGCTCAGGTCATGAGTGTCTTGGGATCAAGCTCTGTGTCACCTGACTCCTTGTGCAGCAGAAGTCTGCTGTAGATTCTCTCTTTCCCTCTGCCTCCTCACCTCACCCCACCCCACCCCAGCCCCACTCTCTTTCTCTGTCTCTTAAATAAAACGAATAAATCTTAAAAAAAAAAAATAGCTGACATTTACTGAGTAGAAACTGAGTGCTTACTATATGGCAGGCAGGCCCTGTGTGAGCTATGCTGTTCTACTATCCCTGTAAATATTGAGCATACTATCCAGCCTAGGTTTTAAGTTAGGCCACTCTAACATTAACCTTCAAATTTGGTGAAAATCCATCTAAACATTTTTTGTTATTGTTGCAATGATAGATGGGCAGAATTATCTTTTTAGTCACATGGATATTATTTCCTATTAAAAAAAAAAAAAACAGCTAAAGTTGGGGGAAAAAAAGGTAAATAAATACTTACTTCTTCCTTATCATTTTAACTTTCAGTAAGCCAGGAAGTTGGCTGTGATTCCACAGTGAGGTGTATTATCTCCTTTAGGTCACATGGGGCCTGTTTTTTTTGTTTTGTTTTGTTTTGTTTCGTTTTGTTTTGTTTTGTTTTGTTTTTCATTCTAATCTAATGGACTTCTAGTGCCTCCCTAAGCAGCTAACTATAGACAAAGTGAATTAGGCAATAGGGAAAACCCGGCTCATTAGGATCCAATGTGCTGTACTCAGAATTAAATTAAAGAGTCTCACCTCATCAAACTCAAGAATCTGCCATAACAGACACTGATTAACAAAGGCCATTGTTTCACAATAGAAGATGGGTCTAACTTTTGGATTTGGAGTGTACACAATATAAGCTCCTATTTTGATGTTTCTTGCCAATTCACAAGGTCATCAGAGTTTTTCAAAGGTTACATTCCAGAGTTTCATATGTGTGTCCTGGGATTGGGACGCTCAATATATTTCAATTTATTTCTTACCACGTTTCATCCAAATGCTTCTCCAAGTGTACCTCTGTGCTCAGACTATAAAACAACACAAGCAATGTGGGGGCTAAGAAAACAGTAGAAGTGAATTAGGGCATATAGAGATGTTAAATTCAAGCTTGCCTAGTGCTCCATTTATTTCTGAATAAACTGATATCATTAAAATCTAGAAAAGGCTTTTTTTAATTTTTATTTTGTAGTCATTGACACAAAAGTGATCATTAAAGCCACTGAATATAATCAGCATACTTAAGGGGAAAAATAACTGCGGTTTTCTGATGGTTTGTTAAAACAAAAAGCTCTCAAACCACAGCAAGAGAGAATTTAAGAAAGTAAAACAGTTTTAATAAGAAAAAAAATAATAACTTATTGGAAAGAAATGGCTCTGTTCATGGAGTGACTTTGTAAATGAGGGATTAAGTTTATTTTTTTAGATTCCACAAGCAAACCTAGAACAATTTCCAAACAATTCCAGCATCTCCAAATATCTGGCCATTGAATTTTTTTTTTTTTTAGAAGATAATCTATTCTAATGGGATGTTCTACAGAAAATGTTTTTAGAATCATGGTTTTTGAAAGATACCTGTGGTTTTGTTCACTTAAACACAAAAATAGTTTTTAGTTTAACCTCTTTGTTTATGTTACAAAATGTTCTGTTTTGAAGTTAATGTTTTGGTTGCGTGTTGCTGACCCACATCAACCCTTTGCAGGATGCAGATCAAGAACCATATGTCGTACACAGTGATAACTTCCAAAACACACTGAGGCTTGTCGACATGCTTGTCCCTGCACACAAAGTCTATAAGCTGCATGTTTTTGTTTGTTTATTTGGGGTTTTAAAAATCAATTTCAGTGTCTGCTTTTAATTTTTTCTGCATTTCACTTTATGACTTGTTCTATATCATCTACAGTCACCATGTAAACCAAGTACAAAACTTGTTAAAACATAAAAAGGCAAGAGTTACCTGAGGAAGTCTTCTATCAGTAAAATAAACACACAAGCTTAAGCGTACCTCGAACTCATACTAAATAGTTAACATCAGCATAAATATATTTAGCAGATGATGCAGCCTATCTAGAATAATTCTGACATAAATTTCCAATTTAGCATTTAAGTTTGGGGAAATCCCTGAACCAAATATATTATCTGTGATACTAATCTATTTTCTTTTTGTTTTGTCCTAATTATCTTTTCCCATGTTTTGTATGCTACTTTTTTCTTTGATGAATTGATACTTATACCTCGGTCCTTATTACTGAGTAATTAGTACGCCTCATGAGTTTCAATGAAATCTACTTTAAGTATACTTTTTTAAAAATAAATTGCATTTAAGAGAAGAAGCTTTTTATAATCTGCTGTATGATAGAAGTCACTGGTTATCTATTACCAAGAATTTGATTCTTTCTATATTTTGGTAGCCTATGGTTTCCTTTTCCTTTCTATTCTGTATCCCTATGTTCTCAACCAGTTGCCTCAGTATTCTGATCACATTGTGCTAATGAGAGGTATATTTTTTATTACTCTTTAGAGGGAATATAAGATATTTTGAAATTGTATTAATTCTGAAAATAATATGTAGAAAAATGGATACTACACTATTTCCTTTGTGAGATATCAAAGTTCACAATAGCTCAGATATTTTACTACTTAACTATTTCATATCCAATTTTTTCATGAGCTACAAACAGACTTTGGGGCAGCAATTACAGTAGTTTGAGGTCTTTAAAAATTCTGAGTATCCAGGTTCATTTGAATAGGACACCTTGTAAAATATCTGAATTAGTACCAGGGAGACATAGTTATGCAAGAAATGTAGTTCTTATAATTTAGGAGAACATGAAAGGTAATGATGGAGCATTAAAAGATTAGAAATGAAAGAAAAGTAAATTCTATAAACAGATACTTAGTATAGCTTGCTAACTAGGAGAGACATAACCACCAAGGAGATGTAGTGAAATGCGTGGTAGTTTTCAATTCAAACATATTATTGAGCATCCAGTATGTGCCAGGGACTATACCTAGGTACTACACATAGGATGCAAAAATACGTAAATCATAATGCTTGTTCTTAGGGATTTTTACAGAGGACAGAGATGGACAGAAAGAATAATAACACAGTAATTTCAACAAATATAGGCATAAGAAATCAGTTCTGAACAGAGAAGGGAAGGTGACATTGCAGATGACATCAGAACTGTGTGTTCAAGGATGAAGAGGAGTTCCCCAACTGTATAAAGCTAAAGATCAACAATCTAGGGAAGGAGACAAGCCATGTATAAAAGGGTTAGGGTTAGCAAGTAGGATCTGTCCTGGCAATTCTGAGCACTTGCTATGGCTTGACTTTGGGTGTCTTGTGACAAGAGATGAGAGATAAAAAAGGAGACAGAAACCAAATGTAAAGAGCCATGAGACACAAAAGGCCATATGACGGAAAGGGGAGTCATTTGACTTTTACCTAATGAAAGAATCTACTGAAGTCTTTACAAACTGAATGCCAATTTGGGAAAGCAAAAGATGAGGAAAGAAAGTAGAATTGAAAAGCTAGAAGAGCCATAACAAAAAGGATAATAAAACATATTTATGGTGAGGATTTATTCTTACCTTCTCTGCCACTGGAAGGTTAACTGAGTTGTGTGTCAAAATCCCAAACATAACAATGAACTAAACTTTGATGAGCCAACGTCTTCTCTCTTCATGTTATGATGATTGTCAGATCATTCTGATATTCTGCAATGACTGTTCTTTTCCATAACTGGGAAATGAAATCAAGGACAGTAGGTGTAAATCCTGATGCATCCTTAGCCGACTGTGATCTTGTTAAAAACTTCCAAAAGAAAGTAGCATACACCACTAGAAGAAAACCTCTTTGAAGTTTTAACAAAGAACAAACAGGCATACATGTACTACTGTTCCTCCCAGAGCTAGCAAAGCAAGAACTCTTTAGGTCATCCATCTTTCTATGAACAGACCAAGAATCTCATTCCAATCAAAGACTGTTTCCAACAAACATGCTTTATATTGGCCATGGGAATGAAAGCTTAGATAGAACTCTAAGAAAATGACAATTTTATTTCTTCATTTCTCCTTTATTGAACACCACAAAGATACTGTAAGTAGTCACTAAGATCTGGGCTGTCACAGCACCTCCATTACAAAAACAAAGTATTTTTCAATACTGTCCTGTTCAGAGTAAATAGAAAAATCATCTTATTTTGTTTCCCGAGGTTTGACCCAGGAAAGTTCTGTATTGAAAGAAAAGTACCCTTTTTATTGCATGAAATAATCAAGAGAACTAAACAGACACTATATTATATTTTCCATTTTGTAAAATAATCCAGAGAGATTTACACAGTAAATCAAATGTTTACTATCATGTTGCTCTCAATGACCTATGAAGTTTTCTTTTCTCTCTTATTTTTGTTCAGCAATACATCCTAACTGAAATGTATTTTTTGCTAACACAGCTTCAAATTCATATGCTTTAGTATCATTTATACAATTTCAAAATCTGAGTAAGTGGCAAATTTTCAGTTGTAGGCAAAAGAAAAAAAAAAAAACTATGTTAAAATGCAGTTAAACTGGGGAGCCTGGCTGCTTCAGTCAGTAGAGGTTCAACTCTTGATCTTGGGATCATGAGTTCAAGTCTCATCTAGGATGGAGAACTTACTTTAAAAAAAAAAAGAATAAACAGATCCCCTCAAATTAAACAAACAAACAAACTAAAATGCAGTTAAATTTTAATTATGTCTTTTTAAAAACGAACGTATAAATCATGGGCTAATGTAAAATTAATGAAGTCAATTTTACTTTACTTTAATTTTACTTTAAACTATTTCAGGAAATTTTTCAATCTTTATTTAAAAAAGTGTTTTCCATGTACAAGTAGAAATGAAAATAGACTATGTTTACTTATCAAAGGCTGAGTGACAAGAACACTTTTTTCCCATATTTCTATTTTTAATTCTGAAAATCTACTATAGTTAAAGAAAAGGGGAAATTATTTCTGCAATTCCGGATTCTTAACTTTTACTCTGGACAACTAATTAATAGATACTTTTTTATCAGTTTCATGACGCAATGCATGTTAGTCTGTGAATACAGAGAAATTTTAGAACCTTGAGGATATCTTTATATGTGTGTGCATTTCTCAGTACTGTTCACTTCTCTCCACTATGGTCAATTAAGTCATCTATTCAACACATTTTACAAATATTTGCTATATATTATACACTCCTGGGTGCTCAGATAAACTTAGTGCTATCCACAGGACACCTGGTGAAGAATGCTCTATGAGGAAATACCATCACCAAAACTCACATGTGGAACATTTCATTCTCACATTCTCTAGGTCCCACTATCCTGGTCAAGAATTACGCAATGTTTCCTTAGAGCTTAGTAGCAATAATGATTTTATAGAAAACAAATCACTACCGTTATCCAACAAATTCCAACCACATTGAAGTGTCTTGATGTGTTCAATGGGATTATTTCCTTTCTTTCTGAACAGTGCTAGATCCTATAGAGGATGTAAAGGTGAACTCACATGAAATCTGCTCTAATAGCATGCACTGCTGTTGGAATGCAAGCCAATAAGAAAAAGAAAGCAAAATGTAGCATTTTTTTTTTCATTTATAAGCAATAGATTACAGAAATCGAGAGGTAAGACTCCTCTTACTGAAGGAGGATAGTTGACAGGAAAGTTCTATAGAAATGGGCCTTGAAAGAGAGATAACAGATAACCAACAGAGCCAGAGGGGAAAACCATTTTAGACATAATGAATGAAGTTAAAGTCCTGGAGATGAGACAACAAAGACTGGGTAGGGAAGTAAAACCACAATAATGCTAAATGTTCTGCCTAAGTGGAGAAAGTCATGAGCGATATTCAGAATTCCATTAAATGTAAGTTAAAATATGTAATAGTTGTACAGTGCCATCAGGAATAAAGTATAAGAAAAATAAAATGTGTTTCTTTAAATTGAAGAATTTGGTGTGAATGAATTTGCCTATCTTTAGAGTAAAAAAAAAATACAAAATCCAGTCAAGTGAACAGAAGCAGGCTGGGTGAGGTTTACAGTCTTTTGTTATTAGAAGGAAGAATTAATTTTTTCCTTATTTCCTAATTTTTTTCCTTCTTCCTAATTAATTTTTAATTAATCTTTTTGGTCCACTTCTAATTACAGGATCACTGATATGACAACTGTATTTAGGGCTTAGTACATCCCATCAGCATTGAATACAGAAATTCAATCACAAACCAGCTGAAACTTTTGGTCATTTAGTAAACCATAGGAACTGAGAAGGCAAACTCGGGAAATTTTCATGAAATGTACATCAATCAGATATTGAATATGTGTCTTCTAAAAGAGCCTAGAAGCAATGCATCACAGTATTTTTTTTTATAATTTGATCATTATATAAAAAATACACTTGTACATATAGGAAATATTAGAATATTGGGTTTCTAATGTATTGGAAATAAGTATATAAATGACAGTAGTAATGAGCACACCTAGCACTCATATCTTGGTTTCTAAGTACCTATTCTTGACTAAAAGAAACCAGAACTCCTTAAAAAAATGACTGACTTTAGGGTTGGGGCAGGTATGAATCTCGAAAAGTCTTGACCAGAAAGACCAGAAAGTTGGGAAGTACTCTGAGAATGATGAGGACGTTTCAAAACAACACAGGCTTAAAGAGGCTACTACTGGCCAAATCAGGGAATATTTGATAGTAATGTATTATAACATTGTATAAAATAGAAAGATATGAGTCTATACTTACATGAATAACTAAGAAAGAGAAATGAGAGAGAGAATGAAATCCACTAAACCTACTTCAACCAAAGTAGCACTCATTAGTGTCTTTTCTATATACTGGGCTTTTATTTTACTGAAGTCCCCATGCTAGAGTTAAATGTTTGGAAACCACTGGCCTCGTGCTAACATTGTATGGGTATTAGATAGTTTTGTTTAAAGCCTTTCCTTCATTCATTAAGTCTTCTCCACTGTGCCTAACCATGAGGTTTAGCTTTGGAAACAGTATGGATTAATCTGGCGGTGTTACTTAAATAAGAATACCTACTACACAGCATAAACTTAAGTAAGGTGACGTGTGTGGTATGCAGCACAAGGAAGTTTAGAGTAGGCAATCAATAAATGTAATTATTTCCTTCTTTTTCTAGCAGACCAGTGAGCATATAGTTGATTCTTAACAGGTATTTGTTAAAATGAATTACATCTCAGCATTTTCCCAATTAATACTAACCTGTCTTGATTTCAGATAGCTTTTGTTGAAGGTTTACAAACAATTCATTTTGACCAATATTTCCAAACAAGCTAGTTGCTTTTCAATTTGCTTTTTGTAGGTGGTTCTTTGTGGTAGGTAGGATTTGGGAAGGAGACAAAGAGATCCAGAAAATTGGAAATTAATGTTATCCACTGAAAATATGATTAAATTAGGGAAATTAACATGCAATAAATGAAATTCATCTATAAAATAATTCACCTTAAATGATATGAATAGCTAAGAGGTACTGAGCACTTCCTCTGGGCCAGATATATTGCAAAGGTCTTTCTAAATAATCAGATTCATCAGTCTTATGACAGAGATGAGAAAATTAGCTTAGTAAAGTAAAGTAATTTGCCCAAGCTTAAACAACTACAAGTACCTGGATTCAAACCCTAGTAATCTGATTCAGTCTGCACTGTTAACTAATTAACCTACAATACCTAAATATGTGAATGGAACTTTGATTGTTTTTTGAAAACATTAATTTTTAAAGGTATTACTTATTAAGGCAATACAGTATACCAGGTATTGTGGTAAATGTTATCGATACAGCAATGGATTATATGTTTCCTCTTCTCTAGTAGTATAGACTGTACACATATACACAAAAAATAAATTTTTTAAAAGATTTTATCTATCTATTTGGCAGACAGAGATCATAGTAGGCAGAGAGGAAGGCAGAGAGAGAGGGGGAAGCAGGCTCCCCGCCGAGCAGAGAGCCCCATGCAGGGCTCGATCCCAGGACCCTGGGACTACGACCTGAGCCGAAGGCAGAGGCCCTAACCCACCGAGCCACCCAGGTGCCACAAAAATAAAATTTTTAATAGAGCTTGAAGTCCGGAATTGTGATGCCACCAACTTTGGCTTTCTTTTTCAATATTCCTTTGGCTATTCGCGGTCTTTTCTGGTTCCACATAAATTTTAGGATATTGGAGGTTCCTCAAAATGTTGAAAATAGAACTACCCTATGACCCAGCAATTGCACTGCTGGGTATTTACCCTAAAGATACAAACGTAGTGATCCGAAGGGGCACGTGCACCCGAATGTTTATAGCAGCAATGTCTACAATAGCCAAACTATGGAAAGAACCTAGATGTCCATCAACAGATGAATGGATAAAGAAGATGTGGTATATATATACAATGGAATACTATGCAGCCATCAAAAGAAATGAAATCTTGCCATTTGCGACAACGTGGATGGAACTAGAGGGTATCATGCTTAGTGAAATAAGTCAATCAGAGAAAGACAACTATCATATGATCTCCCTGATATGAGGGAGAGGAGATGCAACATGGGGGGTTAATGGGGTAGGAGAAGAGTAAATGAAACAAGTTGGGATTGGGAGGGAGACAAACCATAAGTGACTCTTAATCTCACAAAACAAACTGAGGGTTGCTGGGGGGAAGGGGGTTGGGAGGGGGGGTGGGGTTATGGACATTGGGTAGGGTATGTGCTATGGTGAGTGCTGTGAAGTGTGTAAACCTGGAGACTCACAGACCTGTACCCCTGGGGAAAAAAAATATATGTTTATAAAAAATAAAATACAAAAAAAATAAAATAAAATAAAATTTTTTATTTTATTTTATTTTATTTTTTTATTTAAAAAATTGTAACATGATGAATATAAGTATATTAACATATTTAATTGATAGATTATTGGTTACATTATAGAATAAAGAATAAAAAATAAAGAGCTTAATACAAGTTGGGAGATATATACATATATATATATATATATATATATATATATATATAACTAGAAAAAAGGAATCTTAAGAAACACTTTTTCAGTTTGTCATAAGCCTTGTCTAGGGGAGGGCATGACGCATCGAACCATGTTCCCTGGGAGGTATGTCTAATATGGAGATGCATATAGTAACTATCAGAGCTCAGAAATAATAGCCATCAAGAATACATATAGTATCCTTGCTGTGATTTCATGCTTTTTCTCTTAAGTTACATTTCTAACTGCAAATGATTAAATGGGCATAGTAATGGTTTCATGTAGACCTAAATAGTTTAGTCAGGTTTAACAAATCCACCATAGCTTAGTCAACTGTCAGTGAACTAAACAACAAATAAACAAGCAGTACTATGAAAAGACAAAGAACAGACTCTGAAATATGGTGAATTTGCAGACTGCCTACCACTCTGAGCCCTTTTTGGGTAACCAGTTGGCCCCTGGGGATACCCGCTTTAAGACTAGTGTTTCTCTTCTTTTTTCTTCCTTAGTTTCCTTCTTCAGATTGTTAATGAGATTTTCCTCCTCGACAGCAGCAATAGAATCAGATTCTAGCTATTCTCACTATTTCCTGAGAGCTGAAAACTTTTCATCAGAACTTTTATTAAGTACTTTACAAAACACGTGTGTTCGCACTTGTGCATGTGCACCAACATGCGCGCAGGCACACACCACATACACCTCTGACTCTCACTTTCCTAATAACAATGTCTCTCATTAGGCAACCCTGAATGGTCGGGTTTTGTCACAAATATTTTTTGCTTTTAGCAAGGAGGAAAATCCAAACTTCACAAAATCCACTCTACAGGGGTGCCTGGGTGGCTCAGTGGGTTAAAGCCTCTGCCTTGGCTCAGGTCATGATCTCAGGGTCCTAGGATCGAGTCCTGCATCAGGCTCTCTGCTCAGCAGGGAGCCTGCTCCCCCTCCCCCCACCTGCCTCTCTGACTACTTGTGATCTCTGTCTGTCAAATAAATAAATAAATAAATAAAATCTTTAAAACAAAAAAAAAGCCAATCTACAAGTATTAGGTAGAAACTAGGTGTGAGAAGTAGAAAGAACACCCAAGGCAGAGTCCCAAGTCATTGAAAAGAAATGATAGAGACATGAGCTAGCAGCAAGGACGGTGATAAATAAGCTACACATTAAAATCATTGGCGGGGCACAACATCCTGATCTTGTGGTTTCTAAGACCTTGGGACTGGCAATTAAGGAGCCACAGGTGCAGAACATTCTCTCTCCCCTTCCACCTCTGCCCCCAAGGTAACCCCTAGACTCATTACAATACATTTGCATTTTGAGTAGAGCCTCCCCATGGAGAAAGGCTGCCATGACACATGACACTTCCGGTGCAAACCTTGTAGGGTTAAAAATTCCCCCTCCCAATCTGTGGGTGAAGTTTCCCAAATGATTAGAAGCAGCCTCCATTAGAGGCCACCGGACTGTACTCACAGCTCCTCCCAACCCAGATAGACATTACAAAAGTCTAATTCCAAAACAACTTCCAGTCAGTCATACCTCCTAGCACCTACCCACTTTCCCAGTTTAAGAGTGTACTTTTGCTTTAATAAACTTCTTTGTGCTTGCTACTTTCCTTCTGGCTGTCTTTATTCCAGCACAGATTGCCACCTAAATCTTCTGGGGAATCCAAGGACGGAGACCTCCATTCCCACAACACAGACTCTCCCACCAGTAACACAGCCTGATCTCTTTGGCTAATATCTTTAAGACATTCATCAAGAGCAGGACTACTCACTCAGAACTGTTCATGCCCTGCTAATGCACAAGGGTTTTATTTAAATTGTGGCTAGAACATACTAATGGCATTAGACAGACTTTATTGATTTGCTTTGGGAAGGTATAATCCAATTTAACATCAACAAAATAAACGTTCTGATAACATGTGCTTGAACTTAATATTTACTCAAGTATATAATTCAGCATTCTCTCTATAAAATATGGTTGCTCTATATAAATTTTTGAAATATTAAGTTTTGTCCCTGATTCTATTTATGCTGATCTCCCTATTATTCAGAGCATTGTAGTCAACTTTGTAAAGAAATACTTTTATAACATGGCCAATTTTCATTAATGGCTTATCCTGGTAATAAAACTACTCATGAAACTCAGGGATGCTTTTTATGTTACTTCTTGGGAAGCAATTTGACACTAAAGAAAATAAAGGAAGAAAGTCACTTCTTCCAGATGTTTACCTATCATCAAATTCTCAGAAATAATTAACACATTGAAAAAGTTTTTCTGTTTGTTTCATAGATGACACATGTGTACTTCCAATTCAAAGAAGTATGTGGAGTGATATGATTAAGATGAATTCATATTTTTACTTACAGGTTTACACTCAGGTCCTTAAGGGTAAAATATTACCTTCGTCTAGATTGAAATTTGTTCTTTACGTGCTCATAAATACTAACAAAAAATGTATAAACTGTAACTCTCCTTGCCCTAGGATTGGCACACATGTCCATTTGGCTCATGAGACCCGATGTTACTGCTGAGGCTTAAAGATCATACTGACTGATTCTTTTTAAGTTAAAGCAGCAATTTAATTCAGTCACGGACAGAATGGTGCATTAATAGGACACCTGGCCTCTGGTACCAACAAAACTGAAAAATGAGAAGAAAACTCAAGCATAGAAAAACAAACCTGTTTTAAAAAAAACAAAAACAAAAACAAAAACTAGAACATAATCACAAGGGAGCTAATTTACTTGCTAGAGAAAAAAAAAATGCTCTCATTTTAACACTTCTGAAAATAAAACTATTGTTCTTGATTGAAATTTAATATTTAACAGTAATAATTAAAGTGAAGTAAAAATAAATATGGATAACATAATCTCTGTGGTTACAACCAATTGCATTGTCTGATAGAGGTTCCCATATGGAGGTTTTGTAACCACTGTAACCACCTGAACCACCTGAAACACCTGGTAAAAACAAATGCTTGGGCCTCACCCATTAAAAGACATCCCACAGTACTATTTAAAAGAAAAAAGCTCCACAGGTGCTTGGAATGGCTGACTTAATTTTGATCATCAGTGAGCAAATTCCAAGATTTCTTCCCTCTTGGTCATCTGTGAAGTACTTAAGAGAATAATCATTAATGCGATTTGTTTTTCAGAGACAAGAGAAAGAAATCACAAGAGATTATAAATAATGTTAATGATCATAACTGCAATGCTGAACAGAATCCCAGCTCTCTACTTCAATGTTAGCAGGGTCCTTTGTAGGTGGGCAGGAGGTAAAAGGCTTGTTAATGACGGGAACCATTTTACTATGGGGCTGGGAAAAGGGCTTGAAAACCATTTGTCTCTTGGTTGCTTCTAGTAAAAATGAGAGCTGAAAAAAAGGAGCCAGCAGGAACCATGTGGAGGATTTTGAGAGGAAAGGGTATGGAGGAAGGGAACACTGATTCTTTCCAATAGGGAAATTCTAATTCAGTACTTTTTTTCTCCAAAAGATGCTGCTGAAACATGGAGTTGGAAGTACTGGCAAGCAAGAATATGTAAATTTGCATAATGAATCCAAATAACAGTTGTGTACACCCTGAAGGACTCAAGATTATCAGAAGAGGAAAGAAGAGAGGAAATATTCTTACCAGAGGCAATTTGGGGGTCCACAACATTTAACTGAAACATTCAGAAAGAGGTGTTACCATATTTTATAATCTGAGCAGGGAGCGGAACACAATGTTTAAATGAGTTCCTTTCCTAGTTACACAGACTTCTGTTTTCTACACTGTCATACTAACTCTGACCTATATCAACCCTGTATGTTGTGTCAGCAAAAATGCCAGCCCTTCTCTTGGATTAAGTTGATAACGTGTCATCTCATTCTGAGCTTTCCTGTACTTGAAGTTCCTTTGATGTCAGCAGCACACCTAGTCTTCTAATTAATATGGTTCAAGATTAGGAGGCTAAGAAAAACGTTAGGGGATGGGACACAACATTATCGCTCATCTAGAATTTTCCTTAAGGCTAGATGCCAAAGGAAATAATGCCCTCTTTAACAGAGAATGTACCTGTAGGGAGAGTCATAGGTGAGAATGGGACAAAAGAATGTCTTCTCTCTGCTTTTCTTGCAGAAAATAATTTCTAACAAATGGAAGGAAAATTCTAGCCCATCTATTAGTAGCTTATGAAAACTTCCATTTAGTGATGAATTCTTTGAATAGTGTAAGATTCTTCTTCCTTTATAGATCAGCAATAGTGTCCTAGTGTCTGCATTTTTTCTCCCATTGCTGTGTGATATACTGCCATTTGAACTCACTGAGGAGATGCACTCCTTATAATCACCCACTTTTCGTGAGAAATCATTAGAGCTGCAGTGCAAAAATCTACCTTGATTACAAACATGCACATTTTCCATGCTACTAATATAAAATAAATGTCATACATTTTATCAGTTTTTCTTCCCCAAAGAGTTGATATTAAGGAGCCATTAAGAAAACCTAAATCATGGACCATTATTCACTCAATAGTAAAAAAAGAAAAGTATCTGTGTTAGATGCTATTAACACATGCCAAATGCCAGTTATAATGATCCCATTAAATCACATATGATGAGTAGTTCATAAAATCTGACTTCATGTTATTTCTGGAACTTCTGTTTATATATATTCTTTCTGGAAATAATGGTCCAAGGCCTGATCTGCCTAAGGGCTTTGCTGTTTTTTTGGGTTTTTTTTCCACGAGATTTCTTTGATTCTAGGTCTAGGGAGTTAAAGTTTTCTGTTCAGACACTGAAGAAAGAAAAGGTCATCTCCCAAACACTGCTAAGACACCATTGTTTCTTTGCCTTCTTAAACCAGAGGTTGAAAATGAAAAAGAGAACATCTTGAGAGAGAAAAGAATGAACCTAAAAGCCTTTCAGGGCCCCTCCCACATCTCATTCATTATGTTCCTTTTTCTGGTGGCAAACATTTCCTATTCTACTCTCTTTGTAATCATTGTGTCTCTAGTAGTTTATCTGGGGGATATAACGACAGTGTAAGTATCAAAAGGAGTCAATTAAGACAATTTTTTTTAAAGCTTTTATATGAAGCAGAGGCTCTTTGTTTAGTGCTGTCAGGCCCGTAACAAACGAAGATTAAATAGTGGCTCATCTGGACAGGATGGTGGCAAACTTGGAACTCTTTTATTTAATGTACAGGCTTTCCACATTGCTCAGCTTATCAAGGATTGCTGCCAAGGGTGCCAGGACGTGGGAGACCTGCCTAACGAAAAGTAGGCTTCTGGACAAAAGGAGAAGAGCTAATAAATTTTAAGTATGCTAATGGGGGTCAAGACAGGATTTGCCATTAGTTTGGCATGCATACTGAGAGACTGCTAAGAAAAGTGAATGAAGCACAAGAGGTGATGGTGGTTAGAAAGAAACTGAAATCCTACTCAAGAGGAAATGAAGACACCAGTGTGAATTTCCGAGGAACTGTACACATAAGAAACATTCAAGCAGTCTTCTGGTAAGGAACAAATTAGTAGGGGGTGGAAAGACTTCAAGAGGGAAAAAAAAAAAAAAAAGAAAAAATGCTATAAGGAATGATAAACAGGTAATAGGGAATATTTGGGAGAGGGTTTAATTGGTAACCGAATTTCAAATTCAAAACTGTTCTTCCAATTTTTTGATGTCTGGTGTGCACACAGAAAAAAATCACCTGCATAATCCTTGATGTTGCAGGAGTTCACAACAAGTCTCCCCAAAGTGTGCCTTGGCATGTGGACTATTTTGAGCTGAAACATTCCAGACCTCCTGGACTCAAGAGAAACTGTCCTCCCCACCAGCTACCTAATTCTAAAATGGCTGTCTTTTTCAGAATAAGAGTTATTACCAGAGATAGATATTATCTGAGTGACCCATCTGTATGGTAAGACAAACATATAATGACCAAACATCTGCTCTTCTTACTGCCCTGTGAATTGTCCTCCTCCGCTTTGAAGCCCCAGGCTTCTATGCCATGTCTTAGCTTAGGATGGCAATATATACTTCATTTTATCCTTCTGTCTTTAAACCTTTCATGTATGTAGGGTCCTTGTATGTACGAAATTAAGTTCAAATTTCCCTTATTAATCTGTCTCATGTCAATTTAATTCTTAAACCAGCCAGAAGAATCTTTGAAAGGTAGAGAGAAAGTGTTCCCTCCCAACAATATAAACTAAGGAATAAAATTATTATACCAAAATAATACATATTGACACAAAATAATAAAATTTTATATAATGTGTTAATGACTGAAATGAGAGGACTTAATTGAATCATTTTCCTATTCCATAAAGAAAATCAGTATAAGAAAATCATAGACTTCTGGGCTAAAAGGAACTTTGGAGTCACCTTGTTCAGCTACCTATGCTTAAGCTCCAGGCATCACAATTACCGACTGGTGAAAAGAGAAGATTTACAGAATTGCTGTAACGGCTTTACCAAAAACTGTAATTAGAAAGTGGACTTTTGCTAGTTATATTAAGGTCCTTTAGGTGTACAATCCTTACCCAACCCTTGAAGGGAAAATATAATTAAAAATAAAATCTTTTCCCAACCCAGAAATCCTCTCCACAAAGGTAGTAGAGAGAGAAAACACTTTTATTATTGAGTAAGCATTAAACCAGAATGTGATGTGCATTATAGGCAATTTGCTAAGAGACTGCAAAGACAGAAAGATATCGCAATCTTTTATATAGCCAAGCCGATACAAGCTGAAGGGGAGCAGAATTTGCCCCCAAAATATGTCTCTTTGGCATAAGGATTATTTTAGGCTAATTGTTTTTAAGAAAAGGCAGATGTAAGAAAAGCTCTGAAAACCGAGAAGTCGCTCTTTTGTGAGAAACATTTACGTTTATAAGAGAAATCCTCATTTGTAAGGATGTCTGACTCTCTGCACCAGGAAGTGAGAATGTCTAAATACCTAGAAACTCCGGGGAGCCTGGGTGGCTCAGTGGGTTAAAGCCTCTGCCTTCCACTCCGGGGAGCCTGGGTGGCTCAGTGGGTTAAAGCCTCTGCCTTCCGCTCAGGTCATGATCCCAGGATCCTGGGATGGAGCCCCACATCCGGCTTTCTGCTCAGTGGGGAGCCTGCTCCCACACCAACACCCCCCCCCCCGCCTGCTTCTGCTCTCTCTCTCTGTCAAATAAATAAATAAAATCTTAAAATAAATAAATACCTAGAAACTCTATCAATGGAGAAGGCAGAAACTAAAATCTGTATATCCACCATTCCCTTGATTACTATACTTTGCTGGGTAATCTGCCATAACCACCCTCTCCTTTCCTCCAAGATCCTTTGTTTTTAGTAAAGATGGTAATTAAGGTGGTGGCTTGAGCCATGTGGGGAGTTACTCAGTTTTCCAGGGTGTACCTCGTGAATACAGGAGGTATACATGTTATTAAACTTCTGTTTGTTTTTCTTCTATTACTCTGTCTGTTATTACAGGGGCAGGGTTGGTGGGGGGAGTCTGAGCCAGCAACCTAGAAGGGTACAGAGAAATTATTTTTTCCTTCCCCACAAATGCATTACATACAAGTTTCTTTCAAGATATACAATAACTATCCTCAAGTAAGAGAACTTGAAAATAGCATTTGTCATATGCAGTTTATCTTAACCTTACCTAGTAGTTGAGGTTACCATCTGTGTTAGCGAACCAGCTCTGTCTATAGAAAAACAAACTTCTCAGATCTTTGTGATAGGAGATAGTTTTGCAAGCTGCCCACCCTCCTACAGACTCTGGGAGATAGGGGGTGTTTACATTTGAAAGAGATGGTTCCCAGGTCCTAAAGAAGGACATTTGTCACAAAAAGTCTTCTCAGATATTTTCCAAAAGAGGGCTAATTACTCTTCAAAGGGATTTACATACATTTCAAAGAGAAAAGCCAGTTTTCTAAAGGAAAGGAAATACTCTGAGAAAAAGGAGGTGAGTGAGATCTCTTCCCTTATTTTCAACAGGGATAATTAAACCTCTTCTTTCAAATTTGTGTCCCAACACCTTATAGTCACCTTGGTTTTCCCATGCTAATACCCTGAGTTGTCCCAGTCCTACACGGGCTGCTTTCTATAGTGGCTGGTACTGCCTATAGATGTCTGTGGCAGTCAGAGGACCCATGAACCTGCTGACATTGGTTTTTGAATGTGTTTTTTGGATAAATGGGTAAAGGACATGTAGCTTTCAGGATTTTCTCATTTTGTGTTATCAAGAAATCCCTCTATATGTTCAGTCACCTGCTAAGAATCTCTACTTCCTATGTCTATCTGATAGCATCATCTTCTTCACAACCTAAAAAGAAGATCCTCATTTTTCCTTTATTTCATGTATCAAGTCCAGCATTTTCCTGGCTCCCTGTGATGAGGGAGCAGGAGGCTGGCTGAAGACAAAGCAAAAGCTGGCACCTTGCACCCCCTCTCCACCCACTACCCTCGGTAATATGTGTGACATTCCTCAGGCACCCCTGACTGCCCTAAAAGAAAAACAAATAGTTAACTTGCAGAGATCACAATCCTGCAAGACAGGAATCTCCCAACTATCTTGAAGTTAATGGCTTGCTAAAAGACAACACTGATCAAGCCAGGAGACCACCGGTATCCCGGCACCTTGTAGGCCCTCTTTAGCATATGAAAACTCCGTTGAAACCTCCCTTTCCCTCACCTTCCCCCAACCGCAGCGTACATAACCTGCCATCCCTCACAACCCCGGACAGCAGCTTTTTCTGACCATGGGTCCTGTCCCCATGATTTAATAAACCACCATTTTGCACCAAAGATGTCTCAAGAATTCTTTTTTGGTCATCGGCTCCGGACCTCAGCCCACCGAATCTCACCTAGGTTCTAGAACTTCATCACCTGTTGCCAACTTCCAGGCTGTTCTTCTGCAAATCTCCTTATAACTTACCTTCTTCTGGTCTGTGAAATCCAGTGTCTGTGCCACCTTTTTTCAACCATTTTGTTCACAATCTACTGGTACCCAGTCATTTGTGCAATAATAGTGGGTAATGCAAAATAGTTATCATGATGAGCTATTCATTAGTGGATTTCATAATTCTTTTGGGGGGATGTGGATTTCATAATTCCTTAACTTCTACATCAGGTGCTTTCCATTCTACTCATTTCTGTATCTATTCAGACTGCCACAAATCTCGATCTTGATTTCTACTTCTAGATTATTTAAAATTTAGATTTCACTCTTCTGTCATGTCTTTCATCCTACAAACTCTTTGTCTTCCTGTGCTCTTGATTTCATCCTCTAGAATACTCTCCCAAATATTTACTGAGTATTGTCTCTTCAGTTTTCTGCTCTACAGCTCACCTCTTCTTTGACATCCAGACAAATTCAAGTTTTACCTATCACTTCCTTATGACAAGAAGCCAAAAAAAATGAAACTTTCTTTTAATTTTATCTCTGCCTATTCTTGTGCTTAAAACAACTTTATGGAATCCCCATTTTATGCAAGATAAATTTCAAGTCATTTAGCATGGCCTTTTGCACCTTAGCTTTGGCTATGTTTTCCAATTTCATTTCCACACACTACCCTATGCTCTATTAGAATTCTTGTCTGAATATAGCAAGTGCTTTGATTCTCCTATGCATTTATTTATTATATTCTTTGTGGGTAGAATATCCTTTCCTTTTTAAAATCTCTTTAACATGATTTCTATTCATTTGTTTCAATTCTCTCTGCCACTGGCTGAGTCAGTTCAGTGGCAATTAATGTATATTGGATTATCACCTCTTCCATCGAAGTAATCGTTGAAACACCTTCTTGGAACACACTAAACACTGCTTAAAAATTATTTTCTTCATTTTATAAATGACTATGCTCTTCTATATCTAATGCCAAACTATTTTTCTAGCAATATCCATTTTAGTTATATAAATCTTTTCAGTCAATTTAGTTTATTCATTGTTCCAGAAACTACTCCCATTTTTACTTTGCTTATAATTCCTTATTCCATATGCTTCATAGTTCTAAATCCAAAAGATAATTCAAAGGTTGATTCATCTCACGTCTTCCTTTAAACCTTTCCTGGCCACCATAACTTCATGTGATTTATCCTTTCTGTGATTCAGTAAGTTATATACCTATACTTTGTTCTTATGCTATTTTGTACACATAATTACCATTTAATGAT
Source organism: Lontra canadensis (assembly GCF_010015895.1). Lineage (NCBI taxonomy): Eukaryota > Metazoa > Chordata > Mammalia > Carnivora > Mustelidae > Lontra > Lontra canadensis. The sequence goes on from NW_022631008.1 coordinate 20,911,853, forward strand.
GAAAAGGCCCATATTTTATGAAAAGCATTGCTTATTATAAATGTTCAAATTGGTCATTATTTTTCTCCTTATTCTATTTTCTTATATTGCTAACTAAAAGAAGTAAAGATATACCTGGCTCATTTAGGGAGGTCAGTTTGGAAAGCACTTCCAACTCATAAGCTTTAGAGCTGTCAGTCAGACTCTAAGAGCTGCCAGAAGCTGCAGAGAGAAATGATAGTCTTAACTAATCCTCTGAATATAATGTGTTACTATTTGCAAAGCAAAAGTAATTTTTACCTGACTATACCAGTTTTAATTTATAGGCAACATAACACTATTTTACTTATACAATATTCTTTGAGTAAATTTAGCCTCCTGGACTTTAATCATTATTTTAAAAAGTCACAGAAGTTGACCATAGTTGACCCTCGAATAACATAAGTTTGAACTGTATGGGCCCACTTATGTGCAGATTTTTTTTCAATAGATATATTGGAAAATTTTTTGGAGATTTGTGACAACTTGAAAAAACTCACAGATGAACCATGTAGCCTAGAAATGTTGAACATTACATGTTTCTAATACTGTATTATAAATATGACTATAATATTCTATGCTATAAAAATTTTATAACGATTCATTCAATAGTATATAGGTCAGGCTACCATGAAGGAATCATATTAATTATACTAGGCCATTATATAGCAATCACATTGCTGCTTCTTCATTATCAATCCATGAATCATTCTATCTGTAAATAAATATGAATTTCTTTTTCACATTATCTTTTCATTTTTGATGTCGAATGTTAGTAATACCTACAATATCTATAATGTTTTGTTTAAGAATATTGATACAGTTGAGATAACTCATAACAGAGGATATAAACTTATGGTATTAACAAATACAGTACAGTACTGTAAATGTGTTTTCTCTATGATTTCCTTAATGGCACTTTATTTCCTCTAGACTGCTTTATTGTAATAACATCATATATAATACATATAACATACAAAATATGTGTTAATCAACTGTTTATGTTATTGGTAAGGCTTCTGGTCAACAAGAGGCTATCAGTAGTTAAGTTTTTGGGGAATCAAACTTATACCTGCATTTTTTTAGCATCCCATGGTGGTCAGCCCCCTAACACTGATGAGGAGCAAAAGTCAACTGTGTATAGTCATGTTATTTATCTTCATCTCGTTTTCTCATTTTTCTCAGAAATTCAAATGTTCAGCTCATTACTCCATTAATTTTTTTGCATTTTCCACTCATCTCTAGAGCATCTGAGTTTCTTGACTCAGACTCCAATGATTCTGTCTCTGACTTCCCTCCTGTCTCAAAGGAATAGCTCCTCTCCTTCCAAAAGTCAGCTTGTACTTTGGTTCCATTTCTCATTGGTCTCTTCCCAAACCTTATATCAACAGCAGAGAAAACTATTCTCACTTACCATCATCTTCTCCTTCTATATCAAGACAAACATGCAAACCAAAAAAAAAAAAAAAAAAAAGGTGCTAATCTCTCAATTTCTCTTTCTCATTAAAAGTCTCAGAAAATAAGTCAATATTACACCTGTTACTTTTTAAAAAAAAAACCTTTATTTATTTATTTATTTATTTGAGAGAGAGAGTGAGAGAGGGGTGAAGGACAGAGGGAGCAGACACCCCCCCCCCCCCCGCCACTCCTCACCTCCCACCCCCAAGCTAAGCAGGGAGCCTGATGCAGGGCTCAATCCCAGGACTCTGGTATCATGACCTGAGCTGAAGGCAGATGCTCAATCAGCTGAGCCACCCAGGGGCCCCTATATCTGTTACTGCAGACAGAATATGAATCTCAGTGTAGGTGATGACTGATCATGTGACTTTGAACAGCCCATGTAACCTAACTGAGTTTCAGTTTTCTCATGTAAAAATGAAATCATTCTTACCTCAATCATTCTTACCTCATATAATGTTGTAAATTAAAAAAAAAAAGATAAAATACCTATTCAATATTTTTTGCTTTGCAAATAATTCTCAAGCATTTCTAGGGAAAATCTCTTGAATCTAGTCTTATATGTTCAACAATCTGCTTGACAAAGTTGCTGAATCCCACTCCCCATTTCTTTCAAACATCCACTGCTCTTACAGCCTTTTCAGAATCATGTTTTCTTTCCCCTATCCTCCATTATGTCATTAGTCTCTAAGTGATTCCTCCTTTCCTTTCAGATCTAATTGACTATTGCCTAAACTAAAATAGTTTCTAAAAAACCTTTTCACTCTTCCAATCAGCCCCTCTTCCCATCCATCTCTGCTTCTAGTCATTTTTTCAAAAACTACATAAATCCCTCCTTCAAAATCCTTCAAGTACTTCCCAAAGGCAACCAAAACAAACTAAAATGTATCATTCCTTCAATATGACTTGGTATTCAGGCTTATATTCTGCTATTGACTTTTTTTTTTTTTTTTTACTATAGCCAAATTGATCTATTTACATTCCTTTGGATATATCCCTTGCTTCTTAGCTTCTGGGTTTTGCTCCAGCCCTTACCTCCCTCTGGAACTTTTTCTCACCCATCCAACTGCGGAAAACCAAATACATTCTGATTTTGACATCAACTCCTTTATATCTAGAAATGATCTTGTTCTTTTCCGAACACATTGATACTGTATTTTATCCCTTTGGTGGCTTACCTTTTCAGATTATACCACTGGATTAAACATAAAATGCCCCCCCCCCCCCCCCCAGTATACACATTCACAGAAAGATTAGTTCTATCCACTTAGTATCCTTTGGCGTAGACAGTAAATATTTTCCAATGGATAAACTTCAAAAATAAACATGAAATCTAAGGGCCCCTGGGTGGCTCAGCTAATTAAGCATCTGGTTCTTGATCTCAACTCAGATCTTGACCTCAGGGTCATGAGTTCAAGCCCCACTGGGCACCATGCTGGGCATGGAGTCTACTTAAAAATAAATAATGAAAAGAAAAGAAAATCTACTGTTCAGTGGTAGTAGAGGTAGAAAAATAAACAAAGATAGATGTAAATTTACGATTTAACTAATATTAATCTATAAAAACATATTCTCATAAATAAATATAAAGCCTTACAATGATCTGTCTTTGAAAACACAGCTGTCATAGATTCTCCTGATCAGGGTTTATATTATGTTATTTAAGTGGAAAGATACTTTAGAGATGATTTTAACCAACCCATTCATTTTATAGATGAAGAAACAGAAGTATTAAAGGACTTCTCAGTCTGTTTCTCTATATTTCTGCTCAGTTAAGCATTTCTATTTATTCTGTGCCTAAACCTTTATAGGAAAGGACCTGTTAATTAGGTAATTAGTCCTTATTCCTCAAATTAAAATGTCCTTCTTCAATCTGGCAGGTGAACAGAAAATTGTTTACTCTTTCCAGCTATCACTAAACGAAGATTTTTCCTCCTGACTTTCTTCCTGCTTTTCTAATGGCCAATCAGGAAACTTTGGGGATAATTAAGTAAATAGGACAAATCACAAAGTCCTCTGTTCCCTTCAGCTATCAGTAAGTTAATTCTGAAATATTTTTAGTTTTTCTTGAAATGATTCCTTGATCTACACATTAAGTTCTTAACTGATAACAAATAGGTAATTCCCTAGATATGACCATAACTGGCTTGGTCTCATCTAAGGAAAAGGAATGATGTGGAACCAGACTAGGACTTCTGTGGGGGTGAATATAGGACAAAATGTTTGGAATGGCACAGAGCCCTGTCTTCTAGGTAGAAGCAGTCCCCAACATGAAGGTTTTCTAGATATTTAGAAAGGAAAGATCTTCCCAGAAGAGATAAAGAGTTTGAGAAGAAACCCATTAATTGGAAGGAACATAAAGAGGAACTGGGGAGAGAGAGTCAGAACTCAAGTGCACCAGAACTTGGAGGTGGGATGGTGCTCTCTGCCCCACAGGAAACTGGCTTCAGGTAATCAAGAAAATAAGGGAAAAATCTGAGTTAAAAGAACTTGAAGGTTTGGAGGGGAAAATTAGTAAATTTGTTGACCAGAAATTCTGCAGGAAAGCTGACAGTGTAAATTAGAACATTAGGAATGGAATCGGCAGCATTGTCAGAGGTGCTGGGACACAAAATGTTTCCCTTTCTCTGGCTGTCCAGAGACTGAGCCAATAAAATGGGCAGCTGATTTCCAGCTGGAATAGGCAAGTCCAACAGAAATCACACTTACTCTCTCAGTTCTCTAAGTAACAGTAAGAAATACCTAAAATTATAGAAGATAACTTGAAAATGATTAATATATAGGAATTGCCACTCAAGTCATTAATCATGTATAAAAGATATGAATTAACCAATTCAATAATATGGGTAAATATTTGAAATCTTAAGTCATAATCAAACTGTAAAAATAAGTAATAAGATATTAATTTTAATATAACTATATGCTTTGCTATAGGTGTTCACTCTTTATTACGTGTTTTTTAAAAAGATTTTATTTATTTATTTGATAGAGAGAGACATAGCGAGAGAGGGAACACAAGAAGGGGAGCAGCAGAGGGAGAGGGGGAAGCAGGCTTCCCACTGAGCAGGGAGCCTGACTTGGGGCTCAATCCCAAAACCCTGGGATCATGACCAGAGCCAAAGGCAGACACTTAACAACTTAGCCACCCAGGTGCCCCTACTACATGTTTTAATGACATAAATTTACTGCTTAATAAAATTTCAATTTTTATTTCTAAAGGAAGTATTTCTCTATAATTTTAATTTTTACTTCTAAAGGAAGTACTTCTCTAAAGGAAGTATTTCTCTAATGTGGTTCATAACAAATCTTGTAGGAAAAAGTAAACCAGGAGTTGCTAACAATATATCTGCAACTAGTTTAAGATAACAGTAAAACTAAGGAACTGTAATAAAATTGGTAGGTAGATTCATACGACCATAAGTGAAACTCACCATCACAATGAGTTTATTCTTTATTTATCTATGTCAATGCCAGGAATGCTACTTTCCAAATGTTAATCATTTGATGAATGTTTTTTATTAATTTAATTATAAATATTAGTCTTTTTTAATAGCATATTTGTTTTATATTGGGCTTGGGGATCAGAAAGACGTGAGCTTGAATTCCAGATGTGCTACTTAGCATCTGTTCGGCTCTGGGGATATAGCTAACTTTCCTAAGCCTCTATGGTTTCTCAACCATAGATGAAAAAGACCCACTTCATTCAGTTGTTTTAAGGATTTAATGTTACAAAATATGTTGTCATTAACTTACCCTTTAATTTGAAATTCCCTAACGCTATTCTGTTTGAGTTACAGAGGCTAAATGAAGAAAAGAGATATCAATTTCATCATCACAAGCAACAGCCTCTGAAAGCATTTACTAAACATGTATTAGATTGTGACACTGTATAGCAATGAGAAAACCACAGTGGGTTTTTTGTTGTTGTTGTTGTTTTTATGGTCTGGGTGATAATTTTCTTTAAAACCTTTCCTGAGTTCAAAAACAAAAGGGCTTTTCTGACCGGTCACCCTCATCAAGGGAAAAGATTGAATGTCTCATCAAGCAGTACACCCCTGACTGTTTTAAGTACAAGTCCTCCTGGAGAACTCAAAGTTTTGCTCACTGAACCACAAAATTAAAGTACCATGGAAGAAATCCAGAGTAGCTACAATGCCCAAATATGTATCACACAATACTGAAAGCCTTCAAAATTACTGTATTTACAAAAGGGTTTAGCAGATGAAGTAAATGAAAGTTTTATGATCTAAGAAAAGAAACACAATTTTAGTTAACTAGCACTTTTCTACTGTTCTAAACCTTTTAATGGGTGCAGAGGGAATTTGCACTTACTGAAGTAGATCAGTGAAATGATAATTTGTCTTTGAATAGAATACTTTTATCCCATTAATCTCTGCCATTATGGTAGGAGATAAGATGTAAGCCAATGACTAACTGAAAATTAAGGTCCAAAAAGGAGGAAATGAAACAAAAGAATAGCTTATGTCACATTATACAATATGTATGATAAAATGAATCTTACATAACCATTTATTATAATCATTTAATGTCAATTATATGCACTTAATTGTGCTTGATTTGTCTTTATAGTTATTATAAATCAGTCCCTTTAAAAGCTATATTTTATTATTATTTTTTTTACAGTTAACAGAAACTATCTAGAGCAGAGACAATAGAGAAAAAACAAACAGGTTAAAAAAATATCAAAGAATAAAGACAACTTTAAGACCTTGAGTGGGGGGGTGCCTGGGTGGCTCAGTGGGTTAAGCCTCTGCCTTCGGCTCAGGTCATGATCTCAGGGACCTGGGATCGAGTCCCACATCGGGCTCTCTGCTCAGCAGGGAGCCTGCTTCCCTCTCTCTCTCTCTGCCTGCCTCTCCATCTACTTGTGATCTCTCTCTGTCAAATAAATAAATAAAATCTTTAAAAAAAAAAAAAGACCTTGAATGGGATATAAGTGTCTTAAGATTATAATATTTCCTCTCATGTTTTCTATATTTGGTGCTAAAGAACAAAATTGATGCCCTTTGAAAAACAATAATGACATGTTACTAATGTCAGTAAACAATGCTTCTAAAATTCAAAAAAAATATTTGCTGAAGGTAAATTAATAATCAGTAAGTAACTAGTCAGGGAGATTATTGAGTACATTTTGTAAATTTTCATTTTAATATTTTTATTATTAAATAAACTATTATTAAAATGTTATTATAAAACAGGTAGAAAACAAACTATTACAAGTGCACAAACATTCACTACCCATCTTAAGAAATAAAACATAACCAGTACAGTTGTAAGTCCCTGTATATCTTGCCAAAAGACATTTTCTACTCTTCTACACACAGGTAACAATGACTATTAATTTAGGGTTTGTCATTCTTAGGAATTTCTTTATAATTTATACATACACACAGTTATTTCTTCTCATTTCATTTTGGCTTATTCTGTTTCCTAACTTGGAATTAGGATGTTTGGTTCATTAATTTTGAGCCTTTGTTCTTTCCTTATAAAATTTTTAAAAAGCAATAAATTTTTTTCTCTATTTATTACTTTAGATGGATCCCCAAAGTTTTGAAAGTCATTTAGTCAAAGTTTTATAGTCATTCAGTCCCAAATATGTTCCCTTTTGCATTATAATTTCTTTGATGGATGTGCTATTTAGAAGATGTTTGTTTAAAGTTATTCTTTTAAAATTCGTCCTTAAATTTATTAACACTAACATTATGGCTACATATACCAGATCTTTGAAATTTGTTGAGACTTTGTGGCCTAGTACAAGGTCTATTGTACTTGACAAGGTCAAGTTTTTTGACAAGAATTGTCAAAGGTCAATTTTTGTAAATTTTGAGTGCAAGTGAAGAATGTGACCCCTGACTTCTAGCAAGAAGTGTCCAATATCTGTAAAAGCCACTTTGGTTTAAGACAGTCAGCCATACCATGGAATTTTACTTCCGATAATTCTAGTAAAGTAAAGCCAAAGGAACTTATAAGGATATATGTACAAAGCTATTCACGGCAGGGTTAGTGGAAAAAAATTTAATATCCATCAGGAGGACATTTATTAATAAATTATTGAATTATGTAAAAAATACTATTCAACATTTTTAAAGAGGAGGTAAATTCTTAAGTATAAACATGAAGAAGCATCTATTGTATATTTTAGACTAATATATATGCATGTTTATATATGAATATACACAAACTCTCATGTGTATTTGGATTTTGAGAGAGAGAGAGAAGAGCTGGAGGGAGAGAGCTGAGAAAGGAGGAGGGGGTAGAGAGGGAAAGGCAGTGAGGGAAGAGAGGGACAGAAAAGAAAGGTTTTTGCACCTATTATTTAAAACTTTCGCCTATTTTTTTATATAGCATTAAATTGCTGTAGCATTGTATAGCATTAAATTAATATAGCATTCCTCTCCCACTCAACAAAAGGGGTGGAAGTAAATTTTTTAAATTGGGTGGTATAATTATGAGAGATAAAATGTGTCCCATAATTTCCATTTCCTCTCTTTCTAGAATGATGATATGTTTGTTCAACAGAGAAAAAGAAAACTATAAGAAGCTATATCTGCAATTCAGGATGGAAAATTGATGGTCTGCATGACATCTATAAAATAGGAAAGATCATTTACAGAGAGATTCAACAAATTAGGGAGACAGAATCACTGGGTCAAGATGGCTGACAGAATGTAATCAATGAGTTTGGGAAAGCATTAAGAAAAGTGTTCAAATAAATGAAACAAGATGGGAGGGAGACAAACCATAAGAGACTCTTAATCTCACAAAACAAACTGAGGGTTGGTGGGGGCAGGGGGGTAGGAAGAGGGTGGTGGGGTTATGGACATTGGGGAGGGTATGTGCTATGGTGAGTGCTGTGAAGTGTGTAAACCTGGCGATTCACAGACTTGTACTCCTGGGGCTAATAATACGTTATATGTTTATAAAAAAATTTAAAAATTAAAAAAAAATTTTAAAAAGTGTTCAAGTTACAGGGATGGAGAACAGGGTGGATTGGGCTCCCACTATTTACTGAGCTAAGAAAAACAAGAGGAAGGACAGATTTTAGGGGAGGGACAGTGGTTATGAACGCTGAGTCTATCTGTAACATTAAGGTACAGAAGTTTAGTAGATAGTTAACTATGGGTTTCAGGAATTAAAGAGAAAGAGCTAGGTTGGGATATTTATATTTCATAGTTGAAATCACGGGATTAAATAAAATTTTCTGTATGAATAATTTGTTTAAAAATGTGAACAGTTTGCTTTTCCATTGTTAGTGGTTTCAGCCCTGATATTGGCCATGGCTAAAATCATTGGTATATCAGCGATTACCCTAGCTTCACTGTCTGCTCAAGATACTTAATTTTCAAAGACTTATTAATACTTATCTAATTATTTTTAAATAAACCAAAGGATGGTTGTCAGAGAAAAAGGCCACAGAAGGGGCTTAGCTGCTAGTGTACCAGATATGTAAACTGACATGATTTTCTAAAGGGCTTCTCTGAGGTTTACTTAACACAGAATAAATAGCACATGTTTAAAATGTACAATTTGGATACCTGGGTGGCTCAGTTGTTAAGCGTCTGCCTTTGGCTCCCAAATCGGGCTCCCTGCTCCACAGAAAGCCTGCTTCTCCCTTTCCCACTGCCCTTACTTGTGTTCCCTCTCTCACTGTCTCTCTATCAAATAAATAAATAAAATCTTAAAAAAAAATAATAAAATGTACAATTTGATGAGGTTTGGCAAATGTTTACACAATGAAACCATTGTGTAAACCAATGTTTACACAATGAAACAATTAAGAGGAGGAAAATATCCATCACCCAAAAACTATCTCTGCTCTTTTAAATCCCTATTTCTGACCTCCTCTATAATCCCCTCTATCCTTAGTCTCTAGTAGACCACTGAACTGCATTGTGCCACTACAGAATATTTGTATTTCCAGAAGTCTATATAAATGGAATCATGCAATATATACTAATTTTTGTCTGCTTTCTTTAAGAAAAATAATCCTGAGATTCATCCATATTGATAGATATATTAAAAATTTATTTGTATTGTTGAGTAGTATCCCATCATACAGAGATATGCCAAAATTTGTCCATTTACCTGTTAAGGAGGATTTCGGTTGTTTCCAGTTTTTGTCTATTATAAATAAAGCTCATAAAGTCTTTATATGAAAATATGCTTTAATTTCTCTTAATACTTAGGAGTAGAATGGCTAATGCAGTTTTTAGGGGCATGTTTAACCTTTAAAAAAACTGCCAATTATATCCCCACACGTTTTTACTATTTATATTCCAAACATAAGTATACAAGAATTCCAGTAAGATTACATCTTTGCCAATAATCGATATAGTCTTCTTAAAAATTTTACTTTCTAATATGTATGTAGGATATTTCATTGTGAGTTTAATTTACATTTCCCCAAAAACCAGTTATGTTGGGTAGTTTTATCATGTGTTTATTATCTGCATATCTTTTTTTGAAGTATCTATAAAGTCTTACTAACATTTGAATTATTTTTTATAAATCTTATATGCAAGTCATATCATCTATGTAATTTCCAAATGTGGCCTATCTTTTCATTTTCTTAAAGTGAACTAAAACACAAAGGGTCTTAATTTTGTTGAAAACCAACTTCAATATTTTTGTGCATCATGCATTTTCATTTGTGTCATGTTTCTAAGAAATGTTTGCCCGACCTGGTCCATCTGTGTGGCAGAGGCAGTTGGGCGTCCAGCTCCTGGTTTCAGCTCAGTTCATATCAGGGCTGTGAGACTCAGCCCTGTGTCCAGATCCCCCACTCAGTTGGCTTGAGATTCTCTCTTCTCCCTCTGCCCCTCTCACTTGTGCTCTCTCTCTAAAAATAAAAATTAAAAATTAAAAAAAAAGAAAGAAATCTTTGCCTGACTTAAGGAGACAAAGATTTTGTACTGTGTCTTCTTCTAGAAACGTTATATTTTTAGGTGATATATTTAAGACTATGATCTGGTTTAGGAAATCATTATACATGATAGACGGTACTATTTGATGTTCACTGTTTTGCATATGACTATCCAATTATACGCATGTATGTGTTGGAAATATTATCCTATTTCCACTGAATTGCATTTTGAGGCCTTTGTTTTTACTTTAAAAGGGGAACTATGCTTGATGATATATACTACTACATATTATAAAATTTTCTAAGTGTTAAAAATGACTTATGAGATTATAAATTGCCTTAAAATGGGGAACAAATTGAAAAAATGACCATAGGTCCACAAATAAATTAATATTGAGTTACAGTTGAGAATCTCCTACCTGTTCATCCTTATGGCAAGACAGATGCTTTGTCTGAAATGTAATATATTAATATTCTGGAGGCAGGGTTCTAATTAAATAATTCTATCCTATCTCAGGGGCTCTATGATGCTTAGAAGACCAGGGAGTGAATGTCCCTTTCCAACTGCAGTCAGCACATATCAATAGAATATAGGACACCTGTTTTGTCACACTTAACTTGAGAAATCATTATACCTTCAAAATTAAATTTATTAAAATTCATATCTGAGAAAAACCTGATTATTTGCATTTTGGGCATCTATGTATCACAAATCAAACGTGATGGGTTGGTAAGAAATGGAGCTCAAATACCAAGAGAGATAAAGACTGTTTTGATACTAATTAGTGTTGCCAGATTGAAAGCTTACCCCCATGTGATTCCTGTTCAGCTCGAGGTTCATTAATCACTTACGTTTAGTGAGATCCTCCTGAGAAATGCTGCCATGCGTTAAACAAATATTATGTAAAATTTAAAAAGTAATAATTTTCTCCAAAATTGAGCTCAATTCATCCTTCAAGGACACATGCACAGCCCACAGGTATGATCAGAATTCCCAAGATAAGTAGAAGCAGCTCTACTAAGTTTTTCATGAGCTATCAAGGGAATGCCCTCTGTGTTTCTCCAGGGATTAGCTCTATCTTTGTTGTCTGAAGGAGAATCAGATATATTCTGTTCATATTCTAGTATCTGAAGTCTTTGATCAGGATTCAGTCACTTATAGTAATTACAATCTGCCCATTTCTCAAATGCAAATGCCCCTGAGAAGTAGATAAAATTAAGCTCCTCACGTTTTAGAGAATGTGTTCTTAAAAATGGAATGTACAGCCTCTGCCCCCAGAAGTTCCTCAGAAAAGGCATCAGACCCCTGAAAAGTGCCAACTTTTGTGTGCAGGACAGGCTGTCTATACCATGGGATAAATAGCAAGCCCCTGGGTGAGGAAACATTAAGAAGTATGAACCAGGGAAGTGTACTTCTATTAAATGGCCTTCTGTGTGAATGGCTTTATTCATTTAGTGCTGTATGAAGGATTTTCCACAATTCTTTTTATTGTGCTCATAATCAAAATGAATGGAAACACATTGTGTTGCCATATTATGCCATACAACATATTATGCCACATAAAATGTTGCCATACTGTGTAGTATTATTGTCTCATATTTACCTAACACTTCCTTCATTTTCATTACCTTTTATTTTCCTATTGCAAAATAAGTTTTTAAAGATTTATTTATTCATTTTCGAAAGAGAGAGCACATGCAAATTGGGGGAGGGGTAGAAGGACAGAATCTTCAAGAAGACTCCCTACTGAGTGCAGAGCCCAATGTGGGGCTTGATACCACAACCCATGAGACCATGACCTAAGCCAAAACCAAGAATTGGATGCTCAACCAATACCAGACCTCCCAACTGCAAAATAATTTTTATCCTATGTATTTCACATCTACATTTTGGTACAATTCCCAAAAGCTGAACATTTTCTGTACTTTAGTTATCATTAAACTGCTTTTAAATAAAATTTTTATTTTAGTAAAAGGAAAACTATATTACACAGTGTGCATGTCTGACCTTTCTTCCAGAGTCCATTTTAGTGATATGGCTTTGCTGATGACCTATTTTAGACATCATTTTGATTGTTCCCCTGGTCTGTAGGCACACCACAAAGTGAGGAGCTTACCTGTCTTTAGAGAGCCAGCTTAGGCAATCTAGCTCTATTTCAGGCAAAGCAGACATTAAAGTCTACAATCAATGGAAGAGAGGAATGCTATAGAACTTGCAGATTCACAGTGCCCCTAGAAAAGGACTGTGGCTGTTGCCTAAATGGAAGATAGTGTCTTCACTACCCCCTCTTCCACTAGCCAAAAGCTATACTGAAGCTTTCAGGATAGGACTTGGATAGTATTCTGACAGAAGTCAGTATTGAACTCTGTCATGGGTACCCAGGGCAAGGCTTTGGACGACCCTATAGATATAAATATAGATATAGACCCCATACTAAGCATGGATCAAAGTTATATGGCAAACAGGACTCAATGCATAGGAAAATATGAAGATAACAAATAGCAGGTGCCAAGCACTATACACCATACCGGAGCTATATGAGCAAAATATACCTTCTGTGTGCTAGAGCTACAACCTTTAGTGGTGGAGAAATGAAATAATATATAACACTGTATAGGAAGACTGCTGTAATCTCAAGTACTCCAGATGAAGAACTTTACAAAAATTCACCAAAGGTAGAAATGTAAATGATTTTTAAATAATATAAATTATTAAATATTATTATAATGGAGTTTGAATTTATTGGCTGCTGGGCGGCAATAATAACCTGAGCTTCTCCCTAAAGCAGATCTCAGCTATAGGCACCAACAGAACGGCTCCAGGACATGAATTTTGAGAGCAACTCTGCAGCCATCCAAATATATGCCACACTAGTTGTGCATGCCAGCTTTTCTCTCTTCCTCACTTTTTTTGGGATATCTACAAGAAGAAAGTGAATCCTTTTCATGAGAAATGTAGAATCCCAGGTAGACTAAAGATGCTAAATTGCTTATTCCTGCTAGATACTCTACTTCACTGGAATAGAATCTGTGTTCTATCTTGATACTGTATTACTTAGTAACTCACAATGTTAGTGTTCAATAAATAGTTTCTGAATGAATGAATGAATGAATGCATGCATCCATGCCTGCATTTCTTCCCTAGAGTATAATGTTGAAGAGAGCTGCCAAATGTTTCCCTGTATGTGCATGTGTGTGTGGAGCTCAACAGAAATATATGAGTATTTTCTAACTGTGTTGACAGAACGTAGGCCTAATCTATCATGAGAATTATATTCCCCTAAAGGTTTTAATGGAGGGTCTTACAAGCATGATCCACCATAAGTGATGTTATATATTAAAACCCCTGTATAATAAAACAGTTCATTAAATGGCAGTTATTTCTGCCTCTTTAAAATTTAAACAACTGGGATATTCTTATGGACTTAGAACATGTCATATACATACCACAGCAAATATAAGAAAGTAATTGAATTTGTATATTACTTTTTTTTAGAGTAAAAAATATTCCAGTCTTAGGATAAAAGAGCTGAGTAGAGATTTGGACAGCTGCCTGGCACTTAGGCTGTGCCACAATTTGCTATGCTGAAGATTCAAATTGGAAAATATCAACAGGGTATTAATTGAAATAAGTTATTTTGTTAATATAGTTAACCTTCCCCCTTGGATAATGTCAGGGGTTTCTGTTCAATATAGCAAACTGAATTTTAGTAAAAATAAGCACAAATATTTGGAAATTATAGTACATCAGAAAGTTGGGATATATTGATAAGCAAAATGTATTTATATTTATATATCAATATTATTCAGCAAAATGGTGTTCTTAAATTTGAAAATCATGTTAAATATTAGTCTAAAGCAAATTTTATTTTAATGGGACAGATACTTAACCAAAGAAGTGATATTGTACCTCTTACTTAATGCTTACCAAAAGGATATATAAATTATAGTGAACAAAATAATATGGAGTTGAAATGATTATTCTGAGAGAGTTGACTGAATCTAGGTTTGTCTTCTCAAAGCTTCAAAATTTCGGTATCCATCTACTCTAGGGAATATGGTGTTTAGACCTCTGATGCATAGAAGTGAGATATGCCAAACTTCATTGCGTTACTCCTTCAGTACTTTGATTTTCAAAAAAGTGGAAGGGAAGTAGGCTGCTGCCTACTTGTACAGTTTAGTTTATATTTTAACAAACTCTAATTTGGTATGTTCCACTTCATGAATATGCAGTATAAAGACATGATTGCAATAAAAACAATGCAGGGATTCACTACCTCTTTTTTGATTACTGAAATTAAGCTATTACCTTGTTCCCTCTACCAGTTACTTTTCTGGAGTCTCTCTTCTTTTGTCTATCTATGTCCCTCCCCTCCCCTCCACTTCCCTCCCCGCCACCCTCAGTGGCCATGGGTGGACTACATTTCCTTTTCCTAGTTTGGGAGAAGGACTGTGAGATCAGTGCTATCCTCAAAAACTCTGAATTGTTGCCTGCATGTTGGGACTCATCACTCACTTTGGGAAATTGGTTAAATCTTAAAGATAAGTATTTTGTTAACCTTGCTTAATTTCCCACACTTCCTTTCTAGCTTTCAGATATCTGGTGTTACTCAACTAAGAAAAAATGTTGTAAAATGTGACATGCAACTGTTAACATATTAAGGTGGGTTTTTTGGTGGTTGTTGTTGTTGTTGTTGTTTTTTTGCAAATGTGATGTGAAAGTAGAGCCCTAGGATACCAAATAATTTTCAGTAAATGCTTCATTGTAGAGTATATTAACAGTTGGATATCACATCCACATTCTGCCAACTTCTAGATGCTGAGGTAGGAGAAGGAAGGAGGTGCTGAGATTATAGTAGAGTGCTCATCAGTGGGTTCAGCACTCCTGCTGAGCTAGCCACTGGGTCTCATGCTCACGGGTACAGCTGGTGGCAAGTCCCTGCAATCAGAAGCCATCACTAACAGAAAGACTCTGCAGTCATTTTAATCAGTCTTCAGCAACACTAGCAATAAATGTACTAAGTGGATACATTTTCCTGGGAATTGCCACTGTGGCTTTAGTATTCTGCTTGAATAGAGACAGCATGATACAATGTAGAATCAGTGGTGATGGAATCAAACATTCTACTGGGTATGAGCCTAGGTTTATTCTATAAAGTTACTCTAATTTTTGATCTAGGGAACAACATTGTTAATTATCCACAAGGCAGATATACAGAAGGCATATGCAGTATGTCTAAGTCATAATTTAAGTGGACCCTAGAATATTTACACAATGGTGAAGAGTTGAGAAATACAGTATTTTATGTTTAAGCAAAATATGTAAGATTTGATCTAATGAATTTTTATAAGTTTTTCTTCTGCACACACATATGTGTAATTCAAAATGTCTAACGAACCTATAAGGCTTCGTTAAAAACCAACAATTCCCGTCCCTCTTCTCCCTACCCTACTCCATATCAGTAAACATATTTCTCTCTCTGAGCTAGTTAGCTATGTATATATTCAGAGGTTTGCCACATATTTCTTAAGTAATGTGCTTATATCGCTATACCATGCTTTTTTTGTTTATGTTCTCTATTTCCTATTGACCTCTTATTATGGAAGATGAGGCTATAGTTCTTCCATACTTCTGCTCCCATTCATTCCTCCATCCATCTTGCATACATACTTATGTCATTAAAATAAAGTTGCCATATTTTAGTTAAACTAGTATTTGGTGTTCTACTATTATTACTATTTAAATATTATAGATGAGCCATGAAATCTTCTCAAATTATGTTTTCTGTCTTACATGATTTTTTTCTTCCCCCTAGAGTTCATAATTGCTTCAGGCTCTCCACTGTCTCTAATGTTGTTTCATCCATCATTAATTTTCTTCCTTAAATGTAAATCTTCTCACAATTCATTTTTTAAAAATCCAAGTAATCTCTGTTTTTTCAACCTAAAAAATTTATTTCCTGTTTTTGTTGAAAACTTACAAAAGATACAAAAAAGTAAAAAAAAGAATAATTCTATAAGTATTCGGGTACTCAGTGTCTAGTTTGAGAAATAAAGGATTATATGAAATATAAGAATCGGCATGTACCTTCCTAATATATCCCCTCCCATTCATGTAAACAGTCCCAAATGTAGTGTTCATGATTCATATTTATTATTCTATACTTTTTCCATGAATATATACATACCAAAGAAAAATGTATTTTATTCAGGGTATTTTGAAATATTTTGGAAATGCTACCATACTGGACCAATTTCTTATGCCATACACACACAATAATAAAATGGATGAAAGACCTAAATATGAGACAGGAAACCATCAAAATCCTAGAGGAGAACACAGGCAACAACCTCTTTGACATCTACCATAGCAACTTCTTACTAGATACATCTCTGGAGGCAAGGGAAACAAAAACAAAAATAAAAGCTACTGCACAGTAAAGGAAACAATCAACAAAACTTCAGAATGGGAGAAGATATTTGCAAATGATAAAGGGTTAGCATCCAAAAATATGTAAAGAACCTATCAACTCAATACCTAAGAAACAAATAATCTGACTAAGAAATGGTCAGAAGGCATGAATAGACATTTTTCCAAAGAAGACATCCAGATGGCCAATAGACACACGAAAAGATGCTCAACATCACTCATCATCAGGGAAATCAAAACTACTAATAAGATATCACCTCACACCTGTCAGAATGGCTAAACTTAACAACACAGGAAGCAACAGATGTTGGCAAGGATACAGAGAAAGCAGAAGCATTTTGCCCTGGTGGGTGGGAATGCAAACTGGTGCAGTCACTCTGGAAAACAAAATGGAGTTTCTTCAGAAACTTAAAAATAGAGCTACCCTATGACCCAGGAATTGCATTACTAAGTAGTTATTCAAAGGATACAAAAATACTGATTGAAGGGACATATGCACCTCCATGTTTATCGTAGCACGATTAACAATAGCCAAGTTATGGAAAAAGCCCATTGATGGATGGATTAAGAAGAGGTGATATAGACTTCTATACTATACGTCTATACTTCTATACTATATACAATGGAATATTACTCAGCCATAAAAATGAATGAAATCAGCAAAAAGGTGAATGGAACTACATAGTACTATGCTAAGCAAAATAAGTCAGAGAAAGACAAATATCATATGATTTCACTCATATGTAAAATTTAAGAAACAAAACATGAATATAGAGGGAAAAAAGAGAGAGGCAAATCATAAAATATTTACTCTCTACTATAAAGAACAAACTAAGGGTTGCTGGAGGGAAGGTGGATAAGGGAGGCGTTAAGTAAAGGATGAGCACTGGGTGTTGTATGTAAGTGATGAATGACTAAATTCTACTCCTGAAACTTACTACACTGTAGTGGAATTTAAAGATTTTATTTATTTATTTGACAGACAGAGATCACAAGTAGGCAGGGAGGCAGGCAGAGAGAGAGAGGAAGGGAAGCAGGCTCCCTGCTGAGCAGAGAGCCTGATGCAGGGCTCAATCCCAGGACCCTGAGGGATCATGACCTGAGCCGAAGGCAGAGGCTTTAACCCACTGAGCTACCCAGGCACCCACTGTAGTGGAATTTAAATAAGGACTTCAAATTACAAAAAACAAAAACAAAAACAAACAACAAAAAAGAAAAAAAAAAAAAAAAAGAGAGAGAGAGAGAGAAGAAAAAAGAAATGCTACCATAATATTGTCAAAATATAAAATGAAGACCAAAAGTGAAAATTCCCTGACCAGACAAAACCATTTAAATCATGTAAGCAAAACTAAATCTAGTTTATTTCATGAATATAAGCAAAAGTTAACTAAGGTTATTTCTTGTAAATTCCTCTAATAATCATAAAAGGAACTTACATCATTTTCCTAAAATAGTATAAAATAATCATGTTTAATCCCTGCTCTCTAGAACCTCCGTTGTAATAGCCAACCATTGCAAAGGTTAAACAACTACCTCGTTACTTTATATGCCATCCTGTAAAAGTCATGCCTCCTAACTTTGTATCAGTATTGGGCTTGGAAACACCCAGTTCATGACCTGTTCTCTCTTTTTTTTTTCCATGACCTGTTTTGTTTTGTTTTTTAAGATTTTATTTATTTATTTGACAGAGATCACAAGTAGGCAGAGAGGCAGGCAGAGAGAGAGGAGGAAGCAGGCTCCCAGCTGAGCAGAGAGCCCGATGCGGGGCTCGATCCCAGGATCCTGGGATCATGACCTGAGCCGAAGGCAGAGGCCTTAACCCACTGAGCCACCCAGGTGCCCCTCCATGACCTGTTTTTATATATACAATAAATTTTTACTAAATACTATTTTACTAACCTGATTTAAATTTTTACTGTTTCTAGAATTTTAACACAGCACAAATTTTTCATTCTTCCTATTTTTTTTACTAACATTACAATATTCATGAGTTCATTTATGTTGACACATGTAATTCTAATTCAGTGACTTTCACTGCTCTGTGGCATAACCATTATGTTCAGCATGCATGACTAGTGGAAGTAAACATGCAGCCACTTCATTTTTATCTTTTCATGTCACTTTAAATCATCTGTGTGATTCTACTACTTCCCAAGACAGAATGAAAAATTCAGATAGATCCAGTACTAAGTGGATACTTTGAGAGCTTTAGGTAACAAAACAGTCTCAATTTACTATTTAAAGGTCCAGTCATATATAATTATTAAAGTCCAAATCTGTTTTGGACTAGAAAGAAGGACATGACAGTTTCTTAGCATTTGACTTCCCTTCTCTCAACTCCCTAACATTAGGGAAGCTATCTCTCAAACACAAGGCAAAGTCTAAGAGAATCACAGAAATGCTCACCCCAGCATTTTTGAGCAAGGCCAAACCCAGCAACTACAACTTCCAGACTTTTTTTTCCCCAGACTTTTTTTTCCCCAGACTTTTTTATCTGACTACAATAACCCCAGTTCTTTTCAGCCACGGTTCAGTGACATTTAGCATAACTTGTAGCCTAGAACATTTCCAAAAAAAAAAGAAAAAGATACTTTCAATATTATTAAAGTGAATTATCTGCATCTATTCTGAAATTGCCTTTTTTCTTTTCTCTTCTGTAATCTGTTAGTATAGTGAAGTACCTTAATTTTCTAAATAAAAATACCTTGTGTGTCTGTGATAAACCCAATATTTGTATGTATACATAGATAGATAGATGATAGATGATAGATAGATACCCTTTATTCATACATGGTTTTTTTACTTCTAAAACTATATGTGTGTTGAATAGTCTCAATTCATCTCCTTATCTTTCATAATTTCTACTTTTTTCATTCTATGTTTTAAATTCTGTATGCTATTTTTAATTTTTTTTTTATTTATTCATTTGAGACACAGCAAGAGAGAGCGAGAGCATGAGTGGAGGAGAAAGGCAGAGGTAGAGGAAGAAGCAGACTCTCTGCTGAGCCTGAAGCCCAACACAGAGTCAATCCCAGAACCTGATCATGACCTGAGCCAAAGGCAGATGCTTAACCACATGAGCCACCCAGGTACCACTCTGTATAATATTTTTATGTCTGCCAGCTTACTAATTCTTTTACTAGCCATTTTTTTGTGTTTTTTTTTTGTTTGTTTGTTTGTTTTTTGTTTTTTTTTTTTAAGTAGAATCCATGCCCAATGTGGAGCCCAAAGCGGGGCTTGAACTCATGATAAAAATGTCTTCTGCCCATTTCTTCACTGGGTTTTTTGTTTTTTGGGGTGTTCAGTTTGATAAGTTCTTTATCAATTTTTGGATACTAACCCTTTATTTTATATGTCATTTGCAAATATCTTCTCCTATTCTGTAGGTTGCATTTTAGTCTTCTTGATTATTTTCTTTGCTGTGCAAAAGCTGTTTATCCTGAGGAAGTCCCAATTGTTTATTTTTGCTTTTGTTTCCCTTGCCTCTGGAGACATGTCAAGCAAGAAATTGCTCTGCCTGAGGTCAAAGAGGTTACTACCTGTGTTTTCCCCTAGGATTTTGATGGATTCCTGTCTCACATTTATGTATTTCATCCATCCATTTTTAATTTAATTTTGTGTATGCTGCAGGAACGTTGTCCAGTTTCATTCTTCTGCATTGACTGTCCAGTTTCCTCAACACTATTTGTTGAAGAAACTGTCTTTTTTCCATTGGATATTCTTTCCTGCTTTGCTGAAATTAATTGACCATAGAGTTGAGGGTCCATTTCTGGGTTCTCTTTTCTGTTCCATTGATCTTTGCATCTGTTTTTGGGCAATACCATACTGTCTTGATGATTATAGCTTTGTAATACAGCATGAAATCCAGAATTGTGATGCCTCCAGCTATAGTTTTCTTTTTCAACTTTACTTTTGTTATTCAGGGTCTTCTCTGGTTTCTTACAAATTTTAGAATTGTTTGCTCCAGCTCCATGAAAAATGCTATTGGTATTTTGATAGGGATTGCACTGAAAGTGTAGATTGCTCTGGGTAGCACAGACATTTTAATACTTGTTCTTCCAATCCATGAGCATAGAATGTTCTTCCATTTATTTCAGTCTTCCTCAATTTCTTTCATAAGCATTCAATAGTTTGAATAAGATAAACCTAACCAAAGAGGTAAAAGAGTACAGATCTTTTACCTCTTTGGTTAGGTTTATCTTACGGCTTTTGGTGCAAATGTAAATGGGATAGATTCCATAATTTCTCTTTCTCCTGTTTATTGTTGGTATATAGAAATGCAACAGACTTCTGTGCAGTGATTTTATATCCTGCAACTTTGCTGAATTTCTGTATCACCTCTAGCAAATTTTTGTGGAGTCTTTCAGGTTTTCTACATTGACTTTCATGTCATCTGCAAAGACTGAAAGTTTGACTTGTTGCTGATTTGCAGGCCTTTTATTTCTTTTTGTTGCCTGATTGCTGAAGCTAGGAATTCCTGTATTATGTTGCGCAACAGTGGTGAGAATGGACATCCCTGTCACATTCTTGACTTTAGGAGAAAAGCTCTCAGTTTTTCCCCTTTGAGGAGGAATATTAGCTACAAGTCTTTCATATATGCCCTTTATGATGTTGAAGTATATTCCCTCTATCTCTGCTTCTTGGAGGGTTTTTAACAAGAAAGGATGTTGTATTTTGCCAAATGCTTTTTCTGCATCTATTGAGAGAGCCATTTGGTTCTTATCCTTTCTTTTATTAATGTGGTATATTATTTTGATTAATTTGCAGATGTTGAACCACATTTGCAGCCCAGGAATAAATCCCCCTTTGTCATGGTGAATAATCCTTTTAGCATTTTGTTGGATCTGATGAGTTAGTATCTTGTTGAGAAGTTTTGCATTCATGTTCATTAGGGATATTGGTCTGTAATTCTCCTTTTTAGTGAGGTCTTGTCTGGTTTGGGATCAAGGTCATGCTGGCCTCATAAAAGGAGTTTGGAAGTTTTCCTTCCATTTCTATTTTTTTCAAATGGCTTCAGAAGAAGGGATATTGATTCTTCTTTGACTGGTAGAATTCTCCTGCAAAGCCATCTGGCCCTACACTCTTGTTTACTGACTTTGATTACTGATTCAATTTCTTTGCTGGTTATGAGTCTGTTCAGATTTTCTATTTCTTCCCGTTTTAGTTTTTATAGTTTATATGTCTCTAGGAATTTACCCATTTCTTCCAGATTGCCTACTTTGCTAGCATATAATTGCTCATAATATTCTGATTGTTCTTACTTCCGTGGTATTAGTCATGATCTCTCCTCTTTCATTCATTTTATTTATTTGGATCCTTTCTCTTTCCCTTTTGATAAGTTTGGCTGGGGCTTTATCAATCTTGTTAATTCTTTCAAAGAATCAGCTCCTAGTTTCATTGATCTGTTCTAATATGGTTTTTTGTTTGTTTTTTATCTCTCTATCATTGATTTCTGCTCTAATTTTTACTGTTTCTCTTTTCCTGCTGGATTTGGGCTTTATTTGCTATTCTTTTTCCAAATCTTGTAGGTATAAGGTTCGGTTGTGTATTTGGAACTTTTCTTGCTTCTTGAGGTAGGCCTGTATTGCAATATGCTTCCTTCTTAGGACTTCCTTTGCTGCATCCCAAGGGTTTTGAACTGTCCTGTTTTCATTTTCATTTCCTTCCATGTATTTTTTTAAAGTTCATCTTTAATTTCCTTCTTGGCCATTCATTCTTTAGTAAGATGTTCTTTAACACTGTATTTGTGGTCCTTCCAAATTTATTCTTGTGATTGACCTCAAGTTTCATAGCATTGTGGCCAAACTATGCCAAGTATGATCTCAATCTTTTTGTACCAGTTGAGGTCTGATTTGTGACCTAGTATGCGAGCTTTCCTGGAGAATGTTCCATGTGCCCTCGAAAAGAATGTGTATTCTGCTGCTTTAGGATAAAATGCTCTGAATATACCTGTTAACTCCATCTAGTCCAGTGTGTCATTCAAAGCCATTGCTTCCTTATTGACTTTCTGCTTAGATGATCTGTCCATTGATGTAAGTGGGGTGTTAAAGCTCCCTAATATCTTTGTATTATTATCAATAAATTTATTTATGTTTGTTATTAGTTGATTATATATTGGGTTGCTCCCAACTTAGTGCCATAAATACTTACAATTGCTAAATCTTCTTGTTGGATAGACCCTTGTATTATGATATAGTGTCATTCTTCATCTCTTATTACAGTCTTTGGTTTAAAATCTAGTTTTTCTGATATAAGGATGGCTACTCCAGATCTCTTTTGATGTCCATTAGCATGATAAATTGTTCTCTACCCCCTCACTTTCAATCTGGAGGTGTCTTTGGTCTAAAATGAGTCTCTTATAGGCAACATTCCGATGGGTCTTTTTTTTTTTTTTTTTTAAATCCATTCTAATACCCTGTATATTTGGTTGGAGCATTGAGTCCATTTACATTCAGAGTAATTATTGAAAGATATGAACTTAGTGCCATTGTATTACCTGTAAAGTCACTGTTCCTGTAGACTGTCTCTGTTTCTTTTTAATCTTTGTTATTTTTGGTCTCTCTTTCCTGCTCAAAGTGTCCCCTTTAATATTTCTTGCAGAGATGATTTAGTGTTCATGAACTCCTTTAGTTTCTGTTAATCTTGGAAATTCTTTATCTCTCCTTCTATTCTGAATGACAGCCTTGCTGGATGGAGTATTCTTGGCTGCATATCTTTCCAATTTAGCATGTTGAATACATCATGCCACTCCTTTCTTGCCTGCCAAGTCTCTGTGGACAGGTCTACTGCCAACCTTTTGTGTCTGCCCTTGTAGGTTAAGGACTTTTTCTCCCTAGCTGCTTTCAGGATTCTCTTTTTATCATTGTATTTTGCCAAATTTCACTATAATATACTTATGGTGTTTACCTGTTTTTGTTGATTTTGAAGTGAGTTCTCTGTGTCTCTTGGACTTCAATGCCTGTTTCCTTCCCCAGCTTTCCTTCCTCAGCTATAATTTGTTCAAATATACCTCTGCTTCTCTTTCCTTTTCTTCCTCTTTTGGGACTCCTACGATATGGATATTATTTCACTTTATGGAATTGCTAAGTTCTCAAAGTCTACCTTCATGATCTAATAGTGTTCTTTCCCCCTTTTTTCAGCTTCATTATTTTTCATAATTTATCTTCATAAAATTATTTTCATAATTTTATCTTCTGTATGCTCTCCTATACTTCTTCAATTCTCACAGTGATTATATCCAGTTTGTTTTTGCATCTTAGTCATAGCATTTTTAAATTTCAGTCTGACTAGTTTTTAGGCCTTTTATTTCTGCAGCAAAGGTTTTTTTGCTATTTTATATGCTTTTTTTTTTTAATCCAGCTTATAACTGTTGATCTAAATGCTCACTCAGATATATTGTTTATATCTGCTTTGAGCAAGTCCTTAGCTGTGATATCTTCCTGACGTTTCTTTTGGGGAGAATTCCTCAGCCTTGTCATTTTGGTTAAGTTTTTATCTTTCATGTGTTATGAAAGCTTGCTATGTTTCCTGAAATTCAGAGTGATCCTCTATTAAAAAGAGGTCATAAACTGTCCAGCACCTGTCACTTCAGGAAGTGTTTCTGGTGTATGTTGCGTGCACTCTATTGTGTTTTGGCTGCTTTTCCCCATTGGTCCATTCTCTTGCTTGTAGTGGAGTGTGCTTGTACCTTTATCTGGGTGTGCTTTGATTTGTTTGTGGAGATAAGCCTGGAAGGGGGGGGGTGGGTAGAAGCCTGATCCAAAACAAGAGAAAAGGAGAAGGAACTAAAAAGCAAACAAGCAGACAAACAGAAAACTCTAAGTCTGATTCCATAGAATAAGAAATAAAGGAAAAAAAGAAAAAAAAAAAAAAGAAAGAAAAAAAAGCCTGATCTTAAAATAAGAGAAGGAAACATACAAACCAACAAATGAACCAAAAATCATAAGCCTGAAACCAAAAAAAAAAAAAAAAAAAAAAAAAGATAAAGGTTGCAAAGAATATATATGAGATAAAATATTAAAAAAAAATAAAATTAGAAAATTTAAAATTCTAAGCAGTAAGCCTATTTCTACCTGAACTGAAGCTGATGCTTTGGAGTACTCTAATCAGCAGATCTGGCAAGTGCAGGGGTTCCTATGTTGGTCTTCGAGAGAGCAGCCTGCTGGTCTGGCTCATAAGTTGACTTTCCCTTGTTAAGATGTCCCTGCAAGTCACAGGGCCAGGGATTTTGTGTAAGGGGCTCCAGCCTCCACTGGAACCTCTTGCTGTATTTCTGTCTCAAGTCCGACTGTGCTGGTGTGCAGAGGAAGGGAGGGGTGGTGGATAAGGAAGATGGCATCACCCTGTCCTCTCATCCCTAGACAGGGGAACTCCTGGCCACCACTGTTTAGGAGGCCCTCCCAGAAAAAAACAAAAGATCTCCTGTTGTGCCAGGAATTCATCAGATCCAGCCCTTAAACTGTCTGTTCCTGGCCATTGGAACACCTGGCACCCCATAGGTGGTATTCACAACTCCGAGTTTTGAAGGGCCTGCCAAGGTGGAACCCAGACTAGCAGCAAGCCCAGTACTGTCCCTTTCCAGAAAAGCAGTTGAACAGGGAGCACACAGTAGCTAGAATCTTTTGTGAGGCACAGCAAAAAGCTGCAACCAGGTACCTGCAGTGGTACATTTCCCTGCATAGTAAATTTATTCCACCCCCATGGCCTCCAGACAGTTTTCTTTGCTTGTTCTCTGTTAAAGCTGTTTGAAAGATAAACCAGAAAGAGATGAGGTTTGAAGACTGTTGGCTACATATATATGGTGTTGACTAAGGCATTAGCTTCTACTTCAACATTTAGGTTTATTTTCCAAGACTGGCCTTTGAAAATCATAACTTTTTCAGAGCCTGGGGAGATGAATGTCCATTTGGACACTTGTCTGCACTAGGCTCTATGCTGAAGATTTCAAAATATTACCTCTTAAAATCTCCAAAATACCTCTCTGATGTGGATCTTATTACCCACGTTCACAAGGTATGGATAATGATGCATAGAGGGTTTATGATATTGCTAAGGGTCATACAACCAGTAGGAGTTGAGCTCCAGTCGCCTGATCATAGCTGTACATTATTAGCCGGAGTGAACTTGTTCTTGAAATGTATTAGGGGTCACAAATGTTACCTAAACCACAGATACTTCTTTCATATATTGCCATCTCTGACAACTAAACCCCAAGATTTGCCTTCTCTATTGGATTTCTAAATTGTTTCTTTGAATCTTATTTTCAATGTATTTCAACTTATGTAAGGTCCACAAAGTAAATTATTGTTGCTGTTGTTGTTATTATTATTATTATTTTATAAATTCTGTTGGGAGATTTAAATGAAAAAAACAAGTTTTACACTTGATTCATGGACCAGTACAAAACCTCTCAATTATAGCTATGTGGTAATTGAAAAAATATGATACAAATTATGATAGAAATACTGCTTTTTAAATTGTTTCCATCTATGGCTATTCTCTTTTTTATCAATATTACCCATTACTGTCATCACTCTTGAGCATTTGATTTTTAATTAGGGTTTTACACGACATAATATATTGATTATTCAGTTCCTTCTTTGACACTTATAAACATAGCTTAGTTCTTCCATGTTTGAGTTTCACAAAAAATGAGTTTCACAGAAGTGAGAGAGATGTAGGAAATTAAGACAAACATTTTGTAAGATGTCAATAAAACAGGAAATTCTGAAAATTATAGAGCTGTTAGATATAACTACTATCAATCCCAACACATGAATGTTATTAGAAAGCACATCAATTATCTTCTATACAGCTTGAAATGTAGAACCAGGTGATTAAATGTCCTTCTTTTATAATCAAAAATATTTCCTGCTACTTTGGGATTTTGGACCTTTGATCTGTCAGGATTAACCAAGTAAAAAATGAGGATGCAAAAAAAGTAGTAATAATGCTACAAAATTTTTTTACTTAAAATTGTGCATAGTAGGGGGACCCTGAGCTTGCCTTGTCCCTGAAACACAGCTAAATCAACTTCAAACTATTTTAAACAACTAGGAAAATGATCTGAGGATTAAGAAAACAATCTGCACAGTTCAAAAGAGAGAACAGGGCAGATGCAAGGTTTAGAGCCATGAATTGGGGGAGAGGAAAAGCTATGGGGTTGCAAAAGGGAGGGAACCCTTTTCATTGAGCAAAGACAGGGAGAGAGCAGGGGAGAATGCAGTGGGTAGGGTTCACACAATAAGCCACCATAAGAGGATCCCCTGGGTCACACTGGGAGAGATTGCTCCCCTTCCTAGAGTACATTTGAAAGAGTATATTTTGCCTCTCCAAGGACAAAAAGCCAGCTGAGAGCCATGAGCAATGTTCAACAGCAGGAACAGAGGTAGACACGGAGGTCAGATAACCTGGAAGCAGCTTTTTGCTGTGAGCCGCAATAGATTTGAGCCACTGTGCACACTCAGAGGAGCTGCTTTTCTGGAACAGAACCCAGCCCAATCACTTGCTCTGCCATTTTCTTCTTGCACAATATTTTGAGCCTTTGAGGGTGACTAATGATTGAAGACATAGATCTGGTTTCTCAGAGACCAGATTTGATCACTTAGTATTTGGTGACCTAGACCAAGAATAACTTGATAGCGCATGGCCGAGAGCAAAGTAAAAACTCAGTAAACACTACTTATTATTTATTATTATTATGAATAATTTAAGAGTTGATGCAATTTTTCCTTAATGCATGTGAGAAATTTTATGTGGAAAATAACTTAATCCAGTTGCAAATTTGTTTAAATCATCTAGAATAACCCAGCAATGTTTGTCTAGTCCTCTTCACATTAGAAATGCTTAAATAATCAGCTTATTGCATTTGCTAGGGTGGATATAATCTTAATTAAGGGTTTTCATTTGATATTTCATTTTATTCTTATAATTTCTGTATGTGATAAGACAAAAATTATTACTATCACTCACAAATGAGAATACCAATACACCAGGTGGCTAAGCAGATTTGACTAAAATCACAAAACCTCATAGTGGCAGAAGTGTAGGGGGTGTGGAAAGAACCAGGAGACCTAAGTTCTGGTCCTGCTTCACCTCTAATGGGCTTGTCTTTGTATGTACAACAGGAACAAAGCACCCTGCTTTACCCAAAAGTCTCACAGTATCATCTGAGAAGTAAAGACAATAAGTAAAATGTGAAAGGACCTTCAAACTCGCACATCGCTAGACAAATATAAGATGATATTATGTAACAAAAACTACATTATACGGTTCAGGCTAAATCGAGCTCTAGCTTCTATGTAAAAAAAGAAAGGTGACTTTTCTATGTCACTCTTGGAGAGAAAAGTGACAGAAGAATCTTTTATGATGGGAAAAAAAAATTGTTGTATTTCCTAAGGAAAGGAAAGTTTTATTATTTCCTACTGGGAGAGAAAAGAACTCTTAGAGGACAATGTTGTAAGAGTCATGAACTCTAAATCAGGATATTTGGGTTTAAATCCTGCCTTTGGCACCAAATTACTTATAACTTTTCCTAAGTTCTTAAAAAATGTGGACCTCAATTTACTCTGTGTAAAGCAAACTTACACTAGAAAATACTGAAGGTCTTTTTCAGCTCAGACATTCTTCATTGCTATAATTCTGCTTTCCAAGCATAGGGCCTTTGTGAAATTGCTAAATTACAGTAACACCTCAGTTGAATTGCAGGACCTATAAATGCAATGTTCTTAATAATGGAATTTTCCAGTTGACTGGGAGGCAAGTTTATCTCAGGAACTTCCTTTTCATATTCCTCCTCTCACTACTTTTTTGGTTTTGCTAACTCCTTCTCACAGATTTTCCTCATATAATTACCTGTGATATTCCCCTTCCTTAGACCTCATTCAACTTTTTAAAGTCCACACTGCCCTCTTGCATCTGTGGCCAGAGAGTTTCAAAACCAACCTTATTTTACAATTCAAACTATCACAACACCTTCGGTGCTCTGTATTTTCACAGTAACAAGATAGCTAACAACAGAACTTTATTGGACAATCTATGATAAGCAGAATAAAGCCCCCTCCAAAAATGTCCACATCCTAATACCCAGAACTGGTGCATATATTACTGTCCATGGTAAAAGGGACTTTACAGATGTATTTGATTAAGGATCTTGAGGTAGGGAGAGATTCCTAGATTACCCAGGTGTACCCAATGTAATCACAAGGGTCCAAAAGGAAAAAAAAAAATCGAGGCAGGAGAATCAGAGTTAGAACAGGAGATGTGACTACAGAAGCAGAAGTCAGGAAAGGGAATTTGAAGATGACCCACAATTGGCTTTTTAGGCTGGCGTTCATGGACACAAGCCAAGAAATGTAAGTAGCTTCTAGAAACTAGAAAAGTCAGTTTATTTCCTAAATAGATTCACTGGTCTGCAGACCAGTCACTGGTCTCCAGAAAGAACTCACTTCTGCTGAGCACAGAAATACTTATTTTGAACTTCTAACATGCATAACTATGAGATAATAAATTTGTAGGTTTTTTTTAAGCCACCAATTCTGTGGTAATTTATTACAGTGGAAAAAGGAAACTCATATAGATTCCTCCACAATTCTCAGTAGTCTGTCTCACTGCTAAATTAGGTTTTGTCTTAACTGCTAGTTCCTGGAAGATCTTAAGAAACTGTATATTTTGAAATTTTCCAGTGATGGGGCTCAAGGCAGGCCACCCCAAAATATGCTAAAGTGTCATACTGATTATTTTGAATTAGTTACTTGAGAAACAGCTGGTGCAAGGACACTCTAACCCTTCTTTCTGTTTCCCTAAAAGCAAAAAATAAATCTACCATGTGAAAAGTACACTGCCTGATCCAGGAGGCAGAGAGACATCCATATTGCCAGATACTAGGAATTCAGGGCTGAGAAGGCTGTGCAAAGAAACTCTGCTTAATTTACTCACTAATTAGTATCCAAGCCTAAGTTTCGTTGTCTTGTCAGTTCTTCATAAATTTATTGTGTCTTTTTCTAAAGGTACAAAAGCTGCTTGTTTTGATCTCTTCTCAGACACTCATATCTCTTCTCAGAGACTCAAATTCCCATATACAGGAATTAAATTTGTTTTGTTTCTCCTATTAATCTGTCTCGCATCAATTATTAGATCAGTCAAAAGAACCAAGAAAGGTAGGGAGAAATTTTCCCCTCCCTGATAACCAGAATGCTCAAAAATAGCCAAGTTAGTTACCGAGGTTTAAAAAAAAAAAAAAAAAAGAAGTACTTCATATCACAATGCAATTTGCATTGTATTTACATCCCCCTTAATCTACTGCTAGCATAATTGATATCCTCAGATAATCACAATGAGCTAGCTTATATTTCTAGATAATGTTTGAGGTTGTTTGTAACCCTGAGCTTATATGATTATAGTATAAAAACAAATTAGAAGTTACACAAACATATCAACTCATATCTCCTTATTGAAGTATACTCTGAGTGATTCTAATTAACAGAATATATCAACTTAAATCTCATTATCTGATATACTTCTAAGTTTCCTGGAAATACTAATTACTGATACTTGGATATTTTTATGTATGGGGCTATCTACTTTTAAAATCCTTTCTTCTTGAGGTACTTGGGTGGCACAATTGGTTAAGAGACTGCCTTTATCTCAGGTTGTGATCCTAGATTCCCAGGATGGAGTCCCGCATTGGGCTCCCTGCTGAGCAGGGAGTCTGCTTCTCCCTCTGACCCTCCGCCTTCTCATGCTCAATCTCTCACGCTCTCTCTTTTCTTCTCTCTCTCTCATTATCTATCAAATAAATTAAAAAATAAATAAAATCTTGAAAAAAATAAAAAATGAAATCCCTTCTTCTTTATCTATTCATGAAAAACTTGAGGAGCAGCTATCTTAACACCCAAACATACTCTATAGGACCATACTTTTTTTCCCACTGTGGAACCACACTATTTCTGGATTTCTTAATAGTAACAGTAAGAATGGGAAATTTGAAAATGTGAAAGTAATAGTTACTCACTGATGATCATGGAGGAATACATAGAAGAAAACTTAATTCAGTAGTTTTTCTTGAAGATATAATAAGTCACAGAGGAAACAGGGTTAGCCAGTCTGGGAAATAAGGAAAGAGAACAAGGATAACCTCAAAAATAGGAAGTATACATAAAGTAAGAATGCAAAGTGTCCTTACAGTGTCATGGGACATGGAAGCTATTACACAAGCCAAGTTTTTCAGAAACATGTGATTTAGGTAACATGGATTTAAGAGATTAGGCTCAAGAAGTAAAGAAGACAAAATTGAAAAGGCCGTGATAAATCAGTGCTAAGGCATTTGGACTTACTGTACAGAATGCATGAAGCAAACAGTGCTTTAAATGGAGAAATAACATAGCTAGTGTTGTGTTTTAAACACCTGGGACTGCATACAGATGACAGATTTGAATAAGATGGTTATTTGGGCAGGAATCCAAATTTAGAGACTGTTGTAGTACTTTGATTGAAAGTGAGAGTCAACAGTGACAGGTATAGGGGAGTGGATATTTATTAATTGGATGTAAAGTTTCAGTTAAGTTTGAATGTCCCTCCCCACCACCACAATCACCAACACCAAGCTGTAATATTTTCTGTCATGAGAACTGTCAAATAAGAGGAATAAAGATAATCAATTTCATTTTAAATACACAACTCCCTAGGAAACTAAGAATAAAAGGAGGTATCAAATAAGCAGTTGACAGAACTTGGTGGAATACATAACTGGGACATTATTGGTATGACATGGATAAGAACATTTGGCTTTGGAGACTTGATTCCTCAGTCTTAGTAAAGATGTGTAGTAACTGGAAACATCACTTGGTTTCCCTGAGCCCCAGTTTCTCATGTAATATAAGGATTATTATACCTTAACTTATAAAGTTTTATATAGTTTTATACATATAAAATATTTAGCACAATATCTATCCACAGAAAAAACTTAAGAATTAGCCAATTTCAAGATGCCTGCATGGCTCAGTCAGTTAAGTTCTGCCTTTGGTTCAGGTTATGAGCCCAGGGTCCTGGGATCCAACCCCACATCAGGCTCCTTGCTCAGCCGGGAGTCTGCTTCTCCCTTAGCCTGTAGCTCCACCTGCTTGTGTGCTCGCGCTCTCTCTCTCTCTCTCTCTCTGACAAATAAAATCTTAAAAAAAAAAGCCAATGTAGATGAAGCCATGACAACAATCCCCCACAGGATGACATCAGAGGTTGATAAAAACAAAGCCTGGGGGTTACACATACTTATTTAAATTATGTACAAACAAGAAAGCAATAAGAATTATTAAAATGAAAGAGAGAAGTGAGGAGAGAGAAGCAGGAGAATGTCACATTGTGGAAGTTGTAGGAAATATTTTTTTGTTTCCTGGCTGTCCATTACTGACCAGTAAAGGATAAGATCAGTGAAACTGGATAGATCTATTGGATTTCCTCTCCCAAGTCCTTGACTCTTAGCACTGTGACTCATAAACAGGAAAAAAACTGCAGCAACCCTTATTCATTCTGTAAAGTAATGACCTGACCAAACTAGTGGGTAGCCCTAATCTTTGTCTACTTCTGACTTTGCTCCCAAGTCTTCTCATTCATTTTATATCATCTTTCCCTTAAGACTTGGTATGTGCTGCTTGTAAGCAAAAAACCTCTAATTGATAAGGAAGGAATACAACAAAATAGGGATTTTAGGATAAAATAAGAACTAATAAATCTCCATTGGCTTTGACAGTTAGAAACCTAACTGCAATGGATTATGAAAAATGTGAGATATAAAGTTGTGGAGGTAGTGAATTTGGGGTTTTCTCTGGGGAGGTAGTGAATTTGGGGTTTTCTCATTTTGTTTGGACGGTTTGGATTATTTCTTTCCTTAGATTGTTTATAGTCCAAAGGAAGCCAATAGGGAGGGAGATTTTTAGGAAGTAGAAGGAAGAGGGCTGATGAAGGAAATAAGACAGGAAAGAGATGAAAAGGAAATAAGACGTATGTGTAGAGGGGTTAGCATTCAACAGGCCGAAGTGTACTGTTTGCAGGTACTGATTATACTTGAAGATAGCATGAATAGAGAAGCAAAGAAAAAATCATCTGTTGACCTCAGTTTTCTCCTTAAAATAGGCAACAAGATCACCAACTGAGAATGAATATGCATAGATAAAAATGTGGTTTGAAAACTATACCAGAGAAGCTTCAGAATATCTTTTAAGGAGGATAAGAGATTAACATGGATAAGGACAAGGGAAATAATTAACAGAATGTGCTGAGGTTGGCAGTGAAATTGAGACCATGAATATATGTAAGTTTTCAGAAGCCCACATAAAGAAGCAGAAAATGCAGATTTTTGAAGTTGGGCTCTGTGATTATATTGGTATGGTCAAAAGCAGGTATAAAATAGAATCTATGAACTGAGCCGGTGGAAAGAGAAAGTGAAAGAGAAGGAGAGAAGGAAAAGAGTGGCATAGGGAAGGACTGGGGAGGGTGCCTGCTGTTGGTTGACAGAAAACTGAGGGAATCTGAAATTAGTTAACGTGAGTATCATCTTTGAGGTTGAATAGCATATATACTGGAATGAGAACCTGAGAAATCTAGAAACATAAATGGTTACTGAAGAGTGGACTATCATTCGAAGTTAACATTGCAAAGTTCCCCGATGTGGATAGATCCACAAGAAGATCTTGAAAACAGCTGGGCAAAAGCTCAATGGATTTAAGTAGAGCCAAGAATGTTAAGGTTAATCTGTTGATGGATTGAAGACTCTTAAGATTATGGCAGGATGGTGAGAGAAGAGGAAGAGGCAATATCTTCCATAAATGAGAGAGTGTGAATAAGTAACTGAGAGGTTGGCTGATAAAAGGAGAGACATTAGCACAGCTAGATGAGAGGAACCAGAGGAGAAAAAGTATTCTGCATAAGAGTGGATAATAAAGAGGTAGAAAGCAGCAGAAGGGAGTTAAGAGAATATAAACTCTCCCCTCTCAATCTATTGAGAAAAGGGGATAACATTTTTAAAAAGTGAATAAAAAATAGACACATTTCTACATATGATTAGATGAAAATTTGATGCAAATTAAGTAGATTACATCATCATACAACCCAATATAGCTCTTGGTCATCAAAATCATTTTGGCTTTGGTTTTTGTTTGTTTGTTTCTGGTGTGTGTGATCATTCAAGATATAAAAATGATCATTCTTAACAAAGATCTTCATTCTCCTTACGACTTCTTTCATGGGTAAGAGTTTGACAAGAATCTTATCACAATATTGATGCTGTTGGCTTCCTAGAAGTCATTTTTCTTATACATTGTCTATCTTTATTAGATAAGAATGATCCAGGGTGTTTTGACCCTTAGCATTCTCTTTTGGAAATTACACTTTGGTTGGTGTATTGCTATACACCAATATTTGTTTATGCTAAATCTTTTACTCTCAAAATACAACTGTATAACATACAGTTATATACATATACATGTAAATATAGTTAAGGGGTCACGTATGTATGTGTATATATATATATACACATACATATACATAACATAACAACTGTATAAAACATACCAAAAAATACATCCAATATATAAATATTTGGAGCTATAGCTTAAAACAAATAATTGCTTAATAACTATGACACACATGTGATGACTTAAAATATGTAATCTAATAAAAAAATAACACTTGAAAACTCATGTATAAAAATGTGGCAAATAAGCACACAATTTTTGGCAAACTATGAGATGTTATTTTCAAATTTTTAAAATTCTTATGTAAAGGGTTGGTTCCAAATTAAGACAGAATTAGTTAAAATGAAGCAATTGTATACAATAAGTCTGCCCAATTGTTCTAAGAAGGGGTACATTTATTTAAAAAAAAAAAAGGAAACTGTGTTGTTTAAAATTCAAGAAAATTTTATGTATTGCGAAAAGATGTTTAGCTTCCTCACAGTACCAATATAAGACACTCCAGATTAAAATGTTAAAAAAATTCCGAATAAACAACTCTTTCAAAAAAAAATACACAGATCATATTTTAATCTTTGAAAAGAATTTATAGAATAGTATATTCAACCAGAATCAAAGGATTCAGTTTATTCAGTGAGGTACACCATTTTATTAAAATTCCCTCCGGCAAAATTTCAGAACCATTATTACCCAGGAAATACAATACTACTTCACATCAAACAAAATTGAGCAAAGCTAATCATTTGGTTTTCACAGACATCTTCAAAAACCTCGACTCTCTACTTTGAGCCATATTTTTATGTTTTCATATAGCCCTAACATTAGTCCTACTAACGTTTTTCACAGTTTCACAATGGCCTCTTAACTGGCCTCTTAGTATCAATCCTGGTTGCTCCTTCAGTCTATCCCCATAAAACAGCCAGGATGATCTTCTCAGAATGCAATTCTAACTATGTTATTCCCATGCTTAAATCACTTCCATGGAAATAATCATAGCTCTGCAGGTTTAATCCTTGCATTTTCCTCTGATTTCACCTCCAGGCACCTTGTTTCTCTATTATGACCATATTCCCTTCATCCACAGGGACTTTGCATAAGATATCTTTTCTTTATGACCTGCCCACTCACCTCTCCCTCAATCACTAGCCTCCTTACCTATTTAACTGTTTCTATTTGGCCTTTAGGACTCAGCTCACAGTTTATTGCCTCAGGGAAGTTTCCCTGATATCGTCCTATGGTCCCTCAAACTTACCTTGTTGAATTCTGTGCTTTGTTAGCACTTATGACACTTTCATTAATGACTGTCTCCCCCTGCAAGACTGTGAGCTCCATGAGAAAAACCAGGGATCATATACATATTGTCCATCACTGTATTATCTATATCTAGCTCAGCAGCTGGCATACAATGGTCCTTTAATATGTCTGGCAAAATGAAGAAAACAATAAATGAAATAAAATGGCATTATATAAAAGCTTTCAATTATCAATCGCTACTCTAAACTTACACAATTTCAATACAGGGACTTAGAACATTTCTGTTTTTGTTTTTTTTTAATCTGAAATTAACTGCAAATAAAGGTATTATTTTAGGGAAAATTGCAAAATAATTTATAATGGCCAAATGATTATTGAGTAACCTTTCAATGGAATGCCTTTTTTTTCCTAGTAACCCCCTCAAAGTTATCTGATTTTAAAGAATTCTGTACACTTTTCATTGATTTGACCAAATTGTATTACAGTTCTGTAAATTGTAGAAAAGGATTCATAATGCAAATGATTCTTGTCCATAGGAATGCAAATGAATTTTGCACCAGAGATATAATCAATTACTGCCCTATAAAAAAGATGATTCTATAGATATGTTTAATGCCCTATAGGGTATCAGCCCATTTTTCAAATTCCTTCCAGCATTCCTGACTACTCATATATATCTATTCTTCAGATTCCTCATCAAACTACATGTGACTTGTTGAGTTAATAAGTTAATTAATGAGTTAAATAATACCTTTGACATATATATATGTATTTATAGCCATTATCTTAGTATTTTGAAAATTATCTTTTAATAGCTGTTTATGCTATTTAAAATACAAGTACTGAAAACAATCACATTTCATGGTCATACATTCATTGAAATATATTAATAATGCGGGGGCCTGAGTGGTTTAGTCAGTTAAGCATCTGAGTCTTCGTTTTGGCTCAAGTCATATTCTCAGGGACCTGGGATCGAGCCCCACATCAAACTCCAGGTCTAGCAGGGAGTCTGTCTGAGATTTTCTCTCTCCCTTTTCCCTTTGCCCCTCCTCCTGCTCTCTGCCTCTAAAATAAATAAATTTTTGAAGTATGTTAATAATAGCATACTGTTTTGTGGAAAGGTTTAATATACAAATTAGTAGGTTGTATCAAGTGACTCATCACAGTATATACATATACCCCATGCATACCACTTTTTTGCATTCATACCACAAAATGCATACTTGTACAAAACACTATACATGTGTATGTATGTATGTATGTTTACACATATATATACATGTATGGTTGCATGCATACCATTATATATGTATATGGATACATGCCACATACATACATGACCCCTTAACTATATTTACATATATAAATATTATTTCAATGACATTTTGTATATATATATATATGAAATAGAGAGTATGTATATGTAGAGAGAGCAACAGAGAATTGCTTATATTCTAACAAGGGTTGAAAAGCAATAATATTTCTTTATTTAGTTCTTCACAAGAGCAGGTACTGATTAAACTGCTGGTATTTTTTGTGATGCACTTGTATCAAGTACTGAAACAGTAAGAAGATCACAAGTGTTATTAGGCTCTTTTTCTCAAATGGCTTGCAAGTTGCAAAACTGGTTGCAAGATGTTGTTTTAACCAAAGGACTACCTCCTATCATAGACAATAAAAGAGAAAAAAAGTCATTTAAATAATCACTTTAAATAATCATTTTTAAACTAAACTAGTTATGGCCAGAATAAAAATTAAATGCCTTTTGAAGTACATTATAAAAAATGAACTTCACATACAGAGATCTAATAACTATAAATTGTTCATTTTACCTTTACTTTAAATTAAACCAGACTACTACAAATGACCAACACAATATATGGTAAATTTTTATGTTTTACATGTGTGGTAGTTTTCAAATGTCTGTGGCTCTTACATTCATTATTTTATTTAATCTACATTCAACGGTAAGTTTCTTTTTTTTAAAGGAGTCATAAAAACTCAGTAAAATTTGCTTTTCACCAAAAAACATATTGAGGATAAAAATTTCCAGAGACATGACAAATGTGGTAAGTTTATATGTGTTGATATGTAAGCACTTTCAGGACATTTGTTAAGTGAAAAATATAAAATATAGGTATATTTCTAGACTGCAGTTCACTACTTATGAAAAAACAAAACAAAACAAACCACTAACTACAAAAAGCAAACAAACAAACCCAAAACACATGCTTAGCAAATTTCTGCACAAACAATTAATATAATGTTTAACTCAGGAGTTTGGGGTGAGGTATATCGTTATGCCTTTACTTTTCTCCTGTTTGAACTTTTTTACTATATGTATATATGTTATTTCCAACAAAGAAAAGCTTTTTTTTCTCATTTTGATTTAAAGTATTTTTTTTTTTAGTATTGCTCATGCATTCTCAGAGATTGCTCTCACAATCAGTAAGAGAGGATAGAAAGAATTAGATGATATGAACTAGATCATGTATAAGTCATTGAAAGGATCATGCCAAGCATTCTGGTACTATAAATGGGCTATGACCTCAAAGCTATTCCTCAAAAGAAAGTAAAAGCCTTGAAGAAGTTCTCATGAAAGTGGAAGACTTTTCAGAAGAGAAGTCATTTTGAACTAGAAGCATCAATAAGCAAAGCATAAACCAGTTGGGGTAACTAAAACAATGGTGCTCAACATAGTGGTCACTGTGCCTCCAGAGTAGGCAAAATAATAGCCCCTCAAAAATGCCCATGCCCTGATCCTCCAG
The DNA here is from genome assembly GCF_010015895.1 of Lontra canadensis. Lineage (NCBI taxonomy): Eukaryota > Metazoa > Chordata > Mammalia > Carnivora > Mustelidae > Lontra > Lontra canadensis. Next base: position 20,950,127 of record NW_022631008.1, read on the forward strand.
AACCTGTGAATATTTTATGTTATATGGAAAATAGAACTTTGCAGATGTGATTAAGTTTATGAATCTTAAAACGAGGAGAGTCTCCTGGATTATCCAGATAAGGCTAACATAATCACAGGAGCCCTTAAAAGCAGAGAATTTCTCTAGCTGGATCCAGAAGAGACATAGGAGAAGGGGAAATGAGAAGATTCAAGGCATGAGAAATGAAGTATTCTTGCTGGGTTGAAGATGGAAGAGGAAACATGACCAATAACCCCAGCAGCCCTACAAAGCTGGGAAAGATTCATGGCTGACAATCAGCAAAGAGATAGGTGAGCCCCACACCCTCAAGGAACTGAACTCTCTCAACAAGCTGAATGAATTTAGAAGCAAGTTCACCTTTAGTGCCTCCAGGAAAGAACACAGCCTGTGGACCTCTTGACTTCGATCTGTGAAACCAAGTGGAGGACCCAACTGAGCGATGCTATACCAAGACTTTTGGCGTGCAGATGTGTGAAATAATACCTTTTTATTGTTTTAAGCTGCTAAATTTGCTGGGATTTTAATCCAGAATAATAAAGACAAACCCACTTGCTTCTGATGAGGCAAAAAATTAATTACTGCATAATTAATGAGCTAATTGTAAAAAACAACCAACAAAAGTATCACAGAATGATAATTCAATAAAAAGAAATGTTTTATATACATAAGCCAGAAGAGGTGTCTTTAAACAGTAGATAAAATATAAAAGCCATAACTGAAACATTGAAAAAATTAATTATAGTAAGATAGATAGGATTTTGCATGTCAGAATTGACATAGACTGGGCTTGTTTCTTACATGTAGAACATGTGAAAAAGAACCCTTCGAATTACAAAGAAAAATACAAACCTACTAATAGGTAAAAAACCTACTAATAGGTATAAAAAATAGAACAAAAGCAATAAAGAAGAAAAGAAACACTACTTAACTATGTCTACTAAAACAATGAGATACCATTTTTACCCCTATGAGACGGGCAACTGTTGTTGGAATTTAAGGAAACACATATTCTTATCCATTGCTGAGAGGAACTGGAAATTGATTCAAACTTTTAAAGCTCAGTATGGTAATGTGTCATAATTTTATATATGCCACTACTTTGATCAAGAAATTCTACCCTAGAGATACAAAAAGATGTTAGTTCCCTAATGATTATAACAGATTAATATTGATAACCATATGCTGATCTTATAGAGAAATGATTATATAAGTAATGCTATGCATCAATATAAAAATGCAAAAAATCAACATATGAGGATGCTGAAAGACCTCAAGATATTTGATTAGGTGCAAAAAGGTTTAGGATGATATATACAGTATATGAGTTCACTAATTTAAAGTCCACAAAACAGAAGTATATATTTCTGCATGTCCATATATAGGTACATGTACACAAATACTGAGAAAATAGTCTGGAACTGGGGTGCCTGGAAGGTGCACTTGGTTAAGCATCTGACTCTTGGTTTTAACTCAGGTCATGATCTCATGGTCATGAGATTGAAACCGATGGTGGGCTCACTCGGGATTCTGCTTGAGATTCTTTCTCTCTCTGTCCCTCCTGCTGATGTTCTCTCTTTCTTTCAAATAAATAGGTAAATCTTAAAAAAAGGAAGGAAGGAAGGGAGGGAGGAAGATAGGTAGATAGATATATAGGTAGATAGATAGATAGATAGTCTGGTATTTGCCAATTAATGGTACTTGTATTTGAGAAAGAAACTCAGACTAGAGCATCAGGCAGTGGGTACTCAAGGATAATCAAATCACTGGTACTGTTTGAGTAAAACAACAACAACAAAAATGAAATTGAATTTAGATATAACTTATAATTTTTTTTAATGTAGAAAAAATCTAACATGAATAAGTTACACTGAAGGGGTAAACTTATAATCACTAGTTACAGCACCAGTAAGTGAGTACAGCCCTAGTAATAAAGACGATTTTATCTCTGGCATTTGAACTAATAAAGGGATTCCTGTGCCAGAATAGAAAATGTTCTCCATTTAGGAAAAACTAAGAGATTGTTGCACAAACTCTTCTATCCACCTCTTCCAAATGTGAGGGCATTACAGATAGACTGAAAATGCAGGGGTTCTCTCCCAGATCTGTCTTGAGCAAGAGTCTGAGCTCTCAGAGGTACTTATAGGATCACTTCTGAGCAGTGGCATCTCAAAACCCCCTAGCATTTAACTTGGGTAATCAAGAAATATAGATCAGGGTCCATAACCAAATTCTTTATAGATTCCTTATATTTTAAAACTGTCCTTGCTTGTCATTTTCTCTTACGTATTTCACATGTGCTTATTCTTAGGAAGAAAAGAAAACTGGGAAAATAAGAAAATCAGTTACTCTTAAGGGAGCAATATCGGACCTTGTAAATAGTAGCTTCATTAAAAAAAGAGAAAAAAAAAGGCAAGCAAGATACCAGGAGTAGGCAGAATACTGATTTCCCAAATATATCTGCATCCTAATCCCTAGAAACTGTGAATATATTACTTTATATGGCAAAGGAGACTTTGCAGGTATGATTTGGGATCTTAAAATAGGAAAAGTATCCTGATTATCCAGGTAGACCCAGTCTAATCACAAGAGTTTTTATTAGAGTTAGGCAGGTATTTCAGAGATGGATATGAAGATGTTATGGTGCTGGCCTTGAAGAAATGAGCCATGAGTCAAAGAGTCACATCACCCTTATTCATACCTTGATCTTTGCTATAAGACCCACTTTAGCTTTTTGACATGCAGAATTGTAAGATTAGTGTGTGTTGCTTTAAGCAACTAAACTTGTGGTAATTTTTTACAATATCAACAGGAAATTAACATGACTGGGAAATGATTCTGAGAACTGAACCATTGGAAAGGTCATTTCCAAACATATACACAGAAGATATATACACTTCTTCCCAAGGAAGAAAGAACTGTTAGAAAACACTTCCCCAAATGCTTTGAATAAAAGACCTTTAGGTAGTAAGGGTTTTGGAAAATTTCTAGTCAACCCTTTTCATATTATAGATAAGAAAATTTAAGCCTAAAGAAGTGAGGTGATTTGACACTTAGCTATTAGTGAAATAGTTAGAACTAAGATGCCCTGATATCTCCTGACTATATTAAAGAAGGAGAAAAAAGAGAAAGTATAACTCCTCCCTTTTTATTCCAACTATAGGTAGCTAGAAAATTTTTAAATTAAGTAATATTGTGTACATGCTAAAGTTAGCCCACTTGAATGCATGGCAAAAGGAATATATTAGTAAAAGCTTGAGACTGCTAACTGCAGAGTCAAATTGTCAAGAAATGTATGTAGATTTAGATTTTAAAGGAAATAAGAGACACTTATTTTCTTCTTCACTCTAAATTTATCTGGAGTAACTTTAAAAGGTACATTAATGAAAGATAAGAGCACAAAGATGGGATCCTTTGCATGCTAATAGATAACTAACAAAAGACTAATAAAGATTCAGTGATCATGCTGATGAGATTATTCTGGATTGTTTTTCACACTGCAGGCAGTGCCCATACCAAGCTTCTATTACAAATTATGCAATTAATGTAGCTTTGGAAATTGTATTTGCATCTATCACAGAATGTCTATTTGTTGTAATGGTGTAGAAGGATAATGTCTTGAAAGTTCTGAGGATCAAGATAATCATCTGAGACCTTTTACATAAGCCAACTTTTTTGTATTGACAATTAACACACACAAAGGACAAGAGAAAAAAATCTGTGTATGAATTAATGAATAAAATTCAAGACACTCTGAATTACAAAGCTTTTAAAATGACCAGTTCTTAACATGAACTTTTTTGGGAACACCCAAAATCAATATACTGATATTTTAATTTCCACCATTAAATCCTGACAATTAGACCACTTGTATATGTATTATGCCAAATAGGGCTATAAAAATAAAAACATCAGAAGTCTGTGATGATTTGGATCCTTTTTAAAGTGCACTGGAAAAAAAAAAATAAAGCGCACTGGAATACCTTGAAATTAATATTTCTTAATCTATAAGTGGATAGTTCCCAGCTGGTACATTTCTCATCTAATTGAAATGCATAAGAATGAGTCAACACAATCACCGTATTTGTAATTAAATTTTGGATTTAAGTTAAATCCACTTGAATCACAAAAGCTTGTGGACAAATCTCTTCTCGGCAATAATGCAAATAGAAATATTCGCATAATATGAAATGCTAATTTTCAGAAACTAGCAACAAATAATACACACAGAAAAATACTTAGACTGTTATAATGAAAAACATTCATCCTAACTGACATTTACTTTGAGATGAGTTAGTTCCGTAATTTCTCATCCTAAAACATCATTTGTATCGTCTAATATAATTCAAAATTCTTCGCCAGCCTGCAAGACTGGGAATAGATTCACATCCTCATTACTTCTTAAGCATCCTTTGATTAATTATATCTTTTCTAATTTAGCTCTACAGACTACCTTAAACATAATGTGGATATTTACAATAAGCAGAGAATGAAAAAAGAAAGAATAGTATCATTCAGTGAGAACCAACACTATGGGAGCATTCTTAAGAGCTGAAATTAAAGTTCAGAGCTTTTCACAGTGGTACATAGGCCTTGATTCCCAAGTCCTGTACTTGGGAGGGTTATTGTGAAGGTTTAGCCTTGGGTTTTAATATCTGTTGTAAAGGGATCATCCGGGGAAAACAAACTATCTGGAGAGGACCTGGAGTAAGATTATTCAGCCATAACATTTTTTAAGGGCTCCCAGCATCTTTTAGACAAACTCTCTGAGGGGAAAAAAATAATGCTTATCGCACATGTTTTAAATAGAAAAAGCCCGAAATGCACAATTTTCTGCTTGCCTTTTTTTTTAAACCCTTACACTAATATAAATAGTTGAGAAGAAATTCAATTTCTTCCCCCTTCTTTTTTTTTTTAATATCTTAACTAGTACATTATGATCAGTTTAAGTAGAATACTGCAAGCTTAAACTATATGTAGGTTTGCCTTTTCCTGATCAATGTCCTTCCTCCACATTTTAAAATATATCTTAACCAGTAAATTATGATCAATTATAGTAGAATATTGTGATCTTAAACTACATGCAGGTTTGTTTCTTACAGACCAGGTAATAATCCAAGTGCTGTCAGCTAGTCTCGCTTTGATGGCTTCACAGGTCACCCAGGATCTTTCTATTTTACAGCTCATTCCCAGATCGCTGCCTATCACACTGAATCCTCAGCATAACCTTGAATTGCTCTCCACCATATCTGCATTCCTAATTATTAACCAATTATCCCAGAAGTCACAAGCATCTATTCTCTTAAATATTCTAATTGTCAGAGCTTAATCATAAAGACAACAAATAAATTCATTGTAAGCTGGAAAATGTAGTCTTTATTCTGGATAGGTATCAGAGTGGTTACTTTAGAAGAGAGAAAACAGATATTGGGGAAAACATAGCAAGTCTTGGTCATATAATCCTTGTCAAATTTTGAGTAAATAAAAATAATTCAAAATTGTTTTTAATGGTTTCTCTTTATCACCTAATCCTTTGGCCCTGTTCTGCTTCCAGAAGTTGCTTCTCTAAGCATTGACTCAGGCTCTAGTCCTTGTTCTTCACATCATCTTAGATCTGTCCTTTGCTCTGCCGTCTACTAGCCAATCAGTGTTTTCCCAAATCAGGATAAATTCATTTTAGATTTTTATAAAAACAGACCCAATGTATAAAATAAACCTACAGAATTCCATAATGATATAAATAAATGATTGAAAAAAAAATGAATGGGAAAACAGACAAATCTTCCATGCAGAAGGATTCCAAAAAACTGGTAACTCAAAGGCAGATGCTTTGCTTTCAGTGAAGTAGAGCATAACTCCATACTCTTTAAGAATATGCATCATGACTTCCTTCCGAAGAGCAGAGTATAGAAGGGAGAGGAAAAAGAATGACTTTACGGTGGAGAAAGCTGACAAACACGACTGTAGCCAGATGATCAACAGTGATAAGTCATGTTGTTAGTGTGTACCCTTGATAGGATGTAATAAGAAATGGCACTTTACCACAGTAGTCTTCTTCCCAAAGACCCATAACCCCAGACTAATCATGAGAAAAACATCAAACAAATCCCAGTTGATAGAAAGTCTACAAAATAGCTGACCAGGTATTTCATCACTTTCAATATCATCAAAATAAGGAAAGTCTGAGAAATTTACAGCTCAGAAGAACCTGAGGAAATATAACGACTATCTTAGTCTGTTCAGGCAGTATAATTAAATACCGCAGTCTGGGTGGCCTACGAAGAACAGAAATTTATTTCTCACAGTTCTGGAAGCTGGAAGTCTGAGATCAGGGTGCCAGCATGGTTGGGTGAGGGCCTTCTCCTGGGTCTCAGATTTCTTGTATCCTCACAAGTGGAAGTGATCCCCCTCTGGATCTCTCTGTGATCTCATTTTATCAGAGCACTAATCCCATTCCTAGGGGCTCCATCCTCAGGACCTAAGCACCATAGGCTCCCATCCTAACAGCATAACAATGGACACTTGGACTTCATTTTTAAAGTGCAGGACATACACATTCAGACCACAGCAACAAGAAAATGTATAACATGGTGTTCTAGATGGGATCCCGGAACAGAAGCAAGAACTCTGTTTCTCTAGTTTTTCCTTAGTAAAAACTGAGGGACTCTGAATAAACTGTGGACTTCAGTGAATAATAATGTATCCATATTTTTTCATTATTTGTGACAAATATACACCATTAATGTAAATGTATATTACATGTAATATAAAATATTAATAACTAGGGTAACCAGGTTGGCAGATATGGGGACTCTATATAGCTTTTTTCCTGCAAATCTAAAACTATTTCCAAAATTTAAAAAAAACCTTTATTTTACAAATACAAGGCTCCAAAAAAAGGTGCTTATTGCCTATAATTTGCAAAACACAGCTAACCTAGGAAAAATGAGAGGATAATTTTCTAAGAAATTTCAGTTAAGTATTCTAAAAAAACTTGCAAATTTTCATAAAAAAGTCTTATCCAGGTGTATTATTATAGGATTATTTACTATTACAAGACTATTAGTTCAAAATCCCTGCTAGGGATTTTCTAAGGAAAATAACAGAAAAGGCAGTATTTAAAGAAAACAAATTAAACAAAGTTTTGTTTATTTACAATTACTGTTCTGCATGAAATTCTCATATTATGGAAACAAAAATGAGAGTCTAGAAAACTGGTAACTCAAACATTTATACAGGGACAATTAACTATTAATTTTAGGAAAGAAAAGAGTTATATCCCAATTTTACTTATTATACCAAAATAAATTTCAGGCAGGTCAGAAATTTAAGTAACAATAAATATATCTGAGATTTAAATAGCAACAATAATAATACCACTATGTAAAAATGTGGAAGAAAATTTTATGAATTTTCTTGGGCCGGGAAAACCTTCTAATCATAAAGCAAAAGTATGTAAGCTCGAATACCCAAATTTTAGTATTTCTATTTGACTAAAGAAATAGCATAAATAAAAGCAAATTAAAAACTGCAAAAATACATTTTCAGCATTTATGACACATTTGGGGTTAATTTCCTTAGTAGATACAGCTATCACAAGTGATGTCAAACAAAACAAAACCGTGAAATAGAAAACATTAAAGGAAGAGTTTACATTAAAACCCTAAGGAAGAGTTAAGAAAAGAAAAATCCAGTAATTATGGTGGAAAATTACTTTACGATGACTATCTCTAGTAATGGCTGCTAAAACATGGTTTCCATGTTTTTTTTTTTTAATTAATCTTGAATTTGTCTTCAAATGTCATGGTTTTATCCTTTTTCCCCAAATTAATATATAGATTTATATAAAGATACAAAGTTTGGTTATTAAGGCATCTATTAATATATTTGGTGATCACATATAAGCACTTTCTGCCCCATTCAAATATTTTAAATAATTTATTTTAACTTTCAAAAAATAAAATGATTCTTTGGTTTCAGAAAAACAAAGTTTATTCATCCAAGGACCAATTATTTCAGGAAATTTTAAGTGTATGAAAGCGAGGGTACTCAAAATACATTATCAAGTATAAAAAGGATTATTATCACCTCCTACAATGCCTTGTTTCAACAACAAGATTTGCCATTAGTATAATTGCTGTGAAGTAGTCTTTAGTGAAATATTTTAAGTAGGCAGTAAGGTGTGATTACATACATTATTACATACCACAAAGTATAGGGGGAAAAACTTTTAACAGGGGTTCTTCAGTGCCTGTAATTTATTTTCCTCTCAAAATTCCCATTACCGTTTCAAGTATTATAAATTTTCCAACCCACAGTAAAAGCTTCAAATAGGGAATCTTCTGAAAGATAAAAGAATGAGTCATCATCTAAATATTTCCTGAAATAGAAGTAATCTTGGTTATGTCATGTAGAAGAAACACTTGTGTAGTAATTAATTTAATTCTAGAACAAAATATTATGTAGTAGGAAGTCTACTGGACAGAAGCAGAATATTTATGGATCCTCTGACATATTGCATGACTCAGAAAGCAGCAGCCTTAATATCCTACTTGCAAAGTGAAAGGCCTAAGTGGAAACCTAATGGAAAACTTTTCTGACTTTTAAGTCAGGAATGTGAATCTGAGCCACTATATTGTTGTTTCTCAATTTGGGGTAGTAACTAGTTACCACCAATCCACAGATTAATGAGAGAGCTAACGACTTCCCTCAATCCTGACTATTCTACATCTGAACACACTATACTTAACTATACTCTCTCTTTCAGGAAGATATTAATTCTGCTCATTAGAATGTGAACCACCATAATCCTGTAGGCTTGTGAAAGGATCCTGCTCCCTACATTTCCTCTATGCTTTGAAACTGGAGCCATGTCATCCCTTCCTGTGTTTAGGCCCCTCTGAGATCCAGATATATGATATTTTTAAATATATCATAGTAGCAAAATGTTATATGCTCTGGCCCTAGTCAGTTGCTGAAACAAATGTTCAAGCCTTGATCCACGCTAACCCAGTCTAGCACATTTGGGGTTCCAAACCATCAGCAGCCAGACTCTGGAATTTTGTTGCTTCTCCCAACCTTGAGCGGGTCTAGGAAAGTCCTGGACACCTGTCCAGTGAGTACTATCTCTCACCTACTCCCCTCATCTACCTGTACTATTCTGTTATAATTGCATGCTTGCTTCATTTCCCTTACCCCAGTCTAATGTAATCGGGACCATGAAAACATGCCTAAGCATTTCTAGTCGCGTCACCTAAGAAATTAAACCTTATGGTTGTACCTCCAACCACTGCTTCGGCTTCCACTTCAACACAGATATCAACATCCTTGCATAAACCAAACTCTGCATAAGAGTATAACAACGGGGGGCGCCTGAGTGGCTCATTGGGTTAAAGTCTCTGCCTTAGGTTCAGGCCATGATCTCAGGGTCCTGGGATTGAGCCCCGCCTGCATCAGGCTCTCTGCTCAGCAGGGAGTCTGCTTCCTCCTCTCTCTCTCTCTGCCTGCCTCTCTGCCTACTTGTGATCTCTGTCAAATAAATAAATAAAAATCTTTAAAAAAAAAAAAAAAAAAAAGAGTACAACAACTGCCCAGGCTATTCTGTTGCCCGCATGGGATCCCTTTTGCTTATGTCAACAGCCTGAAATGGGTCTAGGTATACAAGGCTTCCTTGGACACTGTGATTCAGCCATGTTATTTGGGGACCCCCACTAAGCTATGTGGTCCAAATTGAGCCCCAAACCTTCCCAGTGTTACCAACAGTCTATTGGTATAGATCTATTGGTAAAGACCTAATTTCACATAAGTTATGACACTTAGATCTGACAGATATCCTCTTCCCTATTTAACTGGGCTCCTGTCATATTCCAGAACTAGATAATAACCTTATACATGAAAAAGTTTTTTCTTTGCATACAAATTGCAATGTCTTTTTTTTTTTAAGATTTTATTTATTTATTTGACACAGAGAAAGAGCACAAGTAGGGGGAGTGGTAGACAGAGGAAGAGGGAGAAGCAGAGGCCCTGCAGAGTAGGGGAAGCCCCATATGGGACTCTATCCCAGGACTCCAGGATCATGGATCATGACCTGAGCCAAAGGCAGTGGCTTAACCAACTGAGCCACCCAGGCGCCCCACAAATTGCAATGTCTTTATGACATGGCTAGATCAAATAGCAAACAAAAACTAATTTATTCCAAAGCCATCCGATGTCCTAAACCATTTCACTTTAGATAGTCTCCCTCTTACCTAAACACTCCTATAGTTTATATGATTTGACTACTATTCATATGTTCCAGATAATGTGGCTTGTGTGTACTTGTGAAAAATATATTTAGAGCTATAAACACTATTGGAGTTTTCATATTTTCTTGGTAATTCAACACCTCTAAAGAACAATGAAAAGTGAACTCTTTTTGAGTGATTAATACATATTCCACAATATTGACACAAAATAACATATTTTGTAGAATTTCATTACCTATGCATCAATTGTTACTTTTTTTAAAGAACACATTTTCCACATTAGGGCAATTCATTTATGTTTAAACAGCTATACTGTAATACTCTTCACTATCAATTTTGTTTACATTATATTTTCTATTATTATGCTCATTAATAGTTGAATATCAGACTTAAATCATTGGAAATGCAGTACTAAAATCTTTGCCTCACTTATCTAGTTTTGTTACTTCTAAAATTAATCCCCTCAATTCTATTCAGCACTTTCTGTACCTATAGTATAGGAAATGTTAATCAAAATAAAGCTAAAATATAATTAAGCATATACAAATGAAAATCCAGGGAATGATGGCAGCATGAGTCCTTCCTTCTTTCTCTCCTCTTTAATTTACAACTAATCGGACATCCACAATGAAAAAAAGGCACTGCTGTGCAGTGTTCTGGGACACCCAAGAGATCCATCCATCTGTGCACACAGAAGTGGGTGGATAAGACTTGGGAGGAACCTGGGGGAATGAAGGAAATGGCAGTGGAGCAGGTGGCAACTGAGGTGCAGATGACAGAGGAGGTGGTGGCCAGTCTGGCAATGAACCTGCACAACCTTTTTGGGAGAGTGTATGGAGAGTGAAGGCAGTAAGTGGGGGTCGGCTAGCCATACATTGCAGCTGGAGAGACCCGATGCTTTTTCTCAAGAGAATACATGAGTGAAGGGAGTAAAAGGACAGGGAAGTAGGCAGACAAAAATTAAAGAAAAGCATCTACTGCAGTCAGCCCTGGGATACAAGATGACTACCCATGAATCCCACCACCCTTTGCCTTTTTTTCTTTTCTTTTTTTTTTTTTTTTTGTATTTTGTATTTAATTTTTTTAAAAGATTTATCTATTTGACAGAGAGAGAGCCAGCGAGAGAGGGAACACAAGCTGGGGGAGTGGGAGAGGCAGAAGTAGGCTCCCTGCCAAGCAGAAAGCCCAATGGGGGCTCAATCCTAGGACCCTGGGATCATGACCTGAGCTGAAGGCAGAAGCCCAATGACTGAACCACCCAGAAGCGCCCCCCACCCCCGCCATCTTTTTTAATGCAGGGTACACCCAAATTTAGCAGGGAGTCAACTCGGGGTAAGAGAAACCAAAAACTTGTGCTATAGCTCCACCTTCTGGAACAAAAAAGGAAGATTCCTAACTACCAAACTTGTTAGAATCAAAGTAAACAAAACCCTGCCTGAGTAAGAAAGTGTTGGCTACTTCAAACCCAGCAGCAGAGGCACTTCTCATCAAACACTATGAAAAATTATGGTAATGCTGTATCACAGAAAGAAAAATAATTTTCCAGCAAGATAACCCAAATACATGTAGTATTATAAACTAACTGCTAAAAAATTTAAAATAGCTATTATGAAAAAATTCAGTGAGCTACAAGAAACCTCAGAAAGGCAATACAATCACTTCAGGAATGAAAATAACCAAAAAAATGAGTATTTTACCAAAGAGACTGACATTCTTAAAAAGAACCAGAAATTCTATAGCTGCAGAATTCAATAATGAGATGAAGAATGCATTCGAATACATTCATATGAACAGATTATATGAAAGAGAGAATTAGTGAGTTTAAAGATAGAAATACAGAAATAATTCAGGTGAAAGGGGGGAGAGAATGAATATTTTTTAAAAATGAAGAAATCCTATAAGAATTTCCTATTTGGCTTCATTAAAAAAACAAACATAAGAATACAGTTATCCCAGAGGAAGAGAGGACAATGGGATAGAGACTGCATTCAAATAACTAAGAACTAATAACTTCCCAATCCTGGGAAAAGAACTGTATATACAAGTCCATGACACTAGTGGAACACCTTATTATCTCAGCACACACACAAAAAAAAAACAAAAACAAAAAAACACCCTTCTCCAAGATACATTATATTACAACTGTCAAGAGTTAATGATAAAGAACCTTAAAGGCAGCCTGGGTAGGGGCCTGGGGAGACAACAACCTACAAAAATACTCTCAATAGGCTATCAGCAGATTTCCCAGCAGAAACTCTACAAGCCAAAAAAGAGGGGAATGAGACACTCAAAATACTGAACAATTAAAAGTGCCCACCAAGAATACTCTATCTGGCAAAGTTATCCTTCAGATATGGGGGAGATTTAAAGGCTTTCCCACAAACAAAAAGCTGAGGAAGTTCACCACCACTAGAGCTGACATGCAAAAAAAATGTTAAAAGAAATTCTTCAGATTGAAAGGATATAAATACATAAAACTCTGATGAAGGTGAGCAATGGTCAAAATTATAATACTACAGCTTTTAAAAAATAGTATACTTAACTCAACAATAGCATAAAGATTAAAGGAAAAGAACTTTGAAAATAAGAATAGCTACTACTACTTGGTAACAAAATCACAGCATAAAAAGAGATCACTTGTGCTAATAAAAATATAAAAGGGATGAGTAAAAGGATGGAATCCTACAGGCAAATGAAGATAAATTACTATCAGGAAAAAAAAACCCACCACTATTTTAATATATATGATGTTTTGTATAAACCTTAGGATAACTGCAAAAGAAAACTCTAGAGCAGAGACACAAAACATAAAGAAAAGGGGGGAGGGGAGACAGAGAAACTTACCCTGGAGAAATGCCAACTTCAGGGCCAGACAGAAACAGAAAGAAAAAGAATGGAGAGAATAACCAGAAGGTAAAAGAAAAAATGGCAGTAATAAATCCTTACATATTATTCATTGCCCTAAATATAAATAGATTGAACTGCCCAATCAAAAGACATAAAGTGGATAGTTTAAAAAAATAAGCAAGACCCAACTTTATGCTGCCTACAGGATAAAAGATGTTATTCCAACCAAATGGAAACAAAATGAAGGTGGGTGTAGCCATACTTAGACAAAGACTTCAAGCCAAAAAGGGTAACAAGAGAAAAAGAATGTCTTTATATAAAGATAAAAGGGTCAATATATCAAGAGTCAAGAAGGTATAACAATGGTAAATATATACACTCCCAGCACCCAACCACCAAAATGTATTAAGTAATTAATAACAGATCTTAAGATAAATAAACAATACCAATGCAATAACTGTAGGGAACTTCAATACTCCACTATCAGCAATGGATAGATTATCCAGACAGAAAATCAACAAGGAAACATTGGAACTGAAACAATGAAACTAAATTGAAACTTTAAAATAAATGGGCTTGGAAGAAATACACTGAACATTCTATCCAACAGCAGAATATACATTCTTAGTAAGTACTCAGGAAACATTCTCCAGGATAGATCATATGATAGTCCAGAAAACAAATCTCAGGAAATTTAAGAAGACTGAAATCTTACCAACAATCTTCTTTGATAATGGCATGAAACTAGAAATCAACAAGAAGAAAGTAATATGGTCTACAGATTAGTGGAAACTAAACAACACACTTCTAAACAAACATTGGATAAAAGAAATAAAAAGGGAAATAGAAATCATCACAAAACAAATGAAAACAAACATCAAATATTGTGGGATGCAGCAAAAACAGTTCTGAGAAGAAAGCTAAAAGCAATAAACACATATATTAAGAAGGAAGCAATATCTTGAATAAACAATCTAACTTAACACCTCAGGAACTGGAAGAGCAAATTGGGCCCAAAGAGGCTATAATAGGAAACAGGAAATAATAAAGGCCAAAGCAAAAATCAATGAAATAGAGACCAGAAGAACAATAGAAAAGATTAACACAACTGAGAGCTGTTTTTTCAAAAGGATGAACAAAACTGACAAACCTTTAACTAGACTAACTAGAAAAAGAGAGTGAAGACTCATAAAATTAGAAATGAAAAAGAAGAAATTATAACTGATGCTACAGAAATACACAGAATAATAGACTGCTATGAACAATTATGTGCCAATAAATTACATAACCACGAAGAAATTGATACATCTCTAGAAACACATAACCTATTAAAGCTGAATCAGGAATAAATAGAAAATCTGAACAGATCAGTAATGAATAGATATTGAATCAGTAATTTAAAAAACAAAAAACAAAAAACTCCCAACAAGGAAAACTTTTTCAGGAACAGATGGTATCACTAGAGAATTCTACTGAATATTTAAAGAGGAATTAACATTAATTCTCTTCAAACTCTTCAAAACTCTCGACGAAAAGGGAACATTTCTAAACTCATTCCATGAGGCATTACTTTGATACCAAAACCAGATATAAGAATACTACAAGAAAATAAAACTATAGACCAATATCCCTGATGAATACAGATGCAAAATTCTCAACAAAATATTAGCAAGCCTAATTCAAGAACACATTAAAAGGACACACCATGACCAGGTGAGATTTATCCCTGGGACGCAAGAGTGGTTCAGCATACACAAATCTATAAATGTAATATACCACAACAATAAAAATGAAAGATAAAAAGTCATATGATCATCTCAATAAATGCAAAAAAAAAAAAAGCATTGATAAAATATAATTCTTTCATGATAAAAACTTTTAAGACACTGGATATAGAAGGAAGATATTTCAATATAATAAAGGCCATATGTGACAAACCCACACCTAACATTACACTCAATGGAGAGAAATTAAAAGTGCTTCCCCTTCAGAAACAAAGTAAGGATTTCCACTCTACCATTTCTATTCAAATTAGTGCTAGAAGTCTTCACCAGAGCCAATAAGCAAGACCAAATAAATAAATAAATAAAAGATATCCAAGTAGGAAAGGAAGATATAAAATTGCCATTATTTGCTAATAATATGAACCCATCTTTAGAACATTATGGAGAATCAGCCAAAAAAACTGTTAGAATTAATCAACAATTTCAGTAAAGTGGCAGGATACAAAATCAACATACAGAAATCATTTGCATTTCTTTACACTAATCATGAAACATCCAAAAAAATAAATAAATAAAATGATGTCATTTGCAACAACATGAAAAATAATAAAATACTTAGGAATAACTTTAACTAAGAAAATAAAAGATCTGTATAATGAAAAACAAAATTTTGCTAGAAGAAATTGAAGATGACAAAAAGAAAGATATCCCATGTTCATGGATCAGAAGAATTAATATTGTTAAAATGACCGTACTACCTAAAACAATTACAGATTCAATGCAATCTCCATCAAAATACCAAAGGCATTTTTCAAATAGAAAAAATAGTCCTAACAGTTTGTGTGGAACCACAAAAGACCCAAATAGCCAAAGCAATCTTGAAAAAAAAGAACAAAGCACTTCCAGATTTCAAACTATACTAAAAGCCATAGTAATGAAAACAGTAGAATTAAACCTAGAATTAAATCATAGCATATACAGCCAACTAATGTTCAACAAGGGAGCCAAGAATATCTTATGGGGAAAGGTTAGTATCTTCAATAAATGGTGCTGGGAAAACTAAAGAAACACAATGAAATAGGATTCTATCTCACACCACTCACAAAAATTAACTAGAAATGGACCAAAGACTTAAGGTCGAGAACTGATGCCATAAAACTAGAAAAAAAAAACATAGAGAAAAAGTTCATTGACTTTGGTTTTGGCAGTAATTGGAGGCAGTAAATTGTGCCAAAAAGGACAAATAAAATTAAAAATCAACAAATGAGACTATATGAAACACAGAAGCTTCTCACAGCAAAAGAAACAATTAACAAAATGAAAAGAAAACCTTTAGAATGGGAAAAAAATTTTCAAATCAAATATCAGATAAGGGTTAATATCCAAAATATATAAAGAACTCAGTAAACTCACTAATTAAAAAAATCTGATCAAAAATGGGCAGAAGAACTATATAGACATTTCTCCAAAGACATCAAAAAGGTCAGCAGACACATGAGAACATGAACGACATCCCTAATCATCAGGGAAATATCAAAACCATAATGAGATATCACCTCACACCGGTTGAAATGTTTATACTCAAGAAGAGACAATGGATGCTAGTGAGGACATGGTGAAAAGGAAACCCTTATAAACATTGTTAGTGGGAATGTATATTAATCCAACCACTATGGAAAAACAATATGGAAGTTCCTCAAAAAATTAAAAATAGATCTATTATATGATCCAGCAATTTCACTTTTGGGTATAATGCCCAAAGAAAATGAAAAGATAATTTTGACAAGATAGATATTCTCCCATGTTTACTACATTATACACAATAGCCAAGATATGGAAATAACTCAAATGTTCATTAACAGATTAATGAATAAAAAAGATATGGTACATATACATAATGGGATATTATTCAGCCATGAGAAAGGAAGGTATCTTCTCATCTGGAACAACATAGATGGACCTCAAGCACATTATGCTAAGCAAGATAAGCCTGAGAAAGTCAAATTCTGTCTGTTATCATTTATATGTGGAATCTAAAAAAGTTAAAGCTATAAAGAACAGAAAGTTAAATGGTCATTACCAGGGGACTGGTTGGGGGAAGGTTAAGAACGATGACAATGGGGAGCCTGGGTGGCTCAGTGGGTTAAAGCCTCTGCCTTTGGCTCAGGTCATGATCCCAGGGTCCTGGGATTGAGCCCCACATCGGGCTCTCTGCTCAGCAGGGAGCCTGTTTCCCCCTCTCTCTGCCTGCCTCTCTGCCTACTTGTGATCTCTGTCTGTCAAACAAATAAATAAAATCTTAAAAAAAAAAAAAAAAGAAGGATGACAATGTTTAAGGGTATAAACTTGTAAGGAGTAATAAACAAGCCACAGAGATCAAAGCACAGTATAATGAATATAGACAATAATATGGCACTATAATTATGCACTGGATAAATATTGCTAAACTAGCAATCATTACAACATATAGATATAGCAAAGTTAACATGCTGTATGACTTAAACAATGTTATATATCAAATTTATTCAATAAAAATAAAAACAAAATTAAAATCTATAATTCTCAATCTACATGAAATAGATATCATTAGATATTAAATGTCTTTTTTTTTAATATTTTATTTATCCATTTGACAGAGAGAGAAAGAGCACAAGCAGTGGGAGTGGCAGGCAGAGGGAAAGGGAGAAGCATGCTTCCCACTGAGCAGAGAGCCTGATGACATAGGACTTAATGCCTGGACCCTGGGATCATGACGCAAGCCAAAGGCAGACACTTAACAAACTGAGCTATCCAGGGGCCCCTAAATGTACTTTTTAAATACAAATTAAGAATAAAATTATTTATATCTGAGGACTAGTGTCCATATTTCCAAAGTCAGAATGAAGAAACATTGCCCTAAGCCCAGAAAATTACAATAGGTAGAACTTACATTTTACTTAGGTCTAGCTTAATGGCTTATATTTTTAAATTCTTTTGTAACAACTTCTTTCTGTGATCTATCACAATTTTAGAACATTCTGAGCCTGATTTCTTAGCAAAGGTTTCAACTCTGTCAATCATTCAGCAGTCAGACTGGTCCTGCTTGAAAAAGCTTTAATAGAAAAGAAGTCATAAATCAAGAGAGATATTCAGGAAGATGCCCTTATGGAATTACCTTATAGAAAGATCAATTATTCTGGCCAAGAAAGGTGAGCTGGGGCTTTGTTTCAGTGGCTGTGCATGTGTGTATGTGTTTAAATAACTGAAGCTATATTTATCCTGTTTTTTCCTTTTCCAACATAGCTGAAATACTTTAAAATCTTACTAGACTATTCCAAAATGGAATATTTCTACAAATATATCTCACTGACAGAAATATCATAATTTTTGAAGTAATATTTCTAGAAGGTACATAAACACCTGCCTTGTACTTGCAGCTCTTCTGAAATTAGATAACACATAGGTCAGCCCTTAGCACTCATCCCACTGATTGGAGAACTGAATAGTTCCCATCTTATGCCTCAGCATCACCTCTGCTTTTTTTTTTTTTTTTTTTTTTTTTTTTTTTTTAATATATATTGGCAAATAGCTTTCTGAATCATGGAGTAAAAGGATTAGTTAGAACCTAATAAAAATGCAGCCTTTAATTATAATGGATTATGTTGGACTGGTATTCACGCTGCAATTAAATTCTCCAACTCTATGTAGTTTGTTATAGTAGTTTCAGATACAGAGTTTTAGAGGTAACCACGTAAATGCATTTATATTTTAGTAGGGAAGATAGAATAAAAACTCCTAAAATAATAAACCTTGGTTCATCATGTTCATTCATGGAGTATATGATGGGATGTTTTGGTACATAAACAACATATATTTTCTGAATATCTCCTGAGTGCAGGGCTCTGTATTGGGTGCAGGATATAACAGAGAATATGACATAGTCTGTTTTCCATATTATCCAACCCCCAGCAACATCTGACATAGTTGATCATTTCTCATAATCTTTTTCTCTTGGGTTTCCAATACTATGCACTCTGTTTTTTCTCCTACTCCTTGGCCTATTTCTGTCATTGCTGCTAGTCCTTCCCTCTGTACCAGATTTCTGATTTTCTGAATGATAGAATTTGCTAGGACTAAGTTGAGGGTGTCTTTCCTCTCTCCTTCTCTCAAATAATCCCATTCATTCTTTGGCCTTAAATACTATCAATATACTGATGATCCATTTACATGTCTTTTAGTTTTTTTCAAAGTCAGAGGATAAGACTCAAATTATTGGTCAAAATTACACTTGAGTATGCTTTGGGAAGTTACATTCTTCAAGGCCAAGCTACTTACCTTTTATTCCTCCAGAACAGATAGAGATTACTGTTTCTTTGATAACCAAATAAAATATCTAGCAGGTATTTCAGATCTACATTAAATCAAAGACAACTGAAATCTCAAAGTCTGGCTGCGAGATGCCTACACTGTGAGAGGTATGTAGGGACTAAGATTGCCCAAGAACCACTAGACTCACCCCTATAGGCCCACACTCATCCTGAATTATATTCTCAGTGAGTTGAAAGGGGAATTATTCAAACTATTTAAATTGGAGTGCACATGTATGTGTTTAAATCTAACTGCACCTTAACCTAAAATTCCTTTGTAATTCCCAGAGTCTTCTAAATCTCCACCTGAACATTTCACAACCCTTTGGAATATAACATATCCAAATCAGAATCCTGATTTTCCCATAAAACAAACAAACAAACAAACAAACCAAAAACCAAAAAACAAAACAATTCATCCTGCAGCTTTCTCCAGTTCAGTAAGTGCAACCTCCTTTTATCTAGTCGCTTAGAGCCGGAAACTTAATCATAATGCTTCATTCTTCTATCTGGTTCCATACTTATAAACCACTTACAAACACCTTGACTTCTACCTTTAAAATATACAAGGAACTGATTCACAGTTCCCCATCCACACTTCTATCACCTCAACCCAGCCCAGAGTCTCCCATCTGCCCAGGACATCTGGTCTTTCTGCTTCTACTTTAATTCCCACAAACATTCTCGTATCCTTACCCTCATGTGACACACAGACACATGGATTTATTGTCCACATATCTCAAAGAGAGCAATCCGTTGGATTATGTCAATGCAAAGTCTTGCTCAACGGTCTTTAGTAAACCTTTAGTAACTTCTCTTTTTATTTGAAATAAAATCCAAATTCTCTATCTTGAGGAACGTCTACCCACCATTACAATCTAATTCCTTGATACCCTGCCACTCTTGATTTTCTCTGTTCACTTTATTTTCATTAATTCTCTAAGTTCTATATAATCTTGCAGCTGTTCCCTCTATCTGGATAAGTCTGTTTCCAGAATTCTATGAGTATAGCTCTTTCTCACTGAGTAGAATTAGACCTCATTGCTGTCTCCAAAAGAGTCTTCACTGATTTCCCTAATGTTCCTTCACAAAGCACTCTATTTTCTTTTTTGCACAAACATCAGCTTTGTAAACAGTTTTACTGAAGTAAAATTAACAATAAACAACACATATTTAAATGATAAGTTTTAACCTACCTATACTCCCATGAAGCCCTCTACAAAGCTAGGATAGTGACTATATCCATCACTTCTAAAATTTTCCTATTGTCCCTTTGTAATCTCTCTACTGTACCCCTCTCTGACCACCTCCTCCCATTTCCCCACCAACTCCCATACCCACTGATTTATTATTGTCACTATATTTTGTATTTTTTATGTAAATAGAATCCAATTCAAGCACTTTAAGCTGGAATTCCAAACATATACAAAACACTATGTTTTATGGAGGTAGAAATATTAAGAAAATATTTTTTCCAAACTGTAAAGGCTAAAAAAAAAAAAAGAAATACAAATACCACAAGTATAATTATAATTTTAAAAACCCACATACTTGCATAAGATAGACATTAACACTTGTATGTGGCTTTAGGGGAGGTAAATGCTACACCCTGAGAGTGGAATCAAAGACCATGAAAAAAACTAGCATTCTGAACTTTGCCTTGAAGGGAGGAATTAATTTTTGACAGGTGGAATTAGAAAGAGCTAGATAAAGAGTTATTCCAAGCTGGTTAGGAACTATATCAGACAAAGAATAATGTAACTAAAGGGATGAAAGAGGGAAAATGTGAAGTTTATGTGGGGAGTGGGGCACTGAGTAATCTATTTTGAGTAGAAATTTCTGAGGGTATAAGGAAGACTATGGAGGTATATCAGGGTTGGTATTTGGAGAGCCTTTTAAGTGAGACAAAGGAATTTGCCTTAATGTAGTAGGCACAAATTGTTTGGGAACCCATTTCCAATAAGATTTCCAACCCAAGCAGTTGGTATATTGAAAAATATATTCCCTTTAACTCTTATTCTGGACTTTTGGGGAACATACGGAAATAATGAAAGACTACACTCAGTGCTTAGGTTTTTTTCAATCTCTTTCTTTCCATGGAGATGCAATCCAGCAGTCCAGGAGTCTTACTAGCTCCCTAGTCCTCAGATTTACATTGTGCTTCTTGGTGATACTAGTTCACTTTATAAACAAGGAGGACAATTTTCAGAAAACAAAAGGATTTTAGGCATGGTATATTTAAATATTTAAAACCCTTCTAAAAAAAACATAAGCACTAATCTCTTGGACACTGCCTTTACCAATATTTTTATGGAAGTTTAGACAAAAGTGACAAAAGCAAAATTAAACTGTTGAGACTATGCCAAAATTAAAAGGTGCATAGCAAAGGAAACCACCAACAAAATAAAAAGGCAGCCTACTTGAATGAGAAAAGATATTTGCAAATGACATATCTGATAAAATATTAATATTCAAAATACATAAAGAATTCATACAACTCAGTGCCAAAAAACCCTAAGGAATCCAATTATAAAGTGGCAGAGGACCCGAATAGATATTTTTCTAAAAAGACATGCAGATGGCCAAAAGACACAAGAAAAGATGCTCATCACTAATCATCAGGGAAATGCAAATCAAAACCGCAATGAGATATCACCTTACAATAGCCAGAATGGCTAGTATCAGAAAGGCAAGAAATAACAAGTATTGTCCAGGATGTACAAAAAAAAAGGGAACCCTTGTTTACTGTTGGTGGAAATGTAAATTGGTGTAACCATTGTGGAAAACAGTATGGGATTTGCTCAAAAACTTAAAAATAGAAATACCGTACAATCCAGTAATTTCACAACTGGGATTTTACTCAAAGAATACAAAAACACTAATTCAAAAAGATAATATGAACCCCTATGTTTATTGCAGCATTACTTATAATAGTCAAGATATGGAACAACCTAAGTATCCATCAATAGATAAAGAAGACGTGGTATATATACACAATAGAATATTATTTTATTTTTTGTTTGCTTCAAGTTTTTATTTAAAGTCCAGTTAATATACAGTATAATATTAGTTTCAGGGGGCACCTGGGTGGCTCAGTGGGTTAAAGCCTCTGCCTTCGGCTCAGGTCATGATCCCAGGGTCCTGGGATTGAGCCCCACATTGGGCTATCTGCTCAGCGAGGAGCCTGCTTCCTCCTCTCTCTGTCTCTGCCTGTCTCTCTGCCTACTTGTGATCTCTGTCTGTCAAATAAATAAAATCTTTAAAAAAAAATAACATTAGTTTCAGGAGTGGAATTTAGTGATTCATCACTTACATACGATACCCATTGCTCTTCACAACAAGTGTCCTCCTTAATAATACCCATCAAACATTTAACTCATCCCCTCTTCCATCTCCCCTCCAGCAACTCTCTGTGTTCTCTATAGTTAAGAGTCTGTTTTACAGTATGCCTCTTTCTTTTTGACCCCTTATGTTCAGCAGTTTTAGTTCTTAAATTCCACATATGAGTGAAATCATATGGTATTAATAGGTCTTTCTCTGACTTATTTCACTTAGCATAATATATTTAGCTCCATCCATGTTATTGCAAATGACAAGATTTCATTCTTTATATGGCTAACTAATATTCCAATGTACATGTATACCACCTCTTCTCTATCCATCAGTTGATGGACATTTGGGCTTTCCCATAATTGGGCTTTTATTGATAATGATGCTATAAACATCAGGGTGCCTATGCCCCTTTGAATCAGTATTTTTGTATTCTTTGAGTAAACACCAAATAGTGCAAGTTCCCAGTAGTACGACAGTTCTAGTTTTAACTTTTTGAGGAATCTTCATACTGTTCTCCAGAGTGGCTGCACCAGTTTGCATTCCCACCAACAGTGTAAGAGGGTTGTCCTTTGTCCACATCCTTGCCACCACGTGCTGTTTCTGTGTTGTTAATTTTAGCCATTCTGATAGATATAAGGTTCTATCTCATTGTAGTTTTGATTCATTGTAGTATTGATTCATATTTGGTTCATGATGATAAGTGATGTTCAGTATCTTTTCATGTGTTTGTTGGTCATCTGAATGTCTTCTTTGGAAGAAAGTTCATGTCTTCTATTTTTTAACTGGGTTATTTCTTTCTTGGATGTTGAGTTTGATAAGTTCTTTATATATTTTGGATACTAACCCTTCAATAGATATGTAATTTGCAAATATCTTCTCCCATTCCAAAGGCTGTCTTTTAGTTTTGTTGATTATTTCCTTTGCTGTGTAGAAACTTTTTATCTTGATGAAGTCCCAATAGTTCATTTTTGCTTTTGTTTCCTTTGCTTCTGGAGATGTATCTAGTAAGAAGTTGCTATGGCCAATGTCAAAAAGGTTACTGCCTGTGTTGTCCTCTAGGGTTTTGATGATTTCCTGTCTCATATTCAGGTGTTTCATCCATTTTTAATTTATTTTATACAATGGACTATTACTCAGACGGAAAAAAAAAAAAAAAAGAATAAGATCTTGCCATATTGCCATCTTGCCATCTGCAAGAACACAGATGGACCCTGAAGGTGTTATGATAATAAGTCAGACAGAGAAAGAGAAATACCAAATAACTTCACTTATATGTGGAACCTAAAGAACAAACAAACAAACGAACAAAAAAAGAGACTCAAATACAGAGCACTGATAGTTACCAGAGGGGATGGAGTAGGAGACAGGTGAAACAGGTTAAAGGGAGTAAGAGGTACAAACTTCTAAGTTATAAAATAAATGTCACAAAGATTAAAAGTACAGTATTGGGAATATAGTCAATAATATTGTAATAATACTTTATGGTGACAGATGATGACTACACTTACCATGTTGAGCACTGAGTAATATACAGAATTGTGCAATCACCACACTGAATACCTTAAATTAAGGTAATGTATGTCAACTACACTTCAATAATAAATTTAAAAATAGAAAAACAGGGTAAATGTCTGCTAAAATTGAAAATTTAAATAAGAGCCTGAATTTTATAACATAATAGCCCAAAACACCAGGATACAACTGAAAATCATTTGTTATACAACCAGGTACAACTTGACCTAAATAAGAGAAGATAATCAAAAGTTGCCAAAAACGAGATGGCATCTTTTGGGATTATCTGGTCAGAGAAAATACTTAGTATAATTTCAATTTAAAAAAAAAAAAAAAACACACAAAAATGTTAAATACTATTCATTTGAATAAGAACTTTCCTTTAAAAAAGGAAAAAATCAATGATTCAACCATAAAGTAATTTAAAATATTTTTATTTATATATATATATTTATAAAGTATTTTTGAAAAAAAAACAAAAGAAACAACAAAAAAAGATCTCTACAAAATACAAAAGACTGGCTTTTTATATACTTTTCTCCAGATAAACCATAAGTTCCTGCCAAAAAATTTTAAATGAAAAATAACAATTTAAATTGTTCAGTGAGAATCTGTCATCTTCCTCAAGGAGCAAAGAGCTGATGTCTCTAATTTCTGGAAAATGCCTTGTATGACTTTTGAAAGAAAGTCAGAGTGACTTCAAAACTTGTGCTCATTCTACTACCTTAAACCGAAATATGGAAAACACACTAAAATCCTCAAATTCACAAAATAAGTAAGTGTATCTTCATACTTTATCATTTTAATAAAAATTGGGAAATGTATTTATTTTGATATTAAAACAAATATTTATTATGGCATATGATACAAAATTCTCATGAATTTGATAATATGAATGTTATGACCTTAAAGTTGGTTGTTTGATTCCTATTATGGCCCTAGGACATTTGTATTATCCTTTGTTTTTGGAATATTTAGTTGTGAAATTTTAAGACCACTACACCAAAATATTTTTATTTTTTGACATAGAGTTAGGGATTGCCTACTTTCATATAGTGCATTGGCTTCTCCCCTGAATAAGTGTGATAGCTTGATATAGTTACACTGCTAAAAACATAAAAGTGAAATATTGCATATTACTTAACTACCATATTTATAAAAAGATCATAAGACAATCTTAACTGCCTAGATACTAAATGGGATGACAAATACACTTATTTCCACTTCAATTCCATTGCAAAATGGAAGAGATTTGAAAGACCTAAAAAAAAAAAAATTCCAGGATCTTTGAAAACAATCTACAATCTCAAATTTTTCATAAAATCTAAATATCCTTGATTATATTCTACTAATTGCCTAGGGATATTTTACTCATGTTCCAAAAGAGTCAATGGATTTCTTGGCAAAATTGCTTAATTCTACCCTTCCTGGTCAAGTTTATCTTGGGGTAATTATATTTTGACTGTCCTAAATCTGAGCTACTATGCTTTCAGTCAGACTTGATGCTCCTCCTGGAAGATGGAATTGATCTGGTGCTATGTTGTGTGCATTGCAGAGCAGATGTCACATTTCACCTTGGAGTACAGTACAGTCAAAGGTGCAGTGATGCCTACATATCCACGTAACAAACTTTGTGCAATCATTGGAAATAAAAGACACCAAAGAATGTTTACTCAAATGAAATAAATGGTATATTAGAAAAATGCATAGATAGCCATGGGAAATTTAATCAGGGTTATTTTTTGTGTGTGACCATCACTTTTAGTCATTGATTTATTTACTGATGAAATAATTATTGAATGCCTACTGCATGCAGCATACAGACCTGAAATTAAAAATAAAAGTGTGCATAATTGACTTCCAAAATTTATAGTCTAAGAAGGAAAACAAACATATT
Source organism: Lontra canadensis (assembly GCF_010015895.1). NCBI lineage: Eukaryota > Metazoa > Chordata > Mammalia > Carnivora > Mustelidae > Lontra > Lontra canadensis. The sequence goes on from NW_022631008.1 coordinate 20,976,048, forward strand.
CAACATAAGTACAAAGCAAAGGTTATAAAGTAGGTAAATTTCTGTTCTATCATGTAAGAACATAAATTTTGAGTGAAGAGAAAAAAAAAAAAGCAATTCACTTTTATACAGAAAACTATTTCCTAACATTATCTGACTCCATGTAAATTTCCTAATCTCTCCCTGGAGATTTTCATAGTCTCTAAGTTCAATTTTTTTTTCATGTTATACAATAAAGTAGGAGTTTAAATAAATACCTAAAATTTCTGTGCTAAGAATATTCACAATATAGAGGTAACGGCTTAATAAGATGAATCGGGTCCCCCAAAACCCATATGTTGAAGTCCTCACTCCAGTACCTAAGAATGTGACCTTTACTTGGAAATGGGGTCACTAAAGATGTGATTAGTTAAGATGAGGTCATACTGGAACAGGGTGGGCTCCTAATTGAATATGACTGTCTTTTGATATAAAGCAGAAATTTGGACATAGGCACACAGGGAGCATGCTGTGTGAACATGAAGGTAGAAATTAGGGTGATCCACCTATAAGCCAAAGAACACCAAAAACTATTGGCAAACCAACAGAAGCTAGGGGAGAGGTGTGGAACAATTCTCCTTTACAGCTCTCAAAAGGAACCAACCCTAAGGTTGGTCTTGATCTCAGACTTCCAGCCTCTAGAACTGTGAGAACATGAATTTCTTTTAGGCCTCCTAGTTTATGTTACTTTGTTAGGGAAGCCCTAAGAAACTGTTATAATTCTTAAAATATTTATAACATAGGAGGCGCCAGGGTGGCACAGTTTGTTAATCATCTGCTCAGGTCATGATCCCAGGGTCCTGGAATTAGAACACAAATTGGGCTCTCTACTCAGTGGGGAGTCTGCTTCTCTCTTTCCCTCTGCCCCTCCTCTCCACTACTGTGCATATGCTCTCTCTCTCTCAAATAAAAACAAACCTTAAAAAGAAATTTTAAAAAATAACATAAGACAAATTTTGACATGTTGCCTTTTACAATGCAACAGAACATTATTTTTTAATTATATAGCGAAAGAAAGGACTTACTGATTAATTTCAACATAGGATTTTTATGTATTTTGCCAAGTTTTGTATTAGAAACTAAAATATATATGAAGTGTATACTAAAATTGAGGTTGAAAGAAGTTACATTTTTGAGACTGATGTTTAAAATTCTTGAATTTTACACTCAAGGAAGAAATGGACCATGAACGTACTTGCTTTGTCCTAATTGCCATACCTACTCTACCGTTATGCTCAGAGCCCCTCAATCTATTTCAAAAAGTTTCTTTATATATTTATTTTTAAAACATAGAAATTAAAGCAAATGTGGTTCACTGAAAATTATAAATCATTATTTGAAGGAATTAAAGGAATATACCATATTTGTGGTTTGGAAAGCTCAACATTATAACTGTGTATGGTCTGATTTTATGATATTGACAGAAGAATGAATTAACAGACTGATGGAACAGTAGAAGTTATTGTCCCAGACCAATTTTTGATTTTACCAAGTGTTCCTATTTCGATATGTCAATATAGATCTTCTATTTTTCTGGAGAGTTTTCTTGGACTGTAGTCTTAAATATCATATTGGGTTCCACTGCATTATCTTTTTCAGAAACTCAAGTTAGGATATTCTTTGCCTGTCTTCTATTTCAATCACTTTCTTTCTAGCTTCTAAAATTTTCTTTAATCCCCATTTCTATTCTCTTGATTATTTGTCCACTTTTCTTGACTGCCCCTTACTAAATTTTTATTTTAATCCATATCCCCTTTAATTTGGTCTAGTCTTAAAAATATTTTTATCTCTCTTGAATTCCATCAACTCTCATTTTTTGTACATTTCTGTTCTTAGATTCTATTTCTGGTTAAAGATTTTTCCATTTGTTTGTATGTATGTATATATTTTGCAGGTACCCTAATATTGATTTGAAGATATGTGATTTGGTTTGGAATGTTAAGATAGAGGGGTTTTTTTAATATATATTTTTTGAGGAGATGTGGTTTTTATTTTCTGGTTTCCCCTGACAGTAGCTTTATATAAGTTCATGTTGCTATGTCTCTGTACCTAATGAACAGGGTTAGTCTGAGAGTGAAAGAAAAAGATTCCAATTTGGGAACTCGTTCTTCTTGAGTGTGATTAAATGTAGTTTCTTTAATGGACAGTGTCTTGGGGAGGTTGCTGGGGAAAGAACCTGGTTTCTTTTATTTTTTTAGAATCCTAAATTTTCTCCCCTTGCTTCCTTTTCAACATTCAGTCACCAAATGCCACTTCTTTCTTTTTACCACTCTTTCCCCATGAAATGTTGCTTTACTTACACTGCTTCTTCAAGTCTCATATCTGAAGTCCCTTTGCAACAGTCACTATCTTAATGTACAAGATCTTTTTTAGCACTTTCACACTTCAAGTGGACTTTTTTTTGTAGGGGAGGATTTTAGCTTACTGTGCAAAGGCTTCAGCAAGAGCTCAAAAAAATCTTGACTAGAAATTTTTTATTTTCATAGTTAAAGAAAATATTCTCTGACTTCTAATCATGATGAAGTCATGGAAAATTATGAATTTAATTTTTCTTATTTATCTGTAGGGTTTAGGGAAGATTAGTGAAAGAATAAGATTTAGGCAGCCACCATTCATCAATACCTTGACTACCAATGTTATTTTTTAAATTACATAGTATTCCTTTTTTTTTTTTTTTCTTTAGAGTTTATTTATTTGACAGGGAGGGAGAGAGAGCACAAGCAGGGGGAGTGTCATGCAGAAGGAAAGGGAGAAGCAGGCTCCCCACTGAGCAGAGCTTGATGTGGGGCTTGATCCCAGGACTCTGAGATCATGACCTTAGCCCAAGACAGATGTTTAACAGACTGAGTCACCGTGGTGTCCCTAATTATGCAGTATTCCTAACAAGAGAATGTATCACTTACAAGGTGTATTTCATTGCTGGCAACAGAAATCAGGAGCAATAACAGCTTTAAAAGATTTTGTTTTTTGCTCTTAGAGAGGCCTGAAGGCAGGTGTCCACTTTGAGGACTGTGTAATGTCAACATTATCCCAGGATCCTTCACTTTTTTCTGCATATCCATCATTAGTCTGTGGCTTCCATTCCCAAGGCTGCCTCAATGTTGCAAGATGCTGAAGACTCAGTTACCACTTTCATGTTCCAAACAGAAAGAAGGAAAATGAATGGAGGGTGAAATGGAGGCACTCCCCCAGAAGACTCAGCTCCCTTTAAATGAATGCTCTAAAAAGTCTGCCCAGTAACTCCTTGTTTATGTCTTATTAGTTACCCCTACCTGCAGGAAAGATGAGAAAATGTAGTGTTTAGTTAGGTACCTTTCTGACCCCAATAAAGGCACTGTTCTCTTAAGGAGAAGGGTAAATAGGTACCTTAAAGGTGCTGGAAGTTTCTGCCACAGGAAATAAAAGTCCTTGTTTATATAATATGGGTGGCTTGCTTTTCTCCATGCCTACTATATTTCTATGTCTAGGCATCCATTACCTTAAATGATTATGCATTTGAAGTGAATAATAGTAAGAATATATTTAGTTCAGCTAACTCATTTTAAATCTGTACATGCATTAACCATATTTTATACTAATATGTGTTAGCTCAACTTCATAATCTAAAGGTATTAACTCAGCAAAATATGGCAAGTTAAAAAAAAATCTTATAAATTTGAACAACTCCTTTAGCTGGAGAAGTCAAATCATTGTAAATTTTTCTGTTATGCATACATTTGAATAGTCTTTGATATTAAATAACTATATTTTAAATCTAATAGCTCTAATAATAGTTTTGATATATGTCTTTCTACTTGAATCACTCAATATTTTACCACTGACTAAAAATTTCTGGTTAGCAGTATAACTGTCATTCAGCTTCTAGCTTCAGAGTTAGAAATTTATTTATTTGATTAATACTGTACTTTTACTACTCTGAAGAGCTTAAGGCAGTGAATGGCTAAGTCAAACCTTGAAATATTTAGCATTACAAAGGCAAAAAGAGACAAGGCAATAAACAGAGTGTAGAAAATGCCAGAAGGCAGATGGTGACAACTTCAAGCCCAGGTAAGACTCTAGGCAGTGTTCTCTGAGAGTGATGCATTAGGACAAGAAAACTGTTCCCACGCTTCCCCCTTAATGGGTGCTTTAGTAATTTGTGAGGAGTAAAATTACCTCTTCTCCAATTTTATTTTTTAGATTCCCAAATTATTGCATTTACTTTCCAAATTTTCTCTTACCCTATTTTACAAAAACACATATTCATGCATTTATACAAAAGAAGCATATAATTTAAATGGTTTCTACATATCCCGAAGCTTATCCCAATGTCCTGAGTTGAGAATCAGTGACTTAAAATTTGAGTTTTTCAATTAGATAGAAGGGAGAGGAAGGATATTGTTCCAGGCAGATTAGGTAGATGAGCAATGGTTTCAAGCTGCCATACCTTCAAGTTACAGTATTTAGGGACTACCAATAATTTTACATTTATTAAAAAATGCTATAATGTTCATAAGTCAGTATGAAATGACTGACTTAATAATTTGTTATTTAGAGTCACAATGAACGCCATAATGAGTAAATAAAGCCTGTATTAGTCTCCTCTTTTGTCATAACAAAATATCAGAGATGAGGTGGCTTAAACAACAGAAATCCATTAGTTCTAGCTGAGACATCTAGGGAGAGAGCATAGAAAAGAGAACAAAAGCTTAGGACAGAGACTTGGAAAAAAGCCAAGATTTAAAGTTCGGTAAAAGCTGCTAAGGACACTTAGAAGGAATTGTGAGACAGAGAGGAGGAAAAGCCCAGGGACTTGTGTGTTTCAAAGTAGGAAGAAACAATGGGGACAACTGCTAAGAATCAGGTAAGTTGAAGTTTAAAATTTGACAAATGAAGTTAGCCAAATAGAGTGAATGAGAGCCGTTTCAGCTGAAGACTATTGATTGGAACCAAACTGGAGGGGGTAGAAGAATTACTGGGACACAATAGACATTGGAGAGAACAGTAGGTCCAGGGACCTGCTGCCACTAACTAGATGCTTAACTGGAAACTCTTAGAGCTGTAAAAGGAAGGAAGGAGGGAAGGAAGGAAGAAAGGAATTTATTTTTTTAAAAATGAATTTGAAACTCAGAACATCCAAATTTATGTAATTAGAAATCAAACAACAATGCTTATTTCTTTTTTTTTTTTTCCTCTGGTGCCATCAAGATTTATAATGATATTTCAGGGTTTATACACTGAGTAGCTTTATACTACCTAAACAAAAGAACTGAAATTGAAATCCTATGTATTTTATCAGGGCATTAGAGCACAATTCTCAAACACTTTTATTCTAACAAGAGTGAAATTTCATTTAGCCAGGGAAAAAGTAAAACAGATATTGAAAATAGGTAGGCAAAAGTATAAGAAAATTTGAGAAAAAACCTACTGTATTGTGGAACTAAAAGGAGTAACTAGGAGATAAATGTAAATTATATTGTGATAAATTGTTTATAGATCCACACAGGATTTTTTAATTTTTAATTTTCTTTAAAGTTTATTTAAATAATCTTTATACTCAATTTGGGGCTCAAACTCACAACCCCAAGATCAAGAGTCACATGCTGTTCTGTAAAAATAATGAAATGTTGGAAGGCTAGTTTAGTAAACAGCCCACTATGATGTATGAGAGCAGTTTTGAACACCAAGTGCAATCTATAATAGTTCATTACTCATTTTTCTCCAAACTCATATTAATATGTGAAACAGTATTCTGGAGTTAGGTACCAGAAATGGTTCAATTTCCACTGAGACCAGGACAAAAGGAAATAAATAGATAGAAGACAACATATAGTGAGAATCCTCTGTTAAATGAGTTGTTGCATGTGTCCCACCAATGTCCATGAACAAATCCTGTACGAGTCATAAGAATGAGATAATAAAATCATTATAGGATCAATTTCCTTAAAGATTTTAAGGAAAAGGGAAAACGTGCTCTACTGGAAGAGTAAAATACAGACCTACAAATAGACAAGAAAATATTTGCAAGTTTTCGACTCCCTCTGAGTTTCACTACATTCAGACACGGGAGAAAATGAGAAGAAAAAAAATAGTTTTATTGAAGAAAACTCGGAGAAATAGTTATGTTCTAATGAAAAACTTTCTGAATGGTGCCTCATATAACCAGACTCTGCACAATTCTAAAAGTTTAGATGCTCAGTGCCGATGGACAACTTTCACAATGTCTGTAAACAACTCTTATTCCAGACCAACATCTATCTCCCTGCTGTGGAGTGGCTAGTAAGCAAATACAAGCTGTCAAATCACACCTTGGAGGCACATCGCACATACAGAGCAGCATGGGTCTGCATGCTGGCTGATTCATGTGCACAGTACACCATTTTCCAATAGTTGAACTTCAATTTAAAAAGCAGGATTTGGGAAACCATATCTATTTGGTAAATAAAATACAACTTTTCTCAAACTACCTTTCTCTTTCTATTCTCTTTTAAGTGTCATAAAGAAAACTCAAATACCAAGTGATTATTTACGAAAGAGAAAACCTGAAGTAGAGAAACAGTGTGTGTTAAGCATTTGTACCTTAAGTGATCAGGGGAAGGAGGAGTACAGGTCTCGTAGGGAAGACAATGACAAAGGTTGTGCTCTCTATTCCAGGGATATTTGTTTAAAGACGTAATCTTTGGAAAAGTAGGTATAAAACAACAAAAAACAAGGCATAAGTGAAATACAGAATCCTGTCACCCATGATGTTTACATAGAATAGCAGCTTGGAGGAAAAAAAAATAGTTGATATATTATATTCAGAAAGGTTTTGAGGTTCATCATTATATATCATTTGACTATATTATCCCCTTAAAGGAAAAACAAATAAAAAACATTGGCATATTTCAAATGTGGGACCTGGTATATCTCTTAACTCTGGATGAATTCTACATTTAACTACTAACAGGAAGGATGTCCCACCATATCTTAAAAATGTTTTAGAAACAGTCAACAAATGATATATTTCTAAGTTCATCACTGTCTTAACATCACTGAAAAGTATTTGCCAAACCTGAGGATACATTGATACTTTAATCATGACTGGTCTAAATTCCTTTATTTGTATGGAAGTGGAAATATTAGGCTACTATTGCGAGAAACAGGTCGATAGCTTCACTATTCACTAGTCAGTGCCTTGTCCAAATAACATCCAGCTGCTTCAGTCCCTCCTTTAAGGTGGGGAATTGCTCTTCCTAAGAAATGTCCTGAGCCTCAGAGCTGGCTTTGCTTTCACACGTTGGGCAAATAACCTGAGGGTTGCCCACAGCTCCCCAACAGGTTATTTGTGAGCTAGACCAGAAAACATGAAAGAGGCAAGACTAGGACCTGTGGTGCTCCACTCCTCCCTGGGCAGACCCATTCTACTCTCTGGCTTCAGTGATGACTGTTAGGCTGATGGCTTCAAGATCTGGATCATCAGCACATTTTTCTCTCTTGAGCTTTACATACACATTTGAAGAACAAATTCTCTCTCTCTCTCTCTCTCTATATATATATATATATATACATGAATCCTCTGTTCATATATAAAAATAAAATATGGGGCACCTGGGTGGCTCAGTGGGTTAAGGCTTCTGCCTTTGGCTCAGGTCATGATCCCGGGGTCCTGGGATCGAGCCCCGCATCGGGCTCTCTGCTTGGCGGGGAGCCTGCTTCCTCCTCTCTCTCTCTGCCTGCCTCTCTGCCTACTTGTGATCTCTGTCAAATAAATAAATAAAATATTTTAAATAAATAAATAAATAAATAAATAAAAATTGAAATATGTTCAAAACTGAAATTATTTTATCATTACCCTTTCCTACTCCATACCCTATCAACAAACCCCATTCACTTCCTTTCCTCTTCTCTCCAGCATATTAGTATTATTCTAGGTTATTAATTTGATGTACCTAGACTGCATAGATTATTGCAATGGTCTCCTTATTTGTATTTTCTAGTCCATTCTTACTCTGTCCAATTAATTTCTCACATAATGGATATGACAATCTTTAAAAAATTAAAAATAAATAAATCTGATTATGTTTACTCTCTCTAAAACACTTCAAGTTTTCCTCATTACTTACAGAATAAAATATGATTTTCTTAATAGGGCTTATATGGTCCCTTGGGATATAACCCCTGATTAATTCTCATTTCTTGATACTCTTCTATGCCATGCAACAGTCCAGCCGTCCCATGTACCTTCAATCTTCCAAAGGCCCTGGGCTTTAGTACAGACTGTTCCCCTTGCTTAGTAGACTCTTTTCCATCCACACCTGTCATCAATCACATCCTGTTTCTCTGCACACCTCCCTTCACCTTTGAAGTCTTTCTTTGAATCCACACCACCTCGTACTACTCCCATAACAGCACCTTCCATGCTCTATTAGATGTCTGATTATCTTTAATTCAGCCTTCATTAGCTATACCTCTTATTAAGGTCAGTGGGAACAATGAGTATGTCTACCTTAAATCCCTTAGTCCCCCCATATTTAGTCACAATGTCTCAGATGCAATATATGCTCAATAAATATGATCAGAAAATGATATTTAAACAAAATCTCTTGAATAGAATTATAGAGTGGGTAGGCATTTCAGGAATAATGTATATGAAAAGAGCTCTCTCTATAACCCTTTAAAGACTGGCCAAATTAAGAAATCCACTTATATTCATTATGACAGAAAAAAAAAGGAAAAAAAATGAGACCTTACTCATTTAGGCTTAGCACAAAAAAATCAGGACTAAATGGGGAAAAATTATGGTGTGATGTTAAAATGAACGCAGCTGTATTGGTTTTAACTACGATATTCCCAACTGCACTAAGAAGCTCCTGTACAGCTGCTAAGGAACGTGGTCTAAAACAAATACATGCTTTCAAGATGGCATGTAAATTGTAAATATGTGGGTGTTTCTAAAAGTGTTTCAAAATCAACCATTCACCTAAGTATTTTAAACATTCCTCTTGCAATTTAGCTCAAGATGCAATTTAGAACAATTTTGGGAAAGATTTGTTAAGTAAAAATAATTTTCAACAACCCCCTTTTCCAAATTATAAGCTTTCAATTTGTAATATTAGCTGTCCTAATAAATGAGATTTAAATACTTTTAAAATTAGAAAGTCAGTCCTTGGTCCTGGGTGATGTAAGGTGCTAAAAAGTAAACATATGATTTTTAAAAAGTATTATCCCACGGATAAGGGGGAAAAGAAAATGCCCTCCTCAAAAGAAAAAGATAGCTTTTGGAAAGCTGCCCGAAGACACTAACTTGTGAGTCATCACCTTAATCCAGCAGGGTAAGTCAGGAGACAGCTCTAGTCATGGACCACACCTGGACTGGCTCTGAGAATATTCATGCACCTTTTGCTAAGAATGTCACAGAGCAGTGATTCCCAAGGCGCTGCATGTTTGCAGAGATTGGAGAGGGAGCTGGAAGGCCCCCTGTGAAGAACATTTCAGAACAGCATAAATCAATGTTTACTTTGACAATGAAGTACCTTCATTATATTTGAGGTGTGGGTTCTTATGTTTGCAAGGTCAAATTTTATCACACAATGTGTCCTATGGTTTTCCTAAAGCACCTTTTATTTATACAATTTAATCATTTTAAATATCACATGTCTATATCTAACATGTAAGTTTCTGTGTATACAGATTTGACATAAATATTCTGCATCAAAGATGAAGCTTTGAAAATATGATATGTTTTAATAAATTTATTCTCCTCTTTATCACAATCATTTCACAGAAAAAAACAAAATGATCCAGAATCCAATTTTAGGTTTTAAGAATTCGAGAAATGTGATCATTTTCATCCCTACATATTTTATAGAATTAGATCTTTAAAAAACCCCCCAAAATAATGAGGATACATTTTGTGTGTAAAGACCTTCAGAAAAAGAGATCCACAAACCTCTTTCAATAATGCATTCCTGAAAAAAAATACCTAAAAACTTTTGCCTGCAGAAACTATTTTCTATAATAACATGAATTCCTCAGATAGCAGCAAAAGCCCATTTCCTGCTGTTAGCTCTCAATGGGAAGGAGATGAATAATTTTTCTTCATATCTTTGAACAATGTTTAAATTATTCTCCAATCTTCTCTGTTTCACACTAAATAATTCCTTACTCCCTGAGCACTTCTTCATGGGTGTTACTTGAAATTATCGTTGTTGATCTCTATTGCACTCACTTCAGAGTCTATGACTTATAGAAACCTAGACTCAAAAATTTAATAAGAGTAAAACTCAGATTTCACATTTTTCATAGTCTTATTTGTAGATTCCAATCTTCTAGTTAAAAAAAAAATAGAAGAAAGAAAGTGGGAAAATAGCAACACAACATCCTGGAACTTATTTTCTAAGGTTGCACATGTTTTCTGTCATCTTCATCTGACCTATAAACCTCCCCTTAGTCCCATGTTCATTCCCTCCTTTTCCAGAAAAGTGCAATATTTTATACATTGGAACCTCTGAACTCTATTAATATCATTGTGAAACAGGGCCCTGTGAGACTGTTTAAATAAAATTAGAGCATAAAATCCTTTTGCTAAGTTAGGACAGGATCTGTTGTAGAGAACAATAGTGATTTCTCCAGTGGACAGAGGAGAACAGTTTTAATTGGATTAGTGATGTGACCTTTGTGTCCCATAAAGATTTATAATACTTAGTTAGATAAAATTTACCTAACTCAAAGGATTTGTTTAGGAGATGTGAATTCCCCCCTAGTTTTATTGAGAAATAATTGACGTGCATCACTGTATAAGTAAGTCTAAGACATACAGCACGATGATTTGATTTACATGTATTGTGAAATGATTGCCAAAATAGATTCATCTAATATCCATCTTCTCATATAGATAGAATAAAAAGAAAAAAAAAAAAAGAAAGTTCTCCTTATGAGAATTCAGGATTTACTCTCTTAATTTTCCTCTATATCATACAACAGTATTAGATACACTGAACATACTGTACATTATATCCGCAGTACTTATTTATCTCATAACTGGAAGTTTGTATCTTTTGACTACCTGCTTCCAACTTTCCCTCCGCATACTCCTTGCCTCGGGCAACCAACTCTTTTTCTATGAGTTTTGTGGGCTTTTTTGTTGTTGTTATTGTTTCAGATTCCATGTGTGAGAACATGCAGTACTTAATCTTTCTCTCTCTGACTTATTTTACTTAGCATTATGTCCTTGAGGTTCATCCATGTTACAGTAAATGGTAGAATTTCCTTCCTTTTTTTAATAGTTGAATAATATGTCTGTGTCTGTGTGTGTGTGTGTGTGTGTGTACACACACACATACCACAACTCCTTTATCCATTCACCCAGCAATTAACAGGTTATTTCCATGTCTTGGCTATTATAAATAATGCTGGTATGAAAATGGGGGTGCATGAATATTTCCAAGTTAATGTTTTTGTTACCTTTGGATACAGTCCCATAAATGGACTTGCTGGCCCATATGGTTTCTTTTGCCGTGAAGAAGTTTTTTAGTTTGATGTAGTCCCACTTATTTTTTATTTTGTTGGCTTGTGTTTTAGGTGTTATACCCAAAAAATCATTACTAAGGTCCATGTCAGGGAGCTTGTTTGTATGTTTCATCTAGAAGTTTCGTGGTTTGTAGACTTTGCTATTTTATTTTATTTTTCAATTTTATTTATTTTATTTTTATTTATTTTATTTTCAGTGTTCCAAAATTCATTCTTAATGCATCACACCCAGTGCTCCATGAAATACGGGCCCTCCATAATACCCACTACCAGGTTCACCCAACCCCCCACCTCTCCCCTCCAAAACCATCAGTTTGTTTCTCAGAGTCCACAGTCTCTCATGGTTTGTCTCCCCCTCCAATTTCCCCCAACTCACTTCTCTTCTCCATCTCCCAACGTCTTCTGTGTTATTCCTTATGTTCCACAAGTAAGTGAAAGCATATGATAATGGACTCTCTCTGCTTGACTTATTTCACTCAGCATAATCTCTTCCACTCCTGTCCATGTTGATATAAAAGTTGGGTATTCATCCTTTCTAATTGAGGCATAATACTCCATTGTATACGTTGTATGCCTCCATGGTTTATAGACTTATATTTAAGTCTATTTTAAATTTTGTACGTGGTTTAAGCTATGGGTCCAGTTTCATTCTTTCACATGTAAATATCCACTTATCTCTGTACCATTTATTGAAGAGATTGAGTATCTTTTCTGCATTAAGTATTCTTGGCTCTCTTGTCAAATATTAGTTGATCATATATGCTTGCTTTATTTCTGAGCTCTCAATTCTATTCCACTGGCCAATTTTTTGTCTGTTTCTATACCAATACCATACTGTTTTGATGACTATAGCTTTATACTATAGGTTGCAATCAGGAAGCACAATACCACTTGCTTTGCTCTTCTTTCTTAGGATTTCTGTGGCTATTTGGGGTCTTTCATGATTCCATATATAAATTTTAGGAGTGTTTTTTCTAAACATAAAAAATGCCACTGGAATCTAATGTAGTCTTTCTTGGTCTTTGAGGTACAGGGCAGGGGGTGCTTCAGCTTTACCCCCATGTTCTAAGATTCTCTCAGTGGTATCTTATTCTTGAATAAATGTTAGTTGTTCTTCTTGTGAGGGGGGGAAAAGTCAGGAATGACCTATGTTGCCCTCTTGGTGACATCACTCTAACTGATTTTTTTAAGTTCCTTTTTTTAAGTTCCTTAGAATGAACCAGGTTGTTAGAACAGCATATCTTAGTTACATTGTTGACTATGGGACTTACATTTTATTGTTTGATCAGGAGCTCCTTCAGACCTGTGAAGAATGAACTAGGCATTCTCAGTATGAACTTATTCATAGTTATACTGACTCACCCAAGAGCCTCATTACTTGATGGATTTAATTATAACACTGCATAAGTTGATATAATGTATTTCTTCCAATACTGAAAATTGTTTATCTTCCTTAGTGAAAGAGTACATTGCATGGGTAAGCATATTGCATGGAGACCTCTGAAGTTAGATTTCCTGAGCTGGAATTTTGCATCCTCCACATATCATCTCTGTATACTTGGAAAAGTTAAATTCATATGTCTCACTTCTCTCATATGTAAAATGGAGACATAGTGCTTTTTGAGTATTTGCTACAAAGACTGGATAAGTTAACACTTAATCACCTAGCTAGTTTCTAGAACATAGTAAGTGTTCACTAAATTATAAATATAATAATCATTATCATTTAAATTTGTGATTTTTTTTTTACATATTCAAGAGTTTCATGTCAATGCTGGTGTTTTCTCATACTTTACTAGTGATAATCACTTAAAGTCAGGTTAAAAGCTAAGCTACATGCAAAAAAGTACTGAAAGTACTGAGTAATTTGAAGCCATGTAGCTAGAGAGAATAGGACTAGACTAATACCCAAAATTTGACAACATAATTTTCTCTTTAAAATGTTTAAACAAAGAGACAAAAGCTTTAATGGAAAAGTAACTTTATGAAATCTTTAGTCCCAAATTTGAGAATAGGCACTAAAATCTCTTATAAAGAGAGGGATGAATAGAGAAGTAAGAATAAAAAAGGACAATACTCTGGTGCCATTTTTCCTTCTCAACTCCTAGAGAAAATGCCAAGTAGTTTTTTTCCAAGTAGTTTGAAATCTAGGAAGTTCATATAGGAACATGTAGTCTCCAGATGAACTCTGGAAGCACTGGACAGATAACATAGACCCAGATTACTCCATTATTTACCAGTAGACAGGCTTTGGAGTTAAAAAAAAAAAAAAATGTTCTTTCTTGGGCAAATACTCCTGAGGATAAATCTTCTCACTCTTCCCTGACTTTACTCATACAGTTACTCTAGTTGGCACTTAACTGCATCAGTATGGATGCTAATTTTTTGAAAGATTTTATTTATTTATTTGACAAAGATTGACAGTGAGAGAGGGAATACAAGCAAGTGGGAGAGGGAGAAGCAGGCTTCCTGTGGAGCAGGGTGTCCAATGCGGGGCTCTATCCCAGGACCTTGAGATCATGACCTGAGCTGAAGGCAGACGCTTAATGACTGAGCCACCCAGGTGCCCCATGAATGGTAATTTTAATATAAGTGAGGGATGGGGTTAATTCTATGTATTTCTATGGAGCTAATTCTGTGAGGGAAGCATTAGCTAGACAATGCAAGAGATAATAGGATGAGTACATTTTTGCCATCAAGGAATAAATATTTTAATGAAGATGAAAGAGATGGCATATAAGGTAGATTCAATAAATTCTTTACCTCCTGGTAAAACATGAGACATAAAAAGTCAAAAATTCATGGTCCATTCTGGCTTTGCAACAGGATTGCAAATGACCACTTGCAGATACACTTATCTGGCAAGCACAATGTTTTAAATTTTCTTAATATGTTGTAATATTTTTAAACCATGAATTTTCACATAAAAATTCATGTTTCTAGATTCTCTTTAAAGTTTGGAAGTTCTGGGGTACCTGGGTGGCTCAGGCGTTGAGGGTCTGCCTTCAGCTCGGGTCATGACCCCAAGCTCCTGGAGCATTGGGCTCCCTGCTCAGCAGGAAGCCTGCTTCTCCCTCTCCCACTCCCCCTGCTTGTGTTCTCTCTCTCGCTGTGTCTCTCTCTGCCAAATAAATAAAAATCTTAAAAAAAAAAAAAAAAAAGTTTGGAAGTTGTGGAAAGACTGGCATTCATAATTTAGAGCAGCTGCTGATGGGAGGCTACTGAGAGCCAAGGCATGTGCTCTGTAGGTCACCGAAGGCCAGATCCTCCTACCTCCAAATGCATTAAGGAGACCTGAGTCCTGTAAGCATTTAAAATTAAGGGTTTTGTTGTACATGGTATTACTTCAAAACATTTAATACCTCTCTTTGCCCTATACCTAATTTTATAAACTGGGGGCAACTGGTATTTAATATGCTTTAAGAGAAAGCAACACTATTGCATATGAAACTATTCTAGAATATGGAAATATATAACGGAGAAGCCAAAAAAAGTTGAGATGCTTCAAGGAGGAAGCTTTTAAGGTATACTTAGAAAAACAGGTAATATTTACTGACTGGGAAAATGATGGGAAGGAAGCATTCCAGGTGTAAGCAAAGGAATGAAGGAAGAATATTTGGGTCTATTTTAAGGAACACAAGTTTTCCTTTTTAAACATACATGGGATTTATTTGAGGAATAGCAAGAATATGGAATTCCATGTGGCTCTCTACTCCCAGCTCCAGTACGATGGATCACCAACCATCCTTCCTTGCCAGAGTTGTTGCCAGAAAATGGGACCCATATGATAAATCAAGGAAATGAAGTCTATTGGAATCTGGATAAAGAGTAAAATCAAGCTTAACCAAGGTCCTCCTCTGGTCCTGAGGAGAACCTAGAAATTGGAACCAAGAGTCCATGGATAAAAATTCAGAAAAATGATGAAACTAGAGAAAATAAGTCCGTAGAGACCCTAAAGAAGAAAAACCAAATAGGCTTTGCAGGTAGCTAGGAGCGCCTAAGTATCTTTGTTCCCACAGAAAACTAGGGCCTCTTAGAGAGCAACTGTGGGCTAAGTATTCTCTATGCCTTAAATTGGGAACCTGTTGATCACTGTAGCTAAGAAGCCCAGGGTACAGAGCACCTTCCTATGGGGCTTATGGAGAGCCAGCTCTCAGAAGAGGAGACTGCTGTCCACTCTCAAGGTAGTCCCTGCCTACATGATCCTGAATGATCTTAACCCAAGTAAGTTATGAATGTGTAGAACAAAATAACATGTCAGGAAACCTACCAAGTTAGAGAAGAAAAAGAAGCGGAACACCAGATCAAGCTGCAACTACTGAGAAAGAATTGTTAAGGAAGCAGCTGATGATTTGGATAAAACAGTAATGAACACTAACAAAATTACAAATGTGGCACAAACAACAACAGTCAAAAGAAAAAAAATGGATAAATTAAAAATGATTATTAAATTTGAAAATCTACCAGTTGATAAAAGGAGATGACCATTACCCTTGAGAATCCAACCAGTAACCTGTAAGACCATGGGATGAAAATCTCACAACACAGATATAATACAATACAGAAGATGGAAAACAGGAGAAGAGAGTTGGAGGGCTAAACTGGGAGATACAATATGTAGATAATAGGAATTCTTTCTGCAACAGGCAGATAATAAGAATTCTAGAAGGGGAAAAAGAACAAGGAGAGACAGGAATTGAAAAACAAATCATAACAAATCCCATGCAATGACAAAATAGTGAGTCTATAGTTTAAAACAAAATACTCAGAATAAAGGGCATAGCATAAGGAATATAGTTAATGATACTGTAATAGCGATGTACAGTGACAGACAGAAGCTATACTTGTGAGCATAACCTAATGTATAAACTTATATCACTATGTTGTACACCTGAAACTAATATAACATCATGTGTCAGCTGTATTTAACAACAACAAAAAATATCCAGAGAAATCATGTTAAAACTTCTAAACAAACTTTATATATTTCTTTAATTTAAATAATGCAGGAATTGCTATATATATGACTTTGTTAATTATATTATTTAATTTTTTGCACTTATTTTCTTTACTATTATATAACTATTTCTAAAAGTTAAACTCTCTTACTATAATTTTGTTTTTAGATCATTTTGTGTTTCTGATCATATGCTTAGTTGCTATATTGTTGGGGCACAGAGGTTTAATTTTTATTAGTTTTTAAAGATTTTATTTACTTGATATTATAGAGAGAGAGAAAGAGAGAGAGAGAGTGAGAGCAAGCATGGAGGAGGGGCAGAGGGAGAGGGAGAAGCAGGCTCCCTGCTGAACAGGGAGACTGATGTGGGACTCGATCCCAGAACTCTGGGATGATGACCTGAGCTGGGATGATGACCTGAGCAAAAGGCAGACACTTAACTGACTGAGCCACCCAGGCATCCTGGGTGTTAACATTTTAAATGGCATCTTAATTGGCAGCATGAGAATGGATTTAGGAGTTCATGAGCTGGGACCACAAGTCAAATAAGCTCCCTGCTAGCAGAGACCTCAGAGGCACATTTTCATGACGGTCACAAATATCTAAATTATTTTTTTTAGCATGCGAACAATAATGGATGAACATGTACTGATGGTGTCATTGTTTACATTTGTCCTGGAAAGGGGTTGGGGAAAAGAAAAAAGAAGAGAGGAATAAAGCAAAATAAAAATTACCTACAAAACTATGATTTTATAAAAGTATATAAGATGAAAAATTATGTTTTCATGTAAAATATTCTTTTTTAATTTATTTATTTTTAAGAAAGAGAGAGAGTATGAGCATGAGCAGGGGGCAGGGCAGACAGAGAAGCAGACCTCCCACTGATCCTCCACAGCAGGGAGCCTGATACTCAGACCTTGGAATTGTGACCTTAACCAACTGAGCCATCCAGGCACCCAAACATTCTATTTATCTTAAATATATGTATTTAAATAAATGTGAATATTTTAGAACATGCATGAATATTATTTTATATGTTAAGATTGTTAATACTCCTTAATTGGTCATTTAATGCCAAGTAACCCATATCAAACTGTAGCATCCCTTTTTTATGGAAATTTATATGCTTATTGTACAATTCAGACAAAAATGCAAAAGGATCTAGAATATCTAACACAACTTTGAAAAAGAAGAGAGTCGGAGACCTGACTTCAAAATTATAAAACTATAATAAAACAGTATGGTTTTGGCAACAGGATAGACAAACAATAAAACAGAATGGAGAGTCCAGTAATAATCCAATAAGACCAATATGTATATGGTCAACTGACTTTTAACAAAGATGCAAAGGTAATTCAGTGGGGGGAAAAAAAAAAAAGATGTATTCATGTTGTCATTTCAATAAGTGATATTGGAACAACTGGATGTCCATATACCAAAAAAATGCACTTTGATTCATAGTTTTCACCATACTAAAAACCATATCTCAAATGGATAACAGAGTTAAATATAAAACATAAAACTATAAAACTTCTGGAAGAAAACAGGAAAATCTGTGGCCTTCAGTACAACAAATGTTTTATATATAAATATTAAAAGAATGATCCCTAGAATAAAAACCTGATAAATCATACCTTATCAAAATTAAGAACTCTTGTTCTTTGAGAAAACAACAACTGTTTTTTAAGTAATCTCTATGCCCAACTTGGAACTCAAACTCACAACCCTGTGTTTAAGTCATATGGTCTATTTGCTGAGCCAGCCAAGTGCCCCACAGAACTCCTCAAACAAATGAAACTATAGTCCAGAAAGTGTGAGACAATTTTTGTAATCCACATATCTGGTAAAGGACTTGTATCCAGAATATATAAAGACTTTTCAGAATAATAAGAAAACAACCCAATAACAAAACTAGGCCTCTTTCCTAATATAACAAATTTAGTACATTTTGGACCTAGGATTTAAACATACATCTGATTGATTCTGACAAAAGATTTGAATAGACATCACAGAAGATTTACGGATAGCAAATAAGCACTTGAAAAGATGTTCAACATCATTAGTCAGTAGGGAAATACAAACTGAAAGCACGATGAGACAGCACGTATCCACTAGAACATCTTGAAAACAAAACCTGATCATAAGAAGCATTTGTGAGGCTGTGGAAAACCTGGACCACAAGTCTCATTCACTGCTCTTGGTAATGTAAAATACTCTGACTGCTTTGGAAAAACGTTTAGAAATTTTAAAAAATTAAGTACATACCTACCATCAGACGCAGTGATTCTACTCTGAGGTATTTGAGTGCGAAGAATGAAAGCATATGTCTACACAGACTTGTATTCAAATGCTCATAGCAACTTATTTGTAATAGTCAAAAACTGAGTGTAACCCAAATGTCCATCACAGATTACTGGATAAACAGATTGCATTACTGTATACTATTCAGCAATAAGTGACATGAACTAATGATATGTGAAATAATATAAATAAATCTAAAACAGTTAATGCTAAGTGAAGAAGTCAGAAAAAAAAAGAGTATGTGTTATGTGATTCCATTCATATAACATCCTAAAAGATGCAAATTAATCCAGAGGGACAGAAAGCAGGGTAGGGAGGAAAGAGGGATCATAAAAACGGTATAAAGAAACTTTTAGGTTATGGGATATAGCAATTATCTTGATTGTGGTGATGGTTTCATGGTGTATACACATGCAAAATTTTTCAAATTATATACTTTAAATATATTCAGTTTGCTGTATGTCAAGTATACTGCAATAAAAATATTAAAAAGTAAATATAAGAGGTGTGATATGGACCCAGTATGAAATATTATGTAAGTATGACTATATGGCTTAACATGCATAAAAAACCATGAATGGAAGGTCTATGAAGAGTGGATAGTGACTGTCTTAGGCAGATAAAATTTCAGATAATCTTTACTATTTTCCTCAAATTTTTAATACATACTTCATTATTTTCAAAATATATACATTTGTATAATCTCAAAAATAAAGCTAAATTCATTGTGAAAAATTTTGAGTGATGGAATTAAGTTGATTTTTTAAAAAAAAAGATTTTATTTATTTATTTGAGAGAGAGAGAATGAGCAGGGGAGGGGCAGAGGGACAAGCAGACTCCCCAGTGAACAGGGAGCCCAACACAGGGTTCTAATCCCAGGACCTGAGATCATGATTTAAGCCAAAGTCAGACGCTTAACTGACTGAGCTACTCAGGTGCCCCTTAAGTTGATTTTTAAGAACTACACTTATTGGGGCACCTGGGTGTCTCAGTGGGTTAAGCCTCTGCCTTTGGCTTGGGTCATGGTCTCAGGGTCCTGGGATCGAGCCCCACATAGGGCTGTCTGCTCTGCGGGGAGCCTGCTTCCTCCTCTCTCTCTCTCTGTCTGCCTCTCTGCCTACTTGTGATCTCTGTCTGTCAAATAAATAAAATCTTTATTAAAAAAAAAAGAACTACACTTATTACATATCTGTTTGGGGCAGGAACTGATCACATATTATTTAATGTAATTGACTCTAATCATTACAATCATTAGACAAAGAATTACTAACCCACTTTTCTGGTGAAAAGTGAGACATTTTGCCTAATATAACAAAACTGGTATATTTTGGACTTAGATTTTAAATATATATCTGATTGATTTTGAAAACGTGCTCTTCTCATTATTCATTATTTCATTCCTTTAGGTAGAAAGGTACTACCATATAACAACAATTAACAATAACTTATTATTATCATCAATAATAAACATTATATGCCAAAGTTTTTCTAAATGCTTGAATGAGCTAATGCATCTAATCCTCCCAATAAGACTATATTAAGTGCTAAAATTATCCACATTCTAGATGAGGAAACCAAGGCAGAGGAGTTAAATGTCTTGAACCACAAATCTTCAACTAATAAATGGTGCGGCAAACTGTGGATGGCAAGATCATCTATTTTGTTAGATATTAGAGAGGTTGTAAAGATCTTAGAGCAGAGACAATCATGATCCAAACTATACCCTAGGAGTGTTAATCTGATTTTGATACCAGATGGTACAAAGGGAAGAAAGACAGAAAGTGAGGCACTGTCTTACTTTCTGGAGATCTGAGGTCCTTCCCTCATGCTCACACTTACGAGGAATTCTAGTTTCCTTCCTACTGCTTGAGGCAAATTCTTTGAGGCACTGTTGACATATCTCTAATAGGAGAAGCCATTTATTGGGTGGTGCTTTCCAGAAGCATTCAGATTTCGGGATTCCCTTAGAGAAAATAGGAATGCGAGGACCATAGTTTTCTCAGAGGAAGTCTTAAAGCTCAGATATCAAGGTTGCAGGTCTCAGGGAAAAGCCTGGTAGAGGCTCGGTTAGCCTGTGAGGTGAGCAGAAAAGACCGAGTACTCCACCTGTCTGGCACCTCTCCCAGTACTCCACGTAGTGATCTATCAAGGGGAAAGAAGGAGTGGGTGAGCATCTTGCCTGAGTCAACCACAGCGGAGCAGGCATGTGGCATTTGCAGAGCCATATAACTCATTTCCTTTCTAAAATTTTGTAAGGTGCATGTTACTGTTCCACTTTGACAATGAACAAACTCGAAAATGATATTTCTGTGGTCACATTCACTATGTCCCACATCAGGATCTGAAGCCAGTTGTCCTGACTTATGGTCCCAAAATCATTTCATCACAAAAGATATGCAAGAAAAAAGACTAACAAACCCATGGTATGAAGTAAAGGATCTCACTACAACTTTTGGTCCCATTTCTTTAGAAGTATTCTTTCAGTTAGGAAAAAAAAAAAAAGTTCCTACCTACTCCCTATCTACTTCAATTGGGCCTAAAATCAAATTTAGTCCAGGAATAATTTTCATCTGTCTGAATGCAAGGAAATGGATTAAAAAGTAAAGCATTAAGGGCATATAAGGGAGCAGCAGGCAACCATGTGGGCTCCCTCTCTTTGTGAGGGTACAGGGGCTCCTTCAGATCACACTGTGATTTATACAGAAGATACTAAGTACATATCATAAATATGTGCATATCATAAATACAGTTCTTATGTGCTGGGCATTCTTCTAGGCACAGAGGTTATAGCAGCAAGTGAGACAGATGTAATCACCATCAAAGAATTTATGTTCTAATGAGGATTTCAGAAAATAACTAAATAAATAAACAAGATAATTTCAAAGCATGATAAATTCAGTGAAACAAAGGGCATAACAGGATACAGAAAAACTGAATTGGCTCCTTTAAAGTGTGTGGTCATTTGGTACTGCAAGAAGCAATGCCGTGGGGCGGGTAGATAGTGACGGAGCCAAGATCTTCCTACAGGCCAGGCATCGTCCTGGCTCAGGGGAAAGTTGGCTAATCCTGTGTTTATACCAAAGAATTTTGCTGTGATTCACTTGCAGAATCTATAGTCTATGAATACAAGCCCAGAGTGTGATGTTCCAAACCTTATCAACACCAGGACCCAGTGGGCTGGGATACTGATCTTGTATCTTCCTGCACCTCACAGCTGTCCAAATCTTGATGTCTTTTAACAGTAACCTATTACACATTCTCATGCAGTCTTCTGGCCTTAAATCCCATCTATATGGTGATGATTATACATTGTATCTCTAACTTAGGACCCCTCCAATCAGATTACTAATTACTATCTCAAATTTATTAATCCAAAATCGAGGTACTGATATTCATCTGTCCCCTTATACCTGTTCTTATAGTTCTTCCCACTCAGAAAGTGGAATCGCCATTATTTTTTTGTTATTCAAGCAAGAAACAAACACATACCAGGTCTTATCTTGATTCCTTTCTTCTCCTTACATCCTATATCTAATCATTCATCCAATATCTTTCACTCAACTCACAAAAAACAAATCGGGATCTGACAGCTTCGCCTTCTCAACCAGTTCCATGGCTATCCACTGTCCATGTCTTTCACAGACACTGCCATAGCCCTAGCTGGTCTTCAAACATGATTTCGTGCCCCCACTACAGTCCTTCCTAGAAACTAGAAACTTCTTTTCTAGAAACTAGAAAGTCACCACTGACATGTGGGCCAGAGATTAGTGCTCCCCCAACTTTCAGAACCCTCTCTGGTAAGCTCACCTTGAGTAAAATTACAATGCTCTCACCTACAAAAGCCTGAGAAGCCCTCCCTCTTCTTTTGCCCCATTCCTTCTGAGCACCATCTCCTACTATTCTATCCTAATCAACTGGGCATTTCCAGAATGTTCCTGAAATTCACCAGGTATCTTCTGCCAGAGGCCCATCGCTTGGGATTTCCTGGGCTGTGCATGTATGCAGCTTATTCCGTTATTCCCTTTGGGTCTTCACTGAGTGATGAGTTTCCCAGGAGGGCCTTCCTTGTACAATGATCTAAAATTCCAGTCTTCCCTAATGTTTCACATCTCGCTTGCCTGTCTCATTTCTTCTCATACCACTTGAAACAATGGTTTGTATTTTACTTATTTTGCTTTTAATCCATTCCTTTCAAAAGAATGAAAGCTCCATGAAAAGACAAATTGTGTCTTTTGTTTACTGTTGTTTGCAAAGTTCTTAAAAGGATGTCTGATACATAGTGTGTAATAAATACTTGTTAAGTGAATAAATACTTGTTAAGTGTTAATGATTAAATGAACATATGGTTATAACTAAGGAAAATTTAATTGAAAGAAAAACATTGCTCAATAAGTCCGATAATTTGCTATTTCTATTTGTTGTTATCCCCAGAGATGTAATCTTTAATGAAAAAACTGCTTCACCCTGCATTCCTAGAATCTCATCCACTTGGACTCAAGGGCCAGTCTCTACACGTGTCTCATACCTACCAAGCACCTTATCATGTGTTTCTATTAATGGAAAGAATATAGCTAGGATTTTATTTTACACAAAGGTGAGAAAATTCAAAGTGATAGTTGCCATACCAACTACATCCTGGCCCCTGAGCTCATATGAATTTTTGCTATTACTTATATCTGCTCTTAACTTTTATGCCTTAAAATATATAAAGGCAATTTGTCGGCCTTACTACTGCTGTGGGATTTGTCTACAATTTATGCTTCAGGGCTCACCACAGGACTGTGACATACAGAACACACAAAATTCTTCTCTCTCTTTGGCACTGAGCAATAGGATGTATTTGCTTTACTACTGAAGTCCACCCATAAAAGACACCATTCACTTTTTAAACTTGCTGTTCCACATTCAAGGGGGAAAAAAACTACAATACTTTTACATTCCACATTGCCTCACTTCTCTCCAAAGCCTAGGCCTTATTAAGGTGCCTTCTTCTGACATATGTGATGCTCATTTTTATCCATCTCATAGGCTCCAGGCACAAAGCCTCCTCCTTATTCTTGCAATTCGTATGGAAATTAGAGCCATATAGATTCATCTGTCTCAATGAGATTACTTCTTGTCTAGAGTTGTCTTTGAGAAGAAATAATGGAATTAAAGTAGCTAGGGTGTCACTATTTAGGACCTCTGAAGAATTAATATTTGATGCCAACAATATTTCATGTTAATTTGTTTCTGACATCACTATAAGAAATTAATAAGTTCCTCAATAAAGCTTCTGAGCTTTTTGTGAATTTCTATTGCATCAAATTTGTGTATATTGTATCTGTAAGATTATATCCTAATTAGACAATTTTAAAAGACAGGCTAGATCAAATTCACCAAAGTCTATGGCAACCAGACAAGTAAGAGGACACTGAGAAAGACACTTTGCCTTTTAGCACACTACAAACATTGGCCTCAGCAAACGGGGTGATCAGATCCACTCAGTTGAGAAATAACCTGGAAGGTATCTTTTTCTTTCTTTCTAAATTAATTTTAAATTTGTTTGAAAATATATGCATTTACATGGTTCCCAAACAAGAAAATTGGTCATGCATACATGTATACACGTTCCCATACATTTTCTTCCCATACTGATGACTTCATCTGGCTGGTTCTGCCTCTAGGCCCCAACCAAAAGTCTACAATATAGACCCACCCGTCTTACTCTGTCATACACCCTTCCAGAGTTACTTTATGCATGGAGAAGTAAATATCGAAAGGACGTCTTATTTTTCCCTTATAAAATCAGAAGTAAGTAAATAAAGCTGCGCACAGATTTTAAGCACAGCTAAAACTGACTTATATTTTCCTCAGGATAATTGATCATTCCCTCTAACCCCTCCCTCCTTGCTTATTCTCCTTCCAAATGGATTAGGATATATTGACTTTTTCTTAAATTGTGTCACTTAGGGTATTATTGTTAAGTACATCTTTATTCTGAAATGTAAAAGATCTTTAAGACAATTTTAAAGTAATGGAAAATACATTTACTAATATCTTTTTTATAACCACAGAAAAACCAAGAATTGCAAACTCTTTAGATGCTGTGGTACAGAGTAATTAAGATATTAAATATATAAATAGGTTTCTTAATTTTAATGGCTTATTACATTGTGGTTTAGCTGGTTAGTAAGAACTTAACAAAACCATCTTCAATTTATAATTTGTAAATTGATATTTTATGTAAAATTTTATTTTAATAAAAATATAAAAATTTTCATTTTAAAAATAAAATAAATTGTATAGGAATTGGACTCATCTTACATATATTATATATTTAATGACATATATAGCAAGATCATAGCTAATTCTAAGTTGTTTTTTATATTAATTATTAGAATTATATAATTCTGAGTTATATTTTTTTAATGCAGAATTCAAATTCAAGGACAATATAATATGCTCTCTTTAGCCTGACCATTTTAAGGGGCATATGCACTTTGTATTCTTTTCTAAGTGATAATTTTAAAAACACATATAAATTTTGTAAAGTAGATTGTTTTAGTGGAAGAATGAATTTGAAGGGAGGAAAATTTTATATCTAGTTCTCCCACTTCCTAATAGAGTGTGACTTTGAGCAACTTACTTGATCATCTGTTTTTTTTT
Organism: Lontra canadensis; assembly: GCF_010015895.1. Lineage (NCBI taxonomy): Eukaryota > Metazoa > Chordata > Mammalia > Carnivora > Mustelidae > Lontra > Lontra canadensis. The sequence continues at coordinate 21,001,462 of NW_022631008.1, forward strand.
AAATAGCTTGACTTGCTCCAAAACTATTTAATTCCTCAGTGGGCAATTAGATATGAAAGAAAAGTGAGAGAGGAAAAAAAGGAAATTATAGTAAAGTGACTAAAACTAAAAAGAAAAATAATGAAATGAGACAAGTAAGTAAAAGTAGAGAAAATGTAACTTATAAGAATAAATATCGGGGCACCTGGGTGGTTCAGTCAGTTAAGAGGCCACCTTCAGCTCGGGTAGTGATCCTGGGGTCCTGAGATCGAGCCCCACATCGGGCTCCCTGCTCAGCAGAAAGCCTGTTTGTCCCTCTCCTCCTGCCTGCTGCTCTGCCTACTTGTACTCTCTATGTCTGTGTCAAATAAATAATAAAAACCTTAAAAAAAAAAAAGAATAAATATTTATGGTGAATATTTCAGACTTCCTGTTTTCCTGTTCCCTTAATCCCTCCTACAAAATGCAAGAAAAATCTCTACGTTTCCTTTTCCAAAGGACTGATGTTAACAGTTGGATGTGCTAGAGGAATAAGGTAAAAGGAAGAATATTAATATTTATTGTGTATCTATTACCTGCTGAACACTGTGCTGGGTCTTTTACACATGTTATCTCATTCCTGCAAGAAGATCTAGAGCCAACTATGAAATTACTATACTCAGGAATTCCCTAGTTCTCTGGTGCCTGTTCATTTATCACCGTGGCAGTTATTTTACGAGTCCACTTGTTTAGGAGACAAATATTTGGCCCAGATATTTGATCAAGCGTTATTAAAGGTGTTTCTTCTGTTCAGGTGTTTTTCAATTTAACATTTAAATGGGTAGAGCCAGTAAAGCAGATTGCTCTCCCTAGTGTGGGTGGGCCTCATCTAAACAGTTCAATATCTGACTAGAAAAAACAAAGCTGAACCCCCTCCAAGTAAGGAGGAGTTCTTCCTGCCTAACTGCCTTCAAATTGGAACACTAGATTTTTTTCTTTTCAGGCTCTAACTGAAACACTGGCTGCTCCTGGGTCTCAAGCCTGTTGTTCTCTAGACTGGAATCGCACCATCAGCTCTCCTAACTCTCCAGCCTGCCAATTTGCCCTGAAGATCTTGGAACTTGCTAACCTCCATAATCACATAAGCTTATTTCTTATAGTCTTTATCTCTTTCTGTCTCTATTTTTTATAATCTCTCTCTCTCTCCCTATCTCTACACACACAAACACACAAACACTCACACACACACACACATATACATAGTTAACTCTTGAAAAATGGGGGATTAGGGGTGCTGATCCTTGTGCAGTTGAAAATCAGTGTATAACTTTACTCCCCCAAAACTTAACTACTAATAGAGGAACAGGATGGGATCACTTTTTACTGTGATATGAAATTTACTGGAGATAACAAGCTGTTCATAGGAAGATGATTATTGTCATACTGTGTTTTAATAGAATACTCATTAAGATTTGAGCTCACTCAAATAGCAACAGGAAGTGTCTACAAAATTGTCATAGTAGTACAGTATGTACTCTGGTTAATTTTACACACTTACAATTTAATACTACATCTTTACATTTGCTTACATTTGTCTCAACTGTAAATGGTGCCATGTATGAACTACGTTTGAGTGCATAAGTTTTGATAAATTTAAACTTTTTATTATAGATTTGTATTTTATGGTAATAAATTATAGACAATTATCTACATATATTTCATGCATTCATGATGTACCTAATTATTTCTCTTTTTTTGATATTTCTAGGCTGTGTTATCTACCAGTTTTCTTAAATTATCAAAAATCCCCAAGAAATTTTTAATATATCTATTGAAAAAAACTACATATAAGCTTGTATAGTTCAAACCTCTGTTGTTTGATGGCCAACACAGTGTGTGTGTGTGTGTGTGTGTGTGTATACTTATTTATGTACTATTATTTTTTTAAAGGTTCTATTTATTTATTTGACAGAGACAGAGACAGTGAGAGAGGGAATACAAGCAGGAGGAGTGAGAGAGGGAGAAGCAGGCTCCCCACTGAGCAGAGAGTCCAATGTGGGGCTTGATCCCAGGACCCTGGGATCATGACTTGAGCCAAAGGCAGACACTTAACGACTGAGCCACCCAGGCACACCTATATGTACCATTATATATAGTGTGTATATAATATACTATGGTTCTGTTTCTCTTGAGAATCCTAGTAAAGTTAGTATTATGCTGCTTAAAAAAATAAAATAACTTGATGTTATGAACTGAATGTTTGTGTGCCCCAAAATTTATATGTTGAAGTTCTACTGCCCAGTGTTATGGTATTCGGAGATGGGGACTTTGGAAGGCAATCAGATTTAGATGAGGTTATGAAGGTGGGGCCCTCATCGTGGGATTATTGCTTTTATAAGGAGACACACCAGAAAGTTTGCTTGCTGGGCATTCTCTCATGTTAGAGGGCACATTCTCTCTCTTTCCCTATGCTTGCACAAAGAAGAGATCGTGTGAGCACAGAGTGGGAAAGTGAACTGCTACACATTTTACATAATGTGTACATTATGTGTACACAAGAAGAGAACTTACAACAGAAACTAACCATGCAGGCATCTTGATCTTGGACTTCCAGTCCCAGAACTGTAATACAATAAGTTTCTATTGTTTTCTCACCTAAACTGGTATTTTGTAATGGTAGCCAAAGCTAATACACTTGATTGATAGTGTACTCTATATTTCTAAATGCATTCATCATCACATTAAACTCTCATGGAAATCTGTGAAATAGATATTTTACCTATTCCTAGGTATGAAGAAACTGCAACATACCACATCTGGCCACACAGAAACTGACCTAATATCAAGGCAACTTAATATCTTACAAATGTTTAAAATGGAGTTCACGAAAACACTATTTTGAAGAAATTACCTTAGTATTCTGGGTTACACTTTCCTCATCCACATAATCTTAGTGTCAATCAAAATAAGCCAAAATTCCATTTATCTTTAGCACAAGCATAATCTCCCCCACCATCCTGTCTGCGGACATCTGTTGTCATTAATGATAAACAACACTCTTATATTCTCTTATCTATTACATTAAAAGTTATATAGGTCACATTCTCATCTTTGTAGAACATCTGAGATGCTGATCATATAATGCCTTTTCAGATTATTTACTATAGAGAGGATCAACTTGCAAACTATAGGAGAATAAAGCAAAGTCCAAGTTTCTCCAAGTTTCTAGTAAAAGCAAAAGAGCAAGACCATGAAATGCTATATTCCATTCAAACTTCGAGTCATTGTTAACGAAGGGATAAATGTGAATTTGTAGCCTTAAAGATATAATTTCCCAATCTTGTCAATCACTTTTTTTTTTTTTTTAATATACGAGCCTATAGAAATACAACATAGAGTGCCATGGCTTTTAATGGATACAACTCACTTGCAGATTAACTTTTTATCAGACCAAAAAAAAAATTTTTGTCTAAAATAACTTAGACATAAAAATTGGCAAAGATCAGAAAAGCACAAGACAAATTTCAACATAGAGATAAATATTATGAACATATTATGTGTAATAATCTTATTTGCTTTATATAATTTTGTGTATGTACATATATGCATACATACACACAAACAATTTCATACAAGCCATCATCTTGCCCCCTCGTCCCTCCCTCCAGCTTGTGTACTATAACATGAGGGAAGGGAAAAAAGGAGGAGTCAAGAGAGTCATCAAGAGTACAGCATTCCTGGGGCACCTGGGTGGCTCAGCGGGTTAAGCCTCTGCCTTCGGCTCAGGTCATGATCTCAGGGTCCTGGGATCGAGCCCCACATCGGGCTCTCTGCTCAGCGGGGAGCTTGCTTCTCCCTCTCTCTCTCTCTGCCTGCCTCTCTGCCTCCTTGTGATCTCTCTCTGTCAGATAGATAAATAAAATCTTTAAAAAAAAAAAAAAGAGTACAGCATTCCTGTGGAAGTTGTTCAGGATCACCACAGAAGGGGACACTACCTTTCTTCTTGTCAGTGAGGCCTATACTCAACCTGAGAACTTATTCTTCTGCCCTTCGGCACTTCTTTACAATGAAAAATAGAATTCGGAGAGGCCAAGTGACAGCCTGCACTCCCAGGATTTGGCCTAACAAGAATATGCCAACTTCCCCTGTGCAAGTGGCACTGTGGAAAGTTACTGAGTGAAGCAATCTTTCTAGAATGCCATCTGAGAGGGCTCCCTGTCAGGTGAGGGAATTCTGGCACCAACTAGATATGGAGAGTAGAACGGATAAATGAATTTGGGAGGAGGTTCTAGAATAGGCAGCCAAGCCAGATCTCCTGAAAAGGGGTGTAAAGAGAGAGTGGCTGACTCAGGACCTTCTGAGAAAAGCACAGGTATGCCCTTCAGAAGAGCCAGCAAACTATCCTAAATGTTACTGGTCACCCCAAGTCACTGTTAGCTAGTAAAGCAACAACAACTGACTAGGAGGAAATCAAATTGTGGCCAGCTAATAAAAAGTTTTCTGTTCCTCTATCCTGTTTACCTGTTTCTAACCCAGACTCAAAAAAGGTCAAGAAGGAGACTTCTAAAGATGAGTGCCAGTCCCAGCTGCCGCTTTCACTCCAGGGTTATGCAACAAGAACAGGAGTGAAAAAGGAGATGTGCCTTGTTATAAATTTTGATCTGAGGACATGCTCTGTAAAATTTTATTTTTTTTTAACCTATTGAAACATATTTTATTGTCCAGTATATGATCTAATCTCTTGCATGGTCTTGAAAGTATATTCTGCATTTATCAGGTATAGTGTTCTAAATGTCAGTCATGTGATGATGTTTTAAAATTTTCTATATCCTTACATTTGTCATAGGAATATCTATTATGATGTAGATTTTTTGCTCTGTAATGATTTCAAACTTTGAATCATGCGTTTTGAACCTCTGTTATTAGGAAGGAAAATGTCTCTTAGCTGGCATTTAAGATTGTTAAAAGCTTGATGATTGGTGCTTTCATTATTTAAAAAAAAAAAACCCTCTTTATATTTGGTAATATCTTCAAGTTGTCTGATATTACTGTTTGTGATATATATATATATATATATATCTTTCCATCATTTTACTCTCTACCTGCTTGTGTCTTTATATTCAAAATATAGAGTACGTAGTTAGGTCTTGATTTTTTAACTTATTCATGAATTGTTCAGCCTGCTTACATTTAATTATTCATGTGTCTGGCTTTAAGTGTACAATCTTGTTATTTATTTACTATTTGTTACAACATTATTTTACCCACATTTTTTCAGGATATTTTTTCTGGATATATAGTCCAGTGCTGTAACCTGCCCTCCATGCCTCAGCAATTTTAAGATATTTTCACTGTCTTCTGAATTCAATTGTTTCTTATGATGATTTTATTGTTCTTCATATGTGTATAATGTGGATAATATGACTTTTGTTCTGATGTTCATAAGGTTTTTCTCTTTAATCTTTCTTTTTACCTTTGCGTAAGATGAGCTTAGGCCTGGTTTTCCTTATAGTTACCCTACTAGAGATGCCTGAACCTATAGGATGTCAGATGATATTTTTTACTTCAAATTTTAGAATTTTTGAGCAATTAGATCTTTGAATATTTTTTTATGTCCACTATCACCCTCTTATTCTTCTGAGAGTCCAATTACAACTATGTTAGATGGCTAATATTATTCCACAGGTCACTGATTATATAGTCATTTATTTTTATTTTTTATTTTTTGTAAACTTGTATTTACTTGACAGAGAGAGAGCGCGTGCACACGAGTAAGCAGAGCGGCAGACGGAGGCAAAGGGAGAAGTAGGCTTCCCGCTGAACAGGGAGACAGATGTGGGACTCCATCCCTGGGCCCTGGGATCATGACCTGAACCAAAGGCAGCCACTTAACAAACTAAGCCACCCAGGCGCTCCCATAGTCATTTATTTTTAGTAACTTTTTTCCTCTGTGATCCTCAGATTGGATAATTTCTATTGACTGTTTTCCAGTTCCCACTATTCCTTCTGCAGCCTCCAATCTGCAAAGTCCACTGAATGAATTTACCATCTCAGATAATATACATTTCCATTACAAAATTTTCTTTTGATTCTGAGTTTCCATTTCTCTACTGATACTGCCCATCATCTCCTGATAATCATAGTTTAAGTAAATGAACATGTTTATAGTAGTCATTTAAAATCCTTGTCTTCCAGTGTCAATAATTGTATCCCTTTAGAATCTATTTACAATGAGTATTTTTTCATAAGTCATATCTTTCTGCTTTTGTGTATATCTAGTAATTATTGATTATATGTTAAACATTGTGATTGATATGTTTTTGGTAGTCAGGATTATGCTCTGTTTTGGTAGGAAATTATATTACAGGTGTATCCTGCCAGCCCCTCTTCCCTTTGCTTTATTTGTAAATGTTTATTTAATTTTGTTCCTTCCTTACTCCCAGGATACAGCCCTTACATTATAGCATAGTCTTTACTCATTAGTCATGGCTTTTCTTGGAACTTCAATTGAATGCCCAAGTCGGTCTGCAAGTATATCCTCTCTGACCAGGCTGGACCTACATTATGTCTGTTTTGAATGACTTTATGTTATCTCCATTCGGCTCTCAGCTTAACCACAAGAGCTCTCTGTTAGGGCTACTGGAGTCTTTCTCTGAATCCAGCACTTAGCCAGGAATCTATGGAGAGGTCTTGGTTAAATCGACTTAGAGCAAGGTTTTAGCTAAAACTAGATTTTAGGAGGAAGTGAACAAACAGGCCTAGAAGAAGAGTTAGGACCTGGACTTCCAGAAATTTCTTTAATTCCTAAAGTCCTGGAGTTGAAAATCGACAGGATGCAGAGTAAAAATTTGTTGAATGTCTTCATTAATGTTAAATTAAAGAAAAGAAATGTAAATTGAATGTAAATGTAAAGAAAACCTAAGTGAGCTAGGTCTATGAAACAATGAAATAGACTCCCTAGGGGCAGTCTCTCAAAGGAGTCCTTTAAAATTACCTAAGCAAAATTCTTTCTGGCAAGGACTCTAAATTTTTTTTCTCTAACATTTTAGTAAAAGCAGAGTATGTGAATCAGAAATGAATTCTCAAACCTATAAGGCATTATGATCCTCAAGTTCTACAATCACCTGAGTATATATGTGCTCTCTAATCCTTGACATAAAAATATCTTTGTGACCTTGGCTATGCTGCCACTCCAGGACTCACTCTTGCCATGCTCAGCATGCAGATGTGGAACCAGGCCTGCCTGGAAAATGCTCCCAAGGCAAATATTCAGTGCTTAAAATTAGGCCACATTGAGAATTCCAGACAAATTGTATTACTCCTCCACAGCTGCTTAGAGGGTAAAGTTGTTTGCTGTCTTTCTGTTTAATACGTATGAACTTCCTGATACTTTTAGTAGCAGTTTATAGAATCCATATCCCTGGATTTTCCTATGACCATTGTTTCTCAAAATTGTCTGAATACTTAGAATCTCTTCTAGACTCTGCAAACAAATGTTTGCTGACTTATTTTCTAACTATTCAGACTTTAAGCTCATATGTTTCTCTGCCACTGTGTAATCAAATACACTTTATTCATTTAACTGGCCTTGACCACAAAATATCTGACACTTTTGTTAATTTCTTTCCTCATTTACTCACATTTGCCGTAACACCCCCACTACCCTGATCCCTGGGTTTACCCCCATGATCTTTGGCTTGTTTTCATTCTTTGTTTCAGAATTACATTAACAGATCTTCATGTAGATTATATAATGGACTGACTGGAAAAAATGGAAACCTTGAACACTAGGCTAGATGAAGAAATAATTCTTACTGATTTATAATTTATTTATCTGCATTTTACCAAGTAACTGGTATGTATTTCAGATCGCACAACATGAAGAAATTATAGAAGGCCCTGGGGCTAAGAATACTACGATGGATTTGATTTGTTTGTGTGAAGGAAATAAGATGTTAGCAGAAAGCTGTGACCACAGAAAATAACCAACAATTTCCCTGGGTAGTTGCTGATGAATTTTCTTGAAAGAAAGTACAAATAAATGACCAAATTATATCATCTGTAAATATTTTAGGCTGTGGCCATAGGAAATTTATTTTAACAGACTTATATTTAAGCTGGGTAAAGGGGAAATTGTAGTATAAAGTAGAAAATGAAATTATTTCCAAATTTATGCCTGGGAGGTTACTTTAATTATACCCTTCTAAACACCAAAAGAAAAATTCTCTGAAAGAAATTCTTTACATAGTTTTTAATTCTAGGAGGCACACTAACACCACCACTTACCTAAGCTAAACTCTAAAACATAAGAAACAACTAAAACAAACAATATGGATATAGTTACAATTATCTAACTGCACAAAACTACCTTTATGTCTGCTCTTACAATGCCAAAAATCAGATTTTGCCTATGATCAACTATTCCTTCTGCCAACAAACTGTTGTGCCACTTTAATGAGTATAATGATCTGATCTAGGAAGCAGAAAAAAATGGGTGTTAGCATTTTATTTAAAAAAAAAAAAAACTGGGCGCCTGGGTGGCTCAGTGGGTTAAGCTGCTGCCTTCGGCTCAGGTCATGATCTCAGGGTCCTGGGATCAAGTCCCACATCGGGCTCTCTGCTCAGCAAGGAGCCTGCTTCCCTCTCTCTCTCTCTCTCTCTCTCTCTGCCTGCCTCTCCATCTACTTGTGATCTCGCTCTGTCAAATAAATAAATAAAATCTTAAAAAAAAAAACTGTGTTTTTTTTTAAAGATTTTATTTATTTATTTATCAGAGCGAGAGAGTGAGAGAGCGCATAACCAGGGGGAGCAGCAGGCAGAAGGAGAAACAGACTTCCCACCGAGCAAGAAGTCAGATGTGAGACTTGATCCAAGGACCATGGGATCAGGAACTGAGCCAAAGGCAGATGCTTAAACCACTGAGCCACCCACGCATCCCAGGTGCTAGCCTTTTAAATGGGATCTTCTTTAATAAATCTTAGGTAAGGTACAGACAAGCTCCTCTTTGTTTCATATAATAAAGAGAACATTTGTAAGAAGGATGTTACTTTGCCTTTGCTACAGTAGAAGAAAATGCTCGTTTCTGAAGCATATTTTATTTTATCTTCAGTGTCTTCCAAACTGCATTTAAAAAAAAAAATTTATTTGAAAGACAGAGTGTGCATGAGCATGCAAGAATGGGGGGAGGGGCAGAGAAAGATAATCTTCAAGGATACTCCCTACTGAGCTAGGAACCTAACACAGGACTCAATCTCAGGACCCATGAAACCATGACCTGAGCCAAACCAACAGTTGCATACTTAACCCACTGAGCCACCCACTTGCCCTTCTAAAATTGCATTTTAAAGAGTATGGTCTGTATTTGTTGCTTCTTATAGAGTAAGGCTGAGACAATTTCTGGAATTTAAATAAACAATTAAAGTTTCAAGTTCCCAAATAGGAAATAATGATGAGGTGGCTTGATAATATCATACCATCCTCCAAATAGTCCAAGTGTGATAAGGTTAAGATTGCAAATCTGACTCCTGGCTTCAGGATTGACTAAGATCCCCGCAACGTGAATAAGCCTCCCAATGGTGGACCCAAAAGGAACATGATGAAGTAATAGGGAAGGATAGAGTTTGTGAAAAATAAGCAAAAACTGCCAGACGAGTATGAACTTCATAATGAGAGCCTCATCTACCTGCTGGGTCACTCTCCTAGACATGAATTAATGGAATGGATTATCCATAATTACTGAATTTCTTGAGTCACTTATCAATATCACTAGGAGGTTTATAAGCCTGAAGCTGGGTATTTGCTTGTTCTAAGACACAGATCTCTCCTTTTCTCTCATCCCAACCATAAAGCCTGGAATTCCACATTATTTCTTAATCTTGCTGCTCATTAGTCTGCCTAATGTCCAGGTTTTATTTGGGTCCATCTACTAGGCTATGTGGGGCCCTTTCCTACATGTGTCATTGTGTCCTTGAGATTGGTTCTTTGCATCATACTGTATACATTTACTTGAGTCATCCTACAATAAGAATCCCATTTTTAGAATCCCTTATTTCCAAGTATAACAACAGTTATCATGACTCTCAGCTACTATGACCTGCTCAGCTAATTAAACTCTGAATCACACCTGAGCTTTTAGACATCTGCGTCTTTTCGACACATTATCCACTGCCTATCTAACTGTATCTAAAGGAGCTCACATTTGCAGTTGGATTTGTTTATCTAGATTATAGCTTGGGTATTAGGTAAGTCTTCAGCAAGCAATTAGTTCTATCCTCTAGCTTACACAATTAGATGCAAAAACAGGAACACAGACTTTTCCCCATCATAGTCTGCATCTGTCTTAAAATCCACATATGTGTGCATAAGTTGACACTTACACAGTCTCTGCCTTGGTTCCAATAAAATGAACCAACACCTGTGGTACCCTTCCTCAGAGATTAGCACAGGCTTAATCACTCTTCATTCTCATTTAGAAATATGCCCCCAAAAGGGCAGAGTTCAATAAGTCATTTTTTTTTAATTTTATTTTTTTAATTTATTTGACAGAGAGAAAGATCACAAGTAGGCAGACAGGCAGGCAGAGAGAGAGAGAGAGAGAGAGAGAGGAAAGCAGACTCCCTGCTGAGCAGGGAGTCCCATGCGGGGCTTGATCCCAGGATCCCGGGGTCACGACCCGAGGTGAAGGCAGGGACTTTAACCCCTGAGCCATCCAGGCACCCCAATAAGTCAATTTTTTAAAAGACTGATTTAAACAATAGATCCTTGTTGAGTGTCTGTAATATATCAAGAACTCAACTGTGTGATAAAAATGCTATAGTAACAAAGCTTAGACTAAAATTTGATAATTGTTGCTTTGGGTAATACTCCCAAAATTGGTTAATTGAGTCTTAAACACATAATGAGAAGTCTAGATGGCTTCTACTCAGATACTACAAATTCCTTACCATACAGCATAACTTACATTCTAGATTCGTTGTATATGAGTACTCATTTGGTGATTCAAAATGAGTTTCTCCTACCTACGCTCCTGCAATGTCCATGCTGATTTAACTAGCAATAGAGAACCTGGATTCATATTGATTTTCAAAAGCATGTGGCACAATGGCTTCACTGTAAGTTTTCTTATATTTTAGAAAAGACAGAGAATACAGATAACAGGACATACACAGCACCAGTTTAACCTAAGTGTCCCAAGTAGGATTAGCAGAGGGACTCCCAAACATAGCTCCTGATGACCAGTTTTTCTACAGCCTTTGGGATGTGCTATTTGGGGCACCTGATGCATGTGTGTGCACCAGCCCAATTCAGGAAGCCATTGGACCTGGAGCTCTATTGATTTTATACCTAGCTTTCTAAGATAGTCTCCTCAGGAAACTTGATTAACTCTCATTCTCAGTGTAGCTGCATCTCATTCATACCAGTTACTCATTACTCCATAAAAAATCTTGACAGTGAGGTACAGGTACCACATTTTCAGCCAAATTCCCATTTAATTTAGATCCAATGTGGGTAAACTCCTAACATTCTATGAATAATATCTCAACACCCTGCTCTTCTTATTCTCAAGTCCCCCTGAAGCTAGAAGAAAGACTTCCACACTCGTCGTTAACCTTTCTGACAAATTCCACTGAGCAGTTCTCATCCTTGGCTCCATCTGACATGTGTTGTAATTCTTCCATGACAAAATTTTGACAAAATGGGAAATATGTGGATCTGATATCACTCTTACTTACTCTGAAGCTTAAAACCAATTTTGTTCCTCTTTAATTGTTCCTCTTCACTGTTCTAGAGACAGTATCATGGAACTGCAATTATCAAACAGCTTTCCAAACCAGTTTATTTCTTAAAGAGAATTTAATCCCTTCATTATTGACAATATTTTAAATATATATCAGGAGGGTCACTTTGGTGGCTCAGTTGGCAAGCAGCTCTCTTAGTTTCACCTTAGGTCATGATCTCAGGGTCCTGGGATTAAGCCCCACTTTGGGCTCTGTGCTCAGCAGGGAGTCTGCTTGTGGATATTCTCTCTCTCTCTCTCTCCCTCCCCCTCTGCCGCTCCCCTGCTTGTGCTCTCTCTCTCTCAAATAAATAAATCTTTTAAAACAAATACATATCAGGAATTTCCTAATACCTTCCTAGATTTTCATTCATAAGTTTAACATTTGCTATGACTAGGGTTTTAGTCATGTATCTAGGTACATGTTAAACTGTGATGTTTAGCAACAATAATTACAAACAAGTAGTTTGACCCTTCAAAGATAAAGAGATTAAGAAATATGAGATGTTCTTAGTGCTGTGCTCCCTTCATCAAGTAAATTCACAAATGAGAAATTGGTCTGAAAGTTTGTAATTGCTACATTTTTCACAATACTTATTTCACCTGGATTTTGTTTCACTTCTTGACGTACAAACTAACAATAAAATGCACAACTTACTAAAGTTCTGAGCTTGAAAACTGCAAATAACAATCACTATATCAAAACATAGAATACTGTCGTCCCCTCTCAACACTTATGTCCTTCTGTCATCAACCAATCCTCTGATATTCAAGCTCAAGAAAACACTATTTTCTGTCCTTAAAACTTTCCCTTTACTTCTATATATAAAGACATGTATAAAAATCATACTATAGATATTTTTGAGTCTAGCTTCTTTCATTTAGGATAGCATATTTAAGATTCATTCATGTTGTTGCATGAATCAATAATTAAATTCTATCTATTGAATGGATATCCATAGTGTAGATGTATGTAACAGAGTTATTTTTACTTTCAATCCATTCACCAGGTGAAAAACATTTGCTAATTTCCAGTTTGGGGAAATTATGAATAAAATTGCTATAAATATTCACAAACAGCATTTTGTGAGAAGCTTCATTTCTTTGGGGTAAATGTATAGGAGAAGGAATAATGGGTTCTATGGTAAATATAGATTTAACTTTGTAAGAAACTGACAAACTTTTTTTTTCAAAGTGGCTGTGCCATTTTAAATTTGTAACAGTGACATATGTTTCTGTTGCTGTACATCTTCACAGTCACTTGGTTTTGTTAGCAATTATAAATTTTGCCTAATAGATGTATAGTAGCTTCCCACTGTGGTATTAATTTACACTTCTGTAATGATAGTGAACATCTTTTCAATGAGTTTCCTTGTCCTTGGTAAATCTCTGATGAAGTGTCTGTTTTAGATCTTTTGTCTTTTTTTTTTTTTTTTTTATTCCATATTGAGTTGTAAAAGTTCTCTTTGTACTCTGGGTATAATTAACTGGCCAGATATATTGTGCAAATATTTTCATCTCGGTCTCACTTTTCTCATTATCTAGTGTGTATTAAAGAACGAAGATTTTGATATTTATAATACCCAAATTATCCACATTTTTTATTTTTTAATTCCAGTATAGTTAACATATAGGGCTAAATTAGTTTCAGGTGTACAATATAGTGATTCAAGAATTCTATGCCTTATACTCTCTAGATCTTTGTTGTTGCAAATGGCAGGATTTCATTCCTTTTTATGGGTAATATTCCATTATATACACACACAGACACACCCACACACACACACCACATCTTTATCCATTCATCTGTTGTTAGACACTTGGGCTGCTTCCATAATTTAGCTATTGTAAATAATGTTGCTATAAATGTAGGGTTGTATATACCCTTTCAAATTAGTGTTTTTATATTCTTTGGGCAAATAATCACTAGTGTGATTACTGGATCATATGGTAGTTATAGTTTTACTTTTTTGAGGAAACTCCATACTGTTTTCCACAGTGGCTGTTCCAGTTTGCATTTCCACAAACAGTGCACAAGGGTTCCTTTCTCTCTATATCTTTGCCAACACTTGGTCTTGTGTTTTTGATGTTAGCCATTCTGACAGGTATAAGGTGATATCTCACTGTGGTTTTGATTTGCATTAACCCTGATGAGTGATGTCAAGCATCATTTCCTGTGTCTGTCAGCCATCTGTATATATTCTTTGGAGAAATGACTGTTCATGCCTTCTGTCCATTTGTAATTGGATTTTTTTTTTTTTTTTTTTTTGGTGTTGAGTTGTTGTATCAGTTCTTTATATATTGGGGATATTAACCCTTTATTGGATATGTCATTTGCAAATATCTTCTTCCTTTCAGTAGGTTGCCTTTTAGTTTTGTTGATTGTTTCCTTTGTTTTGTAGAAACTTTTTATTTTGATGTAGTCCCAATAGCTTATTTCTGCTTTTGTTTGACTTGCTTCAAAAGACATATCTAGAAAAATGTTGCTATAACCTGTGTCAGAAAAATTACTGCCTGTGCTTTATTCTAGGAGTTTTATGGTTTCAGATCTCATATTTAGGTCCTTAATCAATTTTATTTTTGTGTATGGCATAAGAAAGTGGTCCACTTTCATTCTTCTGCATGTAGCTGTCCCATTTTGTCAACACCATTTGTTGAAGAGACTTTTTTTCCATAACATAATCTTGCCTCCTTTGTCAAAGATTTATCTGCTATTTTATATTATTTTCAAGTTTTTATTTAAATGCCAGTTAACAAACAGTGAGATATTAGTTTCAGTTGTATAAATGAGTGATTCATCACTTACAACACCCACTGCTCATCACAACAAATGGCCCCCTTAATACCTATCATACACTTAGCCCATCTTCCCGTCCACCTCTATTTATAAAGAATGATATCTTATTTAAGAAATCTTTGCCTGTTTCAGGGTCACGAAACATTTGTTCTATATTTTTCCTTGACATTTTATAATTTAGGTCATTGAGCCATTGTGAGTTAGTTTGTTATGTATAATACCAGGCATAGGTTATAGTTCATTTTTTTTTTTACTTTTGTTCAAAAAGTTTTCCATTTTCCTTTGAATAGCTTTTGCATCTTTACAAAATATCACTTGAATACATCTGTATGGGTCAGTTTCTGGAATCTCTAGTGTATTCTATTGTTCTCTATGTCTACACTTCCACACATTAACCCTGCCTTCATTGATGGGGCTTCAAACTTAGTTTTGAAATTGGGTACTATGAGTCCTCTGATTTAGTTTTTCTCTTTCAAAACTAAAATAGCAATCTAAATCATTTGCTTCTCCACATATATTTTAGCATCAGCTCATCAAAAATCTATGAGAAATTCTACATTGGATTTGCATTGAATATACAGATCAGAGTGGGGTTAAGTTGACCTGTTAACAGAACAGAGTCCTCCAAACCATGAATATAATATGTCTATTCATTTGAGACACATCTTTGAAGAGCTATATGGGAAATCAAAGAGACAACTTCTTAAGGCTTAGGAATTCAGGATGTCTTCCTAGAGAGAATGGAAGATATTAACAATAGGACTTTAATGAGATAATGCATGTTTAACTTTTAGAGCCAGAATGGAAGAATTATAAAATATTAGCTATAAAAGTAACATTTTCATCGAATTTATATAGACAGCAGTTGAACCTTCTAGATTTAAAGTAATACTACTTCTACTTCTTTAATTTTTTAAAACTGTTTTTTTAAGATTTTATTTATTTATTTATTTATTTGAGAGAGAGAGCGAGAGTGAGCACAAGTCATGGGGGGAGGCAGAAAGAGAGGGAAGCAGAGCCTGATGCAGGGCTTGATCCCAGTACCCTGGGGTCATGATCTGTGCCAAAGGTAGATACTTAACTGATTGAGCCACTCAGGCACCCCCTCCTTTTACTTTAAATAAGAAATCTCTTAAAGCAAAAGCGGCATACATTTGCTGTAAAAATTTCTGAAAACTCAAGAATAATAATAAAAAGTTCTTAATTTTATCCCATAAATATAAATGTTTACTTTATCCTCCCTGTCTATTCACTTTTAAGTTAATGTGATGATATAGTGTTTTTGTTATAGTTTTTGATATAGTGACGATTTGTT
Organism: Lontra canadensis; assembly: GCF_010015895.1. Classification (NCBI taxonomy): domain Eukaryota; kingdom Metazoa; phylum Chordata; class Mammalia; order Carnivora; family Mustelidae; genus Lontra; species Lontra canadensis. The sequence goes on from NW_022631008.1 coordinate 21,017,308, forward strand.
GTTTACATTACATGCAACATAACATTTTTCAATATAATTTCCTATAAAATGCAAGTTTGATGATTATAGAATATTCATTATATGGATATGTAATAATTTACTTTATCTCTCCCCTTATTGAGCATTTAGGATGTTTCTAATTTTACATTATAAATATTATGGTGATTAAGATTTGGTAATTAAATATCCATATGTATCTTCTTTTTCCTTCAGGATAATTCCTAGAAATTAGTCAAAAGATTTAATATTTCAGTCATCATAATTGTCAAATTTCCCTTCAAGAGAAAACTATATTGATATATTCTCCTAGGAGCTATGTCAAGGACTGCCATTTTCCCATTTCAACACACCAGTGATACCAGTTATTACAATTTCTTAAACGCCCATTTTTTGTAAACGGGATATTTTATTGTGTAACTTTGTATTGTTTTCAGTACTAGAGCTTTCTGGAATTTGGAGAACAAAATAAAAACACATAGTAATAAAGTAATGCAACTGATTTCAAACTGTTATCTAATGCTACATCTCATAATGTTACGTCATACCACTTTCATTTGTCATGTGTACCTATTAAAACCTGGTCTTAATTATAGTGAGTGTATTTATGTTCATATCCAGCATATGGAATTATAATAATGAAATATGTTATTATTAAAAGCAATCTTGGGATGCCTCTGTGGCTCAGTTGGTTGGACGACTGCCTTCGGCTCAGGTCATGATCCTGGAGTCCCGGGATTGAGTCCGCATTGGGCTCCTAACTCCACAGGGAGTCTGCTTCTTTCTCTGACCTTCTCCTCGCTCATGCTCTTTCTCACTATCTCTCTCTCAAATAAATAAATAAAAATGTTTTAAAAAATTTAAAAAAGCAATCTTATTAAACTCTTAAATTACATATTTATGGTGTTAGAAATATAAAGGGGATTATATTTTATATTTCTGGGAAGAGTTTTCCTAAGCAAGGAAAATTATTTTGAATGGAAAGATCTTAAATTTTACCTAAAATTCTACAAATGCTTAACATTTTAAAACAGTATTGGTATATACTGAAAGTAATATAATGTCCATTAAAACATACTACATACAGAACTATGGAGTAGGTTCTGATGTAACATAATTAGTTCATAAAATATACATTATATCTGCCTCCCTACATTAAGCATTACAAAAGAGCTTCATTGGTTTTGGCAGTGGCTTGATTTATCATTAATAATATACTCTGACACAACCCAAAACATGGATCATTGGGCAGGATTTTATAGAAATCATCTAAATAGACTATGCAATGACTTTGGAAAGAAAAACAAAACCATGATTCTGCTCAACCATGGTACTGTACCGTTATAGAGCAATTTCTCCTTGGATTGCACACCTGCTTTCTGGCCCATTAAGTTCTGCTGTCTTTACAAGGAACTGAGGTTGTAATGTCTTTCCCAAATGCACATTTTTATGGGACCATGCATAACAAGTACATATGAATGTACATGTGGCCAACCTCATTTTTAATATGTTCAATCTGACTGGAACAGGAAAATAGTCACCTTAGAAGATAAATCTTTTAATTGCTTAAAGCTCTGCAGCAGTCGTTTCCTGGCAAGCATTTCAAGAGTCCCCTGTAGCTGTAGGGAATTATTATTCTGTTCACTTATACATTCCTAGAAACATGATCTGATATCATTTTTCATAAAGAATTGGTATTTAGGAATAATAATGTGCACATCAGATCTGATTTTATTTTTATGCACATCAAAATTCCACTGCGCCAAACCCCTGCAGTCACCTATCATTACAGTAATTCTGATTGGCTATTTCTTCCCTTTCACTGATGTGCACAGACCACTTCTCAATGATATTTTCATGGTTTGCAGAACATATCAAGAGTTAGCTAAGAAATCATTTCAACAGTAGACTTCCATTGGGAATGTCAATGAGCTAAAGGCATTCTGGACACAGTATCTGAATTCCTGAGCTTTATTTTATTTGCAGGATTAAAAACATTTGAGGTAAAAAGGCAGTGATCTGTACTTGATGGAACAATAGTGTTTTACCAGAGATCTATGTGTGGTGAAAAGGCAAGGCAGCTGCCTCGAGAAGATTATAAAATTGGGTTCTAGTGGTCTTTGAAATACAATCTGGAACCCAAAAACCCACATTTTTTTACCTTTTTATTTTTTTATACAAACATTTAGAAGTAATCATTATTGAACCTCCTTTACATTCCATACACAATTTTTTTTTTTTTTACCATCTTGACACTTTAAGTCAACTAAAATTAAATGCTAAATAAAATTGCCTTGGTAGACTAATTAAGGTCCAAATGGTCAACTCACTTTTCTTCCATGTAAATATAATGGTTTTAATTAGCCATTATTGAATGATATTATATTATAAAGTAGTATACAAGCTATTTAATTGCTCTCAATATTTAGGAAATACTGAAAAAAGATAAAATATATATTAGAAGCCTATTCTTCAAATTCCTAGGACAGAATGATATTTAAAGAAAAGAAGTAAGTGGCAGCTCCAACTTCTGATTTAACTTGAAGGAGAAAAACTTTTAAAAATACCAGGATTTGGGGGCACCTGGGTGGCTTAGTGGGTTAAAGCCTCTGCCTTTGGCTCGGGTCATGATCCCAGGGTCCTGGGATCGAGCCCCACATCAGGCTCTCTGTTCAGCAGGGAGCCTGCTTCACTTCCTCTCCCTGCCTGCCTCTCTGCCTACCTGTGATCTCTGTCTGTCAAATAAATAAATAAATAAATCTTAAAAAAAAAAAACAACAGGATTTTGAATTTTTTGTTTAATGATGCTAATTTTAAGAAATAACCTTAGAGACATCTCAGGAAATACAGATGTCACAATCATCAGAAAATAATCTGATTTTTTTTAGTATGGCTATGTATTTTATTCAGTTTATTCCTTTTCTTTTGTTTTCTAACATTGTATTCTCTCCATATTTTGTCAACTAGATGTTGTTACTATGAAGAGGGAGGAAAAAAAGCATGGAAACTTTTCTCAAGGACAGAGTCAATGTACCAAAGGGAATATCAACCAGAGAAAGAATAACCATCTGTTCTGTCCCCTACAAAAATGTAAATATATGAAAAATGTAAAAGTCTTCAAGCAAAGAAAACATTAAAAATATTAGTTCTTAGAAAACCTAAGGTCCAACTTCAATAGTTACAATAATATTTTATTTACATTTTCACATTGCTATTTCAGTGTAGTAGTTGACTTAAACATACTAAGTTCTTCATCTCTCTTCATTATAGCTGACAGGTGTAAGAGATAATTGGGAGAAGTTCTGAATGATCTGAATAGGAATTACCTAAATGGCTCAACAAAACTAAAATGAGTAACAAGAACAACCAACGTCTAAAGGTAGTATCACATAATCCTTGTGAGTTTTTAAATTATACAATTCTTTGGCCAGTGCATTCATTCATTCATAGAAAAAATTTTTGAATTATATCAAAATGCTTTGTGATTTAACTTTGGGGTAATATCTCAGTGCACACGCTATCTTGGTTATGCCCCCGTGTTACAGATTCAGGTTTTCTGAAAATCGCTTGATTATATGTTGTTTCTAACTACTTGAAAAGTGAAAACTCTAACCATTTAATTTCCTGATCCAGTGGATGCCAAAACACTCATTACTCTCTTTAACTAAATCAATCAAATATATTATGCTTTTGCAAACTAATCATTCCCAACCCTAATTTTGTAATGTTCACAGAAACCTATCTGAAATTCCCAAAGAGTTGGTTTCACTGTATTTAAAATAAAATATATGTCACTTTTGCAGGAAATAGGAGTCTGAAATTATTTAAATGTTATTCAGGAGGTAGAAGGGGTTGCTAATAAGCATAAATAGCTGCAAAATATTGCATATTTATCTTATTTAATCTTTCTGACAATCCTGTGAAGTAATAACAATATAATAATATCCTGTGCATTTGCTTAGATACTTAAGATTCAGAGAAGTGAAACAATTCACCAAATATTCCACAGATCTCACTTGAAGTGTTAGCATTTTGATTTGCACATCTGTGCTGCTGGTGAGGAAAAAAGGGCATAGGCAACTCCATGTAGTAAAGAAACAAAAATAACTCTAGACTGGGTGACATAAAAAAAAAAACAAACCCACTTCAGGAATAATTCTGCTATCTGTATATTCTCTACTTCATATCAAATATATTGGCTGAAAAACTAAACAAGTAGCTGCCTGTCACCAGGTTGATACACATTCACATTTTCATGTGAATTCAGAGGAGTCCTCAAGTTCTCTGGTCCAGGAAGCAGAGTAATGGCGAAGGATATAAGATTCAGTGGGACATCAATCCAGGACATCAATCCTGAACTCAGGGCTTACCAGGGTCAAACTGGTTTGCTTTTAACTTCTCTCAGTGACAATTACCTCATCTAAAAGTGAGAATAATAATCAGATGGAAAGAGTGGATATGAGAATTGGAAGAAAAAGATGAATCATATTTCCAGTTAAGAATCCATTTAATTCTGCATTTCTAAACAGAGTTGGGATCTCTATGTAGTTTCATCTAGTTTTTACTGTATATATTAATTTCTGTTACCATTTGGAAAAAAACAAAAACAAAACAAAAACACACTGGACCAAATAATGAAGGTGCTTTCCAATGTGATATTTATAGTTTATACTGTACACTGTATACTACAAAAATAATAATTCTTAATTGGGGAGATATTAGAAAAACAATAGAAATCTCCAGAAAACTTCTCATTTTTCTTTTGATTCAAAGATTAGCCCAGTTTCTTGACTGTTCATCATACCGTGGACAACAATCTTCCCAGTTAAAATTGTGTTGTGGTGAAGGCAATTTGTCAGGAAAATTGAATATGGCTCTGCAATAGTACAGCCATGGGAAAACCAGTTCATGATTGTCATGAACTTATGATGTACATGGTCAACCACAAATTTAACCAATTCTTCCCCAGTTGCTGTGGTAAAAATATATTACATATTTGCATATTATGTGAACTCTGTACTTCAAGTTTCTCAGAAAAAGTGAGATTTCATTTCCATCATTTAAATTTGAAATAGTTATGTTTGAGTGTAATATTAAAAATAAACTAGATCAAATATTATATTCTGGAAAAGGCAAAACTGTGCAGACAGTAAAAAGATTAGTGGTTATAGGGACTAAGGGGGAAACAATGAATAGAGGAAATGTTATAAGACATTAAAGAAGTAAAAAAAGGATTTTTAAGGTACTAAAACTACTTTGTATGATACTATAATGACAGCTACATGTCATTATACATTTGTTCAAACACAAAGAATATGTAACACTAAGAATTAACTCTAATGTAAACAATGGACTTTGGGTGGTAATGACGTGTCAGTTGCAGGTTCATCAATTGTGACTAATGTTCACTCTGATGGGTGATGTTGATAATAGGGAAGGCTGCGCATGTATAGGGGTAAGGAGAACATGGAAACTCTGTATTTTCTGCTTAATTTTGCTGTGATTATAAAACTGCTCTTAAAAAAAGTTTATTTAAAAGGAAAAAAAGATAATCAGAGAAATGTTATTGTCTTATTTAATGTGGGAATCCTAGCTCTGTGTATTAGGTATATTTATATCAAATAATTTGTATTTATATTTAATGTGCCTGAAACTTTAGTTAAAAATATAAATGGCAAGCATTGCCTGGGTAGCACAGTTGGTTGAGCAAATGACTCTTGGTTTCACCTCAGGTTGTGATCTCAGTGTCATGGGATCGAGCCCCATGTTGAAATCTGTGCTCAGCATGGAGCCTGCTTGAGATTCTCTGTCCCTTTGCCCTCCCACTCATTCTTGCCCTCTCTCTCTAAAATAAATAAACAAATCTTTTTTAAAAATTTATAAATGGCCAGTGAACATCTAACTATACTCATTCATTAGACATCTTGGAAGCAAAAGTTGATTTAAAATGAGATATGTCTAAATATTAAGAAGAAAAATAAATGGGTAATAAACTTAGGCATAAATGACAAACAGAAGAAATCGTCATATACCTTTGATAGAAGCATAAATGGTACAACCACTGTGGAAAACTATTTGGTAGAATCACTCAACATACATATGACCTTTAACCCAAAAATATGAATTATTGTGGCCATACCATTATTTTAATAGCCAAAATATTGAGACACCCCAATGTTCATCAAAAGTAGAATAAATAAGCAAATGCCGATATATTTACATAATAGAAACTACATAGCAATGAGGGTAAACAAACTTCAACTACGCAAGAGTAGGAGTATGAGACATATAATTTAAGCAAAAAAGGCCAGATTCCAAAAAGAGATCAGACTTGATTATTCCATAATTATTATGAACAAAAGCAAAAAAAAAAAAAAAAAGACTAACGAAGTTAAAAGTCAGGCTAGACATTTCCTTGGTGGGAATAGTGAGTGAAAAGAGGCTGAAGGGAAACTTGGGCTTCAGGAAATGTTTTTTTTCTTTTTTTTATTTCTGTGATGCTACATGATGGTTCACAGCATATGAAAATTTCTTGAGGTGAATATTAATTAATGGCACACCTATTTTCCACATTAGCTGAATATGACAAAGAAGTAGAACAGAAGCCAATATGAAGTCCATTTCAAACTGGAAATGATGCTATTTTGCAATAGTTATTTTTGTGTTTATCTATAGGTTGCAGTATGAAACATGACATAACAGTTGTTAGGTGAACAAATTCAAAGTACCCAATTTGTCCAAAAATTACGAGAAACTAGTGAAGGTCATAATGGAGACTTTCTTTTGTTGAGATAGCAAAAGATATAAGTGTAAGATACTTCTCTGAATATTATTTTTATCCACTAAATATTTTCCCACATATAAGATTGTACTTATAATAAAGTGCTCTAAGAATTTTTAAGAGCAGAGAGGAGGGAGGATGGCAGAGGAGTAGCAGGATGAGAGGACATCAGGTCACAGGAGTTCAGTTAGATTGTTATCAAACCATTCCAAACACCTACAAATCCAACAGGATATCGAAGAGAAGAAGAGCAGCAATTAAAGAAACAGAAAATCGACCACTTCCTGAAAGGTAGAATGTGCGGAGAAGTGAATCTGAAGTGACAGGAAGATAGACTGCAGGGCCAGCTTCTGGCAAGTGGCGGAGCTATGGAGCACAAAATCAGAACTTTTAAAAGTCTGCTCCACTGAGGGACATCACTCCAGAGACTGAGCAGGGGTGGAGCCCTCATGGGGATAGTGTGGTCTCAGATCCTGCGGGGTCACAGAAGGAAAAGGGGTGTCTGAGTGTAGCAGAGCTCATAGGTATCAGAGTGGGGAAACCGGCTAGAGAGATGGAGCCAAGGAGTGAGCTCTCAGCTCGGGGTTACCTTAAACTGTGATCTGTGGCACAGTCAAACCACTGCTCTTTGAGCAGGGACCCACAAGTGGCAGATCCAGGGAGACTCAGCTTCCCTCTCTGGAGGCAGGAATCTGCTGGGCTTGGAGACTCCAAACAGGGCTGTGTGCCAGAGACAGAAACACTCGATCACAGGTCGGTTGAGCCAAAGACCAGGGAGACGGGAGTGATTGAGCACTTTATTCCAAGGGCACACTGAGGAGTGGGGCCCCGAGCTCTCAGTTCCTCTGGGCTGGAGATTGGGAGGCCACCATTTTCATTTCCGTCCTCAGGAGCTCTAGGAAAGCATTCAGGAAACAAAAATCCCAAGAGCAAATCCAAGCAGATTAATTAGACTAGCCCCTGGCAAGGGCAGTGCAACTCCACCTCAGGCAAAGACACTTGAGAATCACTACAACAGGCGCCTACCCCAGAAGATGAGCAAGAACATCCAGCCAACACCAAGCTCACTGATCAAGGAGAACAGAGAAATTCCAGAGGAAGGGAAATCAAAGCATGGAATTCATGGCTTTCTCCCCATGATTCTTTAGTCTTGCAAAGTTAATTAAATCTTTTTAATTTTATTTTTTTCTTATTATATTTTTTAAACTTTTACTCTTTCCTCTTTTAACATTATTAACTAGTTTATCTTAACAATACCTTTCTTTAAAAAAATCTTTTTGAAACTTCATTATTATAGTCATATTTTATTCTTCATTGTATCTAACTTTATTTTTTATATATGTATAGAGTTTTTTCTTCAAAAAATTTTGGAATACAACTTCTTCTATTAGATCAAAATATACCCTAAATCTAGCCCAGGGCTTTATTCTAGTCTCCAGCCTGAGCAAATTCTCTCCACTTTCTTTTTCTTTTTTTTTCCCAACCAACTTATCTTATCAACTCCATTTTTAGAACTTTTTTTTTAAATTTTCATCTTTACAGTTATATTCTATCCCTTCTTGGTGTTTAACCCCCCCCCTTTTTTTTGGTGCGTGTGTGTGTGTGTGTGTGTGTGTGTTTATTTTATCCTTTCCTTAAAATTTTGGGAGGTAGTTTCGTCTAAGAGACAAAAATACACCCAAAATCAAGTGGGTGGCTCTGTTCTACTCACCAGTCCTATAGATATATATATATATATATATACATATATATACATATATATATATATGTATATATATATATATGTATATATATGTATATATTTTTTTTTTTCCTTAAGATAATTTTTTTAAACTTCTTTTTACCCCTTTTCTTCTCCCCACAATTTAGGGTCTCTTCTGATTTGATTAGTGCACATTTTTCTGGAGTCCTTGCCACCCTTTTAATATATTATTCTCTCTTTCATATATTCATATCTGGATAAAATGACAAGGCAGAAAAACACACCGCGCAAAAAAAAAAAAAAAAAAAAGAACAAGAGGCAGTATCGAAGGCTAGGGAAATAATCAATACAGACATTGGTAATATGTCAGATCTAGGGTTCAAAATGACGATTCTCAAGGTCCTAGCTGGGCTTGTAAAAGACATGGAAGATATTAGAGAAACCCTGTCTGGAGAAATAAAAACCCTTTCTGGAGAAATAAAAGAACTAACAACTAACCAAGCTGAAATCAAAAAGGCTATTAATGAGGTGCAATAAAAAATGGAGGCCCTTACTGTTAGGATAAGTGAGGCAGAAGAGAGAATTAGTGACATAGAAGACCAAATGATGGAGAATAAAGAAGCTGAGGAAAAGAGAGACAAACAACTACTGGACCATGAGGGGAGAATTCAAGAGATAAGTGATACCATAAGATGAAACAATATTAGAATAATTGGATTCCAGAAGAAGACAAAAGAGAGAGGGGAGCAGAAGGCATATTGGAGCAAATTATTGTAGAGAATTTCCCTAATACGGCAAACAGAACAAATATCAATATCCAGGAGACACAGAGAAACCCCCTCAAAATGAATAAGAATAGGTCCACACCCCAACATCTAATAGTAAAACTTACAAGTCTTGGTGACAACGAGAAAATCCTGAAAGCAGCCTAGGACAAAAAGTCTATAACAAAAAAATGGTAAAAATATTAGATTGCAGTAGACTTATCCACAGAGACCTGGCAGGCCAGATAGAACTGCCATGATATACTCAGAGCACTAAACGAAAAAAACATGCAGCCAAGAATTCTATATCCAGCTAGGCTATCATTGAAAATAGAAGGAGAGATAAAAAACTCCCAGGACAAACAAAAACTAAAGGAGTTTGTAAATACCAAACCAGCACCACAGGAAATATTGAAAGGGGTCCTCTAAGCAAAGAGAGCATAAAAGTAGTAGACCAGAAAGGAACAGAGACAATATACAGTAACAATCACCTTATAGGCAATACAATGTTACTAAATTCATATTTCTCAATAGTTACCCTGAATGTAAATGGGCCAAATGCCCCAATCAAAAGACACAGGGTATCAGAATGGATAAAAAACAAAACCCATCAATATGCTGTCTACAAGAAACTCATTTTAGACACAAAGATACCTCCAGATTTAAAGTGAGTGGGTGGAAAACAATTTACCATGCTAATGGACATGGGGTGGCAATCCTTAGATCAATTAGATTTGAAGCCAAAGACTATAATAAGAGATGACGAAGGACACTATATCATCCTCAAAGGGTCTGTCCGACAAGAAGATCTAACAATTTTAAATATCTATGCCCCTAACATGGGAGCAGCCAACTACATAAACCAATTAATAACAAAATCAAAGAAACCCATCAACAATAATACAATAATAGTAGGGGACTTTAACACCCACCCTCACTGAAATGGAAAGATCACTCAAGCAAAAGATCAACAAGAAAATAAATGCTTTAAATGATACACTGGACCAGATGGATTTCACAGATATATTCAGAACATTCCATTCCAAAGCAACAGAATACGCATTCTTCTCTAGAACGCAAGTTCTCCAGAATAGATCACATCCTGGGTCACAAATCAGGTCTCAACTAGTACCAAAAGAGTGGGATCATTCCCTCATATTTTCAGACCACAGTGCTCTGAAGCTAGAACTCAATCACAAGAGGAAATTTGGAAAGAACCCAAATACTATGGAGACTAAAGAGCATCCTACCAAAGAATGAATGGGTCAACCAGGAAATTAAAGAAGAATTGAAAAAATTCAAGGAAACAAAGATAATGAAAACACAACAGTTCAAAATCTGTGGGACACAGCAAAGGCAGTCCTGAGAGGAAAATATATAGCGATACAAGACTTTCTCAAGAAACAAGAAAGGTCTCAAATACATAACCTAATCCTATGCCTAAAGGATCTGGAGAAAGAACAGCAAAGAAAGCCTAAACCCAGCAGGAGAAGAGAAATCATAAAGATCAAAGCAGGTATTAATGAAATAGAAACCAAACCAAAACAAAACAAAATAAAAACAATAGAACAAATCAACAAAACTAGGAGCTGTTTCTTTGAGAGAATTAATAAGATTGATAAACCCCTGGCCAGGCTTATCAAAAAGAAAAGAGAAAGGACCCAAATTAATAAAATAATGAATGAAAGAGGAGAGATCGCAACTGACACCAAAGAAATACAAACATTTATAAGAACATATTATGAGCAACCATATGCCAGCAAATTTGACAATCTGTAAGAAATGGATGCATTCCTAGAGAAGTATAAATTACCAAAACTGAACCAGGAAGAAATAGAAAACCTGAACAGAGCCATAACCAGTAAGGAGATTGAAGCAGTCATCAAAAATCTCCCAACAAACAAGAGCATGGGGCCAGACAGCTTCCCAGAGGAACTCTACAAAACATTTAAAGAAGAATTAATACCTATTCTCCTGAAACTGTTCCAAAAAACAGAAATGGAAGGAAAACTTCCAAACTCATTTTATGAGGTCAGCATTACCTTCATCCCCAAATCAGACAAAGATCCCATCAAAAAAGAGAATTACAGACCAATATCCTTGATGAACACAGATGCGAAAATTCTCACCAAAATACTAGCCAATAGGATCCAACAATATATCTAAAGGATTATTCACCATGACCAAGTGGGATTTATCCCAGGACTGCAGGTGGGTTCAACATCCGCAAATCCATCAATGTGATACAATACATTAATCAAAGAAAGAACAAGAACCATGTGATACTCTCAATAGGTGCTGAAAAAGCATTTGACAAAGTACAACATCCTTTCTTGATCAAAACTCTTCAAAGTGTAGGGATAGAGGGTACATACGTCAGTATCATCAAAGCCATCTATGAAAAACCCACAGCGAATATCATTCTCAATGGAGAAAAACTGAGAGCTTTTCTGCTAAGGTCAGGAACATGGCAAGGATGTTGATTATCACCACGGCTATTCAACATAGTACTTGAAGTCCCAGCCCCAGCAATCAGACACCAAAAAAATTTAAAGGCATCCAAATCGGCAAAGAAGAAGTCAAACTATTGCTCTTTGCAGATGGTATGATACCTTATGTGGAAAACCCAAAAGACTCCACTCCAAATCTGCTAGAACTTGTATAGGAATTCAGTAAAGTGTCAGGATATAAAATCAATGCACAGAAATCAGTTGCATTTCTTTACACCAACAAGAAGACAGAAGAAAGAGAAATTAAGGAGTCAATCCCATTTACAATTGCACCCAAAACCATAAGATACCTAGGAATAAACCTAACCAAAGAGGCAAAGAATCTGAACTCAGAAAATTATAAAGTACTCATGAAAGAAATTGAGGAAGACACAAAGAAATGGAAAAATGTGTCATGCTCATGGATTGAAGAACAAATATTGTGAAAATATCTATGCTACCTAAAGCAATCTACATGTTTAATGCAATCCCTATCAAAATACCATCAATTTTTTCAAAGAAATGGAACAAATAATCCTAAAATTTATATGGAACCAAAAAAGATCCCATATAGCCAGAGAAATATTTAAAAAGAAATCCAAAGTTGGCAGCATCACAATTCCAGACTTCAAGCTTTATTAGAAAGCTGTCATCATCAAGACAGTATGGTACTGGCACAAAAACAGACACATAGATCAATGGAACAGAATAGAGAGCCCAGAAATAGACCCTCAACTCTATGGCCAACTAATCGTTGACAAAGCAGGAAAGAATGTCCAATGGAAAAAAGACAGCCTCTTCAATAAATGGTGTTGGGAAAATTGGACAGCCACATGCAGAAAAATGAAACTGGGCCATTTCCTTACACCACACACGAAAATAGACTCCAAAAGGATGAAGGACCTCAATGTGAGAAAGGAATCCATCAAAATCCTTCAGGAGAACACAGGCAGCAACCTCTTCGACCTCAGCCGCAAGAACTTCTTCCTAGAAACATCACCAAAGGCAAGGGAGGCAAGGGCAAAAATGAACTATTGGGACTTCATCAAGATCAAAAGCTTTTGCACAGCAAAGGAAATAGTCAACAAAACCAAAAGACAAATGACAGAATGGGAGAAGATATTTGCAAACAACATATTACATAAAGGACTAATATCCAAAAATCTATAAAGAACTTAGCAAACTCAACACCCAAAGAACAAATAATCCAATCAAGAAATGGGCAGAAGACATGAACGGACATTTCTGCAAAGAAGACATCCAGATGGCCAACAGACACAGGAAAAAGTGCTCCACATCACTCGGCATCAGGGAAATACAAATCAAAACCACGATGAGATACCACCTCACACCAGTCAGAATAGCTAAAATTAATAAGTCAGAAAATAACAGATGCTGGTGAGGATGCATAGAAAGGTGAATCCTCCTACACTATTGGTGGGAATGCAAGCTGGTATAGCTACTCTGGAAAACAGCATGGAGGTTCCTCAGAAAGTTGAAAATAGAGCTACCCTACAACCCAGCAATTGCACTACTGGGTATTTACCCTAAAGATACAAATGTAGTGATCCTAAGAGGCATGCGCACCCAAATGTTTATAGCAGCAATGTCCACAATAGCCAAACTATGGAAAGAACCTAGATGTCCATCAATAGACAAATGGATAAAAAGATGTGGTATATATATACAATGGAATACTATGCAGCCATCAAAAGAAATGAAATCTTGCCTTTTGCAATGACGTGGATGGAACTAGAGGGTATTATGCTGAGCGAAATAAGTCAATCAGAGAAAGATAATTATCATATGATCTCCCTAATACGAGGAATTTGAGGCAAATTCTTGAGACAATGTGGAGGGTTTAAGAGGGTAGGGAAGGAAAAAAAATGAAACAAGGTGGGATCAGGAGGGAGACCATAAGAGACTCTTAATCTCACAAAACAAGGACAAAGTACTTGGGGTTGCTGGGGGAGGGAGGGAGGGAAGGAGAGGGTGGCTGGGTTATGGACATTGGGGAGGGTATGTGCTATGTTGAGTGTTGTGAAGTGTGTAAACCTGGCAATTCACAGACCTGTACCCCTGGGGCTAATAATACATAATATGTTAATAAAAAATTTTTTAAAAAATTTTTTAAAGGAAAAAAAAAGAATTTTTAAGAGGCACTAAAAAGAAAAAAGATAGCCCTTGAGAAAATTTGACTTCTTGACTAAAGGTTTATATAACAATGATGATTATAAACTAAGTGGTTTTCTCTACACTAAGTTAACAGTTTTAACTGGCCATATACTTTTGGAACTAGGTCAATGTTCTATGATTGTTATTTATTATCCAACAGGTTATTAAAATACATATATGCTTCTCAAACTATTAGTAGGTGTTTAGACTTGTTCCCTAGAAACAGATGCTGAGGGGAAGATTTATGAAAATATAATTTATTAGGAAATGTTCCCAGAAAAATATCGGTAGGATAGTGGGGAAGTGGGACCAAGGAGAAATGGAGCCAGACAAGCCTAAAACATCAAGCCAAGTCCCACAGTGTCTATCTGTGGCTCAGTCTGGCAGGAACTTCTGGAGACACCATAGGAAACACCTCATAGTAGCCTGAATCAAAGGCAGATAGCCGCAGTATTAAAATGCTCAGGTCTAAAACCCTTGGCTAATAGCTGGCTTCAAAGGGCGTATCTTTTTTAAACATTTCTGGTTTCCTGTGAGCACAGGCTAAGCAATGGCAGTCTGAGGCAGTTCTCTGACAAAGGTTCACAAATGCTGGCTTGGGAGTGAGATCCCAACAAGAGCAGGTGTGCACTGTAAAGGGATCTGAGGGGATTCAGATAGAACACCAATAGCATGTGCTACAGTGAGTTCCCTTTCTTTTAAAATCAGAAGACAAACAGAATGACTGTTCACTTAATAAAATGTCCCTTCACAAAGTGTTTTTTTTTTCCCCCTGAAGAACCCTTTTAAATAATGAGAATGAATTCATATACTCATTCATTATGAGTAATGAAAACATATGACATATTTTAGGCATGTCATCAGACATCATGACAAAAAGAAAAAGGAATAAAAAGAGTTAACAAAGTATTACTCCCTTTCCTTCAGATTAAAATATAGCAGGTGAGAAAAGAATAAATTGCAGAAATATAGAGAAAATACACTATAAGGTGCCACAGAAAGAGCAGAAACCACCTATGTAAACTCAATGGTTGGCTTCATAGAGAAAGCAACTTCTGATGGTATTGATCCATTGCTGAGGATTTCCATGTGAATATAGGAGAAAGATAATTCATACGAGCCCTGGTAAGACAGTAGTAGAAGTTATTGAAAGTATACTTCAGATTTGGGAGAATATAGCTGACAGACTAAGAGGCAGGGCTAACATATTAGAAATTTCTGGAATTAAAACGAAAAGAAACTTCTTTAAGAAATTTTAAAAGATTATGGTAAGAACAAAGGCATGAGAGAGTAGTTAGAATAACAAAGCACTATGTTGGCTAACTAAACATAATCATAGTAATTAAAAAAGAATATCAAAGCATTGAATATAGGAATTTAAGAATTAAGAGGTTGTTCTCATCTGTCCAGGCTGCTGTAATTGAATACCACAGGCTAGGTAGTTTATAAATATCACCAATTAGTTTCTCATGATTCTGGAGACTGAAAAGTCCAAGGTCAAAGCACTGGAAGACCTGGTGGCCGGTGAGAGGCTATTTCCTGCCTCATAAACAGCTGCTTCTCACTATCCTCACATTGCAAAAGGGCTATATGGGGTTTCTTTTATAAGGGACTCACTTTCATGACTTAATCAACTTCCAAAGTTCACACCTCCAAAAACTATTACATTGAGGATTAGATTTAAACATATAAATTTGTGGGGGTAGGGGAGGACTGTAAACATTTAGTCTACAGCAAAGGTAACAAGTTTTAAAAATAGTGAAAATATGAGATTATAGGTTATAAATTGAGTTTGGATGTTAAAGTAATCCAAATGAATTCCAGGAACTAAAGAGTTAAAATTTTGAATAATTTGAGTCAAAGATTTTAATGAGTTGTCTTAGTCCTTAATGATATGAAGAATACCTAGAAGTTAGTAAAGAAAGAAAAGGAAGGCTAAGAGTGGTATTAACTATCAAAATACAAATTTTAAAAAATACCTTGAAAAAAATGAAGGTGGAGGGGCACCTGGGTGGTTATACAGGTTAAGCATCAGATTTTGGGGTTTGGCTCAGGTCATGATCTGTAAAAGTGAGCCCACTGATGGACTCCATGCTCATCATGGAGTCTATTTCGATTCTCCCTTCCTCTGTCCCTCCCTACCATGTTCTCTCTCTTACTTATTCACTCTCTTTCTAAAATAAATAAATAAATCTTTTTAAAAAAATGAAAATGCAAAAACACAGGCCAAAACTTATGGGATGCAGCAAAACCTACATCAAAATAATAAATAGCTACATTGAAAAAAACAAAACAAAACAAAAAAAACAAATAACAGGGGCACCTGGATGGCTCAGTGGGTTAAGCATCAGATTCTTGATTTCAGCACAGGTCATGATCTGAGGGTTGTGAGATGGAGCCCCACAGCCGACTCTGTGCTGGGTGTGGAGCATGCCTAAGATCCTCTCTCTCTCTCAATCTCTCTCTCTCTCTCTATTTCTCTCCTATTCTGCCTCTGCCCATGTGTGTGCACTCTCTCTCTCATAAATACATACATACATACATACATACATACATACATACATACATAAAATAAAACAAAATGCATACAACCTAACAATACTTCATGGAAGTAGAAAAAGAACAAAGCCCAAAGTTAGAAAAGGAAGAAAATAACAACAAAGAGTGGAAATAAATGAAATAGAGACTAAAAAGACTAAAAAGACAATAGAAAAGATGAATGAAGCTAGGAGCAGACAATATATATACATATAAGAAGTAACTAGTTTTGATTAGTATGTGGAAAAAATGGAACCCTAATGCAGTGTTGGTGGGAATGCAAATTGGTGCAGTCACTATGGAAAACAATGTAGAAGTCTCTCAAAAAATTAAAAATAGAACTGCTGTATGACCCAGCAATTACACTTCTGGGTATTTATCCAAAGAAAATGAAAACATAAACTTGAAAAGATACATGCACCCCTTTGTTCATTGCAGCATTATTTACAATAGTGAAGATATGGAAACAACCTACACATCCATGAATGAATGAATGAAGAAAACGTAGTATGCATCTATTCACACACATTCATACACATACAATAGAATATTTAGCCACAAAAAGAAGAGAATCCAGCCATTTGTGACAACATGGACAGACCTTTCATGGTAAGTGAAAAAATTAAGACAGAGAAATGATCTCACCAATATGTGGAATTTAAAAATCAATAAAATCATAAAAGATAACCCAACTCATAGATAGAGAAAGCAGATTGGTGGTTGCCAGAAGTAGAAGGTAAGGAGGTGGGCTAAATGACTGAAGAAGGTCAAAAGGTCCAAATTTTCTGTTACAAAATAAGTTATGAGGAAGTAACATACAGCATAGTGATTATAGTTAATAATACTCAATTGCATACTTAACAGCTGTTAAGAGTAAATCTTAAAAGTCCTCATCACAAGAAAAAAATAGTAACTATGTATGGTAATGGATGTTAATTAGACTTACTGTGGTAATCATTTTGCAGTATACACAAATACTGAATCATTATGTTGTACATCTGAATTTAGATCAAATGCTATATGCCAATTACACCTCAATATTTTTTTAAAAGAGATGTAAAACCAGATGCCATATCTTTCAGAAACAAGGGGCTTTGCACTAGGGAGGAAGAGCAATAATTTAAAGTAGTTGTGATGATCCAACAGAATGTTAATGTCATGTCTCAGACCTTTGATCAGCCTCCACCTGAGCAACAGGAGGAGGATTGTAAGAGAGAAGTACCATGCTTCAGTTAGGGTATAGAACAGTGAATGATGCAGGGGAGCTTTCCAAAAAAGAAAGAAGATTCCGGGAGCACCATGAAAAAATTATGGAGGGAGTAAGGCTAGATAAGAATGAGTCTTGGGGAGAATACATAGAGTAATCAAGGAATAACAATCGGAGAGGCTGGGTGACATTGGGGATAAAGCCCAGGGATAAATGGTATGACTGAAAATTACTGCCTTGGGATTTTAAATGAAATCTTTATGTACTAGCATAATGTGTATGTGAGGGGGCTGGTGGCCAGGCAGTGAGAGGAAGATTGGGGTCTAGCAGAGAAAAGGGGGCATTTAAAAGGAAGTAGTCATATCATAGCATTACCCTTAACTTCATAGCAAAGGAATCAAGAGTAAAAGGGCATTAACTGAAGTGATGACAGTGGATACATTGATTATTAGTTTTAATATATTAAAATAATAAAATATCTTTAACTTTTGTTTCAGAATTTATATAACTGATCTCATCTAAAACAGTATTTTATGTTTTATTATATGATGAAGTTATGGATTATTGTGCTGGGTGACAGTGGGATGATGTGGTAGCTGTGAATTCTAAAATGGAAAGGGACCTTATGAGACAGGGGGAGGGAGTACAGACCACACTTCACTATTATGTGACCGCTTGGGGCAAGAGCTGCTTTGATGTAAGATAGACTTTTGGTGAAAGGTGGTTCATATTTCTCCTCAGGCTGCAATTTTTATTTTGTTTGGAAAAGACTTCCTTTTCTTTTTGATCAGTCTGAAGTGGCCCTGACTGGCATACATTTAAGCGTGTTTTATGATTAAAGAAATCAATGAGTAAAATAAACAAACAAAGCAACACCACCACCAAGTTAGTTAGTGGAATCAGTCAAAATGCCAAACAGATTTTAGTACAAGCAGGCTGAAGGTTATCTTTTTTTTTTTTAAGCTTTTATTTATTTATTTGCCAGAGAGAGAGAGCACAAGCAAGGGGAGTTACAGGAAGAGGGAGAAGCAGGCTCCCCTATGAAGGGCTCAATCCCAGGACCCTGGGATCATGTCCTGAGCCAAAGGCAGACGCTTAACTGACTGAGCCACCCAGGTGCCCCTGAAGTTTATCCTAATAGTCTTTTTACTGATAGCAATTATAAATGGCAGCTTCAGTTTATTTACAACTGATTATCATAAAGTAAAACTTTTCTCAAAATTGACTATTTTTTATCATTCTTTCACTCACTAATACAAAAAAATGGTTCCTGAGTCTTTGACATGCACCAAGATCAGATGGTGCAATAGATCCACAAAGGTAAACCAGAAACACCAGTCCCTACATTCCATACTGTTCAACTAGATTACCTCCAGAGACAAAGGCACTATCTAGGGAAAAAACCACACCATTAGATAAATAGGTGAAAAAGTTTACAAAAATGGTTAAAATATTTTAAAAATCCCCAAATCTTTAATTTTCAGAATAGTTTTTTCAACTGTATAAATATATTGCACACATATGAACTTCTAAAATTCTTAATACATCTTTAAAATGTAGTAGTTGCCATATTCATCCTAGTCAAATCTCTAATAACTATAATGTTAAACCCAAACCGAAGATATTTTCTCTTCATTTCAATGCTAACATAAATTTTCTCTTTATCTCTAGACAGTGCTCACACTTTACTATGTAACCATGTTTTATTCCCTTACTTTTTATTTCTATGGCTTCCTCACAGTCATGAATCAATAAATGACTGCATAAAAATTCCATATTTCGTGACAGATGTGATTTTTATACTGGATAGAGGAAAGATAAACCGCATATACCAGGGGTGTAATTGCCAAAGTCAATTTAAAGGGGATGGGAGCTTTGGTCTCTGCTCTATCTGTTATTATCACATTCAAAATATGGTAGCTAACAAAATGTATACTGATGTCAAACAAGGAAATCACTCCCAGGACATTCCATTCCTTTTTATTTGCAATTGCTATCATTGTATCCTATATGAAATGGGCCCTGCTTACATAAGTGGATTTTTGTAATTTTTAAATATGAGTTCTGGCTTTATGACAACTACCATAAAATAGCTAATGTGAAACATACTAAAAAATATTTTTAGAAGTGATGGGGTGTATATATACCTTTTCCCAGATTTGCTGATTTTTTTAAACTAAGATTGAATCAAGACACAAAAGACACAGTACTAATAAACTCAAGTTAATAGTGTATGTGTTTCTATGTCATCCTAATCCATTACGAACTGAGAAGAATGCAGCAACACAAAATAAACCTCCTTGAACCCATGAGTCTGTGTGTAGTAAACTGTTTTGTAGCTTCACTTTATTGTTCTTGTACTTCATTTCACATTTTTAGTTCCTCAAAAGACAGTTGATGAAATAAACTACGTACTGAATTTGTGTATAGTAAATAAGCATTTCAGTATTTCATTTGAAAATAGCATACCTCTACATATTTAGGCTATTTTCCAAAGGTTACTCTGACATTATTCTCCATTTGCAGTGCTACCGGTACTTGGCGTATAAATTTCTCACTTACCAGAAGACTGAATTTTCTGATTGAGAAATTTTTATTGATAAGTAACTGTTAGGAATATTCATTTCTCTTAAGTCAGTTGTCAACTATAATCTACAAGAGCAAATTATACTTAAATTATAACATTCAACAAAGTGAATTAAAAAAAGGCAACCACCAATGAACTAAGCACAAAGATTTTTCTATTTTCTTGCTGATCAATTAAAAAAAAAACCCACTTCTATTTTAACTGTTTCATGGCTTAAGCTGCCTCTGATTTTTTTTTAATTTTATTTTTTATAAACATATATTTTTATCCCCAGGGGTACAGGTCTGTGAATCGCCAGGTTTACACACTTCACAGCACTCACCATAGCACATACCCTCCCCAATGTCCATAACCCCCCCCCCGCCCCGCCAACTACCCTCAGTTTGTTTTGTGAGATTAAGAGTCACTTATGGGTTTGTCTCCCTCCCAATCCCATCTTGTTTCATTTACTCTTCTCCTACCCCCTTAACCCCCCATGTTGCAAGCTGCCTCTGATTTTAAAAGTAATTGCCAATCTATATCTAACCAGTTATAGTAATTGGAAAAAATGGGCTCCCTTTTCCTCTGTTCCATTAAAAAAACCTTCTTGAGGCAGAAAGCACTCATGGTGCTACATTTCCAGTTTTATGATGGCAAAGAACCATTAATTCAATTTTTCATTTTTGAGATGTTTATATTTGTGCATGTCTTATATAGATTTATACTCACATGGTGATTGGATATGTATATTCTCATATTTGTGAAATTATTACATAAGAGACTGAATGGATTCAGAGTCCTCATTTCCAATTCAACATGGTTTTTGAGTCTACAATAATATGTATATATTTTAAACTCCAAGCTGGATTTTCACATTAAGCAGCAGACCTCCTCACTATAAAACATGACCACAATGAGGTCAAATATTACCGACAAATGCCAATTATGTGTATATTCAATTTCTAGACCCATATACATATAACTAAATCAGAAGTATGGAATTTTTTTCAATACTCCCATATTTTTATATTGGCTCTGAACAACAGTATATCCAAAACTGAATTGGTTGTTTCAGATACACTTTAAATATATCAATGATTTTAAGTGTTTTAACTGGGTGCCTACTAAAGAACAAATAGAACTAGAAATAGAATGAGATTTCTTTAATGCAGAAACAGCATTTTAATTAAGATCACCTTTCCTTTTTAATGGATGGAATTCTGTCAATACACGCCATTCCTTTTGTTCAAAATACTCCCTATTCTGTAAAGGCTAAACCAATTGTTAGGTTAAAATTATGTATTTACCCATAGCTGTCAAGACTTTCTGCAAAGGACACTGGCAGCCAGCCACAGGCTTGCTCTATTAAAGTAGGTATAGTTTCTGTTTCAAGATCAAGCTCATGTGCTGTGAGTGAATACCACATACATATCAGTTTTCATCACTAGTGAAGTACACTTCATCAATTTTAAAGACTACATCAAAATATAGTTTATAAACATAAAAAAAATTCACCCATGGGTAATAAAAAGGTAATAAAAAAAAATAAAACACACAGCTTTGGAATATGAGTTTGGCAAATATGCTCTATCTTATATTCAAAATAATCTCATGAGATACCCTGGTATCATTACCCCAATAAATAAGGTAGCCAACTTTCCAAGAGTTAGAATAACTTTTAGATATACTTCACATTGGAATACAGAATCCCTTCTACGTGACTGTTTTTTCCTCAGGAAATCTTTCTACTTTTACATATTTGTTGTAAAGTAATATATTAGAAGCTATATTGTGGTTTTCAAAAGTTATCTTGATGTATTTGGGTGCCAAGTGATGAGGAGGAAGAAAGGAAAGATGAGTTAGGCTGAAAGAGATTATTATTTTCTTTTTTTTAATTTAAATTCAATTAATCAATATATAGTACATAATTAGTTCCAGATGTAGTGCTCAATAATTTATCAGTTACTTATAAGATCCAGTCCTCCTCAGATCAAGTGCCCTCCTTAATGCCCACTACCCAATTACCCCATCCGGCACCCCATTCCCCTGAAGTAACTCTCAGTTTGCTTCCTATAGTTAAAAGTCTCTCATGGTTTTTCTCCCTCTGATGACTACCCATTCAGTTTTCATTCCCTTCTTCTATCATCTTCTGCACTGTTTCTTATATCCCATGTATGAGTGAAACCATATGATAATTGTTTCTCTGATTGACTTAATGCATTCAGCATAGTACCCTCCAGTTCCATTCATGTCAGTGTAAATGTTAAGTATTCATCCTTTCTAATGGCTGAGTAACATTCCATTGTAATTATATACCACATCTTTTTTATCCACTCATCTGTTGAAGAACACCTTGGCTCTTTCCAGAGTTTGACTAATG
Organism: Lontra canadensis; assembly: GCF_010015895.1. NCBI lineage: Eukaryota > Metazoa > Chordata > Mammalia > Carnivora > Mustelidae > Lontra > Lontra canadensis. Next base: position 21,039,907 of record NW_022631008.1, read on the forward strand.
TAGCCATTGATGCTATGAACATTGGGGTGCAAGTACCCCTTTGGATCACTATATTTGTATCTTTGGGGTAAATACCTAGTAGTGTGATTGCTGGGTCATATAGTAGCTCTATTTTTAAGGTCCTGAGGAACCTTCATATTATTTTCCAAAGTGGCATACGAGCTTTCATTCTCACCAATAGTATAAGAGGGTTCCCCTTTCTCTTCATCCTCGCTAACATTTGCTCTCTCTTGTCTTGTTGATTTTAGCCATCCTTACTGGTGTGAAGTGGTATTTCACTGTGGTTTTGACTCATATTTCCCTGATGCTAAATGATGTGGAGCATTTTTTCATGTGCCTGTTGGCCATTTGGATCTCTCCTTTAAAGAAATGTCCATTCATGTCTTCTCCTCATTTCTTGACTGGATTACTTGTTCTCTGGGTGTTGAGTTTGATAAGTTCTTTATAAGATCTTGGATACTAGCCCTTTATCTGATATGCCATATGCAAATATCTTCTCCAATTCCATAGGTTGTCTTTTAGTTTTGTTGACTATTTCCTTTACTGTGCAGAACCTTTTTTATCTTGATGAAGTCCTAATGGTTCATTTTTGCTTTTGCTTCTCTTGCCTTTGGAGACATGTCTAGCAAGAAGTTGTTGCAGCTGAGATCGAAGAAGTTGCTGCCTGGGTTCTCCTCTAGGATTTTTATGGATTCCTGTCTCACATTTACGTCTTTCATCCATTTTGAGTTTATCTTTGTGTATGGTGCAAGAAACTGGTCCATTTTCATTCTTCTACATGTGCTTGTCCAAATTTCCCAGCATCATTTATTGAAAGAGACTGTCCTTTTTTCACTGGATATTCTTTCCTGCTTTGTTGAAGATTAGTTGATGATAGAGTTGAGGTTTCATTTCTGTGTTCTCTACTCCATTTCATTAATCTGTGTGTCTATTTTTATGCCAGTTGCATACTGTCTTGATGATTACAGCTTTGGAATACAGCTTGAAGTCTGGCATGGTAATGTCACCAGCGTTAGTTTTCTTTTTCAACATTCCTTTGGCTATTTGAGATCTTTTCTTCCATACAAATTTTAGGATTATTTGTTCCAGCTCTGTGAAAAAAGTTGACAGTATTTTGATAAGGACTGTGTTGAATATGTAGATTGTTCAGGGTAACACAGACATTTTAACAATATTTGTTCTTCCAAGCCATGAGCATGGAATATTTCTCCATTTCTTTGTGTCTTCTTCAATTTCTTTCATGAGTGTTTTATATTTTTCTGAATGTAGACACTTTGCCTCTTTGATTGGGTTTATTTCTAGGTATCTAATGGTTTTGGGTGCAATTATAATGGGATCGATTCTTTAATTTTTGTTTCATTGTTAGTGTACAGGAATGCAACTAATTTCTGTGCATTGATTTAGTATCCTGACACATTGCTGAATTCCTGTATGAGTTCTAGCATCTTCTGGGGTAGAGTTTTTGGGGTTTCCCATGTCATCTGTAAAGAGTGAGAGTTTGACTTTTTCTTTGACAATTTAAATGCTTTCTAATACTTTTGGTTATCTGATTACTGAGGCTACGACTTCTAGTACTATGTTGAGTAACAGTGGAGATGGTGGACATCCCTGCTGTCTTCCTGACCTTAGGGGGAAAGCTCTCAGTTTTTTCCCATTGAGAATGATATTTGTTGTGGGCTTTTCATAGGTGGCTTCTGTGATGCTGAGGTATGTTCTCTCTTTCCATACACTGTGGAGAGTTTTAATCAATGATGTGTTTTGACAAAAGCTTTTTCTGCATCAACTGCAAGGATCATATGGTTCTTATCTTTTCTTTTATTTATGTAGAGTATCACAGTGATTGATTTGTGGATGTTGAACCATGCCTGCAGTCCAGAAATAAATCCTGTTTGGTCATGGTGAATAATCCCTTTACTGTACTGTTGGATCCTATTTATTGGCTATTATCTTGGTGAGAATTTTGGCATCCAGTTTCATCAGGAATATTGGTAATTCTCCTTTTTGATGGAGTCTTTGTCTGGTTTGGGGATCAAGGTAATGATTGCCTCAAAGAAGAAGTTTGGAAGTTTTCCTTCCATTTCTATTTTTTTGAAACAGCTTCAGAAGAATAGGTATTAGTTCTTCTTCAAATGTTTGATGGAATTCCCCTGGGAATGCATCTGGCCCTGGACTCCTGTTTGTTGGGAGAGGTTTTGATCACTGCTTCAATTTCCTTGCTAGTTATGAGTCTATTTAGGTTTTCTATTTATTCCTGGTTCAGTTTTGGTAGTTTATACGTTTCCAGGAATGCATCCATTTCTTCCAGATTGCCTAAGTTGTTGGCATATAGTCACTCATAATGTGTTTTTAAATTTTTTGTATTTCTGCAGTATTGGTTATGATCTCTTCTCTTTCATTCATGATTTTACTTATTTGGGTCCTTTCTGTTCTCCTTTTGATAAGTCTAGCTAGGGGTTTATCAATCTTGTTAATTCTTTCAAAGAACCAGCTTCTAGTTTCATTGATTTGTTCTACTGTTCTTCTGGTTTCTATTTCATTGATTTCTGCTTTAATCCTTATTATTTCTCCTCCCCTTCTTGGTTTAGGCTTTATTTGCTCTTCTTTCTCCAGCCCCTTTAGGTATAAGATAAGCTTGTGCATTTGAGACTTCTAATTTTTTGAGAAAGATTTGTATTGCTATGTACTTCCCTCTTAGGACAGCCTTTGCCGTATCCCAAAGGTTTTGAACAGTTAGTTGTGTTTTCATTTTCATTTGTTTCCATGAATTCTTTTAAATTATTCTTTAATTTCCTGGTTGATCCATTCATTCTTTACTAGAATGTTCTTTAACCTCTGAGTGTTTGAGTTCCTTCCAAATTTCCTCTTGTGATTGAGTTCATGTTTCAAAGCATTGAGATTATTCCCTGCATATTTTTCAGACCACAGTCTTTTGATATTGGTTGAGACCTGATTTGTGACCCAGTATGTGAGCTATTCTGGAGAACATTCCATGTACACTCGAGAAGAATGTGTATTCTATGGCTTTAGGATGGAGTGCTCTGTATCTGTGATGTCTATCGGGTCCAGTGTGTCATTCAAAGACTTTGTTTCCTTATTGATTTTCTGCTTAGATGATCTGTTCACTCCTGCAAGGTGGGGTGTTGATGTCCCCTACTATTATTTTATTATTATCAATGTGTTTCTTTAATTTGGTTATTAATTGGTTTACATAACTGGCTGCTCCCAAGTTAAGAGCATACATATTTATAACTGTTAGATCTTCTTGTTGGATAGACCCTTTAAGTATGATATAGTATCCTTCTTCTTCCCCTTCCACAGTCTTTGGTTTAAATTCTAGGTCATCTGATATGAGGACTGCTACTCCAGCTTTCTTTTGATGTCCTTTAGCATGGTAGATCATTCTCCATACCCTCATCTTCAACCTGAAGGTGTCTTTAGATCTAAAATGAGTCTCTTGTAGGCAGCATATTGATGAGTCTTGATTTTTTATTCTGTCTGATACTCTGTGTCTTTTGATTGGAGCATTTAGCCCATTTACATTCAGAGTAACTTGTGAAAGTAAGAATTTAGTGTCATTGTATTATCTATAAAGTCCCTGTTTCTATAGATTATCTCTGTTTCTTTCTGGTTTGTTATTTTTGGGCTCTCTCTTTGTTTACAGGATCCCCTTTAATATTTCTTGCAAGGCTGTTTTAGTGATCACATATTCTTTTGGTTTCTGTTTGTCTTTATCTCTCTCCTTTCATTCTGAATGACAGCCTTGCTGGATAAAGTATTCTTGGGTGCATGTTTTTCTCATTTAGTACCCTGAATACATCATGCCAGCTCTTTCTGGCCTGCCAGGTCTCTGTGGATAGGTCTGCTTTCAGCCTAGTATTTATACCCCTGTAGGTTAAGAAACTCTTGTTTCAAGCTGATTTTAGGATTTTCTCTTTATCTCTGAAATCTGCAAGCTTTGCCTATATGTCAGGGTATTCATCTACTTTTATTAATTTTCAGGGAGTTTCTCTCTACTTCTTGGACTTGAAGACCTGTTTCCTTCCCCAGACTAGGGAAGTTCTCAGCTATGATTTGCTCAAATATAACTTCTGCTGCTCTCTCTTTCTTCTTCTTCAAGGACCCCAGTAATTCTAATACTGTTTCAATTTATGGTATCACTGATCTCTCAAAGCCTCCCCTCATGGTCCACGAGTTGTTTTTCTCTCTTTTCCTCAGCTTCCTTCCTTCCCATCCACTTGTCTTCTATGTCACTGACTCTCTTCTGCCTCATTTATCTAGCTGTTAGAGCATCCAATTTAGATTGCATCTCAGTTAATGCATTTTAAATTTTGACCTGATTAGATTTTATTTCTGCACTAAGAAATTCTCTAGTGTCTTTTATGCTTTTTTCAAGCCCAGCTACTAACTCTATAGTTACATGAAATTCCAGCTCTGGCATTTTACTTATATCCACATCGATTAGATCTGTGGCAGAGAGTTTTACCTCTTTTCTTTCTTTTGTTGTCAATTCCTCCTTCTAGCCATTTTGCCCAGATAGGAATGGATGAACAGGAGAACGAAATAAAAAATATCAACCATGACCCAAGCAAAATACATACTAGACAAATCTGAAGAGGTCAGAAACCCCTCCCAAAAAAAGAAAGAAAAAAAGGGGGGGTAGAGAATATAATCTCCCTGGTGGACAAACCAGGGTGATCCACTTGGTCCTGCATGTTTTTTGGTCTGTTTGTTAGAAGGCATTAAATCCCAAATTTGTAAAGAAAGCAAAACTTGTATACATACAAAAATAAAATTCAATACAATGAAAGCAAGCCAAAAGTGAAGAATATACCTACAAAATGTAAATGTAAAAAACAAACAAACAAACAAACAAATGAAAGTTAAAAATACTTAAAAACAAAGAGTTGGGGGAAATTGGAGGGGGAGACAAACCATGAGAGACTGTGGACTCTGAGAAACAAACTGAGGGTTTTGGGGGGGGGGGTTGGGGGAGCTTGGTGGTGGGTATTATGGAGTTCACGTATTGCATGGAGCACTGGGTGTGGTGCATAAACAATGAATTTTCGAACACTTAAAAGATATAAAATAACATTAAAAAAATAAAGTCAAAATAAAGCTAAGCTTTTAAAGAGTTTGCTAAATCCAAAAAAAAAAAAAAAAAGAAAAGAAAAGAAAAAGAAAAGGAAAATTTTAAACTGAAATACAAATGAATCTCAAGGGGGAAAACCTTGAATTCTATATAGTATTTCCCTATATGACTGGAGTTTAGCAGTCACATGTGTTCCGTAAACTTGGCGTTCACCTCTTGTTTCAGCTGGTCTTCTTGGGAGGGGCTTGTTGCACTGATTCTCAATTTTTTTTTAAAGATTTTATCTATCTATTTGACAGACAGTAGTAGGCAAGTAGGCATAGAGGCAGGTAGAGAGAGAGAGGAGGAAGCAGGCTTCCTCCTGAGCAGAGAGCCCTATGTGGGGCTAGATCCCAGGACTCCGGGATCACGACCTGAGCCGAAGGCAGAGGATTTAACCCACTGAGCCACCCAGGCGCCCTGCACTGATTCTCAGTTGTGTTTTTTTGGACAGAGTTGCATCGCCCTTTGCCAGGGGGCTGGGCACAATGTAAGCAACTTCTGGTTGCTGATGTGGCTTTTGTTCCCTGAAAGCTTTCCACACCTCTTTAGGAGGATGAAAATAAAAATGGTCGGCCCTACATCCAGCCCCGGAACTGAAAGGTCACAGCCCCTCTCTTCAGTAAACTCTCAGGAATAAGTAGTCTTCACTTTTGTGTGTGCCAATCTCTGAAGACTTCCTCAAGCTCTACACCACCATGTCTGTGGCCAAGCTGACCAGCTTTCTGGACCTCAGAGAGGAGTTCTGGATCCAGCTCCTTGTCTTCAAGCACAAGATGAAGAACCTGGTGTGGACCAGGTGCATGCTCCTACTACTCCCTCTGGGGGAAGATGGAGAGTTAGCATTTCTGCCATTTTTAGGACCCCCCCCCCCCTGCAATGGAAAATGGCCACCCAGTTGTGCACACATCCCCTCCTAGGGGAAGCGAGATTATATTTTACTTCTTGATCACTCAACTTGACCAAAATATGCAACAGTCATCTAGGATATTTCTAGTGTTTGGGACAACATGATTTGTATGCCTTGAGAAGGGAAGGGAAATGCAAATGATACAGTTGGGTTAATGAGCATCATTGGAATTCTTTTCTAGGTTCCAATGAGGTGGCAACAAATTCTTCATGATATGATATTTGCCATCTGATCTTGTATTCATCAACAGTAAATTGAGAGGAATATAATATCTGCACTTGAACATAAAACTTCAATTGGTTGCTGGTAAAATGAGAAGCTGAGGCTTTGGAGGTTCAGATACAAAGTTAGTAGAACATACATAGAATATTAAAAGCAGGCCCGCAGCTAACAGAGGAGTAAAGAACTTGGCAGAAACCTGGTTCTAAGGATCACAGAGGCATCAGCCCTTAAGTTAAGTGTGGTCAGGATCAAGAAGACTTTAAGAGGAAGACACAAGGTAAGCAATACTAAAGTCAAAGAGCCTTAGTACTAAACAAATTCTTGATCTCAACCAGAAAGTTTTATACTTCTCCTCTTTAGGGCAAGAAGACATGTCCCAAGTTTCTTAGAATTCACCAGGCAAAGTATATATAACAAGATCAACAGGTAATGACTGAACATGTTAGCATAAAGAATCATGCTTTTTTTCTTATAAAACCAACCTAGGTAGATTAACATAAAACAATAAATGATATTCTGGCCCACTTATGGATATTTCCATGTCCCCCTTATAAGGAAATAATGAAATCAATAGACCATATAAACTCACTTTTTTGTTCTATATTTTTGTTTGTTTTGCTTTCTTTTCTGGACTATAATCTTCTTGGTATATAAGCTATTCTTCCTAGGCAGTTTTTTTAAAATCTGTTTTAGAGATTTGATTTACTTGTTTATTTATTTATTTAGGACAGAGAAAGTGAGAGATACAGAGAGAGATAAAGTGCAAGGAGAAAAGTAGAGGGAAAGGACAAGCAGACTCCGTAATGAGAATGGAGATGGAGGTAAGGCCCCATACCACAACCCCAGGATCATGACTGGAGCCAAAATCAAGAGCTGGATGCTTAAACTACTGAGCCACCCATGTGTCCCTCTACCTAGATAGCTTTGAACAAATTATTGTTTCATTCTTATTAGTATCTCTTCCTGAACTTGGCCTTTAAGTTTAGTCAGGATCAACTGACCCCTACAGAGATTAGCTTTCCTAACACCTTTACAGAATGTCTGAATGTCTCCTTAGCTCTACTTTCAGCCTCTCTTTTTGCATCTCAAATAGCAAAAGTAGGGTATGTTATACTCAGTTTATTTTTGTGGAGTGAGTAGTTTTCTGATGTCTCTGAACTCAGCAATGATGCCCCATTTGGAAGAACCTAAGAATGTAAAAATGCTTCTCAACCCAATTGTGGTAACCTATTTTATTCATCACATACCTAACATCATTTAGAGTATTTAAGCCTGAGCAAGTGTTACTTGTCAGTATTCCTCAAAGTCTGAACCACAAACAACCTGAGTTCACATCACTTGTAGGTTTTGTTAAAAATGCACTTTTGGGAAGACCCAGTGCTTTGAATCAGAGTATCTCAGGAGTTCTCAAACACTCCATACATTTAGTCAATTCCACAAGTGATTTTAATACAAAATAAGGTTGATAAGAATTGTGAGATGATGTTCTCTACTAATTCCAGGTAAATAAAATCCTCTTTTCAAGAGAGATACTTCACTCTACTCCTCTGACAGGGTTCAGGATCTCAACAACAAAAGTTAGAACACCTAGAACACTTTGGTCCAAGCTAAGTCCCAACTCAATATTGAACAAGGACAAGTATTTCAACTTTTCTAGGCTTTCTTCATTTGAACTATACCATCATAAGAGTGTACTTACACATATTTAAGGCAGTTCTTAACATATATACAGAAACTATGATCAAGTTAACAAAAAGCACTTACTGAGAAATCAGTGTATGCATTTAAAATGGAAACACAGCATATCATTGATTTAGGTGGTAATTAAATCCAGAAAATATAAGAAACCCATGATTCTACAAGTCACTATTACTAACTCTGAAAGTAAAAAAAATCACTTTATTACTTCTAGTATATGATCATTTGTAAAATATTATCATTTTATGATACACATACATAACATATATATTGATATATGATTATATTAAAAAGTACAAAATATCCCTACCCTATAACAAAGGTTATGCTTTACTTGTGGGGCAAAAGTAAAATATGTGAAACAGAGAGACATCAAGAGCTGTAGCATAAAGGTCTAACAGATTATTTTCCAGAGTGAAGATCTTCTAACTTTTGGTAATAGGTGGTGAAAAGAATCAGTGCTACTAAGACTTACCTGGCTATGAAGAGAAATGTGGATTTGAAAGGAAAAAAGGACAGGATAGAGGGGCCCAAGGGTTGGGAAAAGCACAAGCAAAGAGGCAGAAATGAGTATGTACAATGCAAAGATAGAAGCAGGTTTGACTAAAGTTAGTATATGTAGGTGAATTGTGGGGAGAAAAACAACTTAGTCAAGTCACACTTGGGAAGGCAAGACAGAGATGAATTTGATATGGTAGGAAATAAAACAATTACTGAGTTTTGAACCTGAAAGTGACCAGACCAAACCATTATTTTGTTAATTTTAAAATACCAATAGCGTATAGATAGACAAACAGGGAAAACAAATAGGCCATCTTTGAAATAATATAGATACATGAAGCACTGAAGGAGTACAAGTAAATCAGACATGTTCAAGAAAGAAATAAGAGATAATTTTTATGTTTTTAACATAGCACACAAAGGAGAAAGAATTTAACATAGGAAGTTATAGTCAATTTGAAGAACGGCAATACTAAGTATATTGTGTTCTACTGCTGCTGTAACAAATATCACAAACTCAGTGGCTTAAAACACAAATTTATTCTCCTTTTTATAATGATCCTTGTGATTATATTAGGCAAACCCAAATAATCCAACAATAATCTTTCATATAAAAAATCTAAACTTAATCACAACTTAAAAGTCCCTTTTGCCATAAAAGATAATATAGTCACAGTCTCCACGGATTTGGATATGGGCATATTTGGGTGACCATTATTCTGGTTATTATGCCAAGGAATAAACTAGATAACAATTAATGTTATTGACCCAGACACAGAGTCTCACACACCTAATCTCATTTATCTCCCAAAATTTATAAGAACAGGGAAGAAAAACTTCCCCTATAATGTTATAGCTAACAAGATGTAGAACTGAGCTTGAACCCAGTTCTGCTTGACTCTGGAGACCATCTTCTGATGGAAAAGCTGAGGATCACATTTTGGGATTACTTGGGGGAAGTAGGCTGGGAATTCTATTTTAAATCTGTTCTTTTGACATAACTATTATGGGCAGTTGGAAATAAAAAACAAAAATGAAGTATCAAGAATGCAGGTAAAAATTTAGAAATAATCAGCAGAACTAATAATTGAAATTATTAGAGCAGATGGATAATTAAAGAGAAGTTAAAAAAGAATAAACTGTTCTTTAGCGGTTTAAAACATGGGAAAGGAAGGGCTTAAGAATAGAAGGAGAACCAGGAGAGTAAATTATTACAGAAAGCAAAAAGGAAAACATGTTAATGAGACCAAGAGTGTAAAAGGTTGCCAAGAGGGACAGGGAGAGGGGAACTGCAGGAAGACCTTGGCTTTTGGTAAGGGGAAAATAATATTTTGAATCATTAACGTTTTGAATCAAATTATTTGGGTAATAAGTTACTTGAAGAAAAGAGATGCCTGCATTTCAGCAGTTTATGTTGCTGTCCAATAAACTTTTTATGATTGAAATTTTGTAAAGAAAAAAAAAAGGTTGATTAGATACTCTTTTTCTTGAAAAGAGAACATAATGTTCTATTTATATAATGTTCTATTTTTCAGTAATAAAGCAAACAATATGACATCTTTTTATACATTTTTTTAAAATAATTACCCACTTGTATTCTAAATTCCCTAAGACCCTTCAGAATGGGGTGACTGGGCTCTTGTCTCTCGCCTATTCCCTATTCCCTTTGCACTCACTGCCCACCATGTTCTTCTCATTTCTCAACATCACTGATAGAGTAACTCTAATCTGAACAAAATCTCTCACTGGGAATCCAGCTCTCTGGGGCTAAATTATCTTTATATTTCCCTCTGCAGAAATAATTTTATCTTCTACAACACTCTTCTTCTGTTATCACCTCAATGTATTTGTATTTTCAGCTAGCAGCAGAAATGCTCATGAATCAAAGTGATTCTTTTCTCATTTTGATGGAATTATTAATTCTTGGTCCCTGGATTTCATCTGTGAAATGCTAAGAATCCTTTCAAGATTTAGCCACAAATAATTATATTCTGTGGTAAAACCCAAGATATTGTTCTCAAATTATAAAATTTAAATTAAAATGATTTAGAATATTAAAGAAGATAATATATGAGCATGAACACTGGCATATGAGTGTTCAAGGATAGGCACTGACCAAGGGGTATCTTTAAAATAAGTTTTGCATGGTGTTGCCACACATATACACACATGTAGCATATAACTATATACATTATATATATATGTGTGTGTGTGTGTGTGTGTGTGTGTATGTGTGTGTGTGACTCTATCTTTAATTTACTTTTGTATATAATACTATATGCACATATATTAACATGTAGACATACCTCATTTTATTAAGATTTACTTCATTGTGATTCACAGACATCATATTTCTTACAAATTGAAGGTTTGTGAAAACCCTGCATCAAGCAAGACTACTGATGCTGTTTTTCCAACAGCATGATTAAACTGTTATCTCTGTCCCATAATTCTCACAATAGTTCAAACTTTTTCATTATTATTATATATGCTATGGTGATGTGTGATCAGTGATCTTTCTGGTTACTATTGATCAGTGATCTTTCTGGTTACTATTGTAACGGTTTGGGGATGCCACAAAACATGCCCATATAAGACCACAAATTGATTGGATCAATGTATGTATTCTGACTGCTTGACTTAGTGGCTGCTTCCCTATCTCTCCTTCTCCTTGGGCTCTGACATAGCAATACTGAAATTAAGCCAGTTAATAACCCTACAGTGTCCTCTAAGTGTTCAAGTGAAAGGAAGAGTTGCATATCTCTCACTTTAAATCCAAAGCTAGAAATAATTAAGCTAGTGAGGAAAGCTTATTGAGAGGGGAGACAGGCCCAAAGCTAAGTCTCTCGTACCAATTAGCCAAACTGTAAATGCAAAGTAAAAGTTCTTGAAGGAAATTAGAAGTGCTGTTTTAGAGAACACATAAATAATAAAGCAAAATAGCCTTATTGCTGATATGGAAAAAAGACTTAGCGGTCGGGATAGAAGATCAAATCAACCACAACATTCCCTTAAGCAAAACCCTAATGCAGAGCAAAACCCGAAAGGTCTTCATATCTGTTAAGTTTGAGAGGTGAGGAAGCTGTGGGAAAAAAGTCTGAAGATAGAAGTTGGTTCATGTGGTTTAAGACGCCACCTCCCTAACAGGAAAGTGCAAGGTGAAGCAGCAAGTGCTGATGTGGAAGCTGCAGCAAGTTATCCAGAAGATCTAGCTAAGATAATTCATGAAGGTGGGTACCCTAAACAACAGATCTTCAATGTAGACATAACAGCCTTCTACTGGAAGAAGATGCCATTTGGACTGTCATCACTAGAAAGAGGTCAATATCTAGCTTCAAAGCTTCAAAGGGCAGGCTGACTCTCTTCTTTAGGAGTTACTATAGCCAGTGGCTTTAAGTTGAAGCCAATGCTAATTTAGCATTCTGAAAACCCTAGGGCCCTTAAGAATGATACTAAATCTACTCTGCCTGTGCTCTATAAATGGATCAACAAAGTCTTGATGACAGCACATAGTTTACTAAATATTTTAAGCCCACATACTGCTCAGAAAAAAAGATGTCTTTCAAAATATTACTGCTCATTGACCTCATCACCCAAGAGCTCTAATGGGGATGCACAAAAAGATAATGTTTTCATGTATGCTAACACAATATCCATTCTGCAGCCAATGGATCAAGGAGTAATTTCAACTATCAAAATGTATTATTTAAGAAATTCATTTAGTAAGGCTCTACCTGTCATACATACTGATTCCTCTGATGGATCTGGGAAAAGTAAATTGAAACCTTCCTGCAAGAATTTACCATTCTAGCTGCCATTTGGAAAATCCATGGCAAGAGTCAAAATATTAACAAGAGTTTGGAAAAAGTTGATCCCAACGGTTACAGATGGCTTTGAGGGGTTCAAAGCTTCGTGGAGCAACTAACTGAAGATGGAGTGGAAATAGCAAGAAAACCAGAAGTGGATCCATTAAGAGATGTAACTGAATTGCTGCACTCTCGTGATGAAACTTTAACAGCTGAGGAATTACTTCTATGAGTGAGCAAAGAAAGTAATTTCTTGTGATGGAATCCACTCTTGGTGAAGAGGCTATGAAGATTGTTGAAATGACGAGGGATTTAGAATATATATAAATTCAGTTGATGAAGTGGCAGGGTTTGAGAGAATTAACTCTGGTTTTGAAAGAAGTTCTGCATGTAAAATGCTGCCAGTGAGTATCACTGTGAGGCACCTGGGTGGCTCAGTGGGTTAAGCATCTGTCTTCAGGTCATGATCACAGGGTTCCTAGATCCAGTCCCATCTCAGTTTTCCTGACCAGCAAGGAGTCTTCTTCTCCCTCTCCCCCTGGCTCATGCTTTCCCCCCTCTCCTCGCTGTCAAATAAATAAAGTCTTTAAAAAAAAAAAAACCAAACAAACAATATCACTGTTACAGAAGAATTGTTCATGAAAGGAGGAGTCAATCAATGCAGCCAATTTCATTGTTATCTTAACAATTAGCCACAGCCACCCCAACCTTCAGCCACCACCTCCCTGATCATTCAGCTGCCATCAACACTGAAGCAAGACCCTCCAGCAAAATAGGACAACTTTAAAAGCCCAGATGATGGTTAGCATTTTTTCACAGTAAAGTATTTTAATATATGTACTTTTTTGGTGCTATGTACATTTAGTAAACTACAGTATAATGTAAACATAACTCTTATATGCACTGAGAAGTTAAAAAAAAAAGCCTTTTGACTCATTTTATTGCAGTGTTCACTTTATTGCAGTGGTCTGGAACCAAACACATAATATCTCCAAGGAGTGCCTATATTTCAATTCTTCCTATATTAATTCATAGAATTAATCATCTCCAGTCCCAAATATCTTTTGAAATTTGACAAGATCATTCTAAATTTCATTGAGAGGAAATCAAGACTGATATCAGAAAAGAAAATGTGAGAAAGATAAGAAACAAGAAAGTACTTGACATTCCAAATACAAAAATATATTATAAATAAAATATAAAAATATTTCCCTTGGCCTAGAAATAAACTACAACTCCTCTTCCCCCTTGTTTCCCAAAAAGACATTTCCTACAAATTTAACAAAACAAAGGAGAATAACATCTGAGCAAAAAAGATTATTTACTACCAGGGGATGGTTATATAAGGTAATTATTTGGGAAAAAAATCATGTCTCCTCCAAAATATATCCCTGATCAATTATCATAAAATTTAAACTTCATAAATACTAAGAATATATTATAAAAAAAAATACCTAATTTAAAGGCAGAAATAGTCTTCCTAAGAATAAAGGCATTGAAAGAAAGCAAAACAGAAAATTCAGCAGATTTTTTAAAAAAGATTTTATTTATTTATTTGACACAGAGAGAGAGCAGGAGCAGAGGGAGAGGAAGAAGCAGACTCACTCCTGAGCAAGGAACCCAAAGCAAGACTCAATCCCAGGACCTGAGCTGAAGACAGACGCTTAAACGACTGAGCTACCCAGGTGCTCATTCAGCAGAATTTTTTTTAAGACATTATTTTTTTGACAGAGAGAGACACAGTGAGAGAGAACACAAGCAGGGGGAGTGGGAGAGAGAGAAGCAGACTCTCTAGGGAGCAGGGAGTCTGATGCGGGGCTTGATCCCAGGACTCTGGGATCATGACCTGAGCCGAAGGCAGATGCTTAACTGACTGAGCCACTCAGGTGCCCATTCAGCACATTTTTTTTAAAAAATTATTTATTTGAAAGAGAGAGGTCACACATGAGTGGGGAGAGGGGCAAAGGGAGAGAATCTTAAGCAGGCTCCATGTCCAGGCTGGCTCTACCTCATAATCCGTGAGATCATGACCTGAACTGAAACTAAGAATAGAACACTTACCTAACTGAACCACCCAGATGCCCCTCAGCAATTTTGACTACATATTATTTTTAATTGTCTGTACCTCTTCAAGCAACACATTTATTTATTTATTTATTTATTTATTTATTTATTTAAAGGGAGGTTTCTTTTTTTTTTTTAAAGATTTTATTTATTTATTTGACAGACAGAGATCACAGGTAGGCAGAGAGGCAGGCAGAGAGAGGAAGGGAAGCAGGCTCCCTGCTGAGCAGAGAGCCCGACGAGGGGCTCGATCCCAGGACCCTGGCATCATGACCTGAGCTGAAGGCAGAGGCTTTAACCTACTGAGCCACCCAGGCGCCCCCAAGCAACACAATTTAAAATATTGCCCCAAATATGATAGACAAAGTTTACTATTTTCATTATGTGAAGATCTCAAATAAATCAAACCCAAGCACTAAAACTCCAACAGAATAACTATCAACAGAATAACTATCAATATTTCAGTCTCAATAATAATAAAAGAGAAGCAAATTGAGAAATACAATTTTTCATTTATTAAAGTTAAAAAGTTTTATTCAACTAGTATTACTTAAATTTGGAAAACCTAAAGTAGCATTTTCCCTCTTATACACACTTTACTGTCAGATATTTTGGGAAGAATAAGTTGAATACCAATCCTTTATTTAACTGAACTATAAATTTGGACATGATTACATGCTAAGGTATTTTTAGTAGCTCTATTACCATAATTTGTGCTGTGTAACAAATTACCACAAATTTAGAAGCTTTGTAACACTGTTTAATAGCTCACAGTTCTAAGGTCTAAGAGACCTGGAGTGTCTTCAGGTCTATGAGACCTAGATCGTCTCAGGCAGAGAATCCAGACGCATGCCAAAGGTTGAAATCAAGGTGTCCTCAAGGCTTCCTTTCTGGAAGCTCTGGGCAAGCTCCACTTCTAAACTCAGCAATGGTTCTGACAAGATTCAGTTCCCTGCAGTTATAGGACTGAGGACCCTTTCTCTTGTTGGCTGTCTCTGAATCTAGCCAGCTGGTAGAGGCCACTTGCATTCTGTAGCACATGGCCCCCTCCATCTTCAAAGCTAACAATAGTGCATAGACTGCTTCCTGTGCTTTTAAACTCTTTTGATTTCCTCCTCTGCCATGAGTCAAAAACAAAACAGAACAAAACAATACTTATTCTCTTAAAGGGGCTCATGCGATTAAAATAAGGCTCACCTGGAAAATCTCCCCACTTGAAGTTCAAATGTGAGATATCCTGGGGACAAGATCTCATCATTTTGACAGGTTCTAGCAAGGAGGCATGGCAACATGGAGACCACGTTTAGAATTCTGTTTGCCACAACAGCAATGTTTTTAGTTGTGAAAAATTCGAAAACAAGTTGGTGAATAACAGCGAAATGCTTAAATAAGTGGATCATGTGTCTGTATTTTACATTATGAGGCAGCCATCAAAATTAATGCCTTCACATAATAATTATTGCCTGGAGAACTTAAGCCATAATGTTAGAAGAGAAAAGAAGAAAAAAAAAACTTCCTAGAAACATATAAAGCTAGGATGCTATAATTTGAGCTAAATATGTAAATTTTTTGACTTAGGGGTTGTTTTTAAAATCTAATGAGAGTTATAAATCTTTTCTCCTAGAGAACATATATGCATATACACATGTTGATTATAATATAGATTGTCCATAGACTCCCTAGAGATCCCAGATTGTCTGAAGGTGGAGGAGGGTCAATAAAGTCTCCTTCAAACTGAAAAGGCACTTTGAGGCCAGAAAATGACACAAGTCATGCCACACCATTTACAGAGTTTTATCCATGGTAACATTCTGACAGGGGGGTATCTGGTGGATGGACAGCCAGGCACCACATAGCTATAGTCCAGACCTCCAACCACAGCTTTTATACACCAAGAGGCACTATCGTGGGGTCAAAGGGTAGTTACCTGAAGAGGTCCCACCTGTGCACCAGTCATCTCTGTTAGTTATCTAAGTGGCCCCTTGTGTGTGTGCACTTTAGGGAAGATCAGAAAAAGTCTGCATTCCTGTCAGAGCATACAGTAACCTCCCAGGGCCTGGAACATATGGCACCCTGGGAGGTCACTGCACGAGCACAAACAAAATAGAGGGCCAAAGATAGAGTCAGAATTGTCAGCACTCCCGCACAGATTAAGAACCCTTAATTAATTGTAATTCCAAAGGTAACACTAAAGACAATACATTCTCCTACTTCACTTTAATAATTTACTATATATAGCACTCCATCCTATGTTCCCATAGTCTTTTATCATGTTCTTATCACTCACTATTTCTGAGAATCCCTAGGAAAGGCTTACATACTCCACAAATCTATTCTCGTCATCCCTTTCTACCTTTTGTTCTGGACCACAGCTCCCTGCTTCTTGGCGCCTGGTAACCAATTCTTTGTGCAATTGCAGCTGTATCTTCAAAACTAATGAGCCCAAATGTGAACACAGTCTCCTTCCTGAGCTCCCTCAAAGCTCAGTTAACATAGGCCATAAAGTTTAAGCAAACTTTATAAAAGGCTACATTACATAAATATACTACAGAGCCGAAAACAAAAGCCCAAGGCTAGATGTCAGAGGCTTCTCTTCCACAAGCTATTGGTCATACACCTGTTCAGGGCATTGTCGACCTGGCATCTCATGGGTCATCTTGCTCCTGAGACTCGCCTGCAAATATGTTGGAAGTGTCCTCTTATTTCTCTGAAATGAGTCTCCTTGGGCATATCCTTTTTAGGATCCAGTATGCTACCTGGCCCTCCCTAATGGAGCTCCTCTCATCTTCCAATTTAAGATTCATTTCCTTTTATTTTGTCTCATATTTTCTCATTGATGAATATGGCACAATATTCAAAGACTAATGCTAGAATGAGATAGACATAAGAGTCAACAATAAATTTTTCACATCCTTGCTTATTCAGTTGGTCAGATGTCCCACTCAGGGACATCGTCAGTCTAATTGTTGTAGCTCTATATCCAACCTGGTGGAATTCCCCTGGGTAGTCTAATCCTGTCAAGGTTCAGAGAAAGAAGTCTGCTCTGCCCCACTAAACATGTCAGGCTTGTGGGCACATCCTTCCTAAGAACAGTATTTCTCAGAGACAGTTCACTATTGATCACAGTAAGAAAAAAATTGTACAGGCTAATAATTTACTAAAATATATTCATTGAACAAATTGGACTAAACAATATAGTCAGTGGAATAGTCTCAAACTTCCTATTTTTTTAACTTTTATTTTATTTCAGTGTTCCAGAATTCATTGTTTGTGCACCACACCCCATGCTCCATGCAATATGTGCCCTGTACAATACTTCTATTTAGATTACTTAACTTGCTCTAGATAGCCGCTGGAAATTTAGAGGGCTATCCAAGGAAAACCTGCCTGCAGTGGTTCTGCTATCCCAAAAAGGTTCCTTTCAGAGCAAACGCAGGGCCTAAGCCAAACTTGAGTTTCCATCCGATATAGAACACAACACTTCTTTTTAAAATGGCAGTTTTCTTAGGACAATATTCGAGAAATCCAAATTTCATCTCCAGGAAAAATAAAAGCAGAATGACAACTTTAAAGCAGTTTATCTTTGGTTCAAACACACACTCACCCATTTATAAAAATATACTAAAAGACAAAAAAAAGATACATATGTTATTTTATGACTTTAAGTTTGCATGTTTCTCTTATTTTATACATTTTATATATTATATTCATTTAAGAATATATTGTCAAAAATAAAATACAGACATAATGGATCCAACCTGATCCTTTTGTAGATACTTTGTAAGATTGCCAGTGATAATTATTTTTGCTAGGCTAGATTACATTTTTGCTATGTTTAAACTGAAAAACACTGATTTTATTCCAATGTGACTACGAACGATTTCAATGAAAGAAGAGAGCACTCTGAGACATAAGGTAATCTATTTTAAAATGAAAATATCTAGTCATTACTCAACTACCTAAATAGAAATAGGAGTGGCCAAACAGTTTACCCAGACCTAGTGGAGATGACTGATTAACTGTGTATTGGCCTGATGAATGTAAATGCTCTGTGTTTCAATTAATGTGACAATAGGAAGATGAGACTTTTTACCTACTTCAAAAACTTGTTTTGAAGAAGACATCTTTTAAATGTAGGCTGTCAATAAACTGTTAAAATAACAAGAATATGAACAGGTTCAGCCAGCTGAGCAACAGAAAATGCAATCAAGAATGAATGACTGTTTACATGCTTACTCTTGATGATGGGCATTTAACACTCAAAGTTAAATTTAACACATAAGGTGGTTTCTTAGTATGCTAAAGGGAAGATGGACTTTATTTTAAATGACCTAACTAACTCACAGGGGAAACCATTCTAGAATTCATCTAAAGTAGTGTCATTCTTCATGAAGATATTTTGAGACAGGAGACAAGAAAGAGGGTTCAGGGAGGAGTCAAGATGGCGGAGAAGTAGCAGCTGAGACTACTTCAGGTTGCGGGAGATCAGCTAGATAGCTTATCTAAAGATTGCAAACACCTACAAATCCAACGGGAGATCGAAGAGAAGAACAGCAATTCTAGAAACAGAAAATCAACCACTTTCTGAAAGGTAGGACTGGCGGAGAAGTGAATCCAAAGCGACGGGAAGATAGACCACGGGGGGAGGGGCTGGCTCCCGGCAAGCGGCGGAGCAACGGAGCACAAAAGCAGGACTTTTAAAAGTCTGTTCCACTGAGGGACACCGCTCCAGAGGCTTAACTGGGGTGAAGCCCACGCGGGGCCAGTGTGGCCTCAGGTCCCGCAGGGTCACAGAAGGATCGGGGTGTCTGAGTGTCACAGAGCTCGCAGGTATTAGAACAGGGAAGCCGGCTACAGAGACGGAGCCGAGGAGTGAGCTCACAGCTCGGGCTTACCTTGAACCGGTCGCAGGCTCGGTGAGCTCGAAGCGCGGCCGGAGGCCAGGCAGACGGGAGTAATTGGACGCTGTTCCCTGAGGGCGCACTGAGGAGTGGGACCCCGAGCGCTCGGCTCCTCCGGGCCGGAGACTTGGAGGCCGCCATCTTCATTCCCGTCCTCCGGACTCTACGGAAAGCGCTCAGGGAACAAAAGCTCCCAAAAGCAAACCCGAGCGGATTACTCAGCCGGGCCCCTGGTAAGGGCAGTGCAACTCCGCCTGGGGCAAAGACACTTGAGAATCACTACAACAGGCCCCTCCCCCAGAAGATCAACAAGAAATCCAGTCAGGACCAAGTTCACTTACAAGGAGTGCAGTTTCAATACCAAGGAGAGCAGCGGAATTCCAGAGGAGGAGAAAGCAAAGCACGGAACTCATGGCTTTCTCCCCATGATTCTTTAGCCTTGCAGTTAATTTAATTTTTTTTTCTTTTTCAATTTTTTTCTCTTCTGCTAAATTTTTTTAAACTTTTACCCTTTTCTTTTTTAACGTTTTTTAACTAGTTTATCTAATATATATATTTTTTTTCCTTTTTATATTTTTTTCATTATTGGTTTTCTTTTTTTGTTTCTTTTTTCTTTTTTTTTTTTTTTTTTCTTTCTGAACCTCTTTTTATCCCCTTCCCCCGCCCCCCCCTCACGATTTGGGATCTCTTCTGATTTGGCTAAAGCATATTTTCCTGTGGTTGTTGCCACCCTTTTAGTATTTTACTTACTCCTTCATATACTCTTATCTGGACAAAATGACAAGGCGGAAAAATTCACCACAAAAAAAAGAACAAGAGGCAGTACCAAAGGCTAAGGACCTAATCAATACAGACATTGGTAATATGTCAGATTTAGAGTTCAGAATGACTATTCTCAAGGTTCTAGCTGGGCTCGAAAAAGGCATGGAAGATATTAGAGAAACCCTCTCGGGAGATATAAAAGCCCTTTCTGGAGAAATAAAAGAACTAAAATCTAATCAAGTTGAAATCAAAAAAGCTATTAATGAGGTGCAATCAAAAATGGAGGCTCTCACTGCTAGGATAAATGAGGCAGAAGAAAGAATTAGCGATATAGAAGACCAAATGACAGAGAATAAAGAAGCTGAACAAAAGAGGGACAAACAACTACTGGACCACGAGGGCAGAATTCGAGAGATAAGTGACACCATAAGACGAAACAACATTAGAATAATTGGGATTCCAGAAGAAGAAGAAAGAGAGAGGGGAGCAGAAGGTATATTGGAGAGAATTATTGGAGAGAATTTCCCCAATATGGCAAAGGGAACAAGCATCAAAATCCAGGAGGTTCAGAGAACCCCCCTCAAAATCAATAAGAATAGGTCCACACCCCGTCACCTAATAGTCAAATTTACAAGTCTTAGTGACAAAGAGAAAATCCTGAAAGCAGCCCGGGAGAAGAAGTCTGTAACATACAATGGTAAAAATATTAGATTGGCAGCAGACTTATCCACAGAGACCTGGCAGGCCAGAAAGAGCTGGCATGATATATTCAGAGTACTAAACGAGAAAAACATGCAGCCAAGAATACTATATCCAGCTAGGCTATCATTGAAAATAGAAGGAGAGATTAAAGGCTTCCAGGACAAACAAAAACTGAAAGAATTTGCAAACACCAAGCCAGCTCTACAGGAAATATTGAAAGGGGTCCTCTAAGCAAAGAGAGAACCTAAAAGTAGTAGATCAGAAAGGAACAGAGACAATATACAATAACAGTCACCTTACAGGCAATACAATGGCACTAAATTCATATCTCTCAATAGTTACCCTGAATGTTAATGGGCTAAATGCCCCAATCAAAAGACACAGGGTATCAGAATGGATAAAAAAACAAAACCCATCTATATGTTGCCTACAAGAAACTCATTTTAAACCCGAAGACACTTTCAGATTTAAAGTGAGGGGGTGAAAAAGAATTTACCATGCTAATGGACATCAGAAGAAAGCAGGAGTGGCAATCCTTATATCAGATCACTTAGATTTTAAACCAAAGACTATAACAAGAGATGAAGATGGACACTATATCATACTCAAAGGATCTGTCCAACAAGAAGATCTAACAATTGTAAATATCTATTCCCCTAACGTGGGAGCAGCCAACTATATAAACCAATTAATAACAAAATCAAAGAAACACATCGACAATCATACAATAATAGTAGGGGACTTTAACACTCCCCTCACTGAAATGGACAGATCATCCAAGCAAAAGATCAACAAGGAAATAAAGGCCTTCAATGACACACTGGACCAGATGGACATCACAGATATATTCAGAACATTTCATCCCAAAGCAACAGAATACACATTCTTCTCTAGTGCACATGGAACATTCTCCAGAATAGATCACATCCTTGGTTCTAAATCAGGTCTTAACTGTTATCAAAAAATTGGGATCATTCCTTGCATATTTTCAGACCACAATGCTCTGAAGCTAGAACTCAATCGCAAGAGGAAATTTGGAAAGAACCCAAATATATGGCGACTAAACAGCATCCTTCTAAAGAATGAATGGTTCAACCAGGAAATTAAAGAAGAATTGAAAAAATTCATGGAAACAAATGATAATGAAAATACAACAGTTCAAAATCTGTGGGACACAACAAAGGCAGTCCTGAGAGGAAAATATATAGCGGTACAAGCCTTTCTCAAGAAACAAGAAAGGTCTCAGGTACACAACCTAACCCTACACCTAAAGGAGCTGGAGAAAGAACAAGAAAGAAACCCTAAACCCAGCAGGAGAAGAGAAATCATAAAGATCAGAGCAGAAATCAATGAAATAGAAACCAAAAAAACAATAGAACAAATCAACGAAACTAGGAGGTGGTTCTTTGAAAGAATTAATAAGATTGATAAGCCCCTGGCCAGACTTATCAAAAAGAAAAGAGAAAGGACCCAAATAAATAAAATCATGAATGAAAGAGGAGAGATCACAACTAACACCAAAGAAATACAGACAATTATAAGAACATATTATGAGCAACTCTATGCCAACAAATTTGACAATCTGGAAGAAATGGATGCATTCCTAGAGACATATAAACTACCCAACTGAACCAGGAAGAAATAGAAAGCCTGAACAGACCCATAACCAGTAAGGAGATTGAAACAGTCATCAAAAATCTCCAAACAAACAAAAGCCCAGGGCCAGATGGCTTCCCGGGGGAATTCTACCAAACATTCAAAGAAGAACTAATTCCTATTCTCCTGAGACTGTTCCAAAAAATAGAAATAGAAGGAAAACTTCCAAACTCATTTTATGAGGCCAGCATCACCTTGATCCCCAAACCAGACAAGGATCCCATCAAAAAAGAGAACTACAGACCAATATCCTTGATGAACACAGATGCAAAAATTCTCACCAAAATACTAGCCAATAGGATTCAACAGTACATTAAAAGGATTATTCACCACGACCAAGGGGGATTTATTCCAGGGCTGCAAGGTTGGTTCAACATCCGCAAATCAATCAATGTGATACAACACATTAATAAAAGAAAAAACAGGAACCATATGATACTCTCCATAGATGCTGAAAAAGCATTTGACAAAGTACAGCATCCCTTCCTGATCAAAACTCTTCAAAGTGTAGGGATAGAGAGCACATACCTCAATATTATCAAAGCCATCTATGAAAAACCCATCACAAATATCATTCTCAATGGAGAAAAACTGAAAGCTTTTCCGCTAAGGTCAGGAACACGGCAGGGATGTCCGTTATCACCACTGCTATTCAACATAGTACTAGAAGTCCTAGCCTCAGCAATCAGACAACAAAAAGAAATTAAAGGCATCCAAATCGGCAAAGAAGTCAAACTATCACTCTTCGCAGATGATATGATACTATATGTGGAAAACCCAAAAGACTCCACTCCAAAACTGCTAGAACTGGTACAGGAATTCAGTAAAGTGTGAGGATATAAAATCAATGCCCAGAAATCAGTCACATTTCTCTACACCAACAACAAGACAGAAGAAAGAGAAATTAAGGAGTCCATCCCATTTACAATTGCACCCAAAACTATAAGATACCTAGGAATAAACCTAACCAAAGAGACTAAGAATCTATACACAGAAAACTATAAAGTACTCATGAAAGAAATTGAGGACGACACAAAGAAATGGAAAAATGTTCCATGCTCCTGGATTGGAAGAATAAATATTGTGAAAATGTCTATGCTACCTAAAGCAATCTACACATTTAATGCAATTCCTATCAAAGTACCATCCATTTTTTTCAAAGAAATGGAACAAATAATCCTAAAATTTATATGGAACCAGAAAAGACCGCGAATAGCCAAAGGAATATTGAAAAAGAAAGCCAGAGTTGGTGGCATCACAATTCCGGACTTCAAACTCTATTACAAAGCTGTCATCATCAAGACAGCATGGTACTGGCACAAAAACAGACACATAGATCAATGGAACAGAATAGAGAGCCCAGAAATAGACCCTCAACTCTATGGTCAACTAATCTTCGACAAAGCAGGAAAGAATGTCCAATGGAAAAAAGACAGCCTCTTCAATAAATGGTGTTGGGAAAATTGGACAGCCACATGCAGAAAAATGAAATTGGATCATTTCCTTACACCACACACGAAAATAGACTCAAAATGGATGAAGGACCTCAATGTGAGAAAGGAATCCATCAACATCCTTGAGGAGAACACAGGCAGCAACCTCTTTGACCTCAGCCACAGCAACATCTTCCTAGGAACATCGCCAAAGGCAAGGGAAGCAAGGGCAAAAATGAACTATTGGGATTTTATCAAGA
This sequence comes from Lontra canadensis, assembly GCF_010015895.1. Classification (NCBI taxonomy): domain Eukaryota; kingdom Metazoa; phylum Chordata; class Mammalia; order Carnivora; family Mustelidae; genus Lontra; species Lontra canadensis. Next base: position 21,063,950 of record NW_022631008.1, read on the forward strand.
TCAAAAGCTTTTGCACAGCAAAGGAAACAGTTCACAAAACCAAAAGACAACTGACAGAATGGGAGAAGATATTTGCAAACGACATATCAGATAAAGGGCTAGTGTCCAAAATCTATAAAGAACTTAGCAAACTCAACACCCAAGGAACAAATAATCCAATCAAGAAATGGGCAGAGGACATGAACAGACATTTCTGCAAAGAAGACATCCAGATGGCCAACAGACACATGAAAAAGTGCTCCATATCACTCGGCATCAGGGAAATACAAATCAAAACCACAATGATACACCACCTCACACCAGTCAGAATGGCTAAAATTAACAAGTCCGGAAATGACAGATGCTGGCGAGGATGCGGAGAAAGGGGAACCCTCCTACACTGTTGGTGGGAATGCAAGCTGGTGCAACCACTCTGGAAAACAGCATGGAGGTTCCTCAAAATGTTGAAAATAGAACTACCCTATGACCCAGCAATTGCACTGCTGGGTATTTACCCTAAAGATACAAACGTAGTGATCCGAAGGGGCACGTGCACCTGAATGTTTATAGCAGCAATGTCTACAATAGCCAAACTATGGAAAGAACCTAGATGTCCATCAACAGACGAATGGATAAAGAAGATGTGGTATATATATACAATGGAATACTATGCAGCCATCAAAAGAAATGAAATCTTGCCATTTGCGACAACGTGGATGGAACTAGAGGGTATCATGCTTAGCGAAATAAGTCAATCAGAGAAAGACAACTATCATATGATCTCCCTGATATGAGGGAGAGGAGATGCAACATGGGGGGTTAATGTGGTAGGAGAAGAGTAAATGAAACAAGTTGGGATTGGGAGGGAGACAAACCATAAGTGACTCTTAATCTCACAAAACAAACTGAGGGTTGCTGGGCAGAGGGGGGTTGGGAGGGGGGTTTATGGACATTGGGTAGGGTATGTGCTATGGTGAGTGCTGTGAAGTTTGTAAACGTGGAGATTCACAGACCTGTACCCCTGGGGAAAAAAAATATATATATATATGTTTATAAAAAATAAAATTATAAAAAAAAAAGAAAAGAAAGAGGGTTCAATGTGGCAGTATCTCTCATGAAGGTTTGTATTCTAAGAAAAATGTAAGGGTACAACTACAGGTTCTTTTGTAGTTATCATCTTATTTTTTAATTTCCATCCCAAAGGACCAGTAACTAGATGAAGTCAGGAGGTTGTTCAGGAATTGGCTCTGAAATGGGTAAGGAGCTGAGCAGGAGAATGTTACTAGTGCAAGCCTCATTTCTAGCATGCAAATAGTAGCAGGTAAATCTAAACATGGATTGGTTGTATGGAATGCAGCAGGGGAACAATCTGTTAGAGAACCATTCAAAACCAATTTTCAAGAACAAGGAGAGTTGAAAAGTCATTGAAGATGCCAACTTCCCAGTTCCAATGAACCTGTTCATTCTCACAGCTTTAATCACACTATACTGATATTTCATATAATGGAGTTGTCCATGGACAAGTAATATGGCTTGTTTAGCCATGAACAGTGTACTCACAGGTTACTGTCTTTCTGGTTTGTTCTCAGCCTCTTATTTCAATGAAATCTTTCAAAGAAAGATCATTTCCACATCTTGTGAGACAACATCTCCAAATAGGGCTCTAAGTTAGCATGTGGCCTCAGAATTCTCTTAATGTATTAGGTCACCCTAACATATTTAGACCTAAAATACATATCAGGTCAAGAGCTTTATTTGGGGCTTTACATACAAAACTATAGTCAGTAGTTTCTAAACACATAGCCTGTTGACTTCATAACAATAAAGAGCACTAGATAAGATTGGGTATTTGGCCTTCTTACTTTTACATACAATGTTCATCATCAAGTACAGGGCTAAACTTGTAGCATAATTTATAGAATATCAGAATTGAAATTATGAAACTGTTACTAAAATACAAGAGTTAGAAAGTAGGCATACTCTAGTTGGGATTCATTCTCATGCACTGGGAAAAATAGGTATTGAATACCTATACTTTCTATTCTAAATTTTGGAAAACTTAAACTAAAGTATGTGTTAATGTAAATCTTCATTCACTGTATGCCTTTTACGACAGAAGCAGTCAAATTTGTCCTAGTCCTATTATAACTTCATTGCCTGGCATGTCATAGGTGAATTATTAATGACTGAAGGAAGGAATTATATGTGAGTGCACATATGAAAGAATTCTCTGGTATTAATTTGCTGATCTAGAAAAAACTTTGTAGTTAGCCAAACTTGCCTTGTTTCCTCAGCTTCCCTCCCTGTGCTTATTCTGACCCATATAAATTATCTTATCTCCTTTACAAAATCCTAGTGTTCTGTTTCTTTCAGGAAAGAAAGTGGTATCAAATATTTACATTTTAATATGAAAGTAAGAAAATCCCTCTTGGTTTTCAGTAATACTACTAAAATGTGGAAGAAGTTTTCACAAATAGAATTTTCTCTTTCTTTCTTTCTTGACTTTCTAGCATAAATAGTCAGTGAAGGATGAAGGGAGCACAGTAACTGATGAATTCTGGAAAGAAGCAAAACATTTCTCCCTCCTACTGACTTGTTTCCACAGAGTGATGAAATTTTTAAAATAACCAATACCACTTTCACGCTGAAATTTGGGTTACCTTCAAGATACAAGCAGATGCCCTTAGGTATCCAGTCTCAAAACAGTAAATTGTCAGTGTGTCCCTTCCTCTCTGTCCATGTTGAAACTGGACAGAACTCTTATCACAAATTCTCTCCTGCAAAACCAACAGCCCCACAATAGGTTCAGCAGTGTAACCAAAAATAGACCTCTAGTTCCTACTGTTAGAGGTAAAATGCCAGCTGTGAAATGCATGATGGTTCAAATTGAATCCTTCAGTCCAACTTTGTCTCAATTTTCCCCTGCCCAAATCCTAGTCATCTCTTATTATTTTAATTATTTAAATTAATTAATTATTCATTCAATAATAATAAAAAATAATTAAAACGGTTAAATAATTAAAAAGGTTTTGCCTTTGGGGCCTCACCTGGGAAGGTTCCCTGAAATGGGCTGCAGTCATGGACTCAGGCACCTCTGGTGCTCACATTGTTTACATTTTTACACTCCTAGCCTTGGAGCCTTCATCCCTATGTCTCTTTATTTGAGGCTTTGGGCAGAGGTCTTGAAATCACTTTTTCCTACTGATTTAGTAGCCAGTACTTTTCCACACCACCTCACGCTCCCTTCAACCCAGGGCCCATAAAACTACAGAGGTTTTGTTCTCTGCTTCCTCAACAATTAGACAACCCCCAGGTCTGTGTCGATCTGCCTGATTCCTCACCAGTGTGCCTTTCCACGAAGGCAAAAGGAATAGGGAGTGTTGACATTTTTTTTCCCGATTTTAGCCTCTTGCTTATACCATCACAGTAAGGGATTAAGGGTTTAATTCCTTTATCTCGGGCTTGTTGCTTTAACTGGCTACTCGGCCACCTGACAGCTCAGCTCTCACCCACAGCTCTGTTGAGCTCCTGACACTCTCTTCTGAGAGGCCTGTCAAGAGTCCTTACTTCAGAGTCTTCTTCATTCCCAGCTGTGTTTTCTTGAGCAAGGTGCTTCACCTATCTACCCTCAATATTCCTACCTATAAAATAGGGATTAAATAGAGATAACAACTAATCTTTACATAGTTGCTGTGAGGATTTACTAATATGAGGCATATAAAATACTTAACACTGAAAAATTTGGGATACAAAGTTCAGCTATTTGTACACTACTAAGCAAATATTGTACATTGTGTTTCTCTTTTGAATAGGTAATGCATGAACATGGTAAAAAAAATTGCAAAGGAAAAACATGTATATAAGCTAAGGATAATTCCTGCCTCCTGGTCTCTACTGTCCACTAATAATACATATATGGTGTAATCCTGCAAATTTAAGTGTTACTCATAGGTAGGTAGAACTCGATCTCCCCAGAATATAAATAAAATATCTAATCATACAAGTGTAATACACTATAGCTACTGTGTCCTTAATTAGTTCAAGTTATTTCTTCACCAATTTCATATCATTAAATGAAAATATCCACTGTAGTTCTAGAATCTAAATATGCTTTCCTGTGTATCATACCTTGCTGGTAAGTTACATTAGCTGCTTGAGAAACAAATACCAGCCTCTCCTCTGAAATACATGAAACTTTTCTAATTACCCAAAGCAGTCCTTTATGTTCTTAAACAATGAAGACTTAAGCAGAAGGAATAGTGAAATTTATCAATTATGTTTTCAAAAAAGGCTTTAGTCTTAATTCTTGAGGTGACATGGATTCTTAACTAGCTATTATTATTAGGAATTATCTGTTTGGTGTATGTGAATGCCTTTTTTTTTTTTTTTGAGTACCCAGTAATACTGTTTGAAATAAAAAAGAGAAGATAGATTCACAATAAAAATAAAAGAAATTTATTCATTTTTTAATAGCTTATCTTTCATTCTTAAGTAGAATTACTAGAACGAGTGATGTTTACATTCAACATTTCTGCCTCTGACTTGAAAGATCAGTGAACCCCAACTCTGGCCTCCCTTGCTAGAGCCACGTGGAAGCTCTGGACTGCACGTTGGTAGGATATTAAGCCATTTCTCTTCCTCAGTACTCATTATATATATCTCATAATATCCTTTTCCTCCATTTATGTCAATCTCTATAAGAAACTCAAGTTGTCCTCCAGATCTTCTTCTATACTGTTCTGTGCATTCCCACCTCAATCTACTATCGCCTCCCAACTTCTTAAACCTTTTTCTCTGGGTCAGCGGGAATTCATTACTCATCATTAGCAAAATCCCTAAAACCCTTACTTCATCTCCAGTGTTTCTTTCTTCTTTGTGGCCTAACTGAAATCTGACTTTTCCCTAAGGAAACTGCTTCCCTTGAGGACTGGACATGTTCTCTTCCATAGCCCTCCTAACAACAGAAATAAAAATAGATTAAAAGACATGGACACTAAATGTAATACATGATCCCAGATTGCATCCTGGGCCACGAAAAGACAGACAGTCAGTCAGACAATAGTATTCTATCAATATTTACCTGGATAATTATATTACCCAACAACCATATCACATGCATATATGTCATGTAATTAATTATACCGTGGTAATATAAGGCATTGTCCTTATTCTTAGAAAATACACATTGACCAGTTTTGGAACAAAGGGATATAATATTTCAATTTAAAGTGTTTCAAAAGTTATGTGTATATTGAAATAAAGAGAATGAGAGAAAGAGAAAAATAAATAGAAATGAGGCAAAGTATGAACAATTCCTAAATCTGATCATTGGCATACAGGAGGTACTCTTGCAAAATTTTTGTAAGAATTTGAAATTTTATCCAAAGAACAAGTTCCAGGCCATCACTCATGACTGACCACAGAGTTTTAAGCTTGAATGATTAGAGGATGAGCAGCTCTACAGGAATACCAGAGGAGAGTAAGAAAGGGTGGAAGGGGAAGACGAAACTGAACTATCAACATGTGATTTTGAGGTGTAACACGTTTGGTAGGACATTTTCCCAGGCAACAGCTAGAGCTTTTTGTCTGGAAAAGAGATGGTGGCAGAAAGACAGATTCCCTATTATTATTATTATAAAGGAGCTAACAAATAGATCTGAAACTCTCTGGGAGGGGGGAAAAAGATGCTAAAAATGGTTATGTAGAGATTATTTTAAAAAGCCAGTAATCAGAAATCTCAGTGAATAAGAAAACCCAATGAAATATATTATTTATCGTTCAGCAAACTGCAGAAGAGTATCTCAAACTAAATGCTGATTTAATTCAGGTGATCGCTGTCCTTTGTTTCTCTATATTCTGTTGACTCACAAATCTTGAAGGCTGGACTGATGTTAATTGTTACTTCAGTTGTGGTGTAGGGAATAAAAGGGACATTTCATACTCTAGCTTTAGTTCTTTTTATTCCTGAAAGCATCAGAGAATATGTGGCCTTTAAATTATACTTTAGAAGTAGCTCAAGACTGCAGACAGTGCTGCATTTTAATAGACAAGCTTAATTGACTTCTGTTCTTGAATGACTGATGTGTGGTCTCTCTGGTAATGCTGAATGCCACCTGTTCTGTAATCGTTTTAATCATCGAATTACCACATGGAAGCAGTTATGAATGCTTCCAGTCTGTAACATGACAGACATTTTAAGGGCCATTTGTTTTTCTATTTATATTGTACTGATGAATTGAATCTGGGGGATATTGATGGTCCAAAGGGGACTCATTTAGGATATGGATGGACCCTCCTGTTTCTAAAATAGTGCTTTCCTAAAGCCCAGGAACCACTGAGCCCCTCTACCAAATCAGGGAAAACATGTTTGTTTTGTATAGATAAATGTAAGATTGGTCTGAAACTGTTTTTTTTTTCCTTTTCTTCTCTTAAAAAATGTCTTATAAAACTGAAATATTACTCAGACAACTATTTTAAGAAGTGGTTGCTATAAGGATGCTGCATACCAAAGGGGATCTTTTAAAAAACTTCAGTCTCCAATGCAAATTCATTTCTTAGATCACAACATGTAGCTGTGGAGTAAATGTATGTGCTCTTGGCTATAGTTATGATACATTCTTTGAAGAAAACCTTCCCCATAAAAACATCAGTCAAGAGGTACAGAAAACAGACTATGCATTCCACTCCATTACTTTTGTGCTTTCTACGTTCACACACTAGAGTTCCGTGCTTGTCTGAGCACTTATATAATCATATTTATTTTGAAAGAATTGGTTTTATTGTATATCTTAAAGAAATATCCAAGCACATACAAGTACCTGTGGGAATAGGAAATGTTACTCTTACCTTTTAAGCTTGGTGATGAAATATGCCCCCATTTTAAGACAAAAAATGTTTATGGAAAACTATCTTGATATTATTTTTCCTTTGCGGTGGTTGTTTTAGCACTAGTCTTGACCCCAAAGTACAATTCAGTTTATTTACTCCTCCCACAATACTACTGCTAACTATAGAGGATTTAAGTAACACAAGAGAAAAATTTAATCAAAATCATGTTCCTACTGCTTCAGAGTACGTTTTACAATGGTATTTCTAGTTTTTATGGAGCTAGCCGGGCTGCAACTAAATTAATTCTTTTAATCATTTTATACAATATTTACAAGGTAAAACTGCTATATAACATATTTTCTGCTTTGTGAATATAAAACTATAGCAATTATTTGGTGCATTTGCTACACATAAAGTATATTTGGTTAATTAAAAGGAGCATATCTACTATTTCTTTCAATGGCACCCTATATTTTTAATGCTACTGATGATAAAATTTTATTTCCAACTCATTATACCAGATCCTATATGATATTTCTGAATGGGAAATGACTGACAACCATTCAGACTGTGGTGACAATATTATGTGACTAAAATTAAGTGCTGTTTAAATAAGCAAAGTGAAGTGTAGGCAAACGAAATATATAAGAATAGGAAATCTATTAATAGCAACCACAGTTGGATGAACTAAAATTAAAAGAAAAACTAGCAAGATCTGAAAACAGTGGATCCACTCTGTGGGGAGCATCACAGAGGGAGCACAGCTGGAATGAAAAGTAGAAACCTGGGAGTAGGGAAGGGAGCTGTAAGAGAGCTCAGAGCTTATCCTTAGCTTCCGGTCTATGCTCCAACCAGAACAGGTCCATGGGCATTCTCCTCTCTCTTTTTTTTTTAACATTTACAAGTTTACTCATATGGCTCTAATTAAGGTTACAATGAAATCTCTCTCTTAAATTTTAAAACATATTTCAATTTCTCAAGATGTCTTGGGGGGCAGGAGGGATGTGGGAGGGAAGGGAAAGAAAGAAGCTATGTCTGTTAGGAAATAAGTTAATAATAAACTGACTTTTTTTTTTTTTTTCAAATATAAGCAATAGAAAGTTTTAAAAAATTGAACAGATACTTCACCATAATAAAACAAAGGCAATTTGAAATTGCATTTACATTTCTTTATATTTATTGTATAAAAAGAGTTATTTCTATAAAGACTAAGGATTATCTCGTTAATTGAAATTATTAGAGGCAATTAAGAAACAGTATAGAGGCAGCTTCTATAAGTCATAGAAAAAGTAGCTTTACTATAGAGCAATCCTCATTTATCTTCAATAAGACTTACTGAAGGTATATATAACCATTGCCTTGGAAAGAGATTTTGATACAGTACTTTTTTTTTAGTTTTTTTTTTTAAGAATTTATTTATTTATTTGTCAGAGAGAGAGAGAGAGAGCACAAGCAGGCAGAGTGGCAGGCAGAGGCAGAGAGCCTCCCTGACGGACAAGGAGCCAGATGTGGGACTCAACCCCAGGAGCCTGAGATCATGACCCAAGCAGAAGGCAGCAGCTTAACTGACTGAGCCACCCAGGTGTCCCTAAAGTACTTATCTTAAGGGGGCTTAAAACCTAGTTGAAACCAACCATTAGAATATGTATAAAGGTACACATGTGTCTATAAAGCACTAACACACACTGTAAGGGATTAGAGTAATAAGAACAGAACTAAATGGAATAAATTATAATATTGCAGATGAAGGACCAGAGGTGTCAGAGGGAAAGAAACAGAAGAAATAAGATTTGATGTGTGCCACAGAGGCATATATATAGAGAGAGAGAAAGAGAGAGAGAGAGAATATATATATATATATATATATATATATTTTATATATAAATAAAACATAAATAATGTTTATTTAGTGCCAGGTGGCTTATGTACATCATGTTTAATCCTTTAGTATCCTGCAACATTGTTTTTATTCCTATATTTATGTTTTTTTAAATTACTATTAAAAAATTTATAAGTTTACATTTTTATTATGGAAACATAGTTGACATGCAATGTTTACATTAGTTCCAGATACACAACTTAGCAATTTTATTCTTATTTTTAAAATTAAAAACTAAGTCTCAGAATGGCTAAGAACCAGGCTAAAATCATACAGATAAACTTCCTTCTGCAGCATAAGGCAACTTTACCAGAAAAGACACACTGAATTAAAAGGAAGACCTCTAGACTTTATTCTTTTTAAAACAAATACAGCTGTTGGTATAATAATATCTGTTGGCCACATGGTCTTGAGAGCAAAGATCAGATTGATCCATATGGAAGTGCTTTTAAAACTTGTTATGATGTATAAATAAAACATATTAATAAGGATGGCCCTAATAGTTTAAACCAAGTCATTGAAATAAGTAAGAATATATGAAAAAAAATGTATGGAAGGGAAGTTGTTTTTTTGTATTTTGTTTTTTGAGGGCTTGTTTTCTCTGAGACAGTGATTTGTTTTATGGCTATTGCATGGAAGTATCTAAGGAACACCCAGGAAACAGAAATGGTCTCTTACAAATTAAAGATTAAGGCATAAAGCTGATAGTCAAGGGCATATATTTGAAGTCATCTGGAGAGTAGTTAAATTCAAGAAAAGAATCCATTTTAAAAGGAAACACCACAGAGTTAGGAAAGGTAAAGGGTGAGAGAAGGCCCATGGAAAGTGGAGAAAGGACTAGGAATAGATATGAAGAGAGGAGCAGAAAAAGAACTGATGCAGTACAAGGTCACAAAGGGCAAAAAGGAAGCAGTCCTACTAAGGAAGCACTGCCTGGTCACATCTACTGTAAAGACACAGATGACATGGAAAAGCCACTGCATTTGGCCTGTGACTTTAGTTATGTAGTGGGAATAATTTTAGTACCTGATTGGGCAGCAGGCAGTTTAAAAGAGAAATACAACGCATCCTTACTTCATGTTTAGTCTTTAGAAAAACCTAAGTATTTTCTAAAACAGAGTGAAAGTGGTAGTGAAAAAATGAGATTGAAAATGGGAAAAAGAGCAGTGAGTTTGCAACGGCAGGTAGGATCGAAATGCAGGGTAGCAGGAATAGCCTTAGAATCCTCTCTGCCAAAGTGAAAGAAAGAAATTTATAAAGAAACAGATTTAGGACACAGAAATATTTTGGTATAAATAGGAAAGAAGTTTGCTGGCTCAGCTCCCATTTTAAGGCATGTGGTATTTAAAAGCACGTGCTGGGATGAGCACTGGGTGTTATACACAACGAATGAACTGTTGAACACTACAACAAAAAAATGATGTACTATATGTTGCCTAACTGAACATAATGAAAAATGTTTTTTTAAAAATAGATAAATAAAAAGAAAATATCAAGGAAAGAAAACAACTATTTGGGAAGTAAACTATGCACTTGATAATTTAATAAATATAAAGAAATAAATAAATGCACTAGAGCTGCAGCAACAAACAAAGCCAGCACAGTGGCTGCTCTCCCAAACCTGCCCAACACAGGAGATAGCGGCCACTGAACGGGAGAAACAAGGTTGAGTCGGGTGCGTGAAAAGTAGAAAAGATGTGTGAACTGATGTGAGAAATGTGATAAGCAATTAAAAAAAGAATTAAGACTTGCCAAGTGATCGTTCTTGCTCAAATGATGAAGCTCAGAATGGATTTGTGTTGAACTAAATCTGTAGGGTTACATGGTTTAAATTATTTATTTATTTATTTAGAGTGCAGAGGGAGGGGCAAAAGGAGAGGGAAGGAAAGCATCTCCAGCAGACTCTGCACTGAGGGCACAGCTCTACGTGGGGCTCAGTTCCAGGACTTTGAGATCATAACTGAGCCCATATCAAGAGTCAGTCTCTTAACCAACTGAACCACCCAGGTGTCTCCCTCAACACTTAATTTTTGATAATCTAGACACAGGAAAAGTTAGAGATGGCAAAAGTTGATGAATGGCATTTCTATGTGGATTTTTTAAAAAAATCTTTTGCATACGTATTTTTCAACATTAAGTAGTATAAGACTTCTGTGAAGTTTGACCAAACCCAGGTACTGAAACAATTGTTTTCTGTAGAATAAATATTTGGTTTAAAAAAGGAGTCATTGAACCAAAACATTTGTATCAACGGTAGAGTTCAAAGATGAGGAATTATGGTGTTAGAAGATTTTGACAAAGATGAGAGTAACTTATAAGGGATGGTAGAGATTTACTAAAGGTCAAATCTTGCTATACCTAAGCTGGCACAGAAAGTTAGTTTCTCCCATACAACAAATAACACTAATATTGATCAATCTCAAAGTATGAAGGTGAGATGTGAAAGCTTAAATTCCACATCTAATGTTATTGTTAGGAAAGAGCTGAATTAAACATGAGTTCCACAGATAAATTAATCCTTCTCAAGGAAGTAAGCATGAAGCAAAATATGTAGCATGCCGGTAAACACATATTAAAATAAAACGGAGTTTTCAGTGACAAGTCTGAAGCCCAAGAGAAGCATGTAGCTGAAATAGAATTAAACCTAAGAGTTGTAATCCCTCAGTTACCTTAACAGTGACTATAGAAATTTAAATTTCATAAGACCAAACCATGTTGGTGTTTTTTTGTTTTGTTTTGTTTTTAAATGGGCTGATGTTCACATCTTCTTAGAAGCTCAAGTTTAGGGGCACCTGGGTGGCTCAGTCAGTTAAGCATCTGCCTTTGGTTTAGGTCATGATCTCAGGATCCTGGGATCAAGCCCTGCATTGGGCTCCCTGCTCAGTGAGGAGTCTGCATATTCCTCTCCCCCTGCCCCTTCACCCAGCTCATGCTCTCTCTCTCCTTTCAAATAAATACAATCCTGAAGAAGAAGAAGAAGAAGAAGAAGAAGAAGAAGAAGAAGAAGAAGAAGAAGAAGACAATGACGAAGAAAAGGAGGAAGAAGAAGAAAGTCAAGTCTATATTAGTAACAGTTAACAATTATATACATGATATGATTTTTAGAGGAACAGTGAATAACACTTCTGCTTTTTCCACCCAAGACCTGAACCAACTGAGACAAAGGAGTCAGTCAGATGGTCATTAGTAATGTCAGCCTTGTCACTCATGGCTTGTAGAATAAGGCTTAGTTTAGGGAAAATATAGGCTTCCTAATAATGAACCTCTGAATTAGGTATGTTTACAAAATTAGTCACTTCAAACATGGATGTGGCAGGATCCCCTTGAAGAGTCCAGAATGTGGCTCCCATATTTGCCACGTGGCTGGAAGAAAGAGTTTATACTCCCTGCAGGCAGCCAAATGCCAAAGGGTAGAAGGTAAGGGGGGAAAGCCATATAGGCAGACCCATCTTCTTCTCCCTACACAGCAAGAGAAGTAGAGCAAACAGAGGTCATGAAAGACGAATAATGGAGACCCCTGGAGGGGGAAAAAGGATGAAGAGGTTTTCCTATAACAATGCAGAATTATATTTCAAAGAAAAAATTACTTTATAAGCTGGGTATTCTCATGGGAAATTTACAAATTCAGCCTCAGAAGGACCTTACAAAGCCAGACATTAAGTGACAGAAATATCCTGGCTGTAAATGGTGTGGATAATTGCCAATTCTCCTTGCCTCATTTTGACACTAGAAGACAACTGAATGGGACACACCTGGTTAGATTCTCTCACATTATGGGGGAAAAAAAGCCAGACTCATGGCTGGGGTCTGGAAAATAATTTTATCCCCACATTCATAGCACCAAAATGAGCCCTAGAGAACAGGTCTTATAATCCTATGTTTAATATTTTATGCAATATCATCCCTCTCTGTAAACACAGCCAAGCTTAATCCCCAGAAATGCAGTTTTTAAAAAAGATAACAAGGAATGTCATATAAAATGAATGCCAGTATTCAGCAGCATGTGAATCCAAGTTCAAAATCTTATCTTTCAACGAGTCTGGAAAAATTCTGAAGGGTTGCTAGACTTTTTTTTTTTTTTTTTAATCACCAGAAACTTTTCCAACTTGAGTTCCAAGTATGAAAAGAGACCAAATCAAGTTCCAAAACACTCTGAGACTTTGAAAAATCATCACTTTAATGAACATATTTTCATTCTATTATAGTCAGTGAACAGTATGATTATGACAGGTCCTTTGATCTTATTATTGTGTTTCCTATAAGCACAGAGGCTGACAGAAGATACCTCATTAAATCTTGTCTCATTGTCTCCTGTTTTCCTTTTTCCCCTCACTTTGTTTTCTCAAAATAATATTGTGTAGTTAACATTTTTTTTAGAAGAAGGTGTATTTATCATTCTGTTTTTATTCAACACATTAGTATTGTGAATTATTCTTCCCCTACCATGTACAAAGAACTGTAAACTGAGGGTAGATAAATTCCTACAATCTGACCAGCGCTCCCAGGGGTTTATACTCTAACTGGAGAAAACAATAGCAAAAATTTAATAAGTGATCCTACTCCATGAAACCAAAATCCACTCTACATGCAGAACCAGATGCTAACATACACTGTGTACCTCAAATATTTGACACTTCTGATGGCCAGATATTTTAACTAGCCACTTCTCAACCTGCTGTTTCTCGGATCTTCAAACTATAATATTCTTTTTAAATGATTTGAAATCTTGTGAGATAACCAAAGATTTTTAATTATTATGTCTGTCCCCTTAAGACTTTTACAACTAAATCTTTGTTTTGTTAAATACAATTTAGTAATTCTGCTTTTCTACTAGAATTGGAATTTTCCTTTTTGACTTGATAAATGGAAGATAAACTAATTTTTTTAAGTTGAACGCTTTCTAGTATTTCCATTGTGAGCGTATTTCCTCTTTGATTTCAGAATACAAACAGAATACAAACTCTTTCAAAATAAGCGCCTTTCATATATTATGGATAGGTAATTCCTGAGGATTGTATTAGATATAGAATACAAGAGTAACCTTTGGAACTCAAACTAGAGGTTTTTCACAAAATAGTTGAGTAGAACAATGCACTAGGTTCTCTTCTTTTAAAGAAATTACTTTCTTGTCTAAGAATTGAGATGCCTAATACATAGAACATTATTATTTAACTAAAAAAAAAATTAACAAAGAAAGGTTGACACTTTGTGGAATATAACATAATTCATAACCAGGATATAAATAAAAGTAATTTAACTTAAAGAACTGCATTATATTTAGAATTAGACTGAATTTTGTCATTTAATGTCAGAGGATGAAGCAAGAAAAAACTGAAAGGTAAAAACATTAATTTTGAAATATATTTTTCACTAGAAACTTGTTGAGGAAATTAAGGATTCCACTAACTTAGAAAGAACTTTAAAAGATCCTATCACTTGTAGGGAAAGACAAAGAACTACTTGAAAATCGTCAGGCTCAGAGAAGATGGAAAACATCAGTGCCTTTTGATCACTCAGTTGCTGTGAGGGCAGTGATGATGGGCATTTGAAATTGTATGGACCCAAACAGACAGGAAGGGAGAATGAATTATCAAACTTTGGCTTTTTGAAGCCAGCTAGTGAAATTTTACAGGAGCTTCTGTAAACTTATTTATTTTCTGATTTAATCCTATAAGAATGGAGAGAAAAATTCGTATTACTAATAAGTTATTTCTTTTTATCTAATATCATGTAGAAAAGTATATAATAGAGAACAAAATATAAAATTGCTAAGACTGATGTAGTTAATATTCTTTTTGATGCAGTTAATGTTTTGATAACCTGAATTGATTTCTAAAATATTATCCTTGGAAGGTCATCTACTAACAGTTTCAGTAAACCAAGATCTTAAAAAATGTAAAGAAACAGAGACAAAGAGACACCCTGCAATTTAAATGGCATTTTTTTTTTAAATGGAAGCTTCTACCTACTCTTCCAATAATAAAATTAAGAAGTTCTGGAGAGAGATTACTGATATAAATAGGAAACATTTATAATGGTGTTTGCTAAAATTACAGATTTTAAAAAATTATAATTAACCAATTACAGAGAAGGACCTAACAAGAAAATATATAAAAGTTAAACTAATCAGGGGCGCCTGGGTGGCTCAGTGGGTCATGATCCCAGGTTTCTGGGATCGAGCCCCACATTGGGCTCTCTGCTCAGCGGGAGCCTGCTTCCTCCTCTCTCTCTCTGCCTGCCTCTCTGCCTATTTGTGGTCTCTATCTGTCAAATAAATAAATAAAAATCTTTAAAAAAATTAAACTAATCAATTATTAGCATAAATTGCTGATAATCAAAAAATCTAACACTGAAGTGAAAAGTTCCAGATATATAAAGACATATTTTTGGAAAAGAATTTCACATTGTCATTCTAAATCAAATACTATTTTTATATTTCAGCAGGCAAAATTCTATAGTACCCCCAGGGAAGTGCACAATTTTACCAGTAAAAAGCTCTCTAAAAAATGTCAAGTAGTATTTCTGCTAGCCAAATCCTGTTTCTGTATGTCACATGACAGCTATTAAAGAAAATTACATAAATCTTTTGTTGTTTGTAACCTATCTTGAAGTAAGGAAGGCCACAATTTCTCACTGATTTAACTTAAGCAATATAACCTATATTATTTGAACATTTCTTCAAAAATTGGTTCCTCTAGAGACATAATTATTCCTATCATCTCCTTCCAGTTGGTCAAAACATTACTTTCGGTTAACTGAAACTTTCTCAGTACAGGTGACCCAAATTCAAACCAAACCCCTACAATCAGACAAAAATGAGATATAGCTGTGGGTTTTATCACATTCAGTCTACAGATAAGCATCCCAATAGATGTCATTTACCACTACCAAATCTTATTTTTGTTATTCAGCACCAGCCATTATTCATCTAGAAGACTACCAGTCATTACTACATTCTAAATTTTTTTCTATTTGCTTTTGAGGTATAATTGATAAATAACATTATATTAGTTATAGGTATGCATCATGATTCAATATTTATGTATAGTGAAATGATCACCACACTCAATAAATCTAGTTAATGTCACCATACATAGTTACATCAATTTTTTCTTTAAGATTTACTCTCTTAGCCACTATCAAATATACAATAAAGTATTATTAACTACAATTGCCATGCTTAACATTATATCCCCAAGACTCACTCACTTCATAACTAGAAGCTGTACCATTTCACCACATTCCCCCATTTCGCCTACCACCTAACCCCTGCTTCTGGTAACTACCAATTTTTCTTTCTATGAAGGGTTTTGTTTTTGGCTTTAGGTTGTTGTTGTTGTTTTTTGGGGTTTTTTTTTTTTCATTCCACATATAAGTGAGATCATACAGGATTTACCTTTTTCTCACTTATTTCACTTAACATAATATCTTCAAGTTCCATACATGTTGTTGTAAATGGTGAGACCACCACCCATGCAATGAACATGGGGTTGCATGTATCTTTTCAAGTTAGTGTTTCCATCTTTTCAGATCAATATTCAGGGGTAGAATTGCTGGATATGATAGTTCTACTTTTTGAAAACCTCCACATTGTTTTCCAGAGTGACTGTACCAGTTTACATTCCTAACAACATTGTACAAGGGTTTCCTTTTCTCCACATTCTCACCAATATTTGTTATTTCTTGTCTTTTTGATAATAACCGTTCTAACAGGTATGTGGTGATAGCTCACTGTGGTTTTTCTTTTTTCTTTTTTTAAAAGATTTTATTTATTTATTTGACAGATAGAGAGATCACAAGTAGGCAGAGAGGCAGGCAGAGAGAGAGCGGGAAGCAGGCTCCCTGCTGAGCAGAGAGCCCGATGCGGGGCTCAATCCCAGGACCCTGAGATCATGACCTGAGCCGAAGGCAGAGGCTTAACCCACTGAGCCACCCAGGCGCCCACTCACTGTGGTTTTTATTTGCATTTCCCTGATGATTAGTGAGAGTAATCGAACATCTTTTCAAGTGCATTTTCTTTGGAAAAATGTCTATTCAGATCCTCTGCCATTTTTTAATCAGATTGTTTTTTTCCTATTGAATTGCATGAGTTCATCATGTATTTTGGATATTAACCCCTTATCAGGTATTTGACTTACAAATATTTTTTCCTAGTAGGTTGTCTTTTCATTTTGTTTGTGGTTTTCTTTGCCATGAAGCAACTTTTTAGTTTCATGTAGTCCCATGTGTTTATTTTTGCTTCAGTTGTTTTTGCTTTTGGTGTCAGACCCAAAAATCATTGCTAAGACTGACATCAATAAGACTATAGCAAGATTATGTTTTCTTCTAGGAATTTATGGTTTCAGGTATTACACTCAAGTCTTTAATACATTTTGGGTTAATTTTTGCTTATGGTGTCCAACAATAGTCCACTTTCATTCTTTTGCATGTGGTTGTCCAATTTTCCCAGCATCATTTATTGAAGAGATTGTCCTTTATCCATTGTATATTCTTAGCGCCTTTATTGTGAATTAATTGACCATGTATGTGTGGGTTTATTTCTGGGTTATTTCCGTTCTGTTTCACTGATCTATGTGTCTGTCTTTATGCCAATGCCATTTGTTTTGATTGCTATACCTTTATAATATAGTTTCAAATCGGGAAGCTTGATGCCTCCAATTCTGTTCCCATGTCTCAAGACTACTTCAGAAATTTGGTGTCTTTTATGGTTCTATACAAGATTTAGAATTGTTTACTCTTGTTCTGTGAGAAATGTCATTGGAATTTTGATAGGAACTGCACTGACTCTGTAGATTGTTTGGGGTAATATGGGCATTTTAACAATATCAATTCTTTCAATCCCTGAGCATGGAATATCTTTCCATTTACTTGTGGTTTTAATTTCTTTCAACAAAGTTTTATAGCTGTCACCATACAGGTCTTTCATCTCTTGGTTAAATTTTAGTCCTAGGTATTTTATTCTTTTTGATGCAGTTGTAAATGAGATTGGTTTCTTTGTACAGAAAAGTAACAGATTTCTGTATATTGATTTTATATTCTGAAATTCTACTGAATTTACTTATTAGTTCTAATAGTTCTTTTGGTGAAGGGCTTTAGAAAAGTTTTCTATATAGGTTTTTGTATCATGTCATCTACAAATAATAATAGTTTTTTACTTCTTCCTTTCCAATTTGACTTTTTTTTTAGTTTATTTAAATTCCAGTCAGTTAGCATATAGTATAATACTAGTTTCAGGTATACAATATTCAACATTTCCATACAACACCCAGTGCTCATCACAACAAGTGCCCTCCTTAATTCTCATCACTTGTTTAACCCAACTCCCACCCACCTCCCCTCTTGTAACCATAATTTTGTTCTCAATAGTTAAGAATCTGTTTCTTGGTTTGCCTCTCTTCTTTTCCCTTTGCTTGTTCTGTTTCTTAAATTCTGCATGAGTGAAATCATGTAATATTTGTCTTTTCCTGACTTATTTCACTTAGGATAATACTCTATAGCTCCAACCATGTTGTTGCAAATGCCAAGATTTCATTCCTTTTTATGGCTAATATTCCTCTGTGTGTGTGTGAATATATATATGAAATATATATATGATATATTTATATATGGAATATATACATCTATGTATATGTATATGTACACATATATGTATATATACATATATATACACATAAATAATACATAAAACATAAAAAATAAAAATTTAAAATAATTATTCAGGTCTTTTTGCTCACAAATTACAAAAAGGCTATGTTAGTAGAAATAGTTTTATTCAGAAAGTAAACAGTTAAAGATCAATATTTTATTTTTGCGATTGGCTAGTTTTACTCCTGTTTCTCAGTCATTCATTCTCCACTATTCTTTTTTTTTTTTAAGATTTTATTTATTTATTTGACAGATGGAGATCACAAATAGGCAGAGAGGCAGGCAGAGAGAGAGGAGGAAGCAGGCTCCCTGCCGAGCAGAGAGCCTGATGCGGGGCTTGATCCCAGGACCCTGAGATCATGACCTGAGCCAAAGGCAGAGGCTTAAGCCACTGAGCCACCCAAGTGCCCCCTCCACTATTCTTATGGTTGTTTCTCATCATTCTTACCTGATATGCATTCTGAGTCCTGACTAAGGATGTGAACTGTCATTATTTTTAAGCACTTTAGCGCAAAGATTTTAGTTTCCCTGAGGCATCATGCAACAGCTCAATAAACCTGCCAAATGTTTTACTTATTCTGAAGGAAAAACAAGTTTAGGAAATATTAAGCCCTTAATATTTTGTAGACTTATATGAAGTGACTCTCCAGTAGGAATAAATGTCAAAAAGAGAATCTTTCCTCACAATGTCAAGCTCAGCCAGACACAGTGCTTGTTGCAGGTCAATTGAATGGAAGGAAGAATATCGTTTTTCCTTAGATTATATTTGACTCCTATTTTATCATGATTGCCTTTGTTCTAATTCGTTGGTAAAACACAGAGGGACTGAAATCAGTCTCAAATGTAAATAAGGAAATAGAAGAAGCAATATATGGCAGATATGTCTTTATAAATCATACCCCAACTAAGGCAGAGTTACAAAAGTCTTTTGATAAATTTAAAGATATTACTTTATTTTGTAACAAAAATAATATAAACCAAGCTTACCCATTACCACTGAATGTAAACTACATTTAAGGAGTGAACTTCTGAAGATACACAAAAGTATAAATTTAATAAAAATGGGATTTTTTTGAGAATTCTTTCCATTATTTACTTTTAATATACTAAGTTTGATTTAACTAGTGATCTGAGTGAAATTCCGAAGTAAGAGTGGATGTCATTTCTCTAACCTACTTGGAGAAGATAAACTTATACTGAAAGATTGTCCCTGAGGCCCACTAACAACTCTATGACACATGTAAGGTTACTTAGAAATAATGCAGAAACAAATTCAGAAGGAGAAAATTGTTAGTGTCCAAGGATTTTTTTTTTAACTCGGTCATAATATATTTATACATTTAAAGCTACAATGTAAAACAAAGACATTACATCTTGTATCAACCATCTGTGGAAATTTTAAAGGGAAATAGCTTATGACTTACTTATGTTTCCCTCCCTAGAAGAGCAAATAAAATTCATTTCAAAAATGCCATACTGCATTTTTAATAGACTGCATTTTTAATAGACTATATTGATTATAGTCCTTATTCCTTTCAGGAAGAAAACAAGATAGTAAGGAACTACAGGAAGGTATGGGAGAAAAAGACAGCTCAGAGAGGTGAACTTGGACATTGCTTTTGTCCTAGATGTACCTAATCATTCCAGAAAAGGCAGATGAGAGAGAGGCTGAGAAACTGAACGAAATTTCTAGTAATTGACTCTGAGTAGGGATTTCAACAAACCTATAAAGCCAGAGAGATGAAACAATGAATTTCAAGCTGCAGATTTCAAAATGTGCCTTGAACACCAAGAAGCACAGATTCAACAAATAACTGACTCCTGGGCACACCACAGTAAAATGACTGAAAAACAAAAACAAAAAGAAGAAATCTTTCAAAAAGCTAGAGAAAGCCAACTCATTACCTTCAAAGGAGAGTCAATAAGACTTACAGCTGACTTCTAAACAGAAAACAGTGGAAGCTAGAAGATGATGAAATATTATGAAATGATCACTTCAAGGTACTAAAAGGTAACAAATACAGACCTTCATCCCATACAAAAAAAAAAAAAAGTTTCAAAAATGAAGATTTTAAAAAGACATTTTTAGAGAAAAAATTCTGACAGAATTATCAATAGGCTAAAGATGATCCAGGAAAAGGAAACTATTTGAAAAACAGTTCCCAACTTATGAGGATCAATGATAATTTTTTTGACTTTATGATGGTGTGAAAGAAATACATATTCAGTAGAAACCACACTTTGAATTTTGAATTTTGATTTTTCCCGGGGTTAGGGATGTGCAGGATAATCTTTCATGATGTTGGCCAGGGGCAATTAGCAGCTGCTCCCAGTTGGCCACGTGATCACAAAGGTAAGCAATCCAATACACTTGGAAGCATTCTGTATCCATGCAACTGCTCTGTTTCTTACTTTCAGTATGATATTTAATAAATGACACAAGCTATTGAACACTCAGTATAAAATAGGGTTTGTGTAATAAGATTTTGCCCAACTGTAGGATAACATAAGGGTTCTAAGCATGTGTAAGGTAGGCTGGGCTGAGCTACGATGTTCAGTAATATTTTAACTTGTAATATCTTCAACTTTGGATGGGTTCATCAGGATGTAACCCTAATGTAAGTCAAGAAAGATTTGTACAGAGATGCAAGTGGAAATGAAAAATATTGGTGAATGAAATAAGGGTGAATAGAATATATAGTTGAATCTCAATATTAATTAAATTAAATAGTGATTATAGTTTGTGGTATTTTGAATATATAGAGAATTATAATACTTGGCACTTACAATACCTAAGTTAAACAGGCAGTGAATTATGTTAATTTTTTTTATTTTACTTTTGCACACTCAAAGAAAGGGTAAAGGTGCTATTTATATCAGACATTGAGATATAATAATGTGGCAACCACAACAATAGTTGAAAATGGCATAAAAATACCAAGCTACTTGGGAAGAGGAAGGGAAAGAGAATAACAAAAGACTGTCTACAGGAGACATATGTAGACAAATTTTTTAAAAGTAAAACTAAAAGTTTGGACCAATGGTAGACAAAGATCTGTTAAACAGCACACAATGAATATGAGCAATAATGGAAAGAATTCATAAAATGTACTACATTAAAATTAAGAATTTCAGTTCATCGAAGAAACCATAAGAAAGAAAGGGCAAAATGCAGAGCAGGAAAAACTATTTATAAAACCTGTAACTGATGAAAAGCTCTTATTTGGAATATTTAAATATTTTATTTAGAAATAAAGGTTTGCAAATAGAAAATGGACAAAATAATTCAACATAAACAACATAGACACAATATCCACATGACCATTAGATACATGAAAAGATGCTTGCATTTTTATCAACTTAGTATCAACTTAGTATCACTCCTACCCATATTTAACCTCTCTGCCTTGCAAAGCAGAAGCCAACAGTTACATTTTCTAGAATCCCCTTCACCCTATGAGCCTGGTTTAGAGTTTTCTAATAAAAGGCACTTATATTACAGTTTGAAAATTGGAAGAGAAAGCAAGGCCTGGGGACCAGAAGAGTGTGATGAGATTAATGGAGCACCTGATGAACACATCCAGGTATATTCCCAATATATACACCAAAAAACTTGTATAAGAATCTTCATAACACCATAATATCAAAACAGTGAAAATGACCCAAAAGTCCATTCACTCTATATATTTTGATTTACTCATAAAATGAAATTGCAACCATAAAAATGAATCAATTACACACAGATGTATGCATCAAATACTGCATCTCAAGATAAATAGGTTAAACCAAGCCCATTTATTTTTTTTCCCTCTTTCCAGCTTAACGATGTTTCTCCTTGGTTGTGATGAAACAAAAACCAAAAGACCAAATGAGAAATTGAGGCTGTAATTTTTATTTTTCCTGTATCTTTATACTCCACATTTAGTCTCCAAATACCATCCAGTCTAATGATAATGGGTGAAATATATAATATTTTTTAATGTGCCAGTCCCTATATTTATAGAATCCAATTTGATCCTGGAAGTAATCCTATAAGTTCTTCTATCCCCCTTTTTGGTATGGAAACTGAGGCACAGCAAGTTTGAATAACCTGTCAAGCCCCACAGCTAAGAAACACTAAAGCCAGGATTCAAACCCAACCCCAATCTGAGAAACTATATTCTGAACAACTCCCTCGTGAAACTAATTTGGCTCTGAAATAGCCTCAAAATCTATTCTCACTCATCCTTCAATGCAGTCTATTAATAAGAGCCTCTTATTTGTTTAGATCCATTCTTTTTTTTTCTTGATAAGTCTAGTCAGAGGTTTATCAATTTCATTAATTATTTTCAAAAAACTGGCTCCTGGTTTCATTGATCTGTTCTATTGTTTTTTTTAGCTTCAATATCATTTATTTCTGCTTTAATCTTTATTATTTCCTTTTTTGCTGCTGGTTTTAGATTTTTGTTTGTTGTTCTTTTTCCAGTTCCTTTAGGTGTAAGGTTAGGTTGTTTGACATTTTTCTTGCATCTTGAAGAAGAATTTTGCTGCATCCCAATGGTTTCAAACCATTGTATTTTCATTTTCATTTGTTTCCATGTACTTGTTTATTTCTCCTTTTATTTCCTGGTTGGCCCATTCATTGTTTAGTAGCCTCCATGTGTTTGTGGTCTTCCCAGAGTTTTTCTTGTGCTTGACTTCTAGTTTCATCTTGTTGTAGTCAGAAAAGATGCATAGGATGACTTTGATCTTTTTTCATTTGTTGAGGCTTGTTTTGTGGCCTAATATGCAACTTATTCTGGAGAATGTTCCATGTGCACTTGAAAAGAATGTGTATTTGCTGTTTTAGGGTGGAATGCTCTGAATTTTTGTTGGACACATCTGGTCCAATGTGTCATTTAAAGTCATTGTTTCCTTTTTGATTTTCTGCTTATATGACCTGTCCATTGATGCAAATGGGGTGTTAAAATCACTACTATTATTGTATTATTATCAATTAGTTTCTTTATTTTTGTTATTAACTGTTTTATGTACTTAGGTGTTTCTGTGTTGGGTGCATAAATATTATAACAATTGTTACAGCTTCTTGTTGTATTGTCCCTGAGTAGCTGTTTTAATGTAACAAGCCTCTCAAATCTTCTCAGAAGTAAATGAGTTAAAAATATAACAAAGAGAATATAATTATGGTTATAATGCTGCTATAACATTGGGGTGCATGTGCCCCTTCAAATGAGTACTTTTGTATCCTTTGGGTAAACAGTAGTGCAATTGCTGGGTCATAGGGTAGTTCTAGTTTCAATTTTTTGAGGAACCTCCATACTGTTTTCCAGAGTGGCTGTACCAGTTTGCTTTCCCACCAACAGTGGGAATGTGTTCCTCTTTCTCCACATCCTCACCACCATCTGTTGTTTCCTGTGTTGATTTTAGCCATTCTGACAGGTGTAATATCCTATCCACAGAAACTTGGCAGGCCAATAGAGAATGGCATGATATATTCAATGTGCTGAATAGAAAAAGTATGAAGCCAAGAATAGTTTACTCAGCAAGCCTATCATTCAGAATAGAAAGAGGGATAAAGAGTTTCCCAAATAAACAAAAACTAAAAGAGTTTGTGACTACTAAACCAGCCCTGCAAGAGATATTAAAAGGGAGTGGGAAAGAAGACCGAAGGTGTCAAAGACTAGAAAGGAACAAAGAAAATTTCCAGAAAAAAATGACTCTACAGGTAATACAATGGTACTAAATTCATATCTATCAGTGATCACTCTGAATGTAAATGGACTAAATGCTCCAGCCAAAAGACACAGGGTATCAGAACAGATTAAAAAAAAAAAAAAACAAGACCCATCTATATGCTGCCATCAAGAGACCCATTTTAGACCTAAAGACACCTCAGGTTGAAAGTGAGGGGATGGAGAATGATTTATCATGATAATTATGTCAAAAGAAAGCGGCAGTAGTCATTCTTATATCAGACAAAAGAGTTTTTAAAGCCTAGTAACTTCTTTCTAGATGTATGAGGCAAGGGAAACAAAAGCAGAAATAACTATTGGGACTTACATAAAAATAAAAAAACTTCTACACAGCAAAGGAAACAATCAATTAAACTGAAAGGCAACCTATGGAATGGGAAAAGATATTTGCAAATGGCATATCTATAAAGGGTTAGTATCCATAATACATATGGTACTGAAACAATCCAATACCCAAAAAACAAATAATCCAATTGAAAACAGGGCAGAAGACATGAACAGACATTTCTCCAAAGAAGTCATCCAGATGTCCACAAACACATGAAAAGATGCTCATCACCACTTAACATGAGGGAAATACAAATGAAAACTACAATTTGATATCACCTCACACCTGTGAAATGGTTTAAAAATAAAAACCTCAAGAAACAAAGTTTCTATAAGGCAGTGGTATTTATAGCGAAGATATAAAAGCATCCCAAGTGTCCACAGACTGATGAAAGGATAAAGAACATGTGATATATATTTACACACACAAAGGAATATTATTCAGTCATATAAAGAATGAAATATTGCCATCTGCGATGGCATGGAAAGATCTAGAGAGTATAAAGCTAAGGGAAATAAACCAGTCAGAAAAAGATACAGAATGCTACTCATATGTGGAATTTAAGAAATAAATGAGAAATACAAAAGAGAGAGAGAGAAATCAAGAAACAGACTCAACTATAGAGAACAAACCAATAATTATTAGAAGGGAGGAGGGTGAGAGAACAGGTGAAATAGTTGATGAGGATTAAGGAGTGCACTTGTGATGATCACTGGGTGATTACAATAAAAATTTCAAAACAAAACAGCTACTCAGGGGGACAAAGACCAGGAGAAAAGATGGTACTGGGCATTTGTTGCAGCTGAGACAAATAGGGTGTCACATCAGTTTTCTTTTGGTCAAAGGAAGCATGCATGCACAGTAGCTAATACTACAGTCTCCTTACCCCCAGCTGGGACTCCTCAGCTTACAGGGATGAATGCTGTGTGAAAATTTTCTGGTAAAAAGCCATCAGTGTTTAATTTATTGTTTTCTTGGGCCAGATAGCTCCCCATTACCTGTAGAGGTAGACTATAAAATAAACTCTTTCACCATACTAAAAAGGCTCTTTGCATTCTGGCCCCAAACCTGTCCCTGGGCCTTTTCTCTAACCCACTGCTACCTCTTCTGTAGCTTCGACTATTCATTGGAATCCTTATTGGTCTCCCTGCTTCCACTTTTATCCTTCCTATAGTCAACTCTCTTTGAAGTAAACAGAGTCATCCCTTAAAGTGTAAACCTCATGTGGGCATAGCCTTGCTCGAAGTCCTCCAGTATTTCTCAGCACACTTAAAGTAGAATGCAGCACTCTTTCATTGTCAAAAACCCCTACATTGTCTAAAGCCCCTATTGTTTTTGACATCATCCTCTACAATCCATGCAGTACTGTTGCTGGAAATACCAAACACACTCCTACCTCAGGATCTTTGCACATGCCACTCCCTCTGACTGAATTGCTCTTGCATCAAATATTCTTAATGTTTTCTCCCTCATTACTCTCCAGAGAGACTTCCTTTGCCTTCCTAGCTAACAAAACATCTCTCATTATTCTCCATGCCCTTGCCCCACTTTATTTTACAATCTAGAATTTATCACATCATCCAACATTATCTATTTGATGATGTTGTTATAATCTTCTTTCCTCTTTGGAATGTTAGCAGTAACTTGTTTCTGTCATTCACTCTTGATCCAAGCCCCCAGAATAGTGCATACCACAGATTAGGTACTCTATAAATATTTTTGGCAGTCAATAAATTTTTAACGAATGAATGAATAATGAACATATGAATGAAGCATATGACTTACCTACTTAAAAAATACTTCAGTCTTCAGACAAAGGCATTCCTAGTCTCTCACAAAGAAGTTCCACCTGCCTTCTAGTGTCAATTCAGCTTTCTTACAACCTATAGGACTACCCTGGATCACATGTTACTTTCCAAACTGCTTCAAAATGTTTTATCTTTATACTTTTCCTTAGAATAAATCCTCTTCTTTGAAACCTCTACACTGTCTACTCTACTTCTCTACTTATCATCCACCAAGACTTATCTCAGCTACTACCTCTCTTTTGTGAAAGTCCCACTGGAAATGTTTATCTTCAATTAATAAAAAATATGGTTTTAATCACACAATATCTGGATACAAAAAATCCATTTTTTTTTGAGTGATGATAAATTAGCTTCAAGTCCATCTTTGGTCAGGCTAGTGGAACATTCATTCTCTATCATTACTAGGATTTTCTCATGGCTGTCAATGAAAGTCTTGGAATCTTATAATGCCTAGGTAATTTGTGAAAATAATCTGTAGCCTTCACACCATGCTTATCTTTGCCAATATGCCCATTATCTAACCTGGGTTATTGCTGCAGTGGGGAGGCTCCAGGGTTTCCAGGTCAAGTTCAGTCCCAGAATTATAATTCTGGGATGTTTAGTGTTTGATTTCTCCAACTTGGAGAGAAATACCCCATCTAACAACCTGCAAGTAAGTGGGCCAGGTCTCTACTCTGGGTAGATTCACAGCCCCAGAATTCCATCATTTCTGCATTTTCATCCTTTCTCCTAGTCTTAGAGATTCTTCAGGTATCTCACTTTCATTTAAATCTGACCTTGAAACCTAATATTAAACTCAATATTTTCCTCTTCTCTAGGACATTCTAATATATACTCAGCTAAATCAAAGCCAATAGGGAAGAATGGCCACAAAAAACCCAGGGTACCTTCTTGAAATGTGTGTAGAAAAAGCAGCGAGAACAAAACAGGAATTGTCATCTCAAGAAATTAGCCTTGCTACCTGGACAAATGTGATAAAAAAAAAAAAAAAAAAAAAGTCAACTTCTTCTATATCCACAAGGAAGACAGAAAAATCACTTTAAAGTAAATTTTATCATTGTAGGGCCATTCTACACCCATTATATGAGTGAAACACCCATTATATGAGTGAAGAGAGTAATATAATTATTACTTCCCTGTGACTTTGGTGTGCTTCCATAATCATGATTATTCATGGGGGAGGGGGTAAGAAAATCTTTAAAAGGAACAAAGAGGTCTATTTTGAGGGAAGTGCTTGAGATCTCAATCACTTCTCTAGGAGATTCTCAATTAAGAACATTTATTAAAAAATGTGGTCCTGCCTAATTAGTGCTGCTACGAAAGGACTCCAAAATCCCTACAGCGAATAACCATGAGGGAAGGAGTCTGTGCTTATGACCAAGGCTCAGCATCACAGACAAGCAATTCAGGGGGAAAGGTCAGTTCAAAACCACATGGTATTAACCCAGTCAACTGGAAACAGAAACTGAGCTTGAAGGTGAACAAAGTGCACTCTTTCAAGGAAGGCATCACCAAAGTATAGCTATATTAGACTTTGAAGTAACAATGTTTGGCAATGACATTGTGCTTTAACAACCAAAGGGAGGTAATCAGATTTCATAGTTTAGACATATTCCCTTGATCTACATGAATGATCCTAGCAAAATCAGAAAACAAATAAACAAAACATGTGGGGACTTGCATAATTGATTAGAACAAATTATAAACATGTGGGCATATTTTCCCCCAAATGGCGAAAATGATGCTGTTTAGACATGTCTCTATCTCCAAACAGACTGAATACTTTGAAGTCTAGATTGAATTTTCTTTTTCTTTGTAATCTCAGTATTAAAAAGAAAATTCAAAAACATTATTGAAAGAACAAATGATTACTTTCCATTTTAATACCCTATATGAGATAGAAAATATATATCACCTTATCTTATTTAGCCAAAAGTCCTATCATTCAATGTTGAGAGTTTTCAAAAACGTATTCATTCCAGAAACCAGATCCTACTGATTTTTCCTTTCTCCTACCCTTTGTATCTTGCCTATTCTAATTCTAAGAATCTGTTTGGCTGAGCAAAAAAAATACTGTAGCGTATTCAGTCTGGCTTTTTTCTCCCCATGTTATCAGAGTATCAACTTTAAAAATCAGATAACGTGGGTTTTATTAAAATATTCATATGTACAACTAATGAGGTTTTCTGCTGAATATTTAACAGAAAAAGAGGAAATTTGTGTTTTACCCAAATTGTGTCAGTATATAAAGAGGGAAAAGACATTTTATTGTAGAAGAGTGCTCTGTATTAGTCCCCAGTTCAGTTCTCTTCTGTCATGTGTTAAAGCAGATTTTGAGGATTCTGGTTCCCATAGACATCTTTCATCCATGGGCTCCCGGTAGCACTCACTTGTGTTCTACTTTGACTGAAAGATCATTTATGAGCAGCCAATTCAAAGCAGAGCATCAGTTCTCTCACTGCCTGAGACACATTGATCTTTGGGGAGGGAGTGACACAATAGTGAACAAAGGTAAGCAGGCTCCAAAATAGAAATACATCACCCCCATGAAACACACAGAAAAACATAGACACCATGTGGGATATCTATAAATCAGAAAGGAAATTCTTTACAAGCCTCTTCCCGCCTGTCAATATCTATCACCCAAAGAACCAGAAAAGCCTTAGGCAAGCAACAATTACTTTAGACTCAGCAGGATGGCAGGTTCACTGATACCACTGGAACTGATCCCATCTGAATATTATGTATGTCTTCCTTCCAACTACCTGATATAAGTGTCTGTCTCTCACCACCTCTCTGTTCAGATATAGAATAAAAAATGGTCAAGGTTTTAAATTACTGTTGAGTAACACTTAGTCTTTTCAAAAGAAGATTGGTCAAAGCTCCAATGATTTAGCCTGACTTACAGTTTTACAAATAATAGGAGACTCTGGGTTCACCAAATCAAGAAACACATTTAGTATATCCTGATGTAAAGTGTGCCAACACTTTCCTTCAGTACTTAGAATTTCTAAGTTCCTAGTTAATCTATTGACTATTACCAAACCCATGTCAACCCTAGGATATGGGAGATACTTGGGATGTCATCTATTATATTTTGGCTTTCAGAGAAATAGAGCATAATTCAATTAATGTTACCTATTTTGAAAATAAATACATTTGCTACTGTTATCTTTTTTCAGAACCATCTCCTACTGTTTCTTACCTTATGCATGGCTTTCCCTTGCTAAAGCGCCATTTCAGTTACAGTCGACTTCTGAGCAGGACTGCCCATTTTGATACAGCAAAAACATCATATTGAAGTTTCAGTGGGAGGGAATAATCAGCTACCTCTTTCTCATAATTATTACATTCACACCATTAATTTTCTATTTCCAGAAAAAATTATCTTTGATGCTTCTATGGGGAGATACCATACTTTTCCCCTTCCTTGTCACAATTTATCTACCTGACAGATTTTATCAAGGACTTCAAAACTGAATCAGAGTCATCTTCTCCTTGGCATAATTCTAGATGCTGGTAATGTCCTGTGCACATCATTTATTCAATACCTTAACATATCTTTGATCTCCTAAACTCTAGGGAGATTCTTCACACTCTGTTTAATCATCTACTCAGAGACCACAAGAGGTGGGCATTTTTCCTTATCTGACCCATTCTCTTTAAACTGGTCAAGGTTTAAAGAGAAATATTTACCTTCCAACCATAAATTGCCAGGGGTTAAAGCAAACAGGAAAGAGGAAGACTTACTCTGGTTGAGGACACAGGGACAGGAGTCTGGAGAAAATCATGTCTAAATTTAACTTTAAAGGAAAAGCAGGTAAAGATTGGTAGGTGATGAGGGAGGTAGGAGGCGCCAAGAAATGATAATAAATAATAAATGATAATAGATAAGAAGGAATTCTACTTAATTCAGATTCGTACTAATGGGAAAGAGATAAAAAAAAAGTATTAAAAAAATAAACTGGTTGTGGATTAACTCTATGATGTTTAGTGAGGCTGGGAATGATAATAAAGATCAAAGGATAATATAGGATAACATATTTCATAGATTAATATTAATAAAATAGCCATTTTATTAGGATAGTTTTCAAATTAACCTCTCTAAAGGATTTGATCATATGTCTTACTAAGGAATTTTAATCTTATTTATGGGCAATGCAGAGTTGTTGAGCAGAAAATAATATTCTGGTGGTGATATACACCTATTTGAATAATATTCATGATTTTCTTATATTCTGAAAAATTATAAGCCTTCATAGCTTTGAATATTTTCCACCATCTCTTTATTTTCTATTACTTTGGTTCTTGTTAGACATATTTTGGAAATTTTGGAAATTTTTTTCTTCTGTCTCTTAATTTCTTTTTTGTATTTTCCACTTCTGTATTTCTCTGTGCTAAGTGATTTCTTCAAATATACCTTGAAATTCACTATTTCTTTTTACTATTACTAGTCCATTGCTTAATTTTAAATTTAATTTTTTAATTAATTTTAAATTTAATTTTAAATTTAAATTTAATTTTAAATTTCACTGAGTATATTTTTTATGTTTAGAAATACTGTTTGGGTACTTTCACTTATGCTGGATTATTTTCATAATGTTTTATTATTATATCAATTCTATTACTTTTACTTAACAATTTAAACATACTTGTTCTGATTTCTTCTTATTTCTTTATTCCTAGAGTATAATTTTCTTTTTTTTTTTGGCACATTTTTTCTCACAATATTAATCTTTTCTATATTGCTTATAATTTTTTTTCTTTGAGCTCATTTTCAAAATAAACTGCCTCCTGCCTGTGCTGAACATAGGTGTAGTCCTGCTGTGCTATAAGTAAAGACTTCACTCTGGGATCATCTGCTTGTAACTTTCACTAGAGTCTTTCAGGGTTCAATTTTTACTTTATTATTTCTGGATTTCTTAAATTCCAAGGTTTGTAGAACAATTTAAGGCTCACAACCACAAGTGGGGCTGTTTAGGGACCCAGTATATCACAATCATACCGCTTATAACCCATGTTGAAAATAGGCAACCTACTTTGATGTGTTGACCTTTGGGAGCCTTATTTTCCTTCAGTTCCTAGAGACCAGTCCCAACAACTTTATCTCCTGTGTGACATCATCCTTTCATAGCTATCTCTTTTCTACCATAAATTCCATTTTTGCATCAGTGGAATCTTCAGATTATTAAAAAAATCTATATTCACAGATTAAAAAAATTTAGGCCCAATATATCCACATATTTATTTTATGTATCAAATTAAGGGATATATGTGTATTATATTTCTAGTTATAAGTCTACTTAAAATATCATTCACGAGGCACCTGGGTGGCTCAGTCAGTTAAATGTCTGCCTTCTGTTCTGATCATGACCCCAGGGTACTAGGATTGAGCCCTACATTGGGCTCCCTGCTCCATGGGAAGCCTGCTTCTCCCGCTCCCTCTGCCTGCTGTTCTCCCTGCTTGTGCATACTCTCTCTCTCTCTGACAAATAAATAGATAAAATCTTTAAAAAATATATAATTCCTTCTATTGTTATTGTTTTTTAAAAAGTTCTCTTTACGTTGAATTTTGGAAAATAAAGAAATAGCCCTAAAATTTTCTACAAGACTCATAAATATGTATTGATTCTTTTTTTCTTTTTTTTCATTAATGCATTTTTTGTTTCAGGGGTACAAATATGTATGATTCTTAAGTATTTTATAAAGTTATAATGAAATATAACTTATATTTCATAGATTAATATTAATAAAATAACTATTGTGTTAGGATAGTTTTCAAATTAACCTGTCTAAAGGATTAAAATATAAGAAGAGAAATATCATTAACTTATTTAAGATTCCATCAAGTCAAAATTTGAAAGACATCCTCAACTGTGCTCTTTTGTCCAATGTCCTTCCATCAGAAAGGCCAAGTGATATTAAATGGAGTTAGACTGGTATCCATCATGGATTTTATGATAAACCTGATAGTCTTTATAACAGTCATGTTGATGTATTTCTCCTGATAAAGGGGTCTCACTCAAACTCAGAAGCCCTAAAATAAATATTCTATAATCATTCTGTATGTGCTAAGTTCTGTGTAATTTAAAAGGTGTCTTTAGATATCTGGAAGTCAATCAACAAAGAACATAATAACCCAATAGTATGCCTTTCTAGGGCTGTTATGACAGATAGACTTAAAATATTCAAAGAAAACCATAGTTCAGACTCTTACTGGAATTTTATACACTATTTTTATCATCCCAAACCATGCAATAAA
Source organism: Lontra canadensis (assembly GCF_010015895.1). Taxonomy (NCBI): domain Eukaryota; kingdom Metazoa; phylum Chordata; class Mammalia; order Carnivora; family Mustelidae; genus Lontra; species Lontra canadensis. Next base: position 21,096,411 of record NW_022631008.1, read on the forward strand.
TCATTCTTTGAGGCTTGGTATTCATGTGAATACTTATGTACCTGGGCATTCCTTTAAAAATTTATTCTTGCTTTCTTCATAAATTTCACACCTGGTCCACCCAATATTGTACATGAGAGGTAAGCTAATTAAAGACACAATTTTAAAACAAATCATCACTGTTATTTGCTGTTAAACAAATTTCTAACAATAACAATAGATATTTGTATAGTAGTCATAAATCTGTTAATAAAGGAAAGCCTTTTTTTTTAACAGATTGCAAACTAATACGTATTGGAGGGTTAGTAAAATTGGAAAATCACTAATTTGCAACACCCAGTGAAGTAATTGAACAGGACAAGGATCATCAACTGATGCAAAAACTATTAGGTAAAATATATAGGATATTCTCAGGGTACAAAAGCATCACACTGCAAATAACTTGTTAATTACAAAGAGGAAAAATCTACTCCAGAAAAGACTAGTCTGGTGATTACTACCTTCCAGCTGTTAAATATAGCATCACTAATAATTAGGGATCACCTGACATTAGGCATTTTCTGATGTAATACAAAAGAAAATTGTGGCTTTGCCTTTGAAATATTCTTGCATAAAACATTTAACCTAAATTGGATCAAGTCACAGACCTAATTTTCAATACGGAAGAAATATAGGGAATAGAACTCCATAAGGAAATAATAGGCAAATTCAGAATGTGTGGTGCTATTGACATTTTTTCTTCAAAAAGAAAGTGCCAGTGGAGAAATAAACATTTAGAGACCATTCTAGATTAAAAGAGATTAAGGGAGGTATAACCAAAATCCTTGCTAGGAAATTTGATTGGTTAGAAAAAGCAAATATAAAAGATATACTGGGGATACCAAGGAAATTAGTATACAGTCCAGAGACTGTATCATTCTGTATGTGTGCCAGGACATGAGAAAATTGGAAAGCACGCATCTACCCTACACAACCATCTCGCTTGCTATATGGGGCTGACTGCCCGTCCTTAGAATTCTCATTTCTTATTAAGGCCTAAAAATTAAATAGAGAAGTGAAAATTTAAATGTTAATGAAAATGACTAAATATACTATAAAAAATAAAAAATAGATGAGGAAATTTTTCATTTTAAAATAGAACATAAATCAGGGAATTTTTTTTAAATCTTTGTTTTTCAATGATTAGTAAGTAGCATGTCCTTTGGTGACTAAAAAGGATAGAAAAGGGTAAATGTCAAAGAGCATATTTATTAAATCTTTTCCTATCCTTCAGTCATTTGCTTATTTTTTTTTCTGAACAAACCACGATCACTGACTAGTTTTTATAGTTCCAGAGATATACAATCAGAAACTGTGCCAAAAAGAGTTGATATAGCAGGCTTGAGATTGCTCTCCTCTGGCAGACTCCTTACAAGGCTTGGGTATTCCCCACTCTACCCTCGCTAGTAAGAGTAGCTTACTGGGCTTCCTGGTTGGCTCAGCCGGTTAAGCAACCTAACTATCAGTTTCAGCTCAGGTCATGATCTCATGGTCCTGAGATCAAGCATGGCATCGGGTTCAGTGCTCAGCGTAGAGTCTGCTTGTCCCTCTCCCTCTGCTCTTCCTACCTCCTTCCCTCTCTTTCTCTCTCAGAAATAAATAAAATCTTTAAATTAAAAAGAAAGAAAGAAAAGCAAGAAAGCAAGAAAGAACGAAAGAAAAAGAGTAGCTTACTGTGCCTAGGCTGTCGGTGCTAACATTGTGGTTTGTGCTGAACATATTCCTTCTGGGAATCTGGATTTGGGTATATGCTCTGCATGGGATGCCTGTGTGACCTGCTGCCAATGAAAAACCTGGCCACTGAGTCTCTGCTGGGTTTCCCTTGAAGATTACACTTCACACAGATGATCACAATTTGTAGCTAAAAGAAGTAGTATGTATTGCATGACCCCATGGGAGAGGACTCACGGAAGTTTGCACTAACTTTCCTCTCGACCTTCCATCATGTGTCTTTTCCTTTACTGACTTTGCTTTTTATCTTTTGCTGTAATAAATCCTCGTCATGAATATGACTGTATGCTGAGTCCTGAGTCTTCCTAGCCACTCACTGAAGCTGGGATGGCCTTACTCCCCATATACGACCATATGCATGACATACTTTTAAACACTGGTAGGACAACATGTATACACTGTTGAGTCTTTTTTACATAGTATGTTTTGAACATTTCTCTTATTCCTCTAGGACCAGTTTATCGTTCTTAACAGCTCAATAGTAGTTCACTATACGAATGTTATCATAATTTGATTAGCCCTTTATTAGGGACATTTGTTGTGTCCAGCCTTTTACTATTTTAAAAAAAAAAAAACTCTCGAATGAAAATCTTTGTAAATTGTTCACTTCTCCTTTGTAAGAGTAGATACATCTATTTGAAGAAAACCAATAGGCATTGCCAGGTCAAAGGTGATACACATGTTTTAATTTTAATTGTTATTTACAATTATGCTTCTTATAAATCAGTTCATTTTACCTACACTTTTGTATGAAATTGTTTCTCTTAGACTTTGCCAGCACTGTGGTTTATTTTAAAAAGTTGATCGCTAATCTGAAAAGTGGGAAAAGATATTGTAGTTTCAACAAACATTTCTCTTATTGAGGCTGAGCATCTTTTTACAAGAACCATTTGCACTTTTTTCTGATAACTATCTTAGGCTTGGTTTATTTTTCTATTATATATTTGGCATTTTTCTCCCCAATTTGTAGTAGTTCTTTATACATTAAGGAAATTAGCACATTTTGTACGATGTGAATTGCAAGTATTTTCCCCGAGGTTGTTGTTTATCTATTGCCCTTGTTTATGTCAAGTTTTAAGGCAGAAATATTTTATGATTATATAAATTTTTGTGACTTTTTAGATTTGTGTCAAAATGGGATTTTCCTCAATGTAAGTAAAACATTTATCTTCCAGACTTTCTGCCTGAAACATGAAAACATGAATGCAAACAAAATAAAATAAAATAATAAAATGTAGAAAGTATATTTAAAAGAAAAAACTAAAACTTCCTAAATTCTATTTCAAGTGAAGATGAATGGGCAGGTTTACATCACATCTGTTCCATCCCTTCCTGATCTACCATTAAGAACATTAACATCTCAAGTGGCACTTTCTAAGGACACCATATTTCAGTTTCTTTGACACTAGTGTATAAATAAATCTTAATTTTGGGCTCTAGTTGACATTTCAACTGGCTTTTATAAATTACTTAAATTCTTTTACTAGGGAATTTGATTTAAAAGCTTTTAAAAGAAGCTGATGGACAGGATGTAACAATGGCCAACCTCTATATTCACTATAGATTTTAGACATGCATATCTTAAATCTCTCAATATTTATCTGACTATTGTCTTGTAGGAATTGCATTTAAGAAAAAGAAAACTTGGTGCATAAACTATCTTTTTATGAAGTTTATAACTTATCTACAAATTTCACATTAAAACACAAAATAATTTTGTTCTAATAAATTGACTATTTTCCTCCCCTCCCTTCTCTGCTTCCTTTCTTTTCTCCATCTATCCACCCCATCCAGCCATCCTTTCCTTCCCAATATTTACTTAATCTTAATAAGAGTTAATCTAAGTACTGAATTTATGTTGAGATCTGTGCTGATTGGTTACATGAAGACCATGTAAAGTGGAGTGCACTTAAAGTCTCATTTTACAGATGAGGAAACTGAGGCTTGAAATTGTTAAATAATTTGACCAAATCACAAAATTAGAAGGATTGGGACTGAATTCCAGTTCAGTGTGTAACTCTTAACTTTGTTTCCTGACATATTTAAATGTAAATCATCTGACTATATTTTGGCTTTTTGTTTTTTTCACATATGTAAATCTTGCCCCTTTCATTACTACATACCAGCAGAAACAAAATAACCTACAAATTTATAAAAAACCAAAAGGGAGGGTGCCTGGTGGCTTAGTTGGTTAAGTGGCTGCCTTCAGCTCAGGTCATGATCCCAGAATCTTGACATCGAGTCCCACAGTGGGCTCCCTGCTCAGTGGGAAGCCTGCTTCTCCCTCTCCCCCTGCCTGCTGCTCCCCCTGCTTGTGCTCTCTCTCTCTTGCTTGCTTTCTCTCCCTGTCAAATAAACCAATGAAATCTTAAAAATGGGGGGGAGGGTATATTACCAACATAACCCCCAAATACTATCCCTCATGTGAAATGAGCCTTCAGTTTAGTCTATATTCTTCCCAAACAGTCATAAGTTAGTGAAATAATTTGTTCATAGGCGAATAGTTTCCTATCTCCCTTACCATTAAAATATAATGTCCTATCTACTCCAGACAGGATTAGGTCCTTATTAAAGGCTGACACAATTGGGCTGGCTGGCCTGAATTCCCAAGTGTCGGCACTTTAGCTTAGAGTGCCATCTTGACTATTTAAAAATTTTTCCTCTGTCCTTTTGAACTTTCTATGTTCCCTTCCTTCACTTATCAAAAATACCTCTTTCTAATCCTATTTTTTTCTTTCCTCCAACCTTTATTTTTTCTAAATTGCTTTTCCTTGGTTCTCTAACCTTGATGAGTTAACCAATGCCTTAGCTTTCACCACAGTCCTTGGTGGCTTTCCCTCCACTCTCCCAACTTCATTATTTTATCTAACTTCCCTGTGACAATACCCAGCTTTATTAAATTTGTATTCACCTAAGAGAACATGAATCCCGAGTTCTTATACAGTAGTATGCCAAGTTGCTCCCCTCACAACCAGAGCTTAGAAAGGAAACAAACATATTGACACTTATTACATATTAGGCATTTTATATGAATTACTGGCCTAAGACCTTAAGACCTAAACCTGAAACTCAGACATCATAAGTAGCACATCCATAACCACACAGCTAAAATAGGACCTTGCCAGACACACTGCTTCTTTTGTGGAATTCCAAGTACTGAATTTTTTGTTTTACTCCTAACTGTACAAGTCCTTTGGCCATTTATTTGTATTAATTTTTAACACTGGAAAACTCAAAATATTTTTTATTGCTCTTTTTTCCTTGTTCATCTTTGAACATAGGGCATGAACAATTTTATAGATTTGTTCAATATTGTCTTTCTCATTGATACAGTTTTCTTACATGTCTGAGACTGTATTATAGGAATTCTGTAGCTCCTCACATTTATATGTACAGACACTCATACTGGACTCTCCATTTCCTAACCATGTGTATCTTAAGTATCAGCATGCGCCCTTCATACATTCAAGGTTCAAACTGAGGTTTATTCCTAAAGTGTCTATTTTATTTCCCAGTGTTATTATGTGAGATTTCACAAGGTACAAATGATCCAAATAGCTTCAACAAGCATGAAGCAATGCCATACTTAAGCTAATTTTTGAATATGCAATTATACAAAAAGAAAATTGGGATTTTTATGACTATCATTATTCTATTATAAATGCAAATATATATATGCATATATATAAATATATATGAATTTTAAAAATTGATAAGGTTAGAATCTTGGTATCCTAAAATAAAAAATCTTTATTTAATATGCAGGTAGAATGACTCATTAGCCATACCCTAAAATTTCTTAAAGATTATCATATAAATCCTGGTTAATAAAATTCAGATTTTTAATTCTATTAACCACACTGTAACACCATTTAAATTGTCAGAAATCACTATGATTAATGCATTATGCCAAATAGAAGCCTTTTTTTTTTTTTGAGAAGTTGCTCCAACCTCCTCCCTAATAGTTGGCAAGAGTCTATGTCATTACAATAGTCTCGACCATGGATAACATGGTTTTCATTTAAACAAAAGCAGCCTTTATTGTGTTTTCCCTTTTTAATTCAAAATACTATCACTTTATATGGAGTGTTGTCTTTTTGGTTTGGTCTTACCCTCTAATAGCTATAGTAACGTGAAACAACAAATTGAATCTTCAAACAAGTGCCATAGATTCATCTTTACACTTTTATAATTTTTATTTTAACTCACTCATCTATAAAATGAATTCTTGGACTAGATGATTTCTAAAATTCTCCCAGCTTGAACATTCCACGTGCCTCAAGTTGATGGAAAACAGTGTACTGCCCAAGCATAGAAAACAATTTTCAGGCTCAAATACATGTTTCCAAAATTTCAAGCCCAACAGTTATTGCCATAAAATTTTGCACAGTTTTACATCTTATTACTTGATTAAAAGGTACTTCCATTTCAAAATGCAACAAACTATCATTGTAAATGCCTTTTTTACAAGCTTGCAGTTATGCCCAGAAAAGTAGGATCTACTCTAATCAAGAGTTAAAATTTAAGAAAGCTTAAAAGAGCTGCTGAAGTTGCCTTGTATCAATCACACATCTGCCTTTCAATCTTCCCTGACAGCTTCCTTCCCTTCTCCTTCCCTCACATCCTCCATTGAAGTAATGTGTCATTTATTCCAAGGGAAAACTCCGGCGGGTGTTTCAGAATTTCATTTGGGGTTTACAGCTCACTCCTTTTGTTTACTACATTCTTTAATGTATTCCTTTGCAGATGGTAAAAGCAAAGTAATTAAGGAATACAGCTTTATTACTGATTATGGATTTGATATTTATGACCAGAAGGTAATTTATAATCTTTGATTCTAAATACCATTATCCAAAACAAATGTTTTATTTACACGTTCAAAGGCACAGTAACAAGATATTAAGGTGCACTGAATGAAAACAAAAAGAGACTTGTAAATTTTTGACAATGGTCCTTAAATACTCATATATCTAAGTTCTTAAATAAAACATGTAAAGTCATAAGACTTTTCATTTCTTCTTTGTTTCAAGGCACTTTCAAGACAATTCAAAGAGAAGAAAGAGCACATTATCACCAAGAGCCACTTAGGGTCTGTTCACACGTTGTGTTGCCCATTCCATGGGTTTAGACAAAAGTATAATGACACGTACCTACTATTATAGTATTATACAGAGTAGCTTCGATGCCCTGAAAATCTATGCTCCATCATTCATCCCTTCCTTCCCCCTAACCCCTGGCGACCACTTACTTTTTATTATCTCCACAGTTTTGCCTTTTTCAGAATGTCAGGGAGTTGGAATCATATAGTAGATAACTCTTTTCAGATTGGTTTCTTTCACTTAATAATATACATTTAAGTTTCCTTCATGTCTTTTCATAGAGGGTCATTTTTTAAATGTTTTTATAAACGCAAGAATACCATTCAGAAGATCACAAGGACAGCGTAATAAGAAGAATTTGGGGAACTGCCTGAAGGAACAGTGGCTTTATCTCTCACTTCAGGATAAGCACTAATGAGTAGAACAGCAGACAGAATTACCCACATTCTTAAATTGTTTTATTTTTCTTGTTAGAATTTTTGTTTGTTTTACTTTTAAATATTTTATTATTTTTGCCAAACTCTTACATTCAAAATTTTGTAAACTTGGCGCACAGTATTATGAATGTACTCGGTGGTTATGGTTTTTTATTGTCTCAATAGAATTGTATTACATGGCAATATGAACAAAAAAAATAGAAGAGATCTGTGCAAGAAGATTCTCCCTTCTGTATATGGTTCAGAAAATAATGAGCTGGGGGTGAAGTAACCTTGAAAGGTTATTTCCATTTGCTCCCTCCACTGAGGTGGATATTTATTGTACAGCAGCTCACAAAGTTACAGTGGATGCAGAGGATGGGTTTCCACAGGCACTCTGGCATTCTAGTAATCCATAGCACCAGGATTTTCATTTATCATGATACAAGAGATATTATGCTTCCTTCTAATATGATAATAAACAGCAAGTGGCAATTGTATTGACATCAGAAAGACATTAAGAATTTTTTGGGTGTGTGGAAATGCCTGCCCCATCTAAAGAGGGCAACTACCCAACACTTGCAGATTTTCGCTATGAAGATGAACATAGCATTCTCAGGTCTTTTCTTTTTTTAAAGATTTTATTTATTTGAGAGAGAGATCACAAGTAGGCAGAGAGGGAGAGAGAGGAGGAAGCAGGCTCCCCACCGAGCAGAGAGCCTGATGCGGGACTCAATCCCAGAACGCTGAGATCATGACCTGAGCGGAAGGCAGAGGCTTAACCCACTGAGCCACCCAGGTGCCCCCATTCTCAGATCTTTTGATGTTGTGCAAGAATTTGGAAATTTCAGACTTTTTGGTAATATCTCTAAATTTCAGAAAGTAATTCTGTGATGGCCAATACTGTTCCAACCAAATAGAGTGCACTTTTAGGCTGAAGGATGCCTAAGTCAATATTGGAAGGTATAAGGTTGTGGCTAATCCAAATCAAATAGTTGAAGAAGAAACCCCAATCCTAAAGCCAGTTCTGATCAAAGGAATGCTTCCCTGAAGAAGCACCACCTGACACAGAGTTTTCCTGCAAAAGGCCATGCCCATAATAACCTGCAAAGTTGAAAACCCTCCCTATTCATATCAAATATAGAGAGTCAATAGTACATACTGAACAATATCTTCCATTTCCCCACACTATGTCTTACTAATATGTATCCAACAGCCAGAGAGCACAAGAATGAGGAAAAACTCAGGAGGTAATGATATACAGAGAGAAGCACCCTAACAATTGCCTGGAAAGGTCAAAGCTTGTGATATGATAAACCAAGTGCAAAGCAAGTTGAGAATGTTAAGTAGTTTTTAAAAACAAGATGTGAAATTTCTTTAAAAAATTAGGAATTTTTTATTAGAAAACATCTTTATTAGAGAAGCCATATAAGCTGAGGGTTGCAGAAGGGGAGGTAGGTGAGGGGATGGGGCAACTGGGTGATGGGCATTAAGGAGGGCACGTGATGTGATAAACACTGGGTGTTATACACAACTGATGAATCACTGAAACTATATGTTGGCTACTTGAATTTAAATCTAAAAAATAAAAAATAATTTTTTTTTAAAGAAAGAAAAGCCATGTAAAAAGCTATCTTTGGCTATAGCTTGTTTCAAGTATGTTTGCAATTCCTTTTTCACCTGCTTTCCCCATATTGCTTCATATTTTCAAATATTTACCATGATATATTGCACATGGTAGATACTATGCTAAATTGATTAGTTGATTTGTCATCTTAAGGACAGAAAAAAAAATACACACTAAATATATTCTTTTCCCATCTCAGTGTAAAATTTTCTACATGAAGATTTACAAGTCCCACAGAAATCAAAAACAAAAAGAAATATATGAATAGGAAACAGCAAAAAAAAAAAGATTATTCTTTTATAGGTTTCTTTTCTATTTTTAAGATTTTATTTCCTTATTTGAGAGAAAGAGAGAGAGAGAGAGCAGGAATGAGCAAGGGGAAGGGCAGAGAGAGAGGGAGAAGCAGACTCCCTGCTGAGGAAGGAGCCCGATCCTCAATCCTGAGACCCTGGGATCATGACCTGAGGTAAAGGCAGACACTGACCCAACTGAGCCACATGGGTGTCCCTCTTTTATTTCTAATGAAAGCTGTCTTGAGTCCAAAACTGGTTTAAAGTTACAGGAGAATGAGCCATAATTTGTCTCAAAAGAGTAGAGAAGAGCAATGAGAAGGAAACATGCGTGGGCAGATCCTAAGTCTTTAAACATGTACATATTTTCTCATACATATGGAAGTGACAAAACAAGTACCAAGATTTCTCTACACACTTCATCTAATTCATCTAACTTCCTCTAATATTAACAGATTGCATAACCATTATACAACTAAGAAAATGAAGATCTTCCATTAATAAAGCTATAGACTACATTCAAATTTCACCTATTTCCAGCTTTTTCTGTGCCAGGATTCAATCCAGTGTCTCACATCTCATTTAGTTGTCATATCTCCCTAGTATCCCGTAAACTTTATACTTCCTCAATCTTCCTTTGTCCTTCACAATGGTGACACTCTGTATGATGTTGTTTGATTTGGGCCTACCTAATGTTTTCTATGCTTAGATTGAGTTTATTCACCTCTAACATAAATAACACAAAATGAAATTGTGTCCTTCTCAATGCTTTACATCAGAGGGTGGCTCATTCTTTTTAACAATTTCTGGTATTACTTTATTTAAAAGTCCACAGGTGAGCATCTTTAATGTCTTTTTCTTTTTATAAGTTCTAAGAACAATGCTACAATAAATATCTTCAAAAAATATATAATGTATCTTATGTGTTAGTATCCCTCCAAGACAAATTCCAAAACATAAGATTTCTGGGACTTTTGGGGAAGATGGCAGAAAAGAAGCATCCTAAGCTCACCTCAATGCATGAATATACCTAGCTAACACCCATATCAGTGTAAATAACTCAGAAATTAACCCCAAAACTGGCATAACAGAATCTCCACAATTACATGTTGAGAAGAGGCCACATGGAAAAATGGTAGGAATCTGGTCAAGAACCAAACTGACCCACAAGACTATCTGAAGTTAGGGAGAGACACTACCAGCATGGAGAAGGGAGAGGAGCAGACCCTACACAAAGCACCATGTAAGGGGGATTCATACTAGGAAGACAAATCTTCATTTGGCTTTAAAAAACAGAGGGGTTTAACTTCCTGAGTTTTTAAAATCAGTGGGGCTTAACACCTAGAATTTCATAAACCAGCAGCCTAGCCTCTGGGAGAGGTAGACGGCAATAGGAAACCGAGTCCCTGCCTTTAAAGAGACAGCACAACAAATAGCCCCACTAAGATAGAGCATATAAGCAGTAGTTTGAAAAATGCCTTGGGCACATGGGAAGATTTATTTGTTATTCTCAGAAGTTGTGCTGGAGAGAAAGGGATCATCAAAAGACTTTTCTAAGACCAAAACAGCTGGCAGGTGCCATTTACCTCTCCCATTCCCCAACCTAGTTACAGGGACACCTGCTGGAATCAGCTCAAACAGTTCACTTAGCTTGTTAACACTGCCCCCTGCAGCCAACCCCATCCGACTTACTCTTGGCATGAGTTCTCTAGAGCAGCTCCAAGTCTCCTCCCACAGCAACAAGTACAGACATTACTAACACCACTTGGCCCTATCTCTTCATTCTCCTGCAAACCACCCCCTCCAACACACCTTCATCATGACTCCATTGAAAGCAGCACCAGAGCATGGCATTGTGTAACTAGCCCCAACAGTGGCCAGTACCACTCCAAAGTGATTCCTGTCATGGGGAGAGGAGAAGATAACCTCACACACTAGTCCAACTGCAGCCCCAGCAGTGGGCTGGTGGCAGAACTCTGGTCTAACGACAGGACTCACCCACCAATGAAGACTTCTCAGGGGGTGGCAGAGGGAGAGTACCATGAGGTTCAGTGTGACCACAACTCTGGTAAACACCCAGTCTGACCTAATTCAAGCTCAAGGTGGCCCCTAACTGACCTATTAACAACACAGGGATCAAACACTTCCCCCAACAGGCAAAGAGAGCCATTGCACATGATTGGACTGAAGTCAAAAGTGGCTGAACCACAATAGTAGGGCACACACAACACACAAAGTTGACGCCCCTGAAGTGGCAAATTCTGGTGAACAGAGAACACTGCAGCACAGGGCACCACAAGGCCCATTCTTCAAAAGGCCACTACTTTCAAGAGCAAGAGATGTTGCTGACTTTCCTAACACATAGAAATAGACAAAATCAAGAAAAATGAGGAGACAGAAGAATATATATCCCAAATGAAAGAACAGGGCAAAATCACAGCAAGAGAGCTAAATGAAACAGAGATAAGTAATATGCCTGATAGGGAATTTAAGGTAATGGTCATAAAGATACTGGACTTGAGAAAAGAGGAGAGAATCCCAGTGACACCTTCAATAAAGAGTTCAAAATATTTTAAAAAATCAGAGATGAAGAACTCAGTAACTGAAATTAAAAATACACTAGAAGAAATAAATAACAGACTAGAGGAAGCAGAAGAATGGATCAGCAACCTGGAAGACAGAGTAGTGGAAAACAATCAATGAACAACAGAGAGAAAAAAGAATAAAAAATGAATATAGATTTAGGGAGTCCAGTGATACCATCAAGCATAATAACATTCACATTATAGGGATCCTGCAAGGAGAAGAGAGAGAAAAGGGGGCAGAAAATTTAACTGAATAATAGCTGAGAACTTCCTGAATTGGGTGAGGGAAACAGATATCCAAATTCAGGAGGCACAGAGATCCTCCAACAAAATTAACCCAAGAAGGTCCACACCAAGATACAAAGTATTAAAATGTCAAAAAGTAGTGATAAAGAGAATTTTTAAAGCAGCAAGAGAAAAGAAAACAGTTACACACAAGGGAAACCTCATAAGGCTATCAGCTGATTTTTCAGCAGAAACACTATAGGCCAGAAGAGAGTGGCATGATATATTCAAAGTGCTGAAAGAAAAAAACCTAAAACCAAGAATACTCTACCCAAAAAGGCTATTACTCAGAGAGATAAAGAGTTTCCCAGACAAACAAAAGTTAAAGGAATTCATCACCACTAAACCAGCCTTACAAGAAATGTTAAAGAGGATTCTTTGAGTGGAAAGGAGAGACCATAAGTGGAAATAAGAAAAGTAATTAGCACAAAAGCAATAAAATTAAGCATCTATAGCTGAAAAGATCAGTCAAGGGACCCAAAGAATAAAGGATGGAAATAAAGTATGACACTATATTCCTAAAATGTGAGCAGGAGGGTAGTAAAAATGTAGTACTTTTAGAATGGGTTCAAAGTTAAGTGACTACCAATTTCATATAGACTGCTACATGCATAAAATGTTATATATACAATTAATGGTAACCTCAAGTCAAAAACTAGTAATAGATATGCAAAAAATAAAGAAAAGGAATCCAAGTATATCACTAAAGAAAACCATTAAACCATGAGAAAGCAAGAAAAGAAAGGAACAGAGAGGAAATACAAAACAACCATAAAACAAGTAATAAAATGGCAATAAATATATACCTATCAACAACTACTTTGCATGTCAATGGACTAAATGACCCATCAAAATACATGGGGTGATTGAATGGATAAAAAAAGCAAGACCCATCTATATGCTGCCTAGAAGAGATTTATTTCGACCTAAACACACATGCAGCTGGAAAGTGAAAGGCTGGAAAAATATTTATCATGCAAAGTGAAGAGAAGTGAATGTGAAGAGAAGTCAAGAGAACAGAAGAGAAGTAATGGAAGTGAAGAGAAGATGGGGGAGCAATACTTACAGTGGACCAACTAGACATCAAAAAAAAAGACTGTAACAAGAGACAAAGTGGGACATTACATAATCATAAAGGCAACAATCAAACAATATGATATAACAATTATAAATACTTATGCAGCCAGCATGGGAGGGCCAAATACATAAAGCAGGTATTAACAAACATAAAGGAAGTAATCAATAGTAAGCTAATAATAGTAGGGAGGTTTAACACACACCTCAATTATATCAATAGATAGTTCAATTCAATCAGAAAATCAATAAGGATGAAGTAGTTATAAATGACACATAGGACTAGATGGGTCTAACATACATATTCAGAATATTCCATCCTGAAACAACAGAATCCCCATTTTTTTCAAATGCACATGGAATATTCTCCAGAATAGGTTACAAATTAGGCCACAAAACAAGCCTCAACAAATTCAAAAAGTTCAAAATCAAACCATGCATCTTTTCTGACCACAAGGTTACAAAACTAGAAGTCTACAGGAATAAATCTGGAAAGACCACAAATACATAGAGTTTAAATAACATGTTACTAAACAATGGATGGGCCAACCAGGAAATAAAAGAAGAAATGAACAAGTACATGGAAACAAATGAAAATGAAAACACAATGGTTTAAAACCTTTGCGATGCAGCAAAAGCTCTTCTAAGAGGGACATTTATAGCAATGCAGGCCTACCTCAAGAAGAAAAACCTCAACTAAACAGCCTAACCTTACACCTAAAGAAGCTAGAAAAAGAACAACAAACAAAACCTAAAACTAGCAGGGGAAAGAAAAGAAAGAAAATAATAAAGTTTAGAGTAGAAATGAATGAAGTTGAAACTAAAAAAGCAATAGAACAGATCAATGAAATCAGAAGCTAGTTCTTTGAAAATAATAAAATTGATAAACCTCTACCTAGACTTATCAAGAAAAAAAGGAGAATGGACCCAATTAAAAAAAAAATCACAAATGAGAAGAGAGATCACAACAAACATCACAGAAATACAAGCAATTATAAGAGAAAATTGTGAAAAACTAGATGCCAACAAATTAGACAACCTAGAAGAAATGGAGAAATTCCTAGAAACATATAACCTACCAAAACTGAAACAGGAAGAAATAGAGAATTGAACTGACCAAAAACCAGCAAAAAAATTGAATAGTAATCAAAAAACTCCCAACAAAAAATGTTCAGGACCAGATAGCATTATAGGCAAATTTTATCAAACATTTAAAGAAGAGCTAATATCTATTCTTCTCAAACTATTCCAAAAAATAGAAAAGGAAAATTTTCTAATTCATTCTATGAGGCCAGCATTACCCTGATACCAAAACCAGATAAAAACACAACAACAACAACAACAAAAAAGAACTAGAAGTAAAACTACTCAAGAAAACACTAGCAAACCAAGTCCAACAATACATTTAAAAAGATTATCACAATCAAGTGTAATTAATTCCTGGGTTGCAAGGGTGATTCCATATTCACAAATCAATCAATGTGATATATTACATCAATAAAAGAAAGGATAAGAGCCATATGGTCATTTCATTAGATGCAGAAAAAGCATTTGACAAAATACAGCATTCATTCAGGATTTAAAAAACCCTCAGTGAAGTAGGGAAAGAAGGAATATACCTAAACGTAATAAAGGCCATATATGAGAAAATGCTGGTTAACATCATCATTAATGGAGAAAAACTGAGATCTTCTCCCCTAAGGCCAGGAACAAGATAAGGATGTCCACTCTCTCCACTTTTATTCAACACAGTACTGGAAGTCCTAGCTATAACAATCAGACAACAAAAAGAAAAAAAAGTCATCCAAATTTACAAGGAAGAAGTAAAACACTATTTGTAGGTGACATGATACTCTATATAGAAAACCCAAAAACTCTACCAAAAAACTGTTAGAACTGATGAATTCAGTAGAGTCACAGGATACAAAATCAACATGCAGAAATCTGTTGCATTTTTATACACCAATACTGAAGCAGAAGAAAGAAATCAAGGAATTGGTAACATTTATAATTGTAACAAAAATAGTAAGTTACCTAGAAAGAAACCTAACCAAAGAGGTGAAAGACTTATACTCTGAAAACTATAAAACACTGAAGAAAGAAATTGAGATGACACAAATAAGTGGAAAGACATTCCATGCTCATGGATTAGAAGAACAAATATTGTTCAAATGTCTATACTACCCCAACCAATCTACACATTTAATGCAATCCCTATCAAAATACCAATCGCGTTTTTCACAGAAGTAGAACAAATGATTCTAAAATTTGTATGGTACTAAAAAGGACCCCAAATAGCCAAAGCAATCTTGCAAAAGAGAAGCAAAGTTGGAGGCATCACAATTCCAGAGTTCAAGTTATATTACAATGCTATAGTAATCAAAACAGTATGGTATTGGCACAAAAATGGACACAACAGATCAATGGAACAGAGTAGAAAACCAACAAATAAACCCACAAATATATCATCAATTAATCTTCAACAAAGCAGGGAAGAATATACAAGTGGAGAAAGGAAGTCTCTTCAAGAAGTTGTGTTAGGAAAACTGGACAGCTACATGCAAAAGAATGAAACTGGATCACTTTCTTATACCACATACAAAAATAAATTCAAAATGGATTAAAGGGGCACCTGGGTGGCTCAGTGGGTTAAGCCTCTGCCTTCAGCTTGGGTCATGATCTCAGGGTTCTGGGATCGAGCCCTGCATCGGGCTCTCTGCTTAGCGGGGAGCCTTCTTCCCCCCTCTCTCTCTGCCTGCCTCTCTGCCTACTTGTGATCTCTCTCTCTGTCAAACAAAAAAATAAAATCTTTTAAAAAATGGATTAAAAAAATGGATTAAAGAACTATATGGGAGATCTGAAACCATAAAAATCCTAAAAGAGAACATAGGCAGTAATTTCTTTGACATCGACCATACAAACTTCTTTCAAGAAATGTCTTCTGAGGCAAGGAACACAAAAGCAAAAATAAGCTGTTGGGACTTCACCAAAACAAAAATCTTCTGCAAAGCAAAGGAAACAATCAACAAAACTACAAGGCAAATTATTTATATAACATATATAATATTATTATTATATATAATTATATATAATAAATATAAGATATTTATTTGCAAATGACATATCTGAGAAAGGGTCAGTATCCAAAATATATAAAGAACTTATTCAACACCCAAAAAACATAATCCAGTTAAAAAATGGGCAGACCACGGGAATAGACATTTCTTCAAAGAAGACAAACAGATGGCTAACAGACAAGTGAAAAGAAGATCAACATCACTTATCATCAAGGATATGCAAATCAAAACTACAATGAGATATCAACTCATACCTATCAGAATAGCTAAATCAAAAACTCAAGAAACAACTGGTGTTGATAAGGATATGGAGAAAAAGGAACCTTCTTGCACTCTGAGTGGGAATGCAAACTGGTGCAATCACTGTGGAAAATAGTATGGAGGTTCCTCAAAAAGTTAAAAATAGAGCTACCCCTGATCCAGTCATCCCACCACTGGGTATTTGCCCTAAGAATAAACAAACACTAGTTAAAGGGATACACCCACCCTATGTTTATAGGAGCATCATTTACAATAACCAAGATATAAAAGCTGCCCAAATATCCATGGATTAGTGAATGGATAAAGAAGATGTGGTACACACACACACACACACACACACACACAATGGAGTGCTATTCAGCCCTAAAAAAGAATGAAATCTTGCCATTTACTATGATCTGGATGAAACCAGAGAGTATAATGTTAAGTGAAATAAGTCAGTCAGAGAAAGACTAATCATGTGATTTTTACTCTCATGCGGAATTTAAGAAAGAAATGAGCAAAGGGGTGAAAGGGGGTGGGGGCAAACAAAGAAACAGACTTTTAACTTTTAGATGGGGGGAGTGGGTGAAATAGGTGAAGGGTGAACAGTACACTAACTTGATGAGCATTGACAATAGAATTAATTTTTTTAATTAAAAAAAAGAACTGCGGGAGGGGGGGAAACATAGGCCTTCTGGATCAAGTAGAATTTCTGGGCTGTTTGACAGGTATTGCTTAATTGTTCCCCATAAATCTAGTACTATTTTACAGTTTCATGGGCAGTGTTTTCCCCACCAATGTGAAATAATCCATCCTTTGCCCCCAATTTGAAATGTGGCTAGTTTTTATCCTACATTATATTGCACTCGGTTTTTATCTTCCTTTATATATTGTCAAATTATTGAGGAATGAATATGTGTCTCTCAGTGTTTCTGAAACAATATATTCCACATCAGAATACAGTTAATATTCATTGGATGGACGAGTAAACCGGGCCAACATTAGACTTTAATCCAGGTTACTTCGCTCTAGATGCTGGATTACAACAGGTGAACTGCTCTTTCTGAATAAACAACGGATTAGCTATGCAATGAGGAAGAGTGTACCAAGCAGTCATCATTAAACAGATCATTGCTATTTGCAAATAATTTTGAGCACTAGGGTCTCTTTGGGCTGTAAGAATTAAACACAGCTCTTCTCAGATCCCCATATATTCAGGCCTTTTATTTGGTGGAAGGGGTGGTTAGGGAGAGTCTAACTGCTCCAGCAGCTAGAAATGCATTTTATATAGCTTCTCAATGTAATAAGGTATTACATGTAGAAAGAAAATTTAATAAACCTCAGTGAAGTTTCATTATAAAAAAACAAAACAAAACACTGAAATGGTGATACTTTTAAATGATACTCTTTTCGCCAGTAGTTCAGTGGCTTGTTCAAGCAGTCAAGTTATAAGTCTCTGAGAATTTCATCTTGTGTGACCTGCCCTTAATAAGAATGGTTGAATTAGATTTTATGTTCAGAACCACTTGCTAAAGCAGGACTCTCATTCAACACAGGTTCATTGCAAAGCTCTCACACTGTAAAGATTGCTTGAGGGAGCCACATTTCTCTGGGGTGTGCTCTCAGTTTCTCCCATCAACTCAACAGGCCTTGAGGGCAATGGGCTAAGCTTTCCCCTTCCGGCACAGATCAGAACAGTTGTGAACGACTAAGCCCTTTATAAGCCTTAGAAAAGGGGACTAGAAGAAACCCGATTAAACCTAATGTAATTAGTACAGTACAGAATTATACATGAACATTTTCATTTTCAAAAAAAAAAAAAAAAAACCACGACTGAGATTCATTCCAGAACAACAAAGAGGGTAATTGAGGGTAAGAATACCTAGAAATAGCTGTGTCCAGGAGTGTCATCTCAGATGATGCTGATTATTAAATTTTTTCCATATATGCTAGAAGCTTATCTTTGAATATTCAAAGTTATAACTTTAAATGAGTATCTACTTTTTAAGTAATGTTATTTATTTTATGTCAGAAAAAAACCTTGTTGAAGTACACTGTCATCATCATTATTGTTATTTTAAACAGGGAAGGGTTCTCAGCAGTTTTGGCTTGATATGGGGCTTTTAATATATTTAGATATATCTCCCAAAGGTTTTAATTAAATTCAATTGTAACAAATTTTTGGAAGTCTATCACTCCCATTTTTCTTGTCTTCTTTAAATCTGAGGTTACCTGAACAAAGAAAGTAATTTTTAAATGATTGTGATTGTGACTAATATGTATTTCTCCTTGTAATACTGGATACTGATATCTGAAAAAAGAAAGCAGCCTCAACGTATTTTGTCAGATTCCTGGCACTACGCTGTCACAACCAGAGATGACGCTTCGTGGTAAACCCAAATTCACCCTTTATTTTCCTGAAAAGCAGTTTTAGCCTGAATGGTCCAGATTATAGCTTCAACGTTTTAACTTCCTGTAGCTTCTCTACCCACTGACACTCTAATTTAGGAAATATCGTCTCTTCATTCTAGGCCTGAAGTTCACTCCATTGATGGAAAGTTACACATGAAGACATTTTGCTCCTGTCTGAACCAAAATCATGAACTTGAATTAAACGGACAATTTAGTCATTTGGGTTTTAAATATTTGAGAGCTTATAACTACCACTCAAAGCAGGAAAGCTATTTAAACCTCTAAATATAATAATGAGCAATAAACACACACAGTTTGATACTTAATAACCCATATCTACTCGCAATTAAAGTGACTGCATCATAATGAGTTTTGCCTCATAGCTGGGGAACTTTATCTAAATGTATGTCCCCAGTATTTCAGAATAGAGTCAGACTTTTGTTAGAATGCCACTGGAAATTGGAAACCCTACAGGTAGAGTTTATTGTAGAAAATCTACTCATTATTAAATGACCTTCACCATCCGAATCAAAGAGCAGGTCAAGGAGATGTACTGTCTATGTCCATTTTTTGCCTGTCTGAAGGCTGGGCAGCCAATCTGTCCAGAGCCCAGTACAGGAGCTAAATTTGAAAGGCTGTAGACTCTCAATTTATACAAATTCAGAAGAGCACAGATTTCAGTAGACAAGTTCTTGCCTTGATTTTACGCAATTTTATACACTCAAAGAAATAAGTTTTTTCCAGGCTAAGATATGTGCCTTTTGAGGACAAATACTCATTTTGTCTAAAGTATACAAAATACACAGATTGAAGGGAAAAGACGAGGTTATTCCTTGACTATCCATTAAAAAATGAACTCGGGGTGAAGGGTACCAACCCACCCACTTTGAAGGAAGCTCAGCTTTTCTCCCCCAAAGAGTATAAAAGAAGTACTCTCTTGCTTAAATCAAGCCAATCACATGTGTTCCTCCTTTCTGGCTCGGAGCCTCTCTGATACAGAAAAACACTGTAGTGTCTCTGTTCATGTGTGCTGGACTATGGTCTTGCCTACTCTACTCCCTGCAGGAAAGCCTAAGATATACTAGTGCTGCCTATGTAATAGCGGTTTTGATGTGACTGAATGGAAAATCGAGATATTTCAGCCAAGGAAGATATCTGATGATTTTACATAAGACAGAACAAAGCCTGTGTTGCTTTCCACAGAGCAACTATTGTCCATCCAAAACCTTATAGAAAGTTCTTTTAAAAAATTTTCTTACTGGGCATCCCTTTTGTTATAGCTGTTCTACAAACACCTCTGGAAGATGCAAAGAAAAATAACATATCATTTGTGTTTTCAAGATCATAACCAAATAACACATTTCACAAATAGCTATAAGAAAATAGAGGAGAAGTAAAGATAGCTTTTTCACTGAAGTTGATAGACTATTTGAACTTCACCCAAAAGAGTCTTTTATCTTCTGATCCTATAATTCTCCAGCAAGAATATTAAAATAGGATTCCAAATTAAGATAAAACAAAATAATATTCCAAATAAGTCCCATGTGTCTAGGACAAATCTGAAGCTGCATTCTACTCAACTACGTGTCCTTGTTAGAGACCTCAAACTTCATAAAAGATGTTAGTGGTCTCCCCAGCTTAGCTGGTTGTTAAAGCATACTTTTGGCACTGATTCACTGATGCAGAATAGCTGCACTCCAGGCACTTGTCTGGGAATATAACCCTGGACCACTGCAGCAAAACCAAGCAAAACTTGGTAAAGAGAAATCAAAAGAGTAAGTGCCTAAGGGAACTCGCATTAGTTCCAACTCATTTGATTTTAAGTTATAAAACCCTTGTTCTTTCCATTTCTTAAAGGAAACAGGTATTACATGGAAGTCAAAGCACAAGGATGCAATCGGACCTCACAAATGGATTTAGTTGTGTGTCTCATGTGGTTTTGTCTGCATACATGCTTCATCACTCACTGTACCTACAGATCAATTCCTGCTACTTGGTTTCATAGGGCTGGTTAAAGATATCTAATCTTGATAATATATAAGCTTATTTTATAGATTCCACCTCCAGAAAAGAAGCTATCTCCCCTCTCTCTTTCCATCCCAATTTCAAATCCCAAGGGAAAGGATTATGTTTGCTCAAGATGCAGCCTGGTTCATGCCCAACTAATACGTTATAGGGAAGGAATAGGATCTAGGGTAAAGAACAGCTTGGTCCATTTTAAATCAAATTCCTACCCCTGATCCAGCCAACAGCTCAGGACTATGTTTTGCCTGATCACTGCTATGGGCTTACTATTATGTGAATCATGAAGAAAAGAGAACAACCAAAACATATGTGGAGGTATGTGAAATGGAAAGGAAACACATTATGGTCCATGATAGATATTCAGGGCTTCCATTTCTAAAGAAACTCTAAAATGTCATGTTTAAGCAAAAGGCAGCTTACTTGCAAACATCAGCAGTGACCACCTTGAGCAATGAGTCATGGGTGATGCTTTCAGCCTACCATGAAAGCTTTCGTGAAGAACACCTTTAAAAGGCACTCACTCTGAGGATGTACAAAGTCAACAGAGACATTGAGGACCTTGCTTACTATCTCAGGGGGCATGTAAGAACCATCAACAGCATCTCAGTATTAGGACATACATGTTTTTGTTTTATAAACCTTGAGGTATGTGTAAGAAATCATGCTACTCTCTTCACATTTGCTATTGGGAATCCAGAAGTGCTAAGCAAGTTTTTAGATGTTTGTTGTACATTATCTTCCTACATTGACTTGTCCTATTTTTTTTTTACACATGTTATTTGTGCTTATGACCTCTCACTTATTGTAAATCTTTTCCTCCTTGTGATTTCATGTGCATTTTAAAGCTGCTCTTTAGATCTTATTTAATTGTTGTGGCAAAAAAATTAAGTTAAAAAATTCTTCATGCTCATATCTACATCTCAAATAAAATAATTTTTAAATGGCAAAGCTGTGTGGTTTAGTTAAAATAAAAATGCAGAAATTTTCCCAAGGCTTCCTCACCAAGTTTGAAGTTATTTTTCTGGTGTGGTAGTCCTGGGTAGAAATCCTTCCTTTTCCCCATATTTTCTCATGCTCTGTTGTAATTACTGCCCCCTGGGGCTATAAGTCTTCAAGCTTCCTTCCAAAAGTAAACATAGATTTTTTTTTTAATTCTCATACTGTTAGAAATTTTAAAAACATACCAAGAAAGTACAAAATGAAAAGCGGTGCTGTTTTAAGCAGCTTTCAAGAGTCAAGTAAAGAATACTTGCCCATGTTTTACTCCACAGAGAGGCATATCTTTGATTCTCCTCTGAAATACTGACTCCACTTAAACTCCTTCACCCCAACCCTATGCCAGCTTACTGTTGAAATACAAGTCGTTCAGTAAGTTTTCATCATAGCCTGGGTAGCAGAATAGAAGCTCATATACTTGGAAGTGCTGCCTTTTATCAGGAGCTTTACAGTTAACTTGTATTCCTAGCTCTTGAAAGAGACAAGATTTACTTGGACAAAGTGATCCCTGTGACATCTCTAATTGAACCGTGGCCTCACAGCTTGCCATTCTGGCTTGTCATGGTCAAGTGCCGCTTTACTAAAAAACACCCTGGCACAACTGGACAAAACATTTGCTTTCTCATCAACATAACTTTGACCTGCTAGAATCTATAAAAAATGTTAAAACAGTGATATATTGGCAGTTTAATAGATAAGCAGTTTCTCTGGAAACTCTATTCCAAATTCTCTTTTCAGAAATTTATGGAGACAGTGTTCCAGATTGCTAGCAGAGCAGTACTAGGAGTTATTTACTAAAGTAAGGGTAAGTGAACTTTGACAGGGACTCACTCTTGGTATTTTGATCAATCATCTTTTTTTTCCCCATTCTCTCTATAAACATATATTAAGCATGTACCATGCAACAAACACTGGAGTTGCAAAGGTTAACAAGACACAACTTTCTTGTCCTGGCAACTTGGAGCCCAGTATAGGAGACAGAAATGTAAATAATTAAGTTATGTCTTAATATAGATGAGGGGAAAAAAAAATAAAACTGTAGCAAAGTACTCTTATAGCATGTTAACAGGGCAAAGGAGCCAATTTGGAGTAACATTTTAAAAAGAAACCGTCCCCTGAGCTGAATTTTAAGATAGGCAATTAGAACTTTGGTAACTTAAACCAGGAAAGGATGTCTCAGGAGGTGAGTAGACATGACCTATGAAAAGGCCCATGACAGGGTTTTCCAACTTCAGCACTACTGGCTTTTTGGGCTGGATAATTCTTTGTTGCGGGAGACTATTCCATACATTGTACCATATTTAGCACCATCCATCATAGGCTCTACTCACTATATCCCAGTAGCAACCCCCATTACCCAGGTGTGACAACCAAACCAAAACAAACAAACAAACAAACAAAACAACAACAAAAACCTCCAGACATTCCTAAATATTCCCTGGGTGAAAGACAAAATTTCCCCTGGTTGAGGGGAAATATAAGAACTAATTAAAGCATCAAAATGGACAGGGACAGGCTGATGGTGAATAAGGGAGATCGGGGTCAGACTGTGTGGCAGGATCCTATATACCATGCTAAAATGATATTTAATGATTTGGAATATTTTATAGGTAGTCCTAGATTTTTAGTCATATTAATTTTGATATTTTTCCAAATGAATACCTGGTTAACATAGACATTATGAGAAGTTTAAAGCATGTACATCAGAAATATTAATTTCTGGGAGTGCTTATAGCTTCCATTATATGCCTGGCTGTACAATTTATCCCCAAATCCTGTATAATCCTATTTCTAGAAATTTCTTGGGTAGCACCATTAACACCACTCCATTTTGTTGCCTTTAGCAAAGAAGAGCACAAAATTAAGTTGAGCAAGCAAAAATGGTGCTCACTTTAAAAAAATAAATCACTGAATGGATGAGTGCATGAGCCAATTAAATAATTAAATGAAAGAAGGAGAGAAATTAAGAAAGAGCGATTAAGGAAGAAGTTGGGGTGCCTGGGTGACTCAGTCTGTTGAACATCTGCCTTTGGCTCAGGTCATGATCCCAGAGTCCTGGGATGAGCCCTGATCAGCAGGGAGTCTGCTTCTCCCTCCTTCCTTCCCCCCACTCATGCATGCACACATGTGTTGTCTCTCAAATAAATAAAATATTTTTTTAAAAAGGGAATAAGTCTATCAATAAAGTAATAAAAGAGATTTTCTTGTGTAGATAAGAAATTGGTTCTGAAGAACACTAAGCAATGGCATCTTTTTTTTAGAAAAAAATCAATATTTTTCTGAGGGGACCACTAAAGGTATTAACACTCAGTAGGGCAAAAAAGTTCTGATATATTACTGAAAAGTCAGTCTTACTATTTTATAGTTAAACCTTGAACTCAATCCTTAGAAATGACTAACAAAAGAAAAAAAAATGCAGTGCTAAATTGGAAACAGCTAATAGTAAATTCAAGGCAAAGGGCAACTTGTATCTGAGTTAGAAAGACCTGATATTATGCCCTCGGAATCAGACTAAATATGTGTGCTTTTCAGTTTGGACATCATTCAAGCCAGAGCTTTGCAGTATGACACTGTGAAGCAACTTCCTGGTAAGGATCAAGGGTAGAAAATAAACAACTTTCTTGCATTTTAAAGGTAGAATTGCCATGCACCTCACTGCCATGGTGCTATGAAGATAGAGCTCAAGAGAGACTCTTTTTGAAGGTAGTGGTTGGAACAATTTGATGTTGAATGCCTCTGATCACCTCATGAAATTTTGTAAGGGGAAAGAGGGCAACAAAAACAGTCACCTCCGGACATATTTTCTTGAAAAGTTATCTGGTTGTCTTAAGTAACCCAGAGTGTCTTCATGAAAAAAAAGCCTTTTGAATCCTTTGACTCTAGCAAAAGGGTGCTAGTGCTTCTTCTTCTCTAAGAGAGAGATTTAAAAAAAAAAATTTTAAAGATTTTATTTATTTGACATAAAGAGAGATCTCAAGTAGACAGAGAGGGAGGCAGAGAAAGAAGGGGAAGCAGGCTCCCCACTGAGCAGAGAGCCTGACGTGGGTCTCGATCCCAGGACCCTGAGATCATGACCTAAGCTGAAGGCAGAGACTTAACCCACTAAGCCACCCAGGCACCCCGAAAAAAAATTTTTAAGAACTACGTGTAGTACAATGTGTTATATTAAATACAATTTCACACTGGTTTTGTCCAGTTATTTTGCTACTGGATTAATCTTTTCCCCTACTTTTTTTATTATGGTAGAATACACAGAACATATATGTGCCATCTTAACTAACCATCATTAAATGTATAGTTCAGTGGTAGTAAATATATTCATATTGATATACAACCATTACCCACTATCCATTTCCAGGGATCTATCCCGCAAAACTGAAATGCTCTATCCATTAAACAACTCTACATTTCCCCAATCCCCAGGAATCAGCATTTTACTTTGTTTCCATTAATTTGACAACTCTAAGCATCTCATAGAAACAGAATCATACAGTATTTGAGTTTTTTGTGTGTGACTGGGTTATTTAACATAATGTCCTCAAGGTCATTCATATACAGCATGAGTGATAATTTCCTTCCTTTTTATGGTAGAATAATATTTTATTGTATGCATATACTACATTTTCACTACCACCATTTGCTGAAAAGAACATCCCTAACCCATTGAATTGTCTTGGCACCCTTGTCAAAAATCATTTTCCCATATATGTAAGGATTTATTTTGGACCTTGAAATTCCATTTGATTGGTCTATATCTCTGTTTTTATGTCAGTACTATACTGTTTTAATTATTGTGGGGTTTAGGGGGAGGAGCAAGATGTCAGAGGAATAGGAGACCTAAATTTCATCTGTTCCCAGGAATTCAGTTAGATAGTTCTGAATACTTACAAACTCAACAGAAGATCAAAGAAAAGAATATCAGCAATTCTATGAACAGAAAAGTGACCACTTTCTGGAAGTTAGGACATGTGGAAAAGTGAATCAGAGGGGATATACGGGAAGACAGACCGTAGAGGGGAAGCAGCCTCGGTCGGCAGGCTCCTGGCAAGTGATAGAGCAGGAGAGCACAAAATCAGAACTTTTAGAAGTCTGCTCTGCTGAGGGACATCACTCCAGTGGCTAAGCGTGGGGTGGAACCCATGCTGGGACAGTGCAGTCTCAGGACCCTCAGGGTCATAGAAAGATCAGGGACACCTGAGCATGGCAGAGCTCCCAAGTATCAGCACAGGGAAGCTGGCTGCAAAGAATTGAGTGCAGGAGTGAGCTCTGAGCTCACAGCTGCCATAAATCATTCCCCACAGCACACTCTTTAAGCAGAGTCCAGAGAGACTCCCCTTCCTCTCCCTGGAGGAAAAGCATGGGAGAATACTGCAGGAATCTGCTGGGTTTGGAGACTCCAAATGGGGTTGTGTGCCAGAGATAGAAATGCTTGGTCACAGGCCGAGTGAGCACAAGATGCAGCTGGAGACCAGGGAGAAACAAGTGACTGATCACTTTTCTCTGAGGACTCACTGAGAAATGCAGCCCCGAGTGCTTGGCACCTCCAGAACCAGAGATTGGGAAGATGCCATTTTCATTCCCGTCCTCCAAAGCTGTACAGAAAGCTTTCAGGGAACAAAAGCTACTGAGAGCAAACCCGAGCAGGTTACTTAGCCTGGCCCCTGGCAAGGGTAGTACAATTCCACCTTGGGAAAAGACATTTGAGAATCACTGCAACAGGTCCCTCCCTCAGAAGATCAGCAAGAATATCCAGCCAAGAACAAGATTATCCATCAATGAGAACTGCAAAACTCCAGTGCTAGGGGAATATAGCAAATGGAATTTATGGGGTTTTTTCCCCCATGATTCTTTAGTCTTTCAAAGTTAATATTTCTATTTTTTTTTAATTTTTTTCTATTTTTTTTGAAATTTTCTTCTTTCCTTTCTCAACCAACATCTGATCTTATCAATTCCTTTTTTAAAATCTTTTTTAATATTCATTTTTACAGGCATAGTCTATCCCTTCATTGTATTTAACCTTATTTTTTGTGTATATATATGTTTTAATTTCTTTAAAAGTTTGGGAGGCAGTTTCTTCTAACAGACCAAAAATATACCCTAAGTCTAGTGTGTGGCTCTGTGCTGTTCATCAGCCTGATCATTTTCCTCCCCCACCCAGGTTTTGAGTCTTTTCTAATTTGTTTAGTATATATTTATCTGAGGTCATTCTTATCCTTTTAGCATTTTGTTCTCTCATTCATCTATTCCTCTCTGGAAAAAAGGACAAAATGGAAAAACTCACCTCAAAAACAACAACAACAACAAGAGGCAGTACTGACTGCTGCCAGGGACCTAATCAATACAGACATTAGTAAGATGTTGGAACTAGAGTTCAGAATGACAATTATAAAGATACTAGCTGGGCTTGAAAAAAGCAAAGAGGATACTAGAGAATCCCTTTCTGGATTAATAAAAGAACTAAAATCTAGCCAAGTCAAAATCAAAAGGCTATTAATGAGGTGCATAAAAAATGGAGGCTCTAACGGCTAGGATAAATGAGGCAGAAGAGAGAATTAGTCATATAGAAGACCAAATGATGGAGAATAAAGAAGCTGAGACAAAGAGAGATAAACAACTACTGAATAATGAGGGGAGAATTGGAGACATAAGTGATACCAGAAGGTGAAACAATATTAGAATAATTGGGACCCCAGAAGAAGAAAGAGAGAGGGGGGCAGAAGGTATATTGTAGTAAACTACAGTGGAGAACCTTCCTAATTGGGGAAGGAAACAGGCATCAAAATCCAGGAGGAACAGAGAACCTCCTCTCAAAATCAAGAAAAATAGGTCAATACCCTGTCATCTATTAGTAAAATGTCCAAGTTGCAGAAACAAAGAGAAAAGCAGCTCAGGACAAGAGGTCTGTAACCTACAATGGTAGAAACACTAGACTGGCAACAGACCTACCCACAGAGACCTGGCAGGTCAGAAAAGACTGGCCTGATATATTCGGAGAATGAATGAGAAAACTATGCAGCCAAGAATACTCTATACAGCTAGGCTGTCATTGAAAATAGAAAACAAGAGATAAAAAGCTTCCAGGAAAAACAAAAACTAAAAGAATATGCAAACACCAAACCAGCCCTACAGGAAATATTGAAAGGGGTCCTCTAAGCAAAGAGAGAACCTAAAAGTAACATAGACCAGAAAGGAATGAGACAACATACAGTAACAGTCACCTTACTGGCAATACAGTGGCACTAAATTATATCTTTCAATAGTTAGCCTGGATCTAAAGGGGCTAAATGCCCCAATCAAAAGATACAGGGTACTAGATTGGAATTAAAAAAAAAAAAAAAGACATTTATACGTTATCTGCAAGAAACTTATTTTATTTATTTCTTTTTTCAATTTTATTCTATTTTATTTCTTTTCAGTGTTCCAAAATTCATTGTTTGTGCACCACACCCAGTGCTCCATGCAATACATGCCCTCCATAATACCTAATACCAGACTCACCCAACCCCTCACCCCCCTCCCCTCCAAAACCTTCAGTTTGTTTCTCAGAGTCCACAGTCTCTCACAATTTGTCTCCCACTCCAATTTTCCCCATCTCACTTCTCCTCTCCATCTCCTAATGTCTTCCGTGTTATTCCTTATGCTCCACAAGTAAGTGAAACTATATGATAATTGACTCTCTCTGCTTGACTTACTTCACTCAGCATAAATTCTTCCACTCCTGTCCATGCTGATATAAAAGTTGGGTATTCATCCTTTCTGATGGAGGCATAATACTCCATTGTATATATGGACCATATCTTCTTTATCAATTTGTCTGTTGAAGGGGATCTTGGTTCTTTCCACAGTTTGGTGACTGTGCCCATTGCTGCTATAACTTTGGGGTATAGGTAGCCTTTTTTTTCACTACATCTGTATCTTTGAGGCAAATACCCAGTAGTGCAATTGCAGGGTCATAGGGTAATTCTATTCTTAATTTCTTAGGGAATCTCCAAACTGTTTTCCAAAGTAGCTACATCAGCTTGCATTCCCACCAACAGTGTAAGAGAGTTCCCCTTTCTCCACATCCTCTCCAACACTTGTTGTTTACTGACTTACTAATTTTGGCCATTTTAACTGGTGTGAGGTGGTATCTCAATGTGGTTTTGATTTGAATCTCCCAGATGGCTAATGATGATGAAAAATTTTTTCATGTGTCTGTTAGCCATTTGTATGTCTTCTTTGGAGAAGTGTCTGTTCATGTCTTCTGCACATTTTTTGACATGATAATCTGTTTTGTGTGTGTTGAGTTTGAGGAGTTCTTTATAGATCCTGGATATCAGCCCTTTGTCTGTAGTGTCATTTGTGAATATCTTCTCCCATTCCATGGGTTGTGTCTTTGTTTTGTTGACTGTTTCCTTTGCTGCACAGAGGCTTTGGATCTTGATGAAGTCCCAAAAGGTCATTTTCACTTTTGTTTCCTTTGCCTTTGGAAACATATCTTAAAGGAGTTGCTGTGGCCGATGTCGAAGAGGTTACTGCCTATGTTCTCCTCTAGGATTTTGATGGATTCCTGCCTCATGTTGAGGTCTTTTATCCATTTTGAGTTTATCTTTGTGTATGGTGTAAGAGAATGGTTGAGTTTCATTCTTCTGCACATAGCTGTGCAATTTTCCCAGCACCATTTATTATTGAAGAGACTGTCTTTTTTCCACTGCATATTTTTTCCTGCTTTGTCAAAGATTATTTGACCATGGAGCTGAGGGTCCATATCTGGGCTCTCTACTCTGTTCCACTGGTCTATGTGTCTATTTTTGTCCCAGGACCATGCTGTCTTGGTGATCACAGCTTTGTAGTAAAGTTTGAAATCAGGCAACATGATGCTCCCAGTTTTATTTTTCTTTTTCAACATTTCCTTAGCAATTAGAGGTCTCTTCTGCTTCCATACAAATTTTAGGATTGTTTGCTCCAGCTCATTGAAAAATACTGGTGGAATTTTGATCAGCATGGCATTGAAAGTATAGATTGCGCTAGGCAGTATAGACATTTTAATTATGTTTATTCTTCTGATCCAAGAGCATGGAATGGTCTTCCATCTTTTTGTGTCTTCTTCAATTTCTTTCATGACTGTTCTGTAGTTCCTCGAATACAGATCCCTTACCTCTTTGGTTATCTTATATATCTTATATATCTCCCAGGTATCTTATGGTTCTTGGTGCTATAATAAATGGAATCAATTCTCTCATTTCCCTTTCTATATTTTCATTGTTAGTTTATAAGAAAGCAACTGATTTCTGTACATTGATTTTGTATCCTGCCACATTACTGAATTGCTGTATGAGTTCTAGTAGTTTGGGGGTGGAGTGTTTTAGGTTTTCCATATAAAGTATCATGTCATCTGCGAAGAGAGAGAGTTTGATTTCTTCATGACCAATTTGAATATCTTTTATTTCTTTTTGTTGTATGATTGCTGTTGCTAGGACTTCTAGTACTATGTTGAACAACAGCGGTGAGAGTGGGCCACTGTTAGTAGGGAAGGCTGTCAGCTTTTCCCCATTGAGGATGATATTCGCCATGGGTTTTTGATAGATAGATTTTATGATGTTGAGGAATGTTCTCTATAACCCTGTACTTTGAAGTGTTTTAATCTGGAACAGATGCTGTATCTTGTCAAATGCTTTTTCTGCATCAATTGAGAGAACGATGTGGTTCTTCTCTCTTCTCTTGATGATTTGTTCAATGACATTGATTGATTTGTGAATGTTAAACCACCTTTGCATTCTAGAGATAAATCCCACCTGGTTATGATGGATAATCTTTTTAATATACTGCTGGATCCTATTAGCTAGGATCTTGTTGAGAATCTTAGCATCCATATTCATCAAGGATATTGGTCTGAAATTCTCCTTTTTGGTGGGTTCTTTGCCTGGTTTGGGGATCAGGGTAATCCTGGCTTCATAAAAAGAGTCTGGAAGTTTTCCTTTTGTTTCTATTTTTTGAAAAAGCTTCCAGACAATGGGTATTATTTCTTCTTTGAATGTTTGGTAGAATTCTCCAGGGAATCCGTCAGGTCATGGGCTTTTGCTTTTTGGGAGTTTTGATCACTGCTTCAATCTTGTTACTAGATATTGGTCTATTCAGGTTGTCAGTTTCTTCCTGATTCAGTTTTGAAACTAAAGATACATCCAGACTGAAAGTGAAGGGATGGAGAAGCATCGTTCATGCCAATGGGCCTCAAAAGAAAGATGGGGTAGCGATTCTCATATCAGATAAATTAGATTTTAAACTAAAGACTGTAGTCAGAGATAAAGGGTAATTATTAAAGGGTCTATCCACCAAGAAGATCTAACAATTGTAAATATTTGTGCCCCCAATACGGGAGAAGCCAACTACGTAAGACAACTGCTAATCAAGATAGAGTCATATTGCTATGAATACATTAATAGTAGGGGATCTTAACACACCACTCTCGGTAACAGGCAGATCATCCAAGCAGAAAATCAGTAAAGAAACAAGAGCATTGAATGACACATTGGACCAGATGGACCTCATAAATATATACAGAATATTCCACCCTAAAACAACAGAATACTCACTCCTCTCAAGAGCACATGGAACCTTCTCCAGAATAGACCACATACTGGGTCACAAATCAGGGCTCAACTGATACCAAAAGTTTGAGATTATTCCTTGCACATTCTCAGACCACAATGT
This sequence comes from Lontra canadensis, assembly GCF_010015895.1. Lineage (NCBI taxonomy): Eukaryota > Metazoa > Chordata > Mammalia > Carnivora > Mustelidae > Lontra > Lontra canadensis. The sequence goes on from NW_022631008.1 coordinate 21,127,979, forward strand.
TTTGAAACTGGATCTCAACTACAAGAAAAAGTTTGGCGTTTGGAAGGAATTCAAATACTTGGAAGCTAAAGACCATCTTGCTTAAGAATGTTTGGATCAACCAGAAAATCAAAGAAAAACTTAAACACTTAATGGAAACCAATGAGAATGAATACACTTCAGTCCAAAATCTATGGGTTACAGCAAAGGCAGTCCTATGGGGGAAATACACAGCCATCCAAGCCTCCCTCAAAAAAACTGAAAAATCCAGAATACACCAGCTCTCTTTACACCTTAAAGAACTGGAGAATCAACAACATATTAAGCCAACACCATACACAAGAACGGAAATAATCAAGATTAGAGCAGAGATCAATGAGAGCTCTGAGAAACTAGAGATATAGTAGAACACATCAATGAAACTAGAGGCTGGTTTTTTGAAAGAATCAATAAGATCAATAAACCACTGGCGAAATTAATCCAAAAGAAAAGAGAGAGGACCCAAATTAATAAAATCATGAATGAAAAGGGAGAGATCATGAATAACACCAAGGAAATCATCAGAAATTATTATCAACAGTTATTTGCCAATAAGTTAAGCAACCTAGATGAAATGGATGATTTCCTGCAAACTTGCAGTAGACTTATTTTAGACCCAAAGCACTTCCAGATTTAAAGTGAGGGGGTATAAAACAATCTACCATGGTAATGGACATCAAAAGAAAGCTGGGGTGGCAATCTTTATATCAGACAAATTATATTTTAAACCAAAGATGATAATAAGAGATGAGAGAGGACACTATATCATGCTAAAATATTCTATCCAACAAGAAGATCTAACAATTTTAAATATCTAAGCCCCTAATATGGGAGCAGCCAATTATATAAGCCAATTAATAACAAAATCAAAAAAACACATCAACAATAATAAAATGATAGTAGGGGACTTTAACACCCCCCTCACTGTAATGGACAGATCATCCAAGCAAAAGATCACCAAGGAAATAAACACTTTAAATGACACATTGGACCAGATAGACTTCACAGATCTATTCAGAACATTCTATCCCAAAGCAATAGAATACACATTCTTCTCAAATGCACAGAGAACATTCTCCAGAGGAGATCACATCGTGGGCCACAAACCAGGTCTCAACTGGTACCAAAAGATTGGGATCATTCCCTGCATATTTTCAGACCACAATGCTCTGAAACTAGAACTCAACCACAAGAGGAAAGTTGAAAAGAACTCAAATACATGGAGGCTGAAGAGCATCCTACTAAAGAACGAATGGGTCAACCAGAAAATTAAAGAAGAACTTTTTAAAAGTTCATGGAAACAAATGAAAATGAAAACACACCTTTTCAAAATCTTTGGGACACAAGAAACAAAAAAGGTGTCAAATACACAACCTAACCCTACACCTAAAGGAGCTGGAGAAAGAACAGCAAAGAACATTTAAACCCAGCAGAGGAAGAGAATAATAAAGATCAGGGCATAAATCAATTAAATAGGAACCAAAAGAACAGTAGAACAGATCAACAGAACTAGGAGCTCGTTGTTTGAAAGGATTAGTAAGACTGATAAACCCCTGGCCAGACTTATCAAAAAGAAAAAAGAAAGGACCCAAATTAATAAAATCATAGAATGAAAGATGAGAGACCACAACCAACACCAAAGAAATACAAACAATTAAAAGAATATATTGTAAGCAACTATATGCCAGCAAGTTAGACAGTCTGGAAGAAATGGACACATTCCTAGAGATGTATAAACTATCAAAACTGAATTAGGAACAAATAGAAAACTGGAACAGACCCATAACCAGGAAGGAAATTGAAGCAGTCATCAAAAATCTCCCAACAAACAAGAGCCCAGGGCCACATGACTCCCCAGGGGAATTCTACCAAACATTTAAAGAAGAACTAATGCCTATTCTCCTGAAACTTCCAAAAAATAGAAATGAAAGGAAGACTTCTAAATTCATTTTATGAGGCCAGCATTACCTTAATCCCAAAACCAGACAAAGACCCCATCAAAAAGGAGAATTATACACTAATACCCCTGATGAACCTGGATAAAAAATTCTCGCCAAAATACTAGCCAGTAAGATCCAATGGTACATTAAAAGGATTATTCACCATGACCAAGTGGGATTTATTCCTGGGCTGCAAGTTTGGTTCAACATCTGCAAATCAATCAATGTGATACAATACATTAAAAAAAGAAAGAACAAGAACCATATTGAATAGATGTTGAAAAAGCATTTGAAAGTAGAGTATCCTTTCTTTATCAAAGCTCTTCAAAGTGTAGAGATAGAGGGTACATACCTCAATGTCATCAAAGCCATCTATGAAAAACCCACAATGAAAATCATTCTCAATGGGGAAAAACTGAGAGCTTTTCCCCTAAGTTCAGGAAACATGGCTGGGATGCCCACTATCAGCACTGTTATTCAACACAGTACTAGAAGTCCTAGCCTCAGCAATCAGACAACAAAAAGAAATAAAAGCCATTTGAATCACCAAAGAAGAAGTCAAACTCTCAATCTTTGCTGATGATATAATACTTTATGTGGAAAATCCAGAAGACTCTACCCCAAAACTGCCAGAACTCATAGGAATACAGTAAATTGTCAGGATATAAAATCAATGCACAGAAATCCACTGCATTTCTATACACCAATAACAAGACAGAAGAAAGAGAAATTAAGGAATTGGTCCCATTTAGAATTGCACCCCAAATAATAAAATACCTAGGAATAAACCTAACCAAACTGAAGTGGGGTTAGAACCTAGGACCCTGAGATCACCACCTGAGCTGAAGGCAGATACTTAACCAACTGAGCTACCCAGGTGCCCCTAATTATTGTGTTTTTGTAGTAAGTTTTGAAATCAGAAAGAGAACTATAGCACTGTTTTTCTTTTTCAAGATTGTTTTGGTTATCTGGGGTCCTTGATATTCCACACAAATTTTAGGAGGGTTTTCTATATTTTTATAAGAAATGTCATTGGAATTTTGATAGGAATTGCACTGAGTCTGTAAATCCTTTGGGTGTAGTATTGACATCCTAATAATAAGTCTTCCATTCCATTAACATGGGATGTGTACCTATATGTTCCTTAATTTCTTTCAGCAATGTTTTATAATTTTCATCATACAGGTCTTAAACCTCATTGGTTTAAGCCTACGTATTTTATTTTTATGCTAGTGTTTATAAATGAAATTATTTGTATAATTTCCTTTTCATATTGTTCATGTTAGTATACAGAAAGCCAACTGATTTTTCTACGTTCTATATGTTACATCTTCTGTGTGTCTAAAACCATGAATTCTTTTTTTTTAAATTTTTTTAATTTTTTTAAAATTTTTTAAAATTTTTTTAATTTTTTTAATTTTTTTTTTTTATTTGACAGAGAGAGATCACAAATAGGCAGAGAGGCAGGCAGAGAGACAGGGGAAGCAGGCTCCCCACTGAGCAGAGAGCCCAATTTGGGCCTTGATCCCAGGACCCTGAGATCATGACCTGAGCTGAAGGCAGAGGCTTAACCCCCTAAGTCACCCAGGCACCCCTAAAACCATGAATTCTTTAAACATATCAGTATCTTAAATCATGAAGAAAACAAAAAATACAGTTACTAACCATTGTTAGAATACTAGCTTTTTTTAATTGCCCACATATCTACCTTATTTAGATCTTTATTTCTTCATTTGGCTTCCAATTACTGTCTAGTGTCCTTTTGTTTCACTCTGGCATGACTCCCTTGAGCATTTTTTGCAGGGAAGATCTAATGGCAATGAACTCTCTTTATCTGAGAACATCCTAATTTTGCCCTCACTTTTGTAGGACAATTTTGCCAGATCTAAGATTTGGTGTTTTCCTTTGCACTCTGAAAAGAATGACCCATTGCCTTCTGGCCTCCAATGTTGCTGATGAGAAATCTGACTATTTCACTGAGGAGATGACTCATGCGATAAGTCACTTCACGCTTGCTGCTTTCAAAATCTTCTCATCTTTGCCTTTCAGAAGTTTAATTATAAAATGTCTTATGTAGATCTCTTTGAGTTCATCTTGGAGTTTGTTGATTTTCTTGGGTGTCTATATTCATGTCTTTTATCAAATTTGGGAAATTACCAGGCATTCTTTCTTCAAATATGCCCTGCCCCTTTCTCATTTTTCCTTCTGACACCCCTGTAACATGCGCTGTTGATCCACCTGATAGTGCCTCACAGCTCCCTTGGGTTCTGTTCAGTTTTCTTCAATCTTTCTTTCAGTTCCTCAATTTCCATTGTCCTCAGGGCTAGTTTGCTGCTTATTTCTTCTGCCTGCTCAAATCTGCCTTTGAATCCCTGGATCCTTTGAATTGAAATGAAATTTTTCATTTCAGTTATTCTAATTTCCAACTCTGGAATTTTTTCCTGCCACCCCTCTTTTTTTTTTAATCCCTTTATCAGTATTTCCATTTTGTTCTCACATTGCTTTCTTGACTTTCTCCACATCTTTTGTTCTCTGAGCATCTTTAAAGCAGTTTTGTTAGAGTCTTTGTTAAGTACATCTGTGATCATTCTTCTTCAGTGAGAGTTTCTATTTAGTTTTTTCATTTGAATAAGCCCTACTTCTCCATTTCTTTGCATGCCTTGTGATTTATTTTCATTGAAAACTAGACATTTGAATTCTTATAATGTGATAAGTCTAAAGATCAGATGTTCCATCAGGATCTGCTGTTTTTGTTATTGTTTTTATTGTTTTGAGTTTCTGTGATTGTTGTAGGTTGTCCCTCTTGCCAAAGTTCATCCTAAAGTGTAAACTTAAGTTCTTCTCAGGTCTTTTTCTGAGCCTGAATCTTTCCTTGGGCATGTGCAGTCACTTTCTTCCTTGTATATGTAGTTGTTTTTGAATGTCCTAATCTTTATGTTTGGCTCCTTAAAGGATGAAAAGGAGGAAAAGGAGGTTTAAATCTTCCTTTATATCTTTTGGAAGTCCCATGAGCCAGAGTGGGGAGGGGCTTGCAGTCATGTGGGGAGATACAACAATGGCTGCTTGCTTCTTTGTCTGCATCTCTGTGATCAGAAGCAGCAATCACACAAATCTCTGATATATGGAGAACAACATGCTTTTTTCCTCACCCTGGCTCCTACAAACTGTACACATGTTGCTCCCAGAATATGTACACCATTGTCTGCCATGGAGTGGGGTGGGAGAATGGGTAGCTGCCACTGTACTAAGAGCTGAAACTGATGAAAATTAACTGCAATTTAATGTTCAACCCCACCCCTGGAAGTTGTAAACTTTCAATAGATCCCAGAGTTCCAAGATAGTTACATCAGACAGATTCAGGCAGTGCAATTGTTATCTAGGTGAGGAGAGAGATTCCCGGTATTTCCTCCTCCACCATCTTAATCTCATTCTCAATTACTCTTTTTATACATATTAAAATATTTTATTCTTCTTTTATATAAGTATATGTATTGTACTTGATTAAACATTGTGTCCATGACCCCACAATAAAGTATTTATAAATTCTTTGTCAAAAGCATGAGTTTGCATATTTATATAAATCATTTCCTTCTATTTCAATGACCTATCTACCAGAATTTCTCTTCAAGTGGTTTTCTACTACTTAACCCACATAAAAACAGCTTCTTCTAACCCTTTTTTCTGTGTGGCACTAAACTTTATCTGTGAAACGTATTTAGCTTTCTTCCTTTTGTCTTTTGACATATTTATCCCAAACAAAAATTCTTATTCAAAGTGGATGGAATAGGGCAAATTTCCAGTGCCTTCATTTTTATGACACTATGCTTCAGACTGAAGCTAGGCTCTTTCCAGTTATTATAAAATAATAATTATAAGATAACAACTCACTTCAAAATTCAATTCCTTATTGATTATCTACAATTGATCAGTATAAAAATACTTTATGATGATAAATATAAATATATAGATAAAAATATAGCTCTTCTTAGTAAGCAAAGAGAAATGCAGGTGGAGGTTTAGAAGGATAAAAAGAAATGTATGTCCATTACCTACATATTGTGAACTTTGCACATTTAACCAGATACAACATGGATTAGATAAACTCTGGGGTCCTTTCTGACTAACAGTCTACTATTCTATAATCAATATGCTGTCTTTCAATGATTTTAAAACACAAATCCTGGGATATGCTTGTCTAGTTATGTTAGGGATGGTCAGATGTTGATATATTTATCTGTATGCAGGCATTAATGCTTCATTTATAAGGAATGACAGGAAATAAATTTTGTGAGCTAAATCATTAAGCAGCATTTTCAGGTCACTACTTTTAATCCCTTTATGCACAAATATGTTGAGTTTTGTTACAAATTTTCTGTTGAAAATTGTCTATTGTGTATTGCCATATATTGACAAAAGAACATAATCTCATTAGGCACACTCATTGAACTGTGGCGAAGTATAGCAACTTTAGTAGTTCTGGGGGTTTGTAGAGCTATTTACCTCTGTACTATCTGACTCCAAAATAATAGGACCTCTTAGCTAAGTTATATGTATGCTAAATCTATTTAGAAGAACTTTGATTTTCTAAAATTTTTCATCTAATTCTCTGTTGATTTCTGTCACTCTTTTCTATTGTGTTTTCTGGTAAAGTTCCTTCTTAAGTTTATATAAAATAACTTGAGTAATGACACTAAGGTTCTCTGAGTTAAAATACCTAAGCTAACTGATCTTTATTTGTTGCTCAGGTATTTTTTTCACTTATCCTTTGTTTTACTCTATATTCTAAATTCTGATGTTACTGGCCAAAGAAAGTGAGACTTTAGAGTGTTCTTTAATTTCCTCTGACAAATGTGTATTATAGTATCTCTAACATTTACCATTGTTAATCATTTTATAATCGTATTTGAAAGAAAAGCTATATTAGAGTTTTAAGGAATTTCACTGCATACAATGACAGTGTAGGAGAGAAAGGAGACAATTACTAGATCCCCGGCCATCCTACCACCAAAACAAGAACATACTCCATAAAGTTTCCCCTCTCTCTTACTGCATTGATTTCTACCTTCTTCTTTATCATATCTTTGCAATACAAACATCCTGTTATTCTCCCATCTTAAAAATATTTAATCCCACTATCCCCATCACCATTCTCCCTTTTCTTAGTCTCTTTGGAGTAAAATGCCTCCAAAATTGTCTATACTCAATGTTGGCAATTCTTCCATCCCATTCTTCCATTCTTCAATCTGGCTTTTGTCTTCTAACTCTCCACTAAAACTACTCAGTGTAAAGTTGATCAAGGATTTCCATATTGCTAACTCCCATAGTTAATTTAATCTAAGTCCTCATCTTACTCAGCATAGCCTTAGCATTTGACAAATTTAATCTCTCCCTCCTTCTTTACATACTTTCTAACTTGAATGCAAAAACATTTTCCTCGTTGTTCAGTTATACAATGAGTAAGTCTAGGGATCCAACATATAGCATGGTGACTATAGTTAACAGCACTACAGTATATATTTAAAAGTTGCTCAGAGTAGATATTAGAAGTTCTCACCACACCCACAATAAATGGCAACAATGTGAGGTGATGCATTTGTTAATTAACCTTAGTGTGGTAATCATTTCACAATATATATGTATAACACATCATTATGTTTTATGCCTTCAAGTAATATAACATTATATATCCATTTTATCTTAATAAAGCTGGAGAAAAAAAGGAATCTAGCATAGATCCTGGCATTAGACAAATACTAGATTAAAAAAAAATTGAGAACTTCTCTTAAAAATCACAGCTACATAACTAGTGATAAATCATGCCATAGAGTAGGAGATATTTGCAATAAATATACACTACAATAGATTGCGGTAGTTTTCTGTGGCTACCATCATGAATTATCAAAAACCTAGTAGCTTAACCAACACAAACTAATTTCTTACAGTTCTGTAGGTCAGGATTTGGACATGGCTCCCACTGGGCTAAAATCACTTATCAGTGAGGCTGTGATTCATTCTAGAGGATCTAAGGATCCATTTTCTTAGTCATCTGGGTTGTGGGCAAAATTCAGTTGTTTATGTGTGTAGGATCAACATTCACATTTCCTTGCTGACCATCAGCTGAGAGCCATGAGTAACTTCTTAAGGCTGACACATTCCTTGGCACATGGACCTCTTATTCCATTGAAAAACTCATGATTAGATTAGGTTCACCTTAATAATCCAGCATCTCTTCATCTCAAGCTCTTTAACTTTAAGATTATTTCCAAAGTCCCTTCTGACATGAGAAATAAAATAATCACATGTGCCAGGGATTCAAATGTGGACATTTTTTGAGGCCATTAACCTATTTACCACAGATCCATCCATATCTAGAATATTAAAATTATTTCTATAAATAAATATGAGAAAAAAAAAACAGTAAAAAAATGGACAAAAAGATTCAAACAGGTACAAAGAGGACATCTAAATGGCTACTAACCTCATAAAAGGTTCTCAAATTTCTAGCCAATAAAAAAAAAGACAATTAAAACCACAATGCAATTATACTCCTCATGCACCAGAATGACTAAAATGTAAAATAAAGATAGTTCCAAGTATTGGCCAAAACATCAAATAATTAGAATTCAGATCTTGCTGATAGACATGTAAATTGGTATAATCACTTTGGCAAAATCTTTAGCAGTATCCACTAAATTTGAACATAAGCATACTCTATAATCCAGTAATTCTACTCAAGTATATATGAAACAAACAAAAAAAACTCCTACACAGATACATTGCAAGATGTACAGAAACATTCATAAGAGCTATTATATCAAGAAATTGCAACAGATAAAATGTTTATGAATAGGAGAATGGCTAAAGTATGTCATCATCATACAATAGAATATTAGCCAGTGTAGGATCTAGAGGCACCTGGGTGGCTCAGTCAGTTATGTGTCTTCCTTTGGCTCAGGTCATGATCCCAGGATCCTGGGATAGAGCTGCATGTCAGGCTTCTCGCTCATCAGGTTGCCAGCTTCTCCCTCATCCTCTGCTGTTCCTCCCTCCCCCTGCTTGTGCTCTCTCTCTTAAATAAATAAAATCTTGAGGGAAAAAAAAAAAAGAATGTAGGATCTGCAAATACAATTCACAGATATAATATTAAACAAAATATGCCAGATATGGATACAAGATAGATAATTAATGCTGTGGGGGGGTTTTGTGTGTTTTTGTTTGTTTTGTTTTGTTTTGTTTTGTTTTTAACCATAAAGCTAGTTTTTGGTGTTAGAAGTCAAAATAGAGATTTTTCTTGGTGGGAAACAGTGACTGGGAGGTGGCAGAAGGGAATGATGACAGGTCCTAGGAAGAGTTTTATTTTTTTGTTTGTTTGTTTTTTATCTGAATGCTGACTACAGTGGTGAGTTTACTTTGTGAAAATTCGGTGATTTTCTGTATGTCCTACACATCAAAAAATAATTATATCACTTCTTTGTTTAAAATCCTGCAATGGTCCCCCATTTTCTTCATAGTAAAACCCAAGGGATTCATGCTCTCCATACTCCAGACCTCCATTACATTTCTGCTCTTATCCCTCACCATTCCCCTTGTTCACTCTGCTCCAACTACACTCACCTCTTAGTTGTTTCTGATACCAGTCTGTCTCCTACCTGAGGGCTCTGGTGATATCTTTTTGGTCTCCTTGAAATGCTCTGCCCATATGTTAATTTTCCTATTCCACTAACCTCATTTAAATCCTTGCTCAAAAATCACCCCTTTGGCAAGTCCCAACCTAATTCTGCCCCCAACACAAGCACAAACCCCGATTGTCCTGATGTTCCCTACACTCTCTTTTTTTTCCCCCCTATAGCGTTATCTTCTAACCTATTATGTATTTTACTTAGGTATTTTATTTAATGTCTCCCTACTGACTATAAACTATCACTTCCATGAAAGCAGAGATTTTATATCCCAAGGACCTTGTACCTAATATGAATTGAATGGATTAAGTAATTGAATTAATCAAACAGTTCAATTTGAAATGTATTTCTCTGTTTAATGATTAGTGGAGTTCTCAGAGATAAATGATAGGGTTTACCTCAAAACACTGTCCATAGCTAGCTGTTTACCAAAGGAAAAGGACCAGAATTATTGTCTGGGTAGTTTCTATCATTGAATAACAAACAGCCTGACCAACAATTAGGTATATGTTTGTAAGAAGAGAATAACTTAATATTTCTCAAGAGTTAATAGCAGGCCTGATAACCATCCTTAGAAAGGCCTACATACAAGGTTGGCTCTTGGCTGATATCTGGGAACTTCAACTTGAGGAATGTCCCCCGTGCTCCCTAACCAATAATGGTGGTTTGTCTTGTAGACTGTGTAAACAATGTGGTTTATGCAAAATGCTCACCTACCCTCTGGAAGTCTGAAATTTTGGTATATGCTAGAGAGAGGGTACCTACAACCAATCCCCAGCAAAAATCATGAGCCTAAAGTCTCTACTTTCCTGACAGACAACATTTTACAAGTGCCATCACAATGTGATGAAAATGCTGGAGAAATTAAGCATGTCTTATTATGACTTCATGGAGACAGGACTCCTCAAAGTTTGTCCCATGTGCCTTTTTGCCTTTGCTAACTTTTTCTTGTGCCCTTTTGCTGAATAAATCTTAGCCATGAGCAAACTATATGCTGAGTCCTATAAATCTTCCTTGTATATCACCAAACCTGAGGAGGTTTATGGGAACCCTTGACACACTCATCATATGCAAATAAGGTAGTAGAAATTTTTCTTTTCTACATTCTCATTTTATACAGTGGCTCAGAAAATAAAATGTCTAGGTTGTAAAGGAATGCAGATATTGTGACACACGGACTTATTCATTAGGAAAATGCTGTAGTTACTAGGTCAGAACTTGGCCATTGAGAATACAAAGAATGTAAACTCAGTTTGAATGTCCTGGTCCCAAATACCTATAAAAATTAAAAATATATATATTTTCATGCAGACAGATAATATCTGAGCTGCTTCTGATCATCTGTACAAGGTGCCCACACAGACTAGGAATATGCCATGACCATCAGGTCTGGAAGAATCTGAGGCAACGTGGAGGACACTGTCCAGACCACAGGAGACAGCAGCTGCCCAGAGATAGGTAACTGTGACTATGCAAGGATTGGAGCCCAATGCAGCCAGGTCTTTGAATTTCTAAGTCAGAAAAGCACTTTTAAGTAAAGTCTTCAAATATTTAATAAGCCTTGGCAACAAACTAAAACAATTTTTAAAGTGGCCAAACCAAACATATTCTATGTAATCCACCAATTCCGAATCTCTCATGTCTGACATGAAAATTTATGAATGTATGTATTTAATTCATATCCTAAGTCTCCAACAAAACTATAAGCCTAACTTCAACACAGAAGTACTACAGAAATCTGGGATCATTAGACAAAATAACCATAGCTCTTGCTTAGCAGTGATTTGCTTGCAGATAATACAATTAGAAAAGTCTCATGAAAAACAGTAAAGAGCATCAAAGCTGAAATCATTCAAGTAATCTGAATCAATTAACAGGACCAGAATGTTTATTATTTTATCTCCTAGAATGGCAACCTTCAGTTTCACACAAATGCCAAATAGTACTGTCTATATTGCTTTAGCCCAAGACACAAATATACAAGTAGTTAGGTCCTCAGCAGAAGAGCTGACCTGTCATCCTTAATCCAGCCAACCCTCATCCCCAAGAGGAACAGCATTACAGTTACCACACAGCTAAAGATCTGGTCTCAGCAGGATGGTGATAATGCACTCAACCATTCTAAGGTTGTCAGGTGTTTTAACGGTAGATTTAAGACAACCATTTTGCCCCCTTCTCTTACCATTTGCCTTCTGTCCAGGTTATTGATTTGTTCTCCAAATCAATCCAAGAAAAATATACCTTTGCAGAATGTTTATTATCTTTTCAGTAGGCTCCTAGTGGAAGTCTGAATACCCTAAACTGGACTGCTGGTCAAAGTGTGATCTTATAATCTTGTCCATCTTTAATGTGATGTGATTCTAAATGGACCATTTATCTGCTTGTCCAGAAAAAGCTGAGGAGTTAGAAAAGCAACATATTCAGAAGTAAAAATACCCATGTCATTATCCCAAATACACATGTTGATGATAACTATTCTAGACAGTTTATTTTGCTCTCCCTCCTTGTTTTCAAGGTTGTAACTCAATGACAGACTTCTCCTTACTAAAAATAAACCATTTGTCTTCCAGAAATTCACTGAAGATGTCCCAGATTTGTGAGAGGCCATATATCTCATGGTGCAAAATCTCTAAGAGTTGACTTCTTCACAAGTTCTAGGGGAAACTAAAATGCTCAAACAACTCCATCTTGTGCATAATTCTGTATATACACACATTCGGTATACTATTCATCATATAGATCTTAATTCAAGAATAGAGGATATTATTTGCTTTATTATAAGTTGTGCTAATTTTAAATCATCTAAGTTTTATTAATTTTCTTCTAAAATACTTCCTTTTTTCATAATATTGATAGGGCTAAGAATGAATTTTTAGAAAATAAAAATTAAAGATACGTTTGACCATTATTTCTTCAGAAAAATAGTTCAGCATCTTCTTTTTTTAGTAGGGGTTGTTGTTTTCTTTTTGAGTAGGAGATCAATTCATTTGGACATGAGAATGAGGTCTTTGAGCTGGGTCAAGTTAACTTGGCCTTAGGAAGCCACAGTTTTATTTAAGGATATTCAAGGCATTGTCATTCATCGCAGAAGTAATTGGAAGAGATAATGGTTTGAGTTAGGGGCACCAGAAAAACCCTATCTAGAGATTGGTTCTATGACACAGTGCCCCTGATTGGTTTTGCAAGAAATTCTACAAGACTGCGATCCTTGACCTTATTGTGCGTTCCTCCGCCCCATTCTGTGTCCTACTTTGAAACACAAATACCCCCCTGCAAGAGTAAGAGACCAAGTGCCTGACACCATTATCTAAACAGGACTATTCCATCAGATTGCTCTTCTTGAGTGAGACTTCTCAAAAGTGTTCCCTGTCCTGGTGTGAGCACCTCCTGAAAAGGTAATGGGTTTACAGAGATGACTGCAAACAAACTTGACATATTTCACTTTTTCCCCATCCTTGCAACAGTGCAAAGTCTTCCTAAACATATATTATAACCTCTCAAGTTTTCATTTGAATTACCTTAATGATAAAGAAATTTTACTAACAAAATAATGCATTTTTATTAATACACTATGGTACTACTAGTAAAAGTGATACATGTTTTGTTCTACAAATGGCTTTTTACACCTTTTTAGTATAGTAGTGGTGAAAGTTTCTTTCTGGGTTTCCATCATGGGCCTGTCTGACACCACCAGTTTTATGTTTATAACGAAAGCATATTTATTTTAAAGGAGTAGAGGTTAGTGGGGTAAATACAGACATTAAATACAGCTGACCCACATTCTAGTTCCCAGCTCTAGATTCTTCCTTCTTTCCTTCCCTGGGAGAATTTAGCTCTAATAGTATTAAGTATATATTGAAATATCTCTTCCCTGACACTTCCCTGGGAGTAAGTTTACATCTAGGACAGGGCAGAGTTAATTTACAATTGAACTGGAAAAATGCCTATCCTTATCTCTGGGGATTCCAGATGTCTGTTTTCCCCTTAGGCCAAGACAGATACAATGGGATTTATGATGCGCAGTTCAAAGTTCAAAACTCTCTGAAAAGCCCTCCACTTTGTTTACTGATGGTTTTTCTGGTATAACTTGTAAGCCAGCCTGGTTTGATTACATGGCTGTGTGACTGGAGGGGTATAAATATCACACAGACCTTGGTGGTATAATTCAGAGCAAAGTGTATCCTTGGGTGAATAAAAGCCCTGCAAAGCTTGCATTTGGATGTCTATCAGATTCCCCCTCCCCCAACCCCCATACTTGCCTTTCTCTTTCTCTTGCTACATCCTATTATTTACTTGTAAATAAAAATCCTAAGTAAGTAAGTATGTTTTGTTGAGTTTGGTGAGTCCCTTTCAACAACTGAACTTCCAGAATCACTTCAGTGTCTACTACACAAACTAGTACTCTTCCAACATCACTTAACACACAGAGTCCATTGAAATCAGCCTACACATTCCTCTTCCTGATTTAGGGGTGACTATGTGCAAATTATACTCTGCCCTCCTTAGTTCACAAATAATTCTTATTTTGCTAACATTTCTCCCCCAAATTAAAAATGTATAGTTACTTTGGTTTTTTTACTCTTTGACACCTCCATATTATATATAATTCCAGTAATACTGATAGAGTTTACACAGCACAGCTAAAATATCCATGGCAAGTAAATCTCCAAAATTCTGACAGACTTAACATTTCGCTGATTAAAAATGTTACAAACATGTGGGAAATGACTTTGCCACTGAGGAGAACATGACTTTGCCACAGAATACAATAGAGTCATGAAGGTAAAGTTCCTGACAAGCTAAGCCTTGGAAGAATTTGAGGGCTTAACGAAAGCAATCAGCAAAGAATGTATTTGCTGCACGTGAAGAACAGGTAAGAAAAAAACAGGTAGCACCTGGAATACCAAAGGAAATAAAAAGAATAAAAGAAAAAAGAAAATGAAAATGAAAAAGATGTATTAACCAAGGTGGATCAATGAAGAGGGCCTATTTGGAAATTTCCCCTTCCTTCGGCATGTCCTCTCGTATGCTGAGATCTGTCCATCTACTTAAATGGCAAATGTTTGCTCCATCCAGACTAACAGCTCTTACCAGATCCTCACAGACAAGAGAATGCTTGGTGAATGATTGTACCAGTGGCCAAATTGTCCTCTAGCTATAAATTACATACAAGGGGAGTAAGTCCACTCTTCTAGAAAATGAGAGTCTATATCTTCTCTTAAAAGAACAATGCAGTGATTTTCATAGCTAAGGCAACTTCCAATAGTACCTGTTGAACTTCAAAGTTAGCTCAAGAGCATCCAAAAAAAAAAAAAAAAAAATCAACCATAGAGAAAAAGGAAAGGTCTGCCTAAATCATTTTGTAGAGAGATGCATATCCTTGTACTGGCATTTCAGTTCTCATCACTGACACTTCTCCCTACTCTTCAGAATACCTCAACAGGGAATCCTGTTTTCCTCTGACACAAAGGACAACTCCATTCACAAACATTAGGAAGGAAGATTAATTCCCTTGATGCTTTTCTCTAGTTTTATCTATTTAAATATTTACATACTATGAGAACTGGATTTCAGAGAGATTTGCAATCCATAGCAAGAATTTAAAAGGCTGTCAAAAATTATAAAAACTTTGTGTCATTTTGGTTTGATGTTTCCCAATAATAATAATTTTTCCACCTGTAAGTCCTGACATCCCAGAGGAAATAAGGATTGTGGTGCCACTGATCTGTATACTTGCCTAACCGCAGCAAAGTCTTGGACCGTGGTGGTTGAATCAAATAAAGACAAAACCCAAACTGTCCACTGCTTATTGACAAATTATCACATTGTCCTAGATCGCCTCATTATCTACTTTAACTTTGTATTTTTATGGTTTAATGCAAGTGCCATACAAAGGTTATAGAAGGAAACCAGCAGGGTCCACTCGAAAATTTTCAACTTGAAAATTGTTACGGAGTTATTCTTACCTATTCACTTATAAACTATAACTTTGCCTGTGCAGAATATAGTCTTTCAATCCAAGCCACACTGACCCCAGTTACTTGGTCTAGGAAATTAGGCACCTGTATACTCTTCACCCTACTCTGGAACTAATGAGTAATATTGCAGTTGGGCTATATCTTGGGAAGTCGTGGCAGGTCCAGACATGAGACATGAGACATGAACTGCCAAGTGCTTCAGAGACACTAAGAAACAACAGAACCCTCACCACCCATTTAAAAAGGTTGTAAGACTTACCACTCACCCCTTAACCTCTTAGCCACAAAGAGATTACTCCAGTTACTAATGACTTGCCCTATATTCCAGTCTGCTGATGAGGACCAATTTCCCCATTATTCCCATTAACTTTGTTTCAGAGGGTCTAGACACTTTTTCACTTTTCTCTGCCTCATTTTCTCACTGTTTCTTTCCTGCACCCCCTAACACTTTACCCAGAACCCCTCCACTCAGATATGACCTGCAGCCTTGGGTATCTACCTCAGTCTGGGACTGGTTTGAATGTGCCATGTTTCCACAGAACTTGACAATAAATTTACTCCATTCCTTGAATTGAGATTCCTGTTCTCATCACTGCCCTCTTTCCTATGCAAACCCCCTTACCCTCAAACTCAACCCCTTCCCTCCTAGCATGCTACCGAGCACATGTATTTCAAATCCTCCTAACAATACCACCCACCCTATCACCCTTCTACTTTAAAACTCCTGACTTCAACTGCTGATTTCTTGCCTTCACCTGCTTCTGCAACACCATGAACAGAAGTATTTCAAAGGGTTTTTAGGCTAGCCTTTATGTCTGTCATTTCTGCCACTGAACTGCTCCTCCGTTTTTGTTCATAGAACTCTATCAGGCCTCATGAAAGATTTTGTAAAGGTTGCACTTGGAAAGCATGGTTTTCTGCCAGAACTGATCATCATTTTCTGACTAACTGGTTTTTAGTACTTATGAAGCCGGTTAACGTGGTCTGTACAACTCAGATCCGTGCCTCCCTGCCTCCTCTCTGTACTTCAGGATTGATGCAATTCTGTTTAATCACCCCTCACCCACCTCCAGCCCTTCTTCCTCTTGTCATCTCCATTTATAGCTCATACCTGTAACATCCCAATCTGCTCTTTCATCTTTTGTCAATAGTCATAGTCCTAGGAGATTTGGAGCTGGCAACACAGGAGCGGGGATAGGGAATGGACCAGATACCAATGAAGCAGACAGAATAAGAAGGCAGCTGAAGAGACAGAGATGCTGACGGTAAATCACCAACTTGTTTTTCACGAGCATGTCTGAAGGTGCCATGCAGATTATGAAAATAAAGGTGTCCTGCTACATAAATTAGAGTTCTGTTGTAAATTATCTACAGATTTATAACCCAAAAGAACTTCTGAGGAAATAGAACAGGTTCATTTAGATATATTGTATATGCTTGAAAATAAGAGTTAAAGGAAAACATCCAATAAAATAAATCTGAGAAAATACTCCGTGATTTGGGGATTTGCATGCACATACATATGCACAGGAAGAGAGACTCAAGCACAATCATATCATCACAAACAAATACCAATATCTCACTTTAGGTAAGGGCAAGTGAGTTTTACTGCTTTAGCAGAATGTTTTCTCCAATGTGTATGGCAAAAGAAAATATTTTTCACAAGTAAATCATCACTAAAAGTGTGGTCCAGATTTCTTACTCTTTCTTATTGTAAATTTTCTATTTTACCATATAAAAACACTGGAGCAAATTTGGAGGAGGAGAGTCTAACTATATTAATCACTTTCAAGAATAGAGTAAAAAGCCTCAGTAACTGTTTCAAAGAGAAACTTTGATCTGCATGTGAAGTTCAAGTTAGAGATATGACTTCAGTTTGAAGATTGTTATAAGGAAAATAAAAAGCTTACTCTTACAAAGTTTATCATTTTACTGAGAATGAAATGATGTTTGTGGTGCCATACAAAGCATCAAGTTTCAATCACTTCAGTTCTTAGAAACTTCTGCAAATGTAAGCTTTTTCTGATACTTGCAGGTAAAATGCAAAGCTTTTTTCCTGATCTGGTTGAATAGCTGTGGAAAAACTATTCATTGAAATGAAATAATTTCTCTTTACAAAATATGCTTTGAATACTTTATTCCCTTGTTACTTAATGAAGGAGTTCAGTTAATAACAGGCAAAAGCTTGGCTTACAGTCTTAAAATCATTCTTCTGACAGAATTCATTGAACTGGAACTGTGTTTATTTTTATGCATGCATATATTATCCCAAAATGGATATGTAAAGTATACTAATTATTGTTCCTGATAAACATGAATTAGAAAACGTTCATCCACTTGTCTTTTTGATTCATGAATACTTATCAGGTATCTCCTAGAAAGATGCTCCAGAAGACTGAACTACTATCATTAATACTAAGTTACCTGATCTCTAGAGATAAGACAAAAAAACAAAAACAAAACAAAATAAAAAACCCTCAAATAGTCTCACATTTGAAAGGGATTCATATTTACCTCACAGAATTCTCAAGACTACCAAAATTCAAAAATGTCTTCGGCTTACAAATATGGTCACACCTCTTACTCTTTGACAGTTTCTGTCAGAAATGAGTTGTATTTGATAAAAGATATGTAGTCACAAGCCTGCTGCACATGCCTGCCTCGCATAAACATAGTTCTGAGAACCTAAGTCTTCACTGGGAAGAAAATCTTTTTCTCAGTCTTTCTTAACCTACTTTACACTGTATGTGTGATTACACCATTCCATATAACTAACACCCTCTCCTTCACCTTGCAAAATATCGTCTCCACAAATCACATCTCTTTATTGCTAAATAAAACAACTCTAACTCCAAATTAACTCAGAAAGAAAATATACTCTGAAAACAAAGGAGAAAACTAGTCTAATAACACATATTTATGTCCACTGAGCTACAAGGACCTTACACTAGCATCTGACATCTTTAAAATTCTTGGCCCAAAGGATATTTTTATATCATTTTTATTTCAACTGAAT
This sequence comes from Lontra canadensis, assembly GCF_010015895.1. NCBI lineage: Eukaryota > Metazoa > Chordata > Mammalia > Carnivora > Mustelidae > Lontra > Lontra canadensis. The sequence goes on from NW_022631008.1 coordinate 21,146,610, forward strand.
TCTAGAATCCAAATATGTTTTCAATGAGAGAGAACTCCTGGGCCTACAAGACAAGTCTTTGACTGTAATTCAGACCTCATCCTTATAACAATATTTAAAATAGCCATTAAATTTGTATTTTTAAAAAGTTGTATTTTCAAATATGATGGAAAGAAGTACCTGGAGACACAGTGGCTGGGTAGAGAGGGCCACCTGACAGATGCTGATTCCTTTAGTGGGGAGACAGAGCCAGCCCATGATAGTCCTGTAAGGAGGGAGCTAGAGAAATGTGAATCCTGATGTATCTCCCTCATCCCTCCCATCTGCTGTGTTCTAAAAGTTAGGGACGGAGAGCTTGTGGTGGAGTTCCTATTAGTCACTGTAGGAGTGCACAGCAGAGTGGGAAGGAGGAAGAGTGGATCTAGAGAAGCAATGGAGATTAGCTTATCACCATGCAAAAATCAGAACTGTTGGAGTAAGGGGGCATAGGTGTTAGAGTGGTGAATAACAATACGCATTGCAGGGGGACAAAGGAGTTTGAAAGCTTTGAGTTCATTAGAGGTATAAGCGAATCAAGTTTTCATATAGCCATTTTCTATCACACTGACACCTTGTTAATAGAGCTTACTGTGGAAATGTTCTTTGACTAAGAAGTTCTTTGACAATTTGGGGGGCCATCTTCATATCTTTACTGAACTCCACATATAGCCTATCAGATGTATTCTTTATGGACCATATGTCCATATGGACCAACAAATGTATGTGAAGAATTTTTTAGACAGTTCTCACAAGAATAAAGGAATTTTCTATTTTAAAAATGTCACATTTTCAAAAGAGCAAAGGAGATAAGTTTAGGCCATATTTACAAACAAACAAACCCACAATTCAACAACTTCCATGACTGCTAGCTTGAGCATGCAAGCAAACCAACACCATATCAATAAGGAAAACATCCATTTTAAAAACAAAAAGAGCTAATTTATTTGTAGTTATTATTTATAATATATACATATTGGCCATTAAATTTAAATGTTTTTAGAATGTTCCAAGGGTCTCAACTTCCAACCTGACATCATGCTGCTTATTGCTTCTCTGTAATTGATGGGGCAGGTTGAATTAAGACTATGAATTCTGCTACTAAAAATGATTCCACAAGCAAATGGCATTGAAGAAACAGGAGAGAGGCATCGGAACTGAAGCAGCAAACCATCTTGCCAGGGAATTATCTTGGGATCCAGGATAATTAGCACACCACATATATTAGTATCACTCTCTACACATCTGCCACGTCTGCTACTCCACAAATATCTTGAGTAGCTTTAGCAACCACTCAAAATGTGGTCACACCTGGGAGCTTGTTAGAAATGCAGAAGCTCCGATCACATTTCAGGCCCACTGAATCATAATCTGCATTTCAACAAGACCCCTAGGTGATTTGAACATGTGATAAAGTTTGAAAAGCACTATTTTAAGTGATAACTGAAAATTCTGAACAACATTTTTTTCTTAATTCAGGGCAATGATGCATCACAATGATTACCTCAGATGAACCACCTCTTCGTGAAAGGGAATAGAGAAATCCCAGGGTGGTACAGAGATTTTTTTTTTTTTCTTCAGCATATGGACTTAAAAAATTACTGCCCTTTTATCCTCTCCGTGATGCTTCCAGGATTTCCTGAACAGGAGGAGAGTGTAAAGAATTTCTCTGGAAGCAGGCATATTCTCTAACATTGAGAAAACATCTAATATCCTTACAAAGAATGGGGAGGTAGAGTAATAAAACACCTGGGATATTCTTTTGCCTTGTAAATACCAGCAAGTTATTTGTACCACTCCTAGGAATATACCGTTTGTTTTTCTCACTGAATTGTATCCAAGTATCCTCAGGAAAGGGAAATCAATATCAATACTTTCAATCAGATGCTAAATTCATGATAACTTCCAATTGCAAATTGAATCTCAGTTGAGGAGATCCCTAATTGTTCTTGACCTATTCTAGGCATTTTTCATTGTTGTTCTGAATTCTCTTTTCCAACTTTTGGCAAAGGTAGTTAAATAAAAAGACTTGAAATTCATTTTGGCTATTCATTCAATCAACAAACATTTATGGAATATCTACCATACTCTAGGTTGTATACAAGTGCTAAGTGCAGGAAATACAATGATTAAGATATACCTCCTGTCTTTTCAAAACATGGCCAGTGGAGATAGCATACAAACCAATGATGACACTGAGATGTTTTGAGGGCACAAGAGAACATAAGAGACTAAATATAACAAAGAACCTGCATAAAACATGACCTTTGACTTTGATTTCATTATTATATGTATTTTATTAAGTTCCATTAGCCTTTGTAGGTCATAATTATTTAAATCTTGCTTACAACTGTCCCAGTGCATGCTTTTGAAAGCATCCCATTATCAGGAGCTGTAAAAAGCAGCCACATGGTAATTAATTGTTATTAGGAACACCTACAGCTGAATATATTGTAAACAAACTAAAATATAGAACTCCAAATAAATGCTATCCTAGCAAAATATCACCTTGAGTGGTTTACACTTCTTCAATCTGTGAATTCTAAAGTACTTATTTAAATTTTAAGTTTATGATATATTTGTGATTGACTGTTAAGGACACTTACAAATGAAAGTCTTATAAATAAAATTTTTAATTGCAAAGCACAACATTTGATAATAATGACCATGTAGAAAAGGGTAATTAAATCAGTTATAATGAATCATGTAAGTAATCGAAAGAAGTAAATGATATATAACATTTTGAAAAGCCAGTTTTACATAAAACATAGCAAGAATGAACATTACCATCACTAGATTAGTACAGCTCTCAGCCCCAACCTCATCTGAGATCAAAGAAACTTTTACATCAGTTGATAAGATGGATCAAAATCTTCCCAAGTAGGAACATGTTCTGGAAGAGTCACATGTTGGTTTTATAGAACAAATTCCATTAGGTAGATAAGTAGGTAGAGACTTCAGCATGCTTCTTAGCATTCCTAAAAGAAATCTGAAGTTGAAACTTCCAATGATAATTCATTGAAAGTACTCCTGAAGGCACCTCTAGCTTTAGGACATTCACGTTGGGCCACTCTCTTGGGATTCAGATGATGGTGGACTATTATGGCAGATGTGACTACACACACATGCACATGTGTACAGGTATCTGGAGACTCTTAGACTCCATTTTTAGAAATAGTACTGAGATTTTTATTTATCACAGTGCTTAAAATACTTTGGAAGATTCTTTTCTAAGTTAACCTCTTAATCATCTTAAATGAAGCAAATCATTTTCTTCTCTTTGGGTAAATTTGATTTTTAAAATAGCCAAGAGCCATTCAGATCCAAATCTGGTGAATTACATATATAATCATGAGAGAGATTTTTTTTTTTTTACACAAAATCAGGCCATGGAAAAAAACATGATTACATGATACTGATATTCTTATAATGCTCACAAAACAATTTCAAGGCCATCCTCAATTTAAAAAAAAAATGATAGTAATATTGGAATAAACATAGGCTCCAAAGGCCACCACTAATAATTTTGTTCTAAAGAACTGTTACTATGAGTTATTCTGCATACTAAGACATTGTTTATCCCTTCTACTTTATGTTATGTAAATAGTCTGATACCAAACACAGCAACTGGATTATATGATGGCATTTTCCTCTAAATAGAGTTAATTGGGAGAATTATAACTTAAATTCATATTTCTAGTTCTTGAGTTCCTTGCACAGAGCTGGCATTCAATAATGTGAAAAGAGTATCTAAGCAAAATGAATAACTTGGTAGAATCCATATATAACAGACTACATCATGTATGAATGAATCAAACTTCCATACTAGACTGACCAAAAAAGTCCTCTACCTGTCCAAAAAATATAACTGAAAGATGAGTGACAAAAACTTCTTGTCTAGAAATCATTCTAGCAAAATATTCTAAAAAAAAGATGAAAAATATGCATCTAAAACATTGATTATATCCCTTATACAGAAAAATTATTACATCAAACTAAGAATAGATACCTTGGCCAGAGTCCTCAATCTTTTTTTTTTTTAAGATTTTATTAATTTATTTGACAGAGAGAGATCACAAATAGGCAGAGAGAGAGAGAGGTGGGGGGAAGCAGGCCCGATGCAGGGCTTGATCCCAAGACCCTGAGATCATGATCTATGCCAAAGGTAGAGGCTTAATCCACTGAGCCACCCAGGCACCCCCAGAGTCCTCAATCTTTACATGGTTAGGAGGACAGAGACACTTCACTTCCACTATCCACCCCAACACCAAACTCACACCCCTCCACACACATTCTGGGTTCTTGCACAATGTTACCATTTTTCCACATGGTGTATGTGAATCTTTGACTGCAGCCAATAAGTTTCAAAAACTATCTATTAATCAAATTTTTCTGTATCTTTTTAGTTTTATAGAAGGCAGATCACTTACATGCAGAAATATATATTGAACAATATATATATAATTTATATGTTTAGAGGAGATATGTGTATGGTATAAATAAGCAAATTATATGAGGAAAGTAAAGATAAGTGGGGAGAGAAGATGTCTCCAGAACAAATTAAAATTTTAATTCATAAGAATGTGTTACCCCCCAAAATCAGATTTTGCTCCTACTGGAAATACATTGAGGGGGGGGGAAATCAGAAGTCTTATAAAAAGCTTAAAATCTTAAAAAAAAAAAAAAGTTAAAATCTGTAAATATTTAGGGCCTAAAAATCTCTTGTCAAACTTCATGCTTCATTCCACGCTTTATTTGCACACAGCAGGAAACATCCAAGTAGTTTTAACCATATATATACCTAACATCAATAAAATTCCCCTCCCCAAAACAAAAAATATCAAATTTGATTCATTTCACTTGGAAAAAGTGGCTCAAACAAACAACAAAAAAGATGTGTGAAATCTTCTGTTTTATATATAGTCTAGAAAACTTTATAAAAAATGATTTGAGGAATATAAACACAATTTGATCTATATTTTAAAAGAGCTAATAGCAGCAGTAAGAAATTTACTCCAAGAGTTTGTTCATTCAAAGCAAAAGGCCTGCTCTGGTAGAAATGTGAATTCTAAAGGAAAATTAGCAGTGGCTATAATTCATGATCACAAAAAGCCCAAAATCTTCCTTTAATACAATATAAGACTTGTTAGAATTCCAAAGCAAGAGAAGGGAATCATGGACACCCTGGAACTTGATACTCCTTCAAAGGAAGTGTCATATAAAGCGTGGTGAGAAAAAAAATTCTCTGAGTTCAGTTACCTCAAGATAAGTAAAACTTTCATCACCTTGAGATATGTTTCTTCCAAGACTACAAATTCCATAGGGAGATACAGAAATCATGAAAAAGGAATTGCTCTAATCTTTCCTCAGAGGCTTCAGTGAAAAGGAGCTCAGATTCACAAGCACTCAACCTGAAAAAATTGGATGGCAACTCAATTTCAAATCATTTATACTGTCATCTATCCATAGAAAGCCAAAACTAAATTGGATAGAGAACTGTCTGATATGTGTCATCTCCAGTTTACTGTGGTAGGAACTGAGTGTTTAAAAATATATACCATAAAGGCTGAATACCAAACTGTAATTTAGAGAGACCCAAATATAATGGAGACAATCCTAAAGATATTGAGAAAATGCTCACAATTACAGGCTGGAGTCCCGCCAAAACATCAGACAACTTGCTATTGCTGCTCAGACACAGAGGTCCCAATGGCACTGTGATACAACAATTTTGGGAAGTCTACCCAGGGTAATGTAGGACAGCACAAGGTTTTTTTTTGTTTTTGTTTTGTTTTTTTTAATATCTGTATAATGGTCTGTAGGCTCTCAACATTATATATTCCTAATGAGAACCCAAAAAGGATCACTTCGCCAGCATATTTAAAGGTTGAAAAGCAACCATTTCCATATTTTCGGTCTTAAAAAATGTGGGCAGTGAACCACACCTTAAAAATGTATCTAGCATTCTACTCCATTCTGAAACCTATCCCAAGTTACCTTCATCTCTTACCAGTATACCAGAAATATCCTAGTAGTGTTCAAACATATGCTCATACACACCCCTAAACATTGTTAAGTCAACAACTAAAAATTTCTATGTTTTTCAGTTATTGCAAAGGATGGATTTTTTATTTTACACAGATCTCATGAGATCTAAAGATCATATTGATTTACTATCACCATCTTCCAATTAAAGATATATATAAATAAGCACTTTAACAGGTAGAAATGTGAAATTGTTCTTTTTTTCTAATTAAATGTGTTTATCCTGTTCCTGACACAGAAGTTCATGTAACATACACACTTAAAACTTAGAGCTGTGCTGCACAATGTGCTATCCAATGGTCATTAGCCACATGTGGTTACTGAGCACTTGATATGAGGCAAGACCAAATTGAGATGTGGTATGAAGTAAAATAGACAACAGTTTCAAAAAAGCAATATGAAAATTGAGTATAAACTATCTCAAAAATTTTTCTATTGATTCCATGAGGTTGAAGTGGTATTTTTGTGTACTGGATGAAAATTATTAAATTTACTGTTAAAAATTAACCTGCTTATTTTTAATATAAATTCAAAGTTAACTATGTGGTTAAATGTGTGATCATACTGGAATTACATTTCTACTGAAGAGTGCTAGTTTCAAATCTATTGATCATCTTAAAAACTTTTCTGTAACAATGGATTTTGGATTTTTTCATGTCTATAACATTTTAAATTCTTTTACAAGATATTTTGAATTAAGTTAATCTTTCCAATTATTAGTGGAATATAATTGATGAAAACAACTTTAAAATACTTCATAATTATTAAGGAAATAGTGAAAATATAAAATTTTACTGGAACTCCATATTCTAATGAGACAGATGGGGACTTTTCCCCCAATTAGTTGGTATACCATAGATGAAAAATTGCTTATTGTATAATAAGGTTGAACAGCAATTCATAATAATTTATTTACTTTCATACTTAAAAGTACTGAGACACCTTAATCACATAAGTTGGTTGAAAGATAAATTTTTTTAATGTTACTAAATTACTTAAATTCTAAGTTTCATGATAAAAATCCATAGTGGTGTAAGAATAAAAAATTTTTAAATCATCAATTAATAACTTAATAGTTTACTGAACACAAAAGACTCAACCTCCAATTTTTTCTTTGTCTAGTCATCGAAGCCATTAGATTCCTAATTTGTGGAAAGTATATTGCCAAAAAATCATTACCAATACCCACCAAATAGCTACTCAGTATACCTATTACTTTTTCACTTAGAGCTCCTTACTCCACCAGGCATGATTAGAAAGGGCAAGAGAAAAAAATCAAACTATAATTATTTTCTAAATGACTTTAGCAAAACAAATGTTTAGATAAAATACTTCTTATTGCAGTCTCTAAATACATCTTTAGGAGAGTTATAGAGCTGCAAATTTAGTACATTCATTTTAAGGAAATATGGGGTTAGAAAAATCAGTTCTTAATACCAAACTAGTTGGCCACAATTAAACTTATTTTCTGCCAGAAAAGTCTGAGTTGATTTTTCAATTTAAATAAATATTTTAATAATAATCCTAGTAAAAACAATCTTTTCTGAATCTAAATTCCAAGATAGAGACAAATAGATGAACAGATGAATGGATAAAGCAGAGACTTGCCATAAATCTGGCACGTGATGAAAAAAAGGTGCTTCGCTCAATCTCACTGTTTTTTGTTCTCAAAGGGATCTCCTACAGGAATGGTGTTTTTTCTAGCAATGGCGGGGAGGGGTGGAAAAGGTGAGGATGTCAAACCAAACTATTTGAAAATGTCCCTTCATTTTTTACTCTACAAGTTTTTATACCTGGGGGAAATGCCCCATAGTAAAATCTGGAATGGATGAGAAACAAGTGTTTCTTCTGAAGGGAAAAGAGATGTCAAATGGGAGATGGGAATGGTGAGCAAGCAAAATGTCTTGATCTCAGATTCATCAGCAGGCAGCTAAATTCCAGGCAGTTAGTTGATCTGGAATTTTAGTCTTTTAAAGACTTGTGTCTCTGTAAGGTTGTCAGGTACTTGGAGGTCACACATTCTAGTTTGAACACCATTTCATTATTCCACCAGTTGTGACCCTCTTTCTATCCCTGCCTCCTATAGCTGGATCTCAACACAGCACGGAGAATGATTCTTTCAATTCCAAACCAGAAAATCACTCCTCTGCTCAAACCTTCCAGGTGTTTCCCATTCTCACACACAGAAAAACCAACTATCTTGACAGCAGCCTACAAGTCCCTTAACAATATTCCCTTCAACTCCATGACTCCTCTGACATTCTGTGCAACTCAACTCCCTTGGCTCAGTTTGCCAAACCACTCTGGCATCTTCACTGGCCCTCGAAATTTCTCTCAGGTGCTCTTCTCAGGAAGATATTCCTTCTGCTAAAATGCTCTTCCCCTTGACCCCAGTGGCTCACTCCTTCACGTTCTTTAGGCTGTTACTCAGATACCTCCTCAGAAAGGCTTTACCTGGCCACCTAACCATTTACCCTTCCTATCCCCCTTTCCTGCTTTATTTTTTTCCAAAGTGCTTAAAGCAATTTAACTATATGTTTTTTCTACCCTTCATAAAAAGCAAGCTCATAAAGCAGGAATATTTTTTCCTGTTCCATATTCTACAGTATCCCTAAAATAATATAAGGTATATACAAGGCATCCAGTTAATATTTGTCTAGTGTAAAAATTGTATAATCTCTCTTATAAATGCGGCAATTGTCTATGCACATTGAAGTACAAGGTTGTTTTATTTAGGCTTTTTTGTATTTAATAAAATTGAGTAGCTAATGTTCAAAATTACGTTCTAATGCCCAGCATCAGATGGTTCTCTGCAATGGACACCAACATTTATGCTGAGTTCATCTAACTCTGTATGTATGACTCATGTGTGCGGACATGACTTGGAAAGCCACATAGTATCTGTGTATATTTACTCAGTATAACCCAAGAGCATGCATCCTTTCAAATGGTTTCCTCCATTTTTGCTAAAATTGATCAGTTTTTGACTAAAAAGCAGCTTCCTTAGACTTAAACGATTAATGAAAACATTAACTTTACCAATGGCAACATATTATCCAATTCCTTTTTCATATTATTTTATCACACTCCTTGGGGGGAAAAAAAAACTATGTAGGTACTGCCCCTAAAATAATAACCTTCCCACATCAAAATGTCTGAAAAGAATGTAGCTAGAGTGTTAATCAATAGTAAATATATACGGTTGACAGCACACTGGAATTAGGTACCCTGAACTGTAGCCAATCGTGGATGTTATCAATTTTGTCCTTAAAAGCATTTAAGGCAAGTTTGCCAGCTGTCACTACTAGACTATAACTTTCCCTCTTGTCTTTGAGTCATTTAAAAATCCTATTGGATTTCATTTTATTAACAGGTTAACAGATCTATTACATCCCACTAGAGTACTACTGACTACCTTTGAAAAACTATCCAGTTTGCCTCATGGCACTTGTGTAGCATTTTTTTCCCAGATATCAAAGTATGAGAGGCAGAAATGCTAAGAGTCTTGAAACATGTTTAGTATAATTTGGTTGACATTGAATATACCTCACAAAAACAATGATCCATATATAGAACCATATATACATGTTCAGTCAACAATATTTATATAGGTTTTACTCCATGCTAGTTTCTCGGAAAGGATATTAAAGCAAAAACATATGTATTATGATCAAAGATCTAAGCTAAAACGATATGAACACCTATGAACAGTCTATGAAATTATGAGTCAACTAATAAACTCAAATGGAATTCATAGGTGAAATTTATTTAAAGAAGTCAAACATAAAAAGATCTTTAAAAATCTGAGAATATTTATTCCATAAGCAAATAGTGATATAATCTCATTTAGTGATCATCCCAAACAATATCTCTGGCAGATTATTTACTGTTCATACTCTAGAGATGATGTCCAGAGAACCACAGAGAAAAACCTAGGCAAAGTTAAGGCTAATGGCCCTGAACATTCTTATTTCTTCAAAGAGTGTTCACATAACACAAGATTTTTAGGTTTAAAAGAAATGTAAGCCTAGTGGAGCCTGGGTGGCTCAGTCGGTTAAACATCTGTCTTCAGCTCAGGTCCTGATCTCACGGTCCAGGGTCCAAGATCGAGTCATTGTGGGGCTCCCCACTCAGCAGGAAGTCTGCTTCTCCCTCCGCCCCTCCCCTCAAGTCACTCTCTCTCTCTCTCTCCCTCTCAAATGAATAAACAATGAATCTTGGAACACTGCATCAAAAACTAATGGTGTATTTTATGGTGACTAACATAACACAATTAAAAAAAAAGAAAAAATGAATAAATAAAATCTTTAAGAAAAATAAAGAAATGTAAGCTTGATAAGTGATTCTAAAAAATATCTATTATATTTAAAAAGTAGCCTTTGTGTTACCAAAATTAGTGGTAGTCTCATTTAAAGAACAATACTGACACTAGCCTCTTTCACTTCAGAAGTTAAGGTCTTTTCTCAAATTTTTCCATAAGGGGACAATTCACTCTTAATTAATATAAAGTTCACAATGGATGTACAAATGAATCACAATTTAGGATTAAAGTTCTAATGAGGTCTTCATGATAGTGAAGTAGTCACAGAATGATCCTTTGGCCTTTGCCCAGATTTAAATTATGAAAGCATCTCAATAAAAGTTGCTGAGGTTTTTATTCCTCACAAAAGGTAACATATAGAGAATAAATATGCTTTCTAAATACTACCAGCTCCCTAAATGCACTTTTTAAAAAATACATAGTTAAATGCCAAAAAAAGGATCATTCTTTGTAATCTGAAAATTCTAAAAATCTTTTCCAAATAAGAATTTTGACACTTTTATTTTGAAAAAAACTTTGAAGTCTTAGCTTATTTTGAACCAATGTTTTAGAGAAAATCACATCACATATCAATTTGCACTTATTTATTTTAAACCATTAGTTCTCCATAGGAGAATTTAGTAGTAAGTCATAGTAGAATAAAATACATATTTTATATAAACAAGAGAATTTTTCTGAAATATTGTTTTAAGATAATTATGGACTGTTTTAAAGCAAATGTAATGCATTTTTTAAAGATACACTGTCACAAGTGTTTCTAATTATAATATTTGAGGAAGAACAACCAATTTACACTTATTGTAGATATAATACTTGGATAATACATGTTAAATATTAAAGAAATTATATTTTAATAATATTTAATAATTTAGTAATTTAATAATTTAGTATTTAGTTATATAATTATATTACATAATATAATTATATTATATTATTGTAAAATATAATTATATTAATTTGTAGGAATAACATTAATTCTTAATAAACTTTAAAATAATAACTTTGAGTGAAATATACAATAAAGTTTATACTACTCAAACACCAGTGTTTGCAGAAGGCAAATTGAACAAAAGTAGAAAAAACTTGGGGTAATACAAAGTAACATAGCTTTATTCACTTATTTCTGCTTAAATGTCTTAGGCAAGAAATAAAAGACAGATAAAAATAAAATTGCTCTATTTTTGCCATTGCAAAGACTGCTGACCCTGGTTTATGATTATGTGCCCATGATGTATAATACACTGATAAACATTTTAATTACCATTCTATTTGTAGGAGAACAAATTTCCAATTATTTGTAAACTTAATGACTAACTGAATTACATATATATGATTAGCAGTGTTAAGTGGCTTTAGCATATGGAGATGACTGTAATTGAAAATGGCCAACTTGTCTGGGCAGTCAACTCAATAAGATAAGACATGAAACTATTTTTATCAATGCTTCTTTACACATCTGTCACTCCTAGTACCTCTGCACCAGGCAACCACAATCAGTGTTCATCAAGTCCCCAAATATGACTGATCTACAAAGCATTATGACAAATAAGAGCCAACTTCATTTTGAAGAATTCTACTGCAATTCTCCCCTCTTTCAGAAATTTGGCAAGTAGCCACACAAAAGCAAACTTGTTTGGTGGATGTTCCACATCAAACAGCTTAGAATTCAAAGAAATCTTGGAGATCCTTTTGCATTATATTACCTTTTGAAGAGGGCTGATTGAGAATGTATTTTCTGAAGCTACAAATATATCCAGGATGTAAAAGCTTATCAGATAATCCAAGTATCAGATAAAATAGTTTGTATTAAAAACAAAATTCACATAAGAATCAGAAAAGGACAGGATTCGTTGTTCCTTCTCTTAAAACCTGTTTTCCATGAAATCCCTTCTCTACTATGCAGAGTAAAGGGAACAGGATCAGCCATGAAGCAGTTGGGTTATTAGCCAAGGATACTCTCTAACTTTGATATTTATAGTGATCAGTGGGTTGTGACTTTCTTGGCAAGTTTTAGGAAGGACATGTATTTTACAGTATAAAATAATGTTATTTGGGGGGCAGCCTAGGTGGCTCAGTCTGTTAAGTGTCTGCCTTTGGCTCAGGTCGTGATCCCAGGATCCTGGGATGGAGCCCGCTATTGGGCTCCCTGCTCAGCAGGAGTCTGCTTCTCTCTCTCTCTATGCCCTTCTTTCCTGTTCATGCTCTCTCTTGTTCACTTTCTCTCTCTCTAATAAATAAAAATCTTTTTAAAAAATAAAATGTTATTTTGTTAAAGTTCTTCAAATGCTCTATGTAATGATTCTTTATTCCCTGTGGTCATTTTTTACTTATAAAACTAGTTCCCAGGGCACCTGGGTGGCTCAGTGGGTTAAGCCTCTGCCTTCGGCTCAGGTCATGAGCTCAGGGTCCTGGTATCAAGCCCCACATCAGGCTCTCTGCTCAGCAGGGAGCCTGCGTCCCCGCAGCCCCTCTGCTTGCCTCTCTGCCTACTTGTGATCTTTCTCTCTATCAAATGAATAAATAAAATCTTAAAAAAAAAAAATCCTAGTTCCCCTATGAGGAAACTCTTTTCATGGGTAATGAACAAGATCCTAACACATGGTCTTTATAAAGCTATAGAGGCAAGGAATTTTTCTTCTAACATTAAATAATACTTACAGCTGATCCTAGCATCCTAAAGGCACAAATGAGCAGCATGACATAATTGAGAAAAGGAAGGGGGAGGTATTGTTGGTCACAACCCAAGGAACAACCTCAAATCAGAGTTTCTTTAACCGATCCTGGTGGCCAAATACCATACATATACTTACAATCTCTGAGTTTAAAGTAAATTGCCTGAGTCCAAGCTATTATTTTTTTTTTCTCTAAGGCATCTGAAATTCAAAAAAGCACTTCTGCAACTTGGAAAAGTACTGAACTCTGAAGGTAGGCTTATCCTTCTTCTTTTTCTATTGTAATTCCTTATTGGTGTTCTTTATTTTGCAGATGTCTTAGATAATGGATATATCCCCTCTTGGAAAGAAAGTGTTCATTTTAATCTTTCACTAGACATATTCACAAAAATATACGATCTGAGAGTTTGTAGTATATATGATATTGCAAAATGAGAAATATTTTAACTCCTTTATTCTCTCCATTTTCAAATGATACTTTGACTGGTTTATGATAAAAACAATCACCTCACCTAAATACACCAACTTGCTTTTTCTTTAGCTCAATGTCTCTGTGTTTTTAGTCTTTGTTGTTATAGCTGGATAATATTTTGAAGTATTAGGTGATGTATTTCCCCATCCCCCGTCATGTTCAACTGCTTTATTTATATGCAAGTTTTCAAGTATTCAAGGGCCTATATACAAGTTCAGACTCACTTACTTAGTTAGAAACTGACTTATAGTTAGAAATTTTCAGGGTTGGGCCAAGATAGCGGCAAACAACACACTCAAGACAAGAATTAGAATCAAGTGCATTTTTATAGAGCTCCAAAAAAAGATAAAAGACTTTACTGTTTAGAGTGAAGAGGATCCCAGAGACAACAGCAACAAGAGCATGTTAGATAGAAGGTTATGAGTATCACAGAAACAAACTAGACTCCTCCCTCCCAAGCCACTCAGTAAAGACCTTTAAACAACCACACCAGAAAGTCATCCCCTGATTATCCAAGAGAAATCCTGCACCTTTATACTCCCTAGACTTTGCTCAACATCCCCCAACCCACCACCAGCCATCTAAAGCACACTACATAGACAACCTCAATTCAGTTGGCAGAACTCATAGAAGGCTCTAGAATGATGGATAGATTTGATCTTAGACACCTAAAGTGATGGTGGTAGAATGACGAAGGCATAGTCTCTGTACCTGTCAGAGAGACCAGACAGAATCATTTGAGATCTCCCACTGAACTGAAGATTTCTCCTAGCCTCTTCATTCTCTCCGGGGCATAAGGAAGGTAAGTCTCATAAATTCCTCCATGAGGCACCTGGTGGCTTGGTAGGTTAAGGGTCTGACTCTTGATTTCAGCTCAGGTCCTGATCTTCAGGGTCACGAGATCAAACATGGAGCCTGCAGTGGGACTCTCTCCCTTCCTGGTGCCTCTCCCCTGCTGGTTCTCTCTCTTTCTCTCTCTAAAAATAAAACAAGATAAAAACATTTAAATGGTGACTCTCTCCAACTGTGTTCTTACACCTAGCTGCCTCCTCCTTTTCAAGATTTGTTTCCCTTAATTTCCTGTGCCATCATTTCTCCCTTTCTCTTTTGCTCCAAGGGTCATTTTCCCTTCCCTAACCCACCCTAAAGCTCAAAAATGATTCAAAGGAATTGCTGACCTAATTAGAAAGCACTAATTCTCTTCTCTGAGGCTAACTTGCCAGACTGGCATTTCCACTGTGAAAATTAGGTTCATATGGGCTAAGATAAGGAAATTTAGAAAAGGTGGAACAGTAACTCAAAACCATAGAGGGAATCCAAAGCATAAGGCAGAAGGAAAATCTTTTGTGAAGAGGATGAAAGTACACAATGAAAGGGACTTTGAAAATGAAATATCCATGTGAGTAAACCCACTCCTCCCACCTCATCTGTGGATAATCTATTATTCAATACCCTTGGAGACCTATAGGGTCACCTGAACAACAAGCTGCAACCCATAAACTTTGATATGTAGTATGTTTATTATTTTATTCAAACAGACTCCAGTTTCTCTTATTTTTTCTTGGATCTAATGACTATGTGTAAGTTTTAATTTCCACGTTTGGGAGTTTCTGGTTATGTTATCATTATACATTTCTCATTTAATTCCATTGTTGTCAGTGAACAATATGATTTCAGTATTTCTAAATTTATTGAGACCTGTTTTATTGCCAGAATATGGTCTATTCTGTTAAAATACATTGTACACTTCAAAAGAATGTGTGTCCTTTTATTTTTGCCTATACTGTCCTATGAGTATCAAGTCAAAGTGATTGGTACTATTGTGCAGATCAAACCCAGGTTCATTTAGTTTTATTTTGCTATATGGGTTCTTTTGGCTTAATTGTAGATTTTATTTCAGGGACTGACAGAACTATGATTGGGTACTTGACTCTTTCTCCCTTTAATTCCATCAACTTTTGCCTCATGTTTCTTGAAACTTTGCTATTGGGCCCAGGCACATTTGTGAATGCTATGACTTCCTGAAGAATAATGCTTTTTATCATTATGAATGATGCTTCTTGATCTCCGGCATTACACTCTCTTTTCAGATCTGTTTTATCTGGCTAAAATATGGAAAACTCAGCTTTCTTATGCTAGTTTACCTGGTATATTTTTTTATATCCACTTATTTCAGCCTATGTATTTATATTTATCACTTTTATGAGCTGGGTATAGTTCTTATTTTTTTATTTGAATCGGTTCTAACAATAATCATTATTTGTAGTGTTTAGGTTTTTTTTATTTGATTATTTTTAGAATTCCTTTTCAATTATTTCTGTTGCTATTTTAGTTAATGTTCTTTGCTTCTTCTTAACACGTTGGCCTATGGACTACAATATATGCCTTTGACTCTTTACACCCACAGAGTTAATATTACTACCTTATATAAAATATAGAAATCTTCTACACTTATAAGTTATATCTTCCATCGTTTATGTTATGATGGTTGTATCATACATTTTTAAACCTCTCAATAGAATGTAAAACTTTGTGCTTTAAATGTTCACACAATTTATAAAGATGTGAGGGAAACACAAAACAAAAATTTCCATTTATATTTATCCAGATATTTACCATTCATTTCTGATGCTTTTCATTCTTTCCTGGGAATTGAATTTCTATTATTTTTCTTCATTCCAAAGGACATCTACAGAAAATTACTGATCAATAGGTATAAAATTTCATCTAAGCAAGAGGACTAAGATCTGCTATAGAACATTGCACTAAGTTTGTAGATATTCTTCCTAGCTCTTCATCATCTAAAATTCTCCACATTCTTCAAAAGTGAAATTGGAAAACAATGCTATAGTTCCCCAGACAATAATGATGTATTATATATTTAAAATTTTGTTAAGAGGGTAAATCTCATGTTAAGTGTTGTCAGCACATAAAATATGAAGTAAAATAAATTTTAACTAAGTAAATGTTTTTTATTTTTTGTATCTTTTAATTTATATTCATATATATAGTATATATATAAATTAATATGTATTAATTTAATATCTTTCACAAGATATTACAAGCATATCTTGTAATGCTGGTTTGTTGATGACAAATTTTCTTAGTATATCTTAAAAATGTATTTTACTTTCATTCTTAAAGGTGTTTTTAATGAAACAGACCCTGGATTGACAGTATTTTTGTCTTTGTTTTTTTCTTTTCAGTTCTTTAAAAATGTTTTATTCTCTCCCAGCCTCCATGGTTTCTTCTGAGAAGGCAGTTGTTAGATTGTTATTCCCCTGTATGTAATAGGTCATTTTTCTCGTCTTTCAAGATTTGCTCTTTATGACTTTCAACAGTTCGCCTATAATGTGCCTCAACATGGGCCTATATAGCTTCATTCAGCTTGGTGTTTAATATCTTTTATTTGCAAAATTTCTATCTTTTACAAAACCTGGGAAAATTTTTGGTTTATCTCTAAAAAAATTTTTTAGCTCCACTATCTTTCCTCTTCCTGATTTTCCAGTTTCTGGTATGTTGGACTGCTTGATATTATATCACAGCTCACTAAGGTTCTGTTCATTCTTTTTTTTTTTCAATCTGTTTTCTCTTTGTTCCTCAGCTTGAACAATTTCTATTCATCTTAAAGTTCACTTACTTTCCTGTCATATTCATTCAGCAGTAAGTCCATCCAGTTAATATTTTTGTTTTAAAATTTATATTAAGTTCTAAAATTTACATTGATTATTTTCTTCTTGTGTCTACTTCTTTGAAATTTTATCCATTGAAAACATGATTTATTTTACTTCACGAGAATAGATATCTTAGTACCTCCATGATCCTTGCCTGTTAGCTCCAACCCTGGTTGACACTGGAGTCAGCTTTGGTTAATTTTGCTTTCTTTTGAGAAGGTGCCACATTTTCTTGGTACTGTGCATGTTAAATACTTTGGGATTGTGTCTTCAATATTATGTTAATTTGTGGAGAATCTAAGCACTATTTTTCTCTAATGAATATGATGTCCATTGTTTTAGCAGGTAATTTTTTGAGCTGGACTTGAACTTTCAACAAGTTCAACAACTTGGGCAACAACTCTAGTCATTTTATGTATGTTATTTTGGTGGGGGGTGGAAGAGGGAGAGAGAGAATCCCAAGCAGTCTCCATGCCCAGCATGGAGCCCAAGGCAGGGCTCAATCTCACTATCCTGAGCCCACGACCTGAGCCAGATGCCTAACCAAATGAGCCAACCAGGCAAACCTCAATTTTTTTTTTTCTTTAAATCTGAACTGCTCTGAGTCTGTGCTGCACATGTATCACTCACGGGAAAGTGACAAATGTAGGTGGACAGAGTTTATAGATAGTTTCTCTAGCTCTTCACCTTCTGGAATTCTCCACACTCTTCAGCATTCATGGTTTCCCAGCTTCACTTTTGTAGTTCCCCAAGTCAGAAAGATGGGATTATTCTATCAGAGCCCCAGCTGCCACTGTTAATGGCACACTGTGTCTCACTATAAGTGCTCACTGTGTCACTCAGAGGACATCAAGCCCTAGAGTTTAAGCCTCAGAAAGAAAACTTAGTGGTACAGTTGGTCATCTCCCCTCTTAAAAAACATGCACTCCTCAGTAAAGTCTATTTCTGTTCACTCTTCAGTAGCTTCAGAGTTGCTTTTTGCATGATTTCCAGGTTTCATAGCTTTGTTTTTTGTGGGTTTTTTGTTTGTTTGTTTGTTTGTTTCCTGATTTTTTGGTTTTGGGTTTTTTTTTTTTTTTTGGCAGTCAGATCATTTGATAGGGTCTTACCCTGACATACATGGAAGCAGATGAACTTGGATCATTTGTGACACCCTCTTTCCCTCAAATCTCACATTTAATCCTTTCATAAATCCTACTGCTTGTATCTTAAAACTATATCCACCATCTGGACACCTCCAGGACCATAAAGGGTTTGAAGTCACCAACCCCTTTCCCCTGGATTCTTGCCATAAGCTCTTAATTGGCCTTCCTCCTAGTTTTGTTCCCTACAGTGTGGAGACACTGCAGCCAGAACCATCTTAACAAAACATCAGTCAAATCGTGTCACTCCATTATTCAAAATCCCCCAATGCTCCCCATTTCACTCACTAAAAAAATCCAAGTTCCTTATAATCTGCTACAGGGGCTAAGTGATCTGGGTGGGCCTCTATAATCCTTTGATATCCTGATGTCCTCTACCTGCACTTTTCTCTAGAGGATCATCCTTCCCTTGTTTTTCAAACACACACTTTTGTGTTTTGCTATCACTCTTCTGGAATGCTCTTCCCCCAAAATATCCATTGCTGATCCATTCATTTTATCAGTTCTCTAATCAAACATTTTATCAGTGGAGACTTCGCTGACCACCTCCTATAAAATACCCCTCACCTTTAGCTTCTGCTTTCTATTCTTAAAATCACCTTTTGCCTTCAAAGCACACAGGTTGACCTGACCCATTACATCCTCAGTAATGTATTTGTTTCTAGTTTTATTTCCAGTCCCTAGAAGTTAAGCTCCTTTAAAGTTCTTTTTTTTTTTTTTAGATTTTATTTATTTATTTTGACAGAGAGTGAGCACAAGTAGGCTGAGCAGCAGGCAGAGGGAGAGAGAGGGAGAAGCAGGCTCCCCACTGAGCAGGGAGCCTGATGTGGGGCTGGATCCCAGGACCCTGGGATCATGACCTGAGCCGAAGGTAGAGGCTTTAACCCACTGAGCCACCCAGGTGCCCCTAAGCTCCTTTAAATAGTAGCCTGTTCTGTTCTTTTTCGTATATCCAGATCTTAGAAGATTTCCCAATTCATGGTACATATTGATTAAATAATTTGCTGGGTGGATGAATCAATGGTTTAAATTCCATTCTGGTAATGAAATCTTTCATAAATTTATTTGAGTAAATTTCTCTACATTTTTAAATATCACTAATATGCCCTTATATTTTTCCTATTTTTTTTTAATTTTTTTTTTTAAGATTTTATTTATTTATTTGACAGACAGAGATCACAAGTAGACAGAGAGGCAGGCAGAGAGAGGGAAGCAGGCTTCCTGATGAGCAGAGAGCCCGATGCGGGACTCGATCCCAGGACCCTGAGATCATGACCCGAGCGGAAGGCAGCGGCTTAACCCACTGAGCCACCCAGGTAACTCAAAATACTTTGTAACTAATTTAATATGCAAATAGATTAGTTCTTTTAAACACCTCTTATAAGTTTCAAGTAAACATAAAGTGGAAACCCAGAGGGTTTGAAAGGCTCTTAACTAAGGAAAGCAAGGTTATCATTCCAAGTGAACTGATGTTACCTTCTTAAGCCATCTGAAGATACTGGATAAAAAATTTATGACCACAGTACACAGTGCTATTGGCCAGATTTATGACCAGGGAGATGTACTTTGAGGTTGCATATGTCCAGTTCAATCGTATTCAGTTGCAGATAAACATGGTGAGCCTTTTAGAGTAATATGACAGCAACTCAGATACCATGCCATTCAGACAGGGTTGATGTGTAAGTTTTCTGGTTCAGTTTAAACCCTAAAGAACAAAGCCTTTTCTGGCTCATGGACTGATTTTGGTAGTTGTACTTCTGTGACCCTACCTTGATTTCTTCACAAGGTGATCAACCCATCAGTTAAATGAATCCGACCATTAGTTAGAGCTTTAAGGTCTTTTTAAAGTCAGAATTCATTTTCCTCAAGGTGGAAAGCAAGCTATATTAGGGCAGTCCGACAGCAGGTGGCATGGAGCCAATCACCAGAATGAGGATATAGGAAATGTATTAAAGTTTTAAGAAGGGCTAGTAAGAGCAAGACATATCCACAGACTTGGGGTGGAGGGGGGAGAGTGGTAGGTAACGAGGGTGATAGCAAAGTCCCATGACAAAGTCTTAAGTCTATAGCAATAAAACCAGAATTCCAGGTACTTAAACTGCCATAAAGGTGGAGACTTTTTCACAAAAACCAAGGCAGGTAGAAGCCCTTTTACTATAATCATGGTAGAAGATTTGTAATACTAATAGCAAGGTTGATTTCTTGCTGAGTTACAGATCCTTAAAGTCTTCCTGATAAAGAATAGAACTAATCCCAGGACTTGGGGAATTCTAAATGGGAAGAAGTTTCAGGTAAAGCAAAGCCCTAACCTCCCAGGCTTTATTTCAAAGGCTTTGTATGCCTTTAACTAGGTATCTGCAAATTTTGTCCATGAAGTACCGAAGAGTAAATATTTTGGGTTTCAGGACAATACACTCTATTCCTTGTGACAATTACTCAACTCTGCCATTGTACTGTGAAAGCAACCTCAAATAATATGTCAACAAATACGTAAACAAATAAGCAATACTGTCCTCCAATAAAACTACTTATAGATGTTGAAATTTGACTTTCATATAATTTTCATGTGTCATAGAATGTTGTTCTTTTTGTGATTCCCCACCCCCCGAATCATTTAAAAAGGTAAAAATCATCCTTGGCTTCCTTACCATACCAAAACAGGTGACCATCCAGATTTGGCCCACAGCCCATAGGTCACCAACCTCTTCATTCAATAACATAGGGCCTTATAGTTTCCTGTGCAAAGGACTCTTCTAGTTCCCCATCATTTGCAAAAGTAGGAGAAGCAATAACTCCTCAGCTGAGTGAATGGCCACACCCTTGACACATGAAGCCCTCCCCAATTTACATATATATTTCTCCCTCATGTTTTTATTAATGGGAGGGGCAGCATCAGAAAAGTAATGTATATGCTGTTTTTGCAGGAATTTTTTACCTTAATTTCAAAGTGCTGCACAGTCACATACCAAATGGCAGAATCAACATTTATGCCATCAATTGTCTTTAGGTTACAAGCTCTTTCCAACTTCCAAGTTTTTCTATGATTTATTAAGCTTGCTCTCTCCTCCTCTTCCCCTTGGAATGATCTTCAATAATCCCATCACAGTATGAATCTAGTCATATTTTCTAAGAAATAAAGGAGGATTTTCCCTTTACACATGCTCATCTGTTGTTGGTGCACTGAGCCCAGCATTCAAAGGAAATCACTTCAGTCTGAAATCACTTCATAAGCTGACAAGGTCCAGTGATGAAAGCCAATGGAGACAAAGAAACTCTTAACAACTGAACTTTGGAAATTGCCCCCGTGTTTCTTTTTTTAAGTTTTCATAGTTTTTCTTTTTTGCATTTTAAAAACTTTCTTCCTGTGTATTATAGTAACACATGCTTACTGGTATTTATCATTTTAAATCTCTCCCCTCCATCCTCATACCATTTGGATACTTCCAAGATAATGCTTGAAAGAAGCTTTGGAATTCTGCTTCATGTAATTATTCTTTGCCACTGTCACACCACCCACTATGATATGATATAGCATGAAAAGTTTAAAGCATACATATCAGCCCTACCTGGAAATATCCTTTTTCTAAGTTAAGAGAATTAAAATTTAAATTTGGAAAGTGAGAGGTAGGAGGAAAAAAAAAAAGTAACCAATCTGTGAAAAGTTGCAAAGTAAAATAGAATTGAAACAAGAAGTATTCCAAGATAAAAGAACTTCCTTGTTTGAAAATTCTGTATGGTTCATGCTTAATTATTCATGCTAATAAAAAGCAGAAGACATACAAAACTGAAAAAACCAAAACCACTTATAATTCCATTATATCCTATACAAGTTTCCAAAGTGTGAGGATTTATTGTCCTCTTTAAAATAATTTAATGATCTCACCACAACAAAATGCATGTTTATATAGTCAGTTTGTAAACAACTGGCAGAAATCTTCTTTAGAACTCTTGATGATACTACCACACAACTGTATTCCAACAACAGTAACTAAAACAAAACTGGAAATTAAGTGAACAGATGCATCATTATGCACAGATTATACATAATGAAAATAATAATAATAGTTACCACTTATTGAGTACTAACGATATGCCATGCACTGTGCTATGTGATTTAAATGCAATTTTAATTTAATTCACTCAAAAACCCTACCAAGAAAGTAATATCTTGTGGTCTGTTTTACAGATGGTAACATGTTTAACTTGCAATGGAACTTAAAAGATTTTGAAGTCCTACTCTGTTCTTAATACAGAGAGAGAAACCAGATTCCAGAAGGTTGTCAGTTACCATGGGTTATATCTAATCAACAAGGCTGTGGTCCACAAAGCCAAGTCTGTAGGGCCGACTTCCTTCCTGGTACAATTTAGTCTCCCAAGGTTCTGCAGAGTTGACCCTGTGACATCCACAGTAGGGGGTTTGCATCATGGCCATCTGTTTTAGAAACCAGAGCCTAGGAAACACTATATTTTCCTGCTTCACTCATCAAATATCTGTGGTGCACTTAACTGTGTGCCAAGCATGGTTCCAAACATTTATTTTTCTAAAACTCAAATGCAAGTCTTTAACAAAACATTGTGCATGAACAGTCTCAAGTTACATTGTGAAAACAATTGTAAAACATCATAATCACATGTCAATATTTTGAAAATCATAGTATGAATGCAGGGGATAGGTGTCTGGGGTACCTCTGGCTCTAAGTGACATGCTACAGAATATAAGGCAATCGTTTGTTAACAACCAGATTATCTGGATTAGAAAAACATTTTACATTCTTACATGATAGTAAAACATTTATATATAAGTAAAAAATATATATATTTTAGTTATATGTTGGGAAAGGTTGTTTTGGGTTGACATATAATGTGTCATACTTTCTCCCCACTTATGATAGCAGGAAACACGTTTCCAGTTAACATTTTCACATAGAACTTGTGATTTTCTGGAATGGATTATCAACATGAAGGAGAAAACGACTGGTAGACAGAAATCCCTCCTCTGGTGGAGCTTACATGGTACAGGGAATAAAGAGAGAGTAGGAATAAATGAGTATATTGCACAGTTTGTTAAACCGTGATAAGGACTAAGAAGAATAATTAAGCCAGCAGCAGGGTAGAGAGTATGTGTATGCTTGGCAGGGGCAAATGTAACTTGGGAGGCCTCCCCAAGAAAGTGAAAACAGACTAATATCTGAAAGAGGTGAGAGCCAACTGTAGACACATGTTAGCGAGGTACATTCCACACAGAGAAACAAATGCAAAGAATATTCCCCAGTGAATTTCAAGAGCATCTGTTTGGAATTTGGCTGGAGAAATGTGAGGAAGAAAGGGGAAGATAATGACTTAGGAGAAGCAATGGGGGGGAGGGGCATATAACAATAACAATGGTGGTCACAATGGAAAACAACAGTTCTTTTTCTGGGGTTGAACCTCTGTCAGTCCCCCAAGGTATTTTCGTTGTCTTCCTCCTTTACCTAACACAGCAACCTTGCACATATATCTTCCCCCATGTGCTTTCTTGAGAACTGTGTGATAATAGGAACTCAGTTAATTATGGGGAAGGTATGTCTCACCGTTACGGTTATTCCAGCAACTACTCAAACCTCACAGTACTAGGCTCCATTTGTGTTCCTTTTTTATTCCTCACTTCTAAAACTCATGTATGGTACAGAAGTGCACACAAAATGTGCCCTCCTTTGCTGAGGGCCAACCTACCACGATGCCCTGAAACGCGAGGAGAGGCCACGATTCTGTATCTCCCTTCTCCAAAATTGTTTAAGAATGGAATTCCTTTCAAAGGACAGGGGTCCCCAAAAATAAAACCGAAGTAGATGGACTTTGGTGAGCCCTCTCAACAGAGGATTCTATTATCTCTGGGAGTGTCTTGTAGGGGCAAAGTATTTAATGATTATAAAGAGATCTTATTTTCTTCCCAGGGAAATAACATGATACATAAGTCCTGTGAATTGCTGTCAAGTTGAAGTGTTCACAAAACTATATACTTCTAACCAGGTGCGCTTTTTTGGGTTTTGTTTTTTTTTTTTTTCCTTTCAATACCAGAGGGCTGCTGTCATGAAATTAATTTGCTCCCCAAATGCTTAAGACCAGGACAGGAGGGAAGCAGAGGTCAAACCCAGACACATGGGCTGGGAAAAAGAATGACAATACAGATTCTGATGACAGCTCTGTGCTGACACAGAAGCAGATGAGGAGAAAGACACAGAAGCTTTGAAGGTGAAAAGGAGGATAAATTGAAGAGGGTAGTCTGAAGAAGAGACACATTTTAAAATAGCATTTTCCAGGAAAGTGGTAGGTTGAATTATTGTTTGTGATGATACTTGTATGTTTCTTTCTACTTAAGAGCAGCCTGGGGTTAAAGAAAGGAGACCATCATTCAAAGACTTTGTGTAAGGAGGGGCAGGAAACACAGAAAGCTAACTGGAAACCTAGCTTGGAACATAAACATCACTGAATGTCCGATGACTTGTTAACAACAGTCCAAGAAAACAGAAGTGCTAACGTCGTTGGGAAAATATATTTCATTGTATCCTCTCATCATTATATGTGTTTTATTCTTACAGAATATTTTCTTTGAAGATATTAGTTAAACATAACTTAAATAATTTAAGTTAAACATAACTTAAACATAATAACCTAGTCTTTTTAAGAGGAAAAATGAAAAACCAATATGTGACATAGATGGAGTGTTAACTTTTAAAGCAAAATGTTAAGAAGAAACAAACTGAGGGCTGCTGGAGGGGAGGAGGGTGTGGGGACAGAGTGACTGGGTGATGGACATTGAGGAGGGCACGTGATATAATAGAGCACTGAGTATTATAGAAGACTGATGGCCTCTACCTCTGAACTACTAATACAATATATGTTAATTAACTGAATTTAGATAAAAAATAATTTTAAAAAAGAAGAAACATTTCCCAACTGTGAATGGCATTAAATGGAAAACACATTCTTCTGGGGGCAAAAGGCAGATCCAATTTGCAGTTGTGCCAGAAGCATGGATCACCTCCCATCGCTTGGCTGTGATTCTAATGTTTGGGCAGTTCTTGAAGGTTCTGGTGCTAAGGAAGTCATGGTTGGGTATGGAATGTTCTTTTGTGGTTAAAATAACCATCTCCTGTGATTGAGAGTGAGAAGAGGAAAACTCCATTTATCATGTTGCTCTAGATCACTCATTATCCATAACGATTACTTAGGAATATTGTTCATGTGTTTCAGAACACCACAGAGCTAGGAAGTGTCTTGTGAAACGTTGTGCTCTCAGAATATCTATTCATAAGAATGAGGCCACAAAATGCAAGTAGACATTCAATTATTTCTTCAGAGATGCAAATTCTTCTCTTACTAACAAAAGATTTGAGTAAGATAAAGAACACATTGCTAACTAGATAAAGAAGACAAAGAGGGGAGTAGACAGATGAACACACACTTCACTTCAGTGTTCTGGTGAAGGGGGTCTAAGAAATGGAGAGGAAATGAAAGACACAGAACTTGGGAAGTTGAAGGTGTTTACACTGGCCAGATGGCACTAGTGCCTTTCACTGCAGCAAATGAAACCATAAGGATTGATGCAGGAAATGGACAATTTTGAAACAACAGAGAATATGGCTTGCACAGTCCTTCTCTGACTACAGCCTGTCCTAGTGTCCTCTTTCCTGAGCTGTGAAAGCCTTAATCACTGAGCCCTACAAATACCCTCCTGTCTTAGCATTGAGACTAGCTTTAAGTTCAAGAGCCTGGGATGAAAGGCAATTCTGTGGATCCAACCATATAAAAGAGGTGGCATTTTATTAAAATATATAAAGAAAGGATTAGAAGAAAGCACATTCACAAATGTAGAAAGTTATATAGGCACAAGTGTGAACTAGATATTCATAGAATCAAGAACTCTTAGTTCTGACAGCTCTGTAGAGGTGAGGAAGCTTAATCTTATTCTCTTCTAAACAACTGGGGTGCTAAAAAAAAAAAAAAAAGCACCTCATACAATAAAGAATAAATGTGTGATTAAAAAATTATTTGCCTGCATGTTAGTTTATGGCAGAGTTAGAAATAAAACCCAGATCCCTTTGTTTTTCTTCTTTTAATTTTTTAATTTATTTTCTTGACAGAGAGAGCAGGAATGACCACAAGTGGCAGGAGCTGCAGAGAGAAAGGGAGAAGCAGACTCACTGCTGAGCAGGGAGCCCAATGCAGGGCTCAATCCCAGGATCCCAGGACCCTGGGATCACGACCTGAGCTGAAGGCAGATGCTTAACCGACTGAGCCACCCAAGTGCCCCCAGATCCCTTTTCAATACTTTTTCTATCACACAATGCTTTTTCTATCTGTGCCTGCTTCCACCAAATCCAGTGTCATGGGCATGATTCCATTCTCAAGTGTGCCATTAATTAAATGTAGGACTTAGGCAAAGGTAATTTCCCTCAGCCTCAGGGGTATGTTAGTTACATATCTCTTAAAAATTAAGGAATGTCTCTGCCAGTTTAAAGTAGCCATCCTTGTTGTTACTACAGTTAGCTGACAGCCAGTACTAAACCAGGAGCAAGTAATGCAGACTGATAGTCTTTGAAAATGATCAATGAGTAATAGATTATTTTCTTCTGGAAATGCAAATGCTGCCAAAGGATAGCTCAGAACCCTTTATTTGACGCTTCTAAAAAACTAAGTTACTATTGTCCTTTTTTTTCATTTTCTGAAATAGATGAAAGAAACATGTTGCTTTGGGGTCATGTGTATTTGATCCATCCACAGGACAAACTGCAACTCCTCCTACCAGAGGAGCTGGCCTCTGCGCACCTGTGAGGAAATTCATCCACAGGTAGTTTGAGAACTAAAACTCTCCTAGGCCAACTAATACAAAATTTACCTTTGGGTATGCCTCTAGGGTTTTCCTCTCATCTCAAAGGAAAGACAACTGACCAAGAAACAAACAAACTTTTGTATCAGGAACTTGATATTACAACCCCAATCTTAGCAATTAGCCATCAAAATGAAATTGCTAAAAGTTACACTAACATATGTGTTCCTCAATATCACACAGGTAAACATATCCTATACTTACGTCATCTGCCAATATCCAGCATATGGATGAATTTTAAATAGAAAACTATTTAATTTTAAATAAATAGCATTCTGTTTTTCTCAACAAAAAAACCATTGTTTCCCTTTTCATTGTGCATTCTTTGCCCTATTGTCCTTAAGCTTTATGGATTTTCCTTCCCCAGCATTAGGTGAACTACCCTTTCAACTCTACTTTTTAATCATTGATTTTGTGTTATATTTTCAGTAGACATGGTAAATCAGTTGATGCCTGTTCATGTTCAGTTTAAATTAACCACGACATATTCATGTTGTTTCTCTCTAAATTCATAACGAAGTGGACAAAACTATTGCTATATGAAACTATATACTATAAATATATACACACATATATAAGTATATATACACTTACACGCACACATTTATAAAACTTGAAGTAAACTATGTCACTTTAAAGAAAGTTTCGGTAGTCAGGTTTGGGTGTATCTAATGTGTCGGCTCATTTTCCTCTAATTAGAAACATTCTGGGAAAATCCTTGGAGGGCAATCGCTATGGATGACAAGAAAGGATGCTGCTTTGGTTATCCAGGCCTCATCTTCTCAATTAATTATAACTGAGCTGGGGAAAGTCTTACTCCTGAAGCAATTAACATATGCTTTGGACAAGAAGAGTAAAGAAATCAAAATAACAGTGACTAGATGACCTAACACAGACAGGAACTAACTTATTAGACATTGTTCTGAAAATGAAATATCATAAGGTAAAAGGATGTAGTTCTGATTTATAGACAGTTACCAAACACACAGTTATACCATCATGAGAAAGGGTTTTATATATTCTAACAGGAGAAAAAAAAAGTCTTTTAAATAACAGCAAGCTGGGGTGCCTGGGTGGCTCAGTGGGTTAAGCCTCTGCCTTCGGCTCAGGTCATGATCCCAGGGTCCTGGGATGGAGCCCCACACCAGCCTCTCTGCTCAGCGGGGAGCCCGCTGCCCCCCCCCCCCGCCCCCTGCCTGCCTCTCTGCCTACTTGCCATCTCTCTCTGTTAAATAAATAAATAAAATCTTTAAAAAATAAAATAAAATGCATAAATAACAGCAGGCTATTGAGGAAGGGAAAATAAGGGGCTTACAGTTTGTGTCAACCCCCAAAGTCATATTTCCTACATGTTAGCCCACTTCAAATGCAGATGAGGTCAAAAGGGCAAGCATTCTGGGTTCTAAACCTGACTCCATCACTTACTAGTTATGTACCTTTAAGAAAGTTAATGAACTGTCTTCATTCAGTATTTTCACCTGTAAAATGAGAAGAACATTCATACCTAAACCTTTAAAAGTTGCTGGAGAGTTAAATAAGATAACCTCTGTAAAGCATTTTTAAGACTTTATAAGTGTATAATAAGTGCTATAGAAAAATGTTAGCTCCATTTAGTGTTAGTATACTTTCTGGGAAGCTCTTACATAATTCAATTCATATTTTGCTCCTTCCTCCCCATCACCCACTTGTATTTCTTTCAACTGCGTCTTCTCTCTGCCCTCAATTGCACCTTACTTTTTTGTCTCTGAATGGATTCATTTCCTTGGGTTTTCATGACAAAGTAGCATGAACTGGGTGGTCTCAAACAATAAATTCGTTGTCTCAGACTCCTGGAGACTAGAAGTCTGAAATCAGAGTATAAACAGGGTTGCTTCCTTCTGGAAGACCTGCCTCTCTCCTCACTCCGGACAGTGCTGTAATCCTTGGTCCTCCTTGGCTTGTGGGTGCATCACCCCAATCTCGGCCTCCACCATCACATGGCTTTCTCCCTGCATGTCCATATCCAAACCTCCCTCTTCTTACAAGGACGCCAATCATTGGATCAGGACCCACCTTAATCCAGCATGACCTCATCTTAGCTTATTACATCTGTAAAGACCTTATTTCAAAATAAGTACACATTCAAAATTATCAGTGAGTAGGACTTCAATGTATCTTGTTAGGGGACACAATTCAACACATAACACTAAGTTTTTGTTCAAATAGGTTCTCATTCTTTAAATTCTCTCCCTCTTTTTTTACAATCTGTACCTGTTCTTCCCACCCTTCATAACTGGCTTAGTTTTTACAGTATCCTCAACTGCTACTGCAATCTTCCATCTTCTTATTGCCATGCAGTTGAGAACATAATGTTTCTGATATCAGTACTATCTGCCACGCTAGACTCAGCTATTAAAGAATGAGTGAATCTTAAGACACGTCCCATTCCCCGTGGTACCAGTACTCCTCTGGGCAGAGAGAGGACACCTTATAAATATTATTGATGGGTTTAGTACTTTGTTAGTGTAATAAATATAACTATGTGTATTGTTTGCCTCTGTTTATGAGATACTTTGGCGGGGATGAAGGAACAACAGATATTCAAGTGGTGTTTTATTTGTTATGCTTATTAGACCAGGGAAATTAGCTTGAGAGCACTTAGGCCATTTCAATAAAAAGTATAGTGTTTTATCCTTAATCAAAAGCAACTTAAACTCTAGTTGGGAAGAAACAATAGATAAGAATTAGAGGGGAGAAAAAGCTTTATATGTTTTGACATTATATAATTATAGACTAAATTTATGAATCTGGCATTGAAATAACTAGAAAATAAAGCAACACATGATAAGGAGCTAATTATGTGGGACAAACTACAAAGGCAAAACAAAACTTTGATTTCTTCTTTCCTAAACAAGAAACCATATTTAGATACCTTGTGGATAGGGGGTGTGTTAATTTCCTTTTGTTTCAGTTAATTCACAAAAAAGATGTTGATGTCATTTGATGGCCTGACAACTGTAATGTCTTACCATTTAAGGAGTTTGCAGTCTGGGTCCAATTCACTCACAAAAAGAGCCAACAGAAAGCTGTTTGCTTACACAAGTGTCATATAACATCCCAGACCCTGCAAAGACCTTGACACAAAGTAGTTCCTCTTCTCTCTAGCTATAGCAGAACTTGAAATCTTAGGACCCTAAGAAACATCTTAACTGTTGACTCAGGATTGTCCTACCAAAAAATTTCAACCCTTATATTATAGCTGAAAGCTGTCTGCTGGATGTTGTAACTCACTGGGCCACACAAGACCAGGTTTAATCTCTCTCCCACATGACAACCCTTCAAACGGCTGAAAGCGGCGATCTGTCTCACTGCATTTTCCTTCTCTCTAAGCCATATGACACATTACCAAGCCTCTTTCCCTCCTGATCACTCCACCTCTGTGTGCCCCACCTTGTCTATCACATTGTTAATGGGTGATGCCAAAACTGAATAAAACTTTCAGGTGCCCACTGACAGCCACAGCATATTTATAGCACCAACAACCTAGGAACATCTCACGTCTCTCATCTATTCTCTATCCCCAGGTGTCCCCACTGGAGAAAAATTACTTTGACAGCCTCCTTATTGGACCACTTACCACTCCAACCCTCATATTTTCCTACTTCTTTAATAATAAATTTGTGATAGAGGATAATAGCACTTCCATTATTTATTTCAGTAGGACCTCTATTTTCAGCATGAACATTAAAAAAAATCTCAATTTCTTATGAGGACATGAGAGTCAAATAGTAAGTGTCAATATTTTCAGCTTACTCTTTTTTTTTTTTTAAGATTGATTGATTGATTGATTGATTTGACAGAGATCACAAGTAGGCAGAGAGGCAGGCAGAGAGAGAGAGGGAAAGCATGCTCCCCACCAAGCAGAGAGCCCAATGCAGGGCTCCATCCCAGGACCCTGGGATCATGAACTGAGCCGAAGGCAGAGGCTTCAACCCACTGAGCCACCCAGGCGTCCCAGTATTTTCAGTTTACTTTTGTCAACTTCCTCCCCACTTGTTATGTGTTGTATTGTATCCCTCCTAAAATTTGTATGTTGAAGTCCTAACCTCCAGTACCTCAGAATATGACCTTATTTAGAAATAAGGTCATTATACCTATAGTGAGTTAAGATTAAGGTCATTATAATAGACTCTAACCCAATATGACCTGTGTTCTCCTAGAAGGGAAATTTGGACAGAGACACATATAGGGAGAGTGCTGTGTGACAACGAAGATGGTCGGCTACATGATGAGAAGAGAGGCCTGGAACAGATCCCTCCCTGCCAACCCCCAGGAGGAACGAACCTTGCCAACACCTTTATTTCAGACTTCGAAGTCTCAGGAGTTGTGAGACAAATTCCTTTAGTTTAAGACACTCAGTGTGTGGTATTTCATTATGGCAAACTATTGCATCACTTCTTATTCTCCACAAAAAAGTCCTGAGTGCCAATGAATGAAGATATGATGAAATATTCATTAATCAGCATTTGATACCTGAGAAACCACCCCCAAAACTGGTGAAAACCACCACCATTTCTTTAGCTCATGATTCTGCAGGTTGGCAAATTGGGGTGGGTAGTTCTAGTCTAGGTCCAGTTCAGTGGATTTCAGTGGGGCCTACTCATGCATCAAAGGCCACCTGGTGCCGGCTAAGATATAATGACCTTGGATGGGGCATTTGAGAATGATGGACCTCTCTCCATATGATATCTCATCCTTCAGGAGGCTAGCCCAGGAGTTCCAAGAAGCAAATAAGTTAAGTCCCAATGTGAGGGAACATCTCAAGTCTCTTCTTACATACCATTTGCTACAATCTCATTAGTCAAAGCAAGTCATGAGGCCAAGCCAGGTTCAAGGGGTGGGGAAATAGACCACATCTTCATGGGAGGAATACACAGTGGTAGTATTGCAAGGGTATGGAAACAGGGAGGGAAAGAACATACAACCATGTTTACAATCACCACATTCTTATTGTGACCACAAATTCTTATTATAAACCCTAGAGAAGGTGCCTGGGTGGCTCAGTCAATTAAGCATCTGCCTTCAGCTCAGGCCGTGATCCCTGGGATTGAGCCCCGCATCAGGCTTCTCGCTCAGCAGAGAGCCCATTTCTCCCTCTGCCTGCCGCTCTGCCTACTTGTGCTCTCTCTCTGTCAAAGAAATAAAATCTTTTTAAAAATAAATAAATAACCCTACAGAAGGTATGAGGCACTGGGAATATAGGGCTTAAAATCACACTTTTTTTTTTTTTTCAAAGCAGATATGCTCCCTGCTTTTATGTCCTATATCCTCTGAGGGGATAGTTAAGATGAGAAACCTTAATATTTAAGATAAAGTTGGGGCGCCTGGGTGGCTCAGTGGGTTAAGCCTCTGCCTTCAGCTCAGGTCATGATCCCAGGGTCCTAGGATCGAGCCTCGCATCGGGCTCTCTGCTCCGCAGGGAGCCTGCCTCCACCTCTCTCTCTGCCTGCCTCTCCGCCTACTTGTGATCTCTGTCTGTCAAATAAATAAATAAAATCTTTAAAAAAAAAAAAAAGATAAAGTTACAAAGTGAAAGTATCCTACAACAAGGAAATATCATCAATATGAAGAAAGGAGGAGGCAGAGCCTGGAGAAAAAATATATCCTCTAGTTGGAGGGCCTGTCCAGCACAGGTGATTCCGTCCAAGGGGTATTTGGCAACATCTAGTGACTTTTGTTGTCACAACGAGGGGGCAGGAAATTTCCACTGGCATCCAGTGGGTAGAGGCTATGAATACTGCTTTACATCCTGCAATCCTGGGACAGCCTCTCACAACAAAGAATTCTTGAGCCCTAAATGTTAGCAGTTCTGCCATTTAGAAACCTTGTTTAGCCTGAAGTTTCCTACCAACCCCAGCAAACATGGGGTGCCAGCTACTCTCTGTTGCTGCCCCTTTCCAGTAGTCTCTCTTACTTGAAACTATCAGGGGAAATCAAAGCATTTCTTCAGCCCCTGCCGCGGGCAACTCATCTTCGTCCTGATAAGCTCTCCAAAACACTAGGGACACAGTGATAAAAAGGACTCTGTCCTGCCTTCCAGAAGCCCAGAGTCCAGGAGAAACAGGCTTCCTGTCATCCGTGCAGCATCTCCTATATGCCTAGTGTCTGTCAGTACCTCTGCTGTAGGTCACAGCTGCTCAGTGATGTGTGTGCCTCCCATTAGGCTACGGGCTTCTGCAAGGGAGATCTCTTCCCATGCACCTCTGGATCCTCAGGGTCCATAAATGTTGCTGAATGAAGCATGGGGGAGGGGGCAAATTAAGGAGGGCTTCTCTCTGGCCACTGTGTTGTAAAGTTAGTGAGGTATGTTATGCTTAAGCCCTGAAGGATTCGTGAAGGAGCATGAAAAAGGGGTTGTAGGTATCTATCCTCACCCATCTCAGATTCTGCCATATAGGTATCCCTATACATAGGGATACCAGGTATCCCTGACAAAAAGACAAAAATAGCATTGTGATTCTTTTCACGTAAATTGAAGTGAGTGAGGTGTCTCTATGAATGACCAACTCTCCCTTTCCAGGAAAGCCTGGCCTTTGTATAGGATTGCCCAGTGTCGTTTGAGGTCATCACTACTTTTAGATCACTGAATGTGTTTACCTAATACTTGACTTGCAAGTTTTTCACTTGAAGTCTTTTCTCTGTTTGCACTGGTACCTAAAATTTTTTCACTATTTGAATAACTAGCCTCCTAACATTTAACTCCCACATAGTTTAATAGTCATCGAAAAACTGTCATTTAAAAATACTTCCTCCTGTGTGCAAACATCTGGCCTACCCACTTAATGTTTGAAATAAGTAGTAATTATCTAGATTCTGTTTTGGCATGATATTGGATGACAACTTAAAATCCCAGCCTCTATTCCCAAACCTTGCTGTTTGTTACTGAGCAGAATTCACTCGATTGGAACTCAAGAGTTTAATTTAGTACAGCATTCTCTTGCCTCCCAAAATTTATAATTAAGTGCTTGGCACTGCTTAGCCACATATTAAGTAAAATTTAAAAAAAAAAATCTAAAAATGGTTCTGGGTAATGGACCTAGGTCCAAGACAAGAAAATTCTGTAGGTTGGATTTTAAGACTGTGATGCCGTGGAATTAAGAACTGTTTAAAAACATGCCTAAAATGGGGAGAGGGAAAAAAGGAGAATTTACTAAAGCATTGCTGAAGACCCTTCCACAAGCAGGAGTTTGTTCACTCACGAGTGAGGCTGGCCTCTTGACATCACTTACACTGATTTCTTTGCAGTGGGACCTTGTTGGAGTAGGACTGAGTTACACAGGTCTTACTTAATCTGCAGAACTCCATAAATGGGATGTGTCCATTTGTGACAGAGATTGGCTAATTGCCAAATCTACTCCTCTTCTTCTGGGAGCTAAGGTCTACATTTCTCAGCCTCCATGTCTAATATGATCACCAGATTTAGCCAATGGAATGTGAGCTAAGGAAAAGGATGCCATGTGTCATGACTCATGGTCTTTCCCCCTCTGTTGTCTCGACATGGAGAAGCATAATAACTGTAGAAGCCTAAGTTAAAGAGGGCAGAGCGAAATGGCACAAGAGGCCTGGATTTCCAAATCATTGCTTGGAGGAGAACTGCCACATGACCATGAATGCTAACTTCTTATGGAAATCTTACAGAATGATTGTGTATCTATTCCTACCTACTACTCTCTCCCACAGGGCATATATATATATATATCATTACATACTTCCTGAGATACTAAATATTTAATTACATATTTCTGTGTCTGTCCTCCTTCTCTCCATTAGAATGGAAGCTCCATGTAGGTGAATATACTATCTGTTTGTTCACTACTTTATTTCTAGTTCCTAGAACAATAACAAACACACTTAGCATTTCTGATAGAATCACATCTAGTGCAGAGTCCAGGGAACACACAGGGCCATTGCATTACACAAGCAAAAAGGTGTAATTGGGATAATCCTGATGGTGTTGGGCGGGGTGGTTGTGACATGGGAGTGCCATGAAGAAGATTAGAATTCTTGAAGACCACCCAGAGATTTCAATATTCATCTTTTCATTTGGCTGATTCCACAATATAATGTTCTGTAAGGATGTATACCTTTAATAATAAGGGGGGAAATAGGTTCTTATATCGAAGACAGATTGGAAGGCAGGAAAACTGAAGAGAAGCTGAGAGCACTAAATCTTCTACCTGAAATGTTTACCTTCTACTTTTGCTCATTCACATGAAAGAAAGCTAAAAACTATATAGAACTGCAGGGTAAAAATTTTCAAAGGAAAATATAATTAGAATTCAGAACTACATTAAAAATAATAGTGCAGTGACGGCAACACATTAGTCATGGTTTCTACCCATCCTCAGAAAAGAATTAAGGTCAGAAGCAGAAGAAAGAATACTTAATATTCATGTACACTTTGCTTTAAGAAAACTGAATATATGAAAACTTAATCCAACAAATCACGTAACTTAGGAAGTGATTTTTTTAATGTTGAAAATAATTTATTGATCTACAAGTGTAACTTTATGATTAGTTTAAGCACAGTACTTTCAGTGGGTGTCTAACCCAAATGTATAAAAACTTGCCAAGCCAAGAACTTTTCTCAAATAAAAAGGAATCCTTCTTGGTATGAGACATTTAATATGATTTCGGAAAGCAATGAACAGGAACACATTCTAGAATCATTCACCAAACAACTTTGTCTCGTGTAAGGACATTATACACAGAAACATATTCTCTCAATTTCTACAAGATGTGGAGACTATAGATATGCACAGGATATAGTGAAGTGAAGTGAATGTTCTCAAACATATATTTTAATAAATATATACCATGTAAAATGTGCACAACATTTTTCCATTGTAAGAGCAGTTACAGGAAACTACACTCTTGGGATCAGCCATTATCATCTGATATTCCAACCAACAGGAACAAAGCAAAGTCAACAAACAGAATTAAGTGATGTAATGATTATAAATCAACTTCACACATGTACAGAATAGAGAGTTATAACAGCTCTGAAATGCCTAGCCATGAATTATAGGAGATGTTTCTATTGTTTAGAAACAATAGAAATTAATTAAAAATTAAATTATCTGTGGCTACTGATTAAATATTAAAGTAATATGCACTGAAAATGTTCACAAAATAAAGAAAAAAAGCCCAACGGCTAGGGTTTTACTTAGGCGCTGCCATGACACAAATAGTACAGGGGAAGGAGGAGACCAGGCAGTCCCTGTCTTGTGGCCGAGCCCTTTCAACCAGAGAGTCTCTAGCATGTTAGTCAAACTGGAGTTCAGTATAAGTGAGGAAAATGGTTTTCCTGCTAATTTTTATTTTATTTTTTTTAATTTTTTAAAAGATTTTATTTATTTATTTGACAGAGAGATCACAAGTAGGCAGAGAGGCAGGCAGAGAGAGAGAGAGAGAGAGAAGGAAACAGGCTCCCTGCTGAGCACAGAGCCTGATGGGGGACTCAATCCTAGGACCCTAAGATCATGACCTGAGCCAAAAGCAGAGGCTTTAACCCACTGAGACACCCAGGTGCCCTTCCTGCTAATTTTTATAAAGGTTTTTATAATTTCATAATGAGAATGATTTCACCACACTTGTTTTACAGAATACTTAATATCAGAGATAAAGTGATTTCTCAAGGTCTCTGAATTAATGTTAAAAGTTTTCATGCTGCCAAATCTGCCACACTTCTAGTTGATAGTGTTATCAATAATCAATGTGCTAGAATCCATAGCATGCACTGGAGAAAGAGATTACAGAGAATTACTAGAACAAAAAAATTGAAGATAAAAAACATATAGGGAACTTTTTGGTATTTGCCCAAAAGAGATGAAAACCTATGTCTACACAAAAACCTGCAAATAGTATTTATAGCAGCTTTATTCATAATTGCCAAAACTTGGAAAGAACCCAAATATTCTTCAGTAGGTGAATGGATCGATAAACTATGGTACATTCAGATAATGAAATATTTGGCACTAAAAAAAAACTGAGCTATCAAACCATGAAAAGATATGGAAGAGGCTTAGATGCCTATCACTAAATGAAAGCAACCAATCTGAAAAAGCTATATACTATATGATTCCAACTATCTGATATTCTGGGAAAGCCATACTATGGAGACAATAAAGAGATCAGTGGTTGCCAGGGTTGGTGCAGGGGACTGGAGGGGAGGAATAGGTGGAGCCCAAAATTTTTACAGGGCAGAGGAAACACTTTGTATGATGCTATAATGATGGATAAATCATTATTTTATTTTACATCATTATACACTTGTCCAAACCTATAGGGTGTACAACACCAAGAATGAACCATTACTATCGACTTTTTAGGTGATTATGATATGTTCATGCAGGTACATTGACATCAAATGTACCACTCTAGCAGGGGATGTTGATAATGGGCAGGTTGTGCATGCGGGGGACAGAGATATCAGAGAAATCTCTATACCTTCTCCTTGGTTTTGCTGTGAATTTAAAATCATGCTAAAAAATAAAGTTTTAGTAAAAAATATATAGGCAGCATATATTTTCTTCTTACTATATCCAGGCACAATTCGAGTATTTTACAATCATTATCTCATTTAACACTGGAAATAAGCATTCTTGTGTTCCATAGATTGGAAAAGACCGCTCAGAAATATTCATTTTGCCTTCCCAAGGTCACACAGGGGAGTAGATATCCCAGAGATATTCTATTCTAGTAGGGGGAGATGTGCGCTAAACAAGAAATGCATTAACGCAGAAGAAAAATGTCAGCGAGTAGTAAGTATTATAGAGAATTAAAGTCTGGTGATAGAATGGAGTGTGACAAGATGACTAATTTAGATTAATGAGAGCCTGGACTGAGCTCTCTGAAGCTATGGCACTTGAACTCGTATTGGAAGGACAAGAAGTAGCCAGCCAAGGGAGGTTCAGTGGGAAGAGTATTCCAGCTAGAGCAAACCAGATCAAGCCCAGAGACAGAAGAAGAGTGTTTCTAAAATCACTGTAAGCAACTCAGTGGAAAATGGTTTGAGAGGAGGTTAGAGGGAGAACCAGAGAGCAAGATCTTGAGTTGGAAATTTCCAAGTGTAATGAGAAGGCACTAGAGTGTTTACTCAGGAGAGTAACATGGCTCAGCCTACAACATGTTAAGAGCATAACACAGACCGTAGTTTGTGTGGGGAAGGGTTTGTAGGGGGGAGCAGGAAGAGGACTAAGGAGGCTATTGTATGAACCCACACCAGTTGAAAGATGACAGTGGTTTGGACAAAGGTGGTGGAAATGGAGGCAGGGAGCAGTGGATTTGGGGGAGATGTTTTGAAGGTAGACACAGCAGAGCTTGCTGATGTGAAGAATGAGGAAGACAGAAATTTGGGATAAGCCCTTGACATTGTACAGAGTTCAGATAGAATGAGAACTGAGAAAACACCATGCTCTCGGAGGGGGGGGGACAGCAACCTCATCTCTGAAGCATTTCCAAATTATACAGAAAAAGAAATAATCACAGGAAAGACATATGTGGCTGCAGTTCAAAGACAACATAATAACAGTCTTTAAAAAGCCATTATAGGACTGCTACATTTGTCGCTCAAGTGATGACTGGAGCCTGACCAGGGAATTCAGATGAGAAAGTAACAGACAACACGAGATATACTTCACAAAAGTTAGAAATACAGAAGTTAAATAAAGGCAGATTCACTTCACTCAAGCCATACTTAAGCCTGGCTGATTTATATATTTATTTCATTCTTATGAGTGCATTTGAATAGGATTTTAGAGGGTTTTCTTTCAGCAAATAGATCAGAAACTATCCCTTTGAATGAGAGTTGGCCCCTTCAAAATAACAACTTTGGGAGAAAATAGATTTATTCTGATGATACTGCCACTGCTGAAAAATTTTCTGAAACTCCTCTACGTGTTTACTTTCAGAGCCATAACACCCTCTCAGGGCAAGCCTATGTCTTTGGAGGGTGGGGCTATTCAGAGTCATGAGATACCAACCCACGGGGAAGTTAGGTCCTGTTCTCAGAAAGGGAGTGGCAGTGAACCCAAGCTCCATGGTGTGTACAGTCCGTCACACACACAGAGGCACTCGGATGCCACAAAACTTCTCTATGCAAAGTCTGATGGACAGGGTAATCTTGTGCATTGAATTTTTCACGAGCAATGCCATGGGTATTAAACAAATGCACACTGTATCCAGAGAATTTTTTGGTGTAACCTTGTTTCCCAGGGCAGGGATGGCTCTGTGTTCCACTCCAATTTTTATAGTTTCTCTCCACATCATTCTAGGTATGACATGTTTTACCACTGATTTCTCTCTTTTCATATATTACATTCCCACATTTAGGCTGGTGCAAGATGGGGGAATGAACCCTAATGTCTAATGTGAAGGTTTCTATGTGCTACTTCTTCAGTACAAAGTGCATGAACAACTTTTCAGAACTTGATTTGAGTTTTTAAGAATATTCGTACATCTTTATCTAAAGTATGATCTTTAGCTGCCATTCTCATAGTTAATTGTTTATTTGAAGACACTAAATGTATGACCTTTGCAATAATTCTGTAGCTTACAGTATAAAGGAACAAGGGGATCCCAATATTTTCAGGCATGCTTTTCCCCCTTCAAAATGAAAAACGATTAACCTTATTTCTTCTCATAAACTTCATTCGACATGTTTAGTGTTTCCCTTGCATATTTGTTGAACCATACATGGGGCGGGGAAAGGACCTGAATTACTGGCTCTCAAAAATTGCCACTATTTTATGTGTTGTCACAAAGCAATATGTAATTCTACTCACTTCCTTTGTTGCCACAAAAATGATGGGGCCAGACATGAAAGCATTGATGTTGCAGGTGGAATAGGAATTTTTATTACCCTTCCAACGGTTTGGATTTAATTGCACCTATACTCAAATTTACTCTACAGGATAAAGTATTTACTGTATCCTTTCTAATTGATTTCATGATTTCACTTCCTGTGAAGAACACATGGAAGTATTTCATCTTTTGAAGCAATTCAAAAACCCATTTTTCCAGGCCTAAGACATCCCCCATCTTTTCCTTTCACCCCCAAACACATACCACTTGATAAAGAGAATTTCCCCCAAGAATAGAATCATGGATATCTGTTACTTGAATGCAAGATTTCCTTTTGAGTAGAACAGAGACCTGGGCTCTAGCCCCAAAGAGGGAGGAAGGAGAAAGTAGATAAAATAACACAACACGATCTTGAGAATGCACCTCCAGATGGTATCAATGTTATATTATCTGTGGCTTCTGTAGAGTCTACTCTGCAACAGAGTTGCAAAATATTCTGTATGTGAATACCACTCGGACTCTTCCACCGCAAATAAATATACAGAAGGGAAGAAAGATGCTTTGACAGTCTTTTGTGGCTAGCAGGTAAAATCAGTCTAAATAATTTTTTTATATTGTCATTCACATAATTGTCCCTGTTTGATCCAACTTGAGATCAACTAAAAAATTCATTATCAGGACTTATTTTTTGTTTAAAAGCAAACAAAGGTTAATTTAAAATGTATTATCCTTTTATTTTCAATCTTAATGCAAATTAAGTCAAGTCCAAATTTAAAAACAAGACTAGCTATATTTTTATTTTAAAGATGGGCCCTGGATAGGCAGATATCTTTCATTAATACTGATAGAGAATAATATGTGATGAAAAGACTGTTCTAAAACATTATAAAAAGTTAACAGCACGTGAAATATGCCACTATTTACAGCCAGAGACCATTTTATTTGAAATGCATTTAATTAATGCCTAATAAGCCATCAAAACCTAAACCATTCATGTATTCTTAAATCTTTCAAAGCTTTACAAAACCTACAAAAATTTTGAAGTACATGTTTTAGAGAATTCTTTCTTCTAAAGCTCAACTCTGGTCTTGACTGTAAGAATGTTGATTTCTCAAATCAACAACAATACCATAAATAGATTCCTCATGTATTTGGGGCTTTAATAGCATTTGGGACACTACTACCACTGTGAACCTGCAACTAGTACATTTCTTAAGTTGCTTCTTACTCTAATGAATGAAATTCTAGGAATAGGTAAGTGAACTTCTTAAAGAGTTACAACATAAGCAATGCACACCTGCTGTAGATGCAGTAACTACTACTTATAATTCCTTGTTCCAGGCTGTACTTTCTGGGGAACTTAAATCAACACAGTTGGTTCCTGGAATGTCCGGGGCAAACAAACCTTTAGGAAGGGATCCTGGACCTAAGTCATCAAAAGGCAAATGGGAAGAACTATTAAATGCTATTTTTATGGGAGGTGTCTGAGGGGTTGAGTAGGCTAAGCATCCGAATCATGATTTTGACTCAGGTCATGATCCCATGGGTTGTGTGCACTACATGGGGCTCCACACTCAGCAGAGAGTCTGCTTGAAGATTCTTTCCCTCTGCCCCTCCCCCCATTCTCTCTTAAATAACAATCTTTTAAAAAAAAAAAAAGCTAGTGGGCAGAAGCATCTCAGGACTAATATTCTAATCTCAGTAGAGTTGGAAGCATTTGGTTGGATAGTAGTTCTAGCACCTGAGCAGTTTAGGGCAATAGTATATTCATAAGGATTGCAGAGTTGGCTGGCTTTTGTTGCCTTGGAAGTCTTAAAGAGAGACCTGCAAGGATACAAAGACTAGAGAGATCCTATTATATCTCTCTTCACTAAATGACACTGAACATAAATAATAACATACAGATCAGGATGAATGTAAAAACTAGTAGAAGATATCATTAGAGGTTTAGGCACTTAGAATATGGCCACTAGTCTGCTGAATGGACTCCCTTGTGAATGGACTGGAGAGGATGCACCAACCAAAATAACAGATAGAGAACAAACCCTTTGAAACTGACCAAGGGCAGCCTGGAAAGGCAGAAGATTCTATGGGGAGTGGGAGTATTTCATCTAATGGGGATGGCAGCTGCAGGTAAATACTCAAGACTCCCATTTTCCACACAGATATTTCTTAGAGGTATCCTCTGTTTTGCAGGAGTTTTTGTGAAATAAAACCCATTTTGCCTATAGCAGGGACATCACTAATGTATTCCCTGTCATGTTCTTCCCATACCCTCATTTCTCCTACCTATGGTCACCCCCTAAATGAATTACATGTAACCAAGTCCTTGTCTCAGGCTTTGCTTTCAGAGAACCCAAACTAAGAATGCACAATAATCAGCTCTGCCGCTTCTAGTACCATCAAAGCCTACACGGTCAGAGGACTCTGAGGAGGTCCCAGCCAAGGACTCATGCCAAGGGACCATCAGACAAGCCTAGAGTCTCAGTCATACCTGCATCAGTACATAGGATACTGACTGAGCATGCTCAGCACAGAAAATGCTTTTGGATTTTGCAATGCTTATCTACGGTCTTTCCTCAGTTCTAATGTACCCTCCTGATTCTAGGTTTCTGAATCTAAAGTTTAGCTACATAACCTAGTGGTTGTTAAAAATTCTTGCAGGTTAGAAGTAGTGGTCAATTGCTAAAATCAAAACAAACAAACAAACAAACAAACGATGAAAAGGCTGGGCTATTATAGAATTAGATATTCAGGCAAATAGGGATCATTATAGGACTCCAGTTATCAGAACAGAGCCTAGGTAGAGATGTGGACAAGGGAACAACAGGAAACCTCGCTATGAGAAACCTCAATCTAAGAACCATACTTCTGATAATATTACCTTGAGGCCTTGTTCCTGACAGTATTCAACCCAGACCCTGAAATGCGGATGAGCCCAGCCATGATTAATCACTGGGAATGGGGTATGGGATTTGCATGGTCCCATCAGCACTTGAGCTGACTTCACAACTTCAAAACTATTATGACATTCCTCATGAAAGTGGGAATGAAGCCAGAGTACCAACCCTGCTCTATTCCTACAGGTAAGTTAAACACTATTTTATAAATTAAGTCCCAGAAAGGTTTCCCTTCTCTCATTTGTAGATTCAAGAATCAGACCCCTTATCTTGAACTTTTTTTTTTTACTTTATTCTACAAGCTAGTTATCAATAAATTTTTAAGAAGGTACTTTATAGACATTTATAACAGTGACTTTACCTATTCCTGCCTCAATCTTCTCCTCCCTTTTCCAGATTCAGCGCTGCCTCACCCATATCTGTCTCCCTTGCTTCAGGTTATATCTCTGCCCTTCTTCATTTAGCCTCAACTTTATGTCCCAAGTCATACCATCCCTTATATTCTAATTATA
This sequence comes from Lontra canadensis, assembly GCF_010015895.1. Taxonomy (NCBI): domain Eukaryota; kingdom Metazoa; phylum Chordata; class Mammalia; order Carnivora; family Mustelidae; genus Lontra; species Lontra canadensis. The sequence continues at coordinate 21,190,075 of NW_022631008.1, forward strand.
GGTCAAATAAAGCAATGTCATCAATGCCATGGCCCCCTGACAGATACATCTATGGGCTCAACAACCTTTGAAATATACCCACAAAGCTTTAAACATTTAAAAAAATGTATATTCACAAACTCACATAAATTCTTTTTTAGTGGTGCTGAAACCTGTAAGCAATGATTTCAGGTTGTGTTGTTCATCGATGGAAAGTGGTCTCTATTATAGGCACTGACTGCTGTAATAATGCTAATGTTGACATTTTCCTTACAAAACAATATAAACTCTACACTTACAGATACAGAGCTTCATAGCAATCGTGATCATCTTTATCCAACATTTATAATGCTGCTGAGGGCGTGCTGGGAGCCAGAGGAAACAAGTTTTCAACATGGAGATATTAACAGACGTGGCAGGGCCATTCTAGGAAGAAATAATGCTTGAGAGCCAGGGACTAATAGCTAAAGTTAAGAAAAAGATAGAAGCAGGGCTAAAGGATACTTATGCTAGGAACAGACAGGTAGGGATTAAAATCTGAAATTAGGTATGAAAGCCAAATGTGAGTTAATAAGGGTCAAGAATCACTGAAACAATCAGAGGGAAGGCTCTACAGAAGAGAGCTGTGTCATTAATGGGATGACAAATGCAGAAACTCTTGCTTCTAAGAGCACAGCAAATATATTTAGGGACCCAATTTTAGAGAAAACAGGATTTAGGGGCTGAAAGCAGAGTGAATAGAGGAACAAAGAGAAAATCTATATAAAAGAACAAGACCAATCCCCAGCCACTGAGGGACTGAGGTAGCAGAAAGGGAGCACATTCATATATAGTCAACTAGATTTTAAGACTAATTGGAACAGCATTCTCCAACTCTCTCAGCTTAGAAGTTTATTGATTAACTTTATATTTGAATGACCATTTAGCTTATTAAAATTCCTGGATCACACATATTCTCTTTTTCTAGCACTTTGTAGACATTTCTAATCTGTATTCGGAAAATTGAACATTGCAGATGAGAAGTCTGAGGCCAGCCTGATACATTTCCCTTATTAGGAAACTTTCTTTTTGCCTGCATACCCCCCAAATTATTTGAACTCCACTAACTTTATAAAGATATTTATAGCTTACTGATGTTCTCTGCTGATTTTTCCTAAACAGGCTAAGGAATCTCAACTTGTAGATTACTTTTTAAATTTTCTGTAGCTTTTGTGGTTTTTTTTACTTTTTATGTTAAAATACATATATTTTGCTAAAATACACATATTGCCCATTTTTAAATGTAGAGTTCAATGCCATTAAGTACCTTCACATCCATCACCACCATCCATCTCCAGAACACCTTCCATTTTGCAAAATGAAACTTTATATCCAAGAAACAATAACTCCTCATTCCCTTCTCCCCCTGCCCCAGCCCTTAGGAACCACCCTTCTATTCTATGTCTCCATGAATGTGTCTACTCTAGGGGTCTCATAAGTGGAATCATATAGTATTTGTCCTTATGGAACTGCTTTATTTCACTTGGTATAACACCCTCACAATTCATCCATGTTACAACATGCAGGATTTTATGACTCTTTGATTATGGATATATTCTCTCTCTGTACTCTAATATGATAAGGCACTACTCACAGGTGGTTATTGAACACATGAAATGTGGCTAATGTGACTTAAAATCTAAAATTCAAATCTACATATATTTTAATTTTAAATGGTAACATATGACTATGGCCTACCAATGTTTTTAACAGTGACTTTTCTTTACTGTGCTTCTAATTTTCACTTCATTTTGAGAAGTCAATCTTTTTTTTTTTTGAAAGAGCTCCATATTTTATCTTCTATTGTTTTACTCTGTCTTCCCTGAGCTTTTGTTTGTTCTTTGTATTCTTATTCTGCATCGATAATTGTTTCAAGATTATTTTTTTAAATTCATCACAATATGTTCACTCACAATTAACAACTGTCATTTAATGGCAACAGTATTCTTATGATGATGCTTTGTTGTTTGTTTGTTATTCCTCTGATCTTTTACTTTTTATTATTGATTGGATATGGCATAAACTATTCTTTGGTTATTACTCATATTTTAAAACAGGTTTTTTTTTTTTCCTAGACCACATTTTTTTTTCATGAGGTTTATAAAGAAGGGAGCTACTAGTCACTCTAGACATTTTTCATCCACAAGAGATGGTGGTTTTGTAGTCATGGCATGCTACTTAGGGCTCTGTGGTCTGTAGGGTAGTGCTCCCCTCTTGGTCTCCACTCTACCTCATTTGATATCCCAACTTCAAGCAACATGGGAGCCCAGAGTCTCAACTACATCTTGTTTCACAGGAAACAGAGATTATATTTCTATTTCTGGTTTTCTATCATGCTTTTGTGCAATTTCAAAAGAAAAAGAAAGAAAGAAAACCCACTATCTTCACACTTCTAATTTCAAATCAGAAGTACCAATTCTGTCCATTCTTTTTGAGCATGTCAAAGGATCTTCCTCCACTGGTATCACAACTGACGCTCAGAATAGTCTTGCTCTATTTTCTGTTTACACGGCCCCTTATGTTTTATTTTATACCATTTTCCTTCAGTAAGTTTGAGAGCTTCACTATACATTAAAACAAAGAACAATCTGAGTGATATTATGAGGTCTTGAAATGTCCTTTTCATCAAACAGGTTTTATCTTCCTAGACCTGAGTGACACAGTCTCTCATCCCTCTGGCATGTCAACTCAGCAGGTCTTCCGTGACAGGTTGAGGGCAGCCTTCAACTCCTTCTGGGAAGGAGTTCACCCGCTGATATTCTGGCACTCGAAGGCTTGGTCCAGTTTTTCCTTTATACTTCTCTTAAATAGCACTTTGAGGAATCTTTTTTCTATATTCTGTTTAATTGGTATAAAAATGATATTCCAAAAGAACATGACAAAATATCCTTCCAAGAAGCCTAGGTAGAAATAAGCTATTTCAAGTTTCTTGAAGATAACATTTCATGGGAACCCTGCCATCTGGTATCAATGGTTACTATTTATCAATATCATATGCTGTGTCTGTCAAGTGCTGCTGACATTAATTGTCTTCTATCCTCGTTTACTGCCTTAGCCAGCTGCGGTTGAAAAAGCCTAGCAGGAGCAGGTCCTCCCTGACATCCTCTGCAACTCCTCCGTCTAAGAGGTGTCATCTTTTCAACATTTTTGGGTCAAATTAAAGGCAAGCAGACACATATGGAATTTAAGATACTTAGATTTTAAAATATGCTATCCAAAGCTTTGGACAAGTTAGTTACCAAACCTCGTACCAATATCCTGCCTTAATATTTTCTCATGTATCAGTTATTTAGTAAATCTTTGTCATTTACTAAATTATACTCACGTCCCAGGGTTTTCCATATCCACATTCTTTTCATGCAGTTCCTTCCACCCATAATGTTTTCTCCCTCCCAATTTTTGGTTTTATTTTTTGTCCCCACCCAACCTTTGTTTCATGGTATAGTTAAATGGCACCACATTCATGAAGGCTTTCTGATTAACACCAAATAGATGTGATTTTTTTCCTCTGCTAAACTTCTATAACATATCCATCTTCCCTTAGGGTCTCAACATTGTATCACTTGTTCATAGTCATTGTGAATTTGTTTCATACTATTCCTTGGAGGAAGCATCTAGCTTTATCTTTTAGACCCAGAGAGCTTCGAAGAATACCCTACGTGTCATACATTCTTAATAGGTCATTATTCTAAGTGCAGAGTTATGGTAGAAATATTTTGAGGCATATACTTAAATCAAAATGAACCCCCATCACCAAAATTATCACCCCCTCACAGAGTGGATCTGTGACAATCTTTTTAATATCATTTCATCCTCCATCCTAGCTATGGTTGCAGAAGTGAACACAGACCGGAATGAGACCAACTGAATTGTGTCATGGAATAATAGCTCAAGGCACTGAGAGTCCACCATTCTGTACATGGAGAATCAGAAAAGACCTGTATGTAGTAAGATAGAACACAGATATTTAAACTTCACTGGGCATCCTACCATCTACCTTCTGTCCCCAACCAGTTCCAATTCACCAAGTTCAGTTCCCTCTGTTCTTCCCAGTGACAGATGCTTATTAACTTGTTATGCTTAACAGTTGAGCCACCTCTTTATTTCACTTTATCCTTTCAAATTATTGCCTTCCATTTTCCCTGTGTGGCAGTTTAGAAAAGAGGATTATATAATACACCTTTGATTTCTGTGAATAACAAAAAAAGTTATTTTAAACAAAGTTTCTCACCTCTAAATCAAGTCCTGCCAATGAAATTAATAGGCTGGTAATAATCAATTACAAAATTCAGAGTTGCAGCCTCTCTGGCCTTCCATCTGTACTTGTGAGCTGCAGAGGGAGGACAGTGGATCTTAAAGAACATTTCCAACTCTCTGGGAGTCAAAGCAGAATGTTTCCTTTGACCAAAGCTAGGAATGACAGTGTATAGGCTAAGGCTCTACACCTTAAAATGGTAAAGTCAACTTTGTTTATGAGCGCTACTGCATTGATTGGAACCGATGTGGAAAGAGAAAGTCTGTCTCATTGCTTTATTACAGCTACTATGTTTTTTTGAAATATATCTAGGTACATTATCTTGAGTCTATCCTAGATGATATTCATCTATTATTCTAATCCCTGTACATAAGTGATCTCATTTCATACTTAAAACAACTGAGAAATAGATATTGTTCTTCCCAGGAACATCTGGAAGGAGGAGGAAACAGAGCACAGACCCTGCTTTCTGCTAGCTATCCCATGGACTGCATGTTAACTTTAATGGGAAGTAATGTGCCACACAGAAATAGATCAGGAGTATAAAATGAATTTTAGTAGTGACTTCAGTAATACATGGATCAAAAAACCAAAATTTAAAAAAAGATTATATTAGTTAGGTAGGAAGGGATGTCATGAGTTACAAGAGACAATGAAGTTCGATGCTAACATTTCGTTCTTTGGGATTATTTTATTTGCATGTTTAGGCTATTTAGGAATGGGGAAAGGAGGAAGGACTCCATCATCAACCCAGATTTACTTTGGAGAAATAAGTGTCATTTGGTGGCATGTCTGCATGTTACTAGCTCTTTATGTTATTGCTATCTGATACAGCTATATCTTAGAAATAATTATTGTTACAATTAAGCTGCAAATACCAATAATAGTGCATCATTCCACAGTCTGCATAACTTATGGAGGAGAGCTAATAGTCTTCACAAGGCAATGGTTTCACACTGGAAAAGCGTTAATAGATAAAAACTGCAATTTTCTGAAGTCAGTATGATATCTTTATTATACCTTCTCAGCTCAATTGGGCCAAATTTGACATTCTAAATTGCTATAATTTGGAGCTCTCCGTCTTTATTATTAAATAAGAGCCTAAAATTTTACATATTTGCAAAGAAAAGATAACTTTCCTAATTTTTTTTAGCAATTAGTTATAATTACATGTGGCACTGTGTTATCATTACCTTCTTTGGAGACTAAGAGATACAGGTAGACTTTTCAGAGTTAGATCAAACAGAAGGAAGAGTGAGATAGCAGCATGATAACTGCCTGGAGGTGCAAAGGTCAAGATATGCTCGAGGGTAGCAAAAATCACTTTATGGCAAGAACTTAAGATACAGGGGAAAGCTAAAGATAAAACTAGGAAGACAGTCTGAGTTCAAGTTGCAGAAGTATTTGAATGACAGACCAAAAAAATTGTATTTTATTCTGTAAGCAATGAGGAGATCTTAAAGGTTAAAGTAGGGTAGTGATATAATAGGAACAATTCTCAAACTCTGGAAACAAAAGAGACATCAGGAAGACAGAGACTAAAGGTAGGAAAATCATTTTGGAAGTAACTGCATATTAATGAATGTGCTATAAATAAGATGCTCTATAATAAATGCCTATAACTTTCATATTGTTCTAATGACCCAGGTCACTCATGCCTTAGGATGTAATGTGATTATTGCCAAAGCTACACTCAAAATAATTGGGGGAGCTATAATGCAGTAGTCAAACACTCTCCTCTCCACCCACACCACCTTAGAAATATTCTTAAGTTTATAGAAATGCTTAACAAACCCCATAAAACCAAAATCTGCTAATTTGTTAAAGATGCAACTGTTTCACTTACGTATTTTCTACAGCTGTTTTCATGTTACAACAATAAAGCTGAATAGTTGCAACAGAGACTGGCCCATAAAGCCCCCCTCTTTTTTTTCTTTCTTTTTTCTTTTTTCTTTTTTTTTTTTTTTTTTTTACAATCTGGCCCCTACAGAAATAGTTTGCTGACCCCTGTGCTAGACTACTGTCTGTTCCTGCTGGGGGCCTTCTTTGTTAATCTCTGAACACCCACTCCAGAAATGCAGTTTCCTGCTAGTTTCCTCCTCCCTCTCTAGATTAGCACTGCCTTTTGTCATTTCTCAATTTCCAGTATAGCAGCTGGAAACATACTGTTCCAGAGAACACCTGCCATCGAGTTGGCTAGGATTGGCCAGTGAACACTGCAGCTTCAATGATTACTGTGGTTACCTGTGAACATAAATCAAAATGTGCAAGGTAGGTCTAGGTGAAACATCCAGGACAATTCAATGGAATTAGAAAATTGATAGTCTATGCCCCCTTTCCACATAGCTCCCTTCCACTGCCCACTTCCCACTGCTCCAGAAGAACTTCACTGCATAAAAATTTCATAGCAAAGTCTTTGATGAAATTCCTAAAGAGGAGTAGGAGTGGAAAATGGTAATTATATCTCTACCCTTCTCATCTTATTACAAAAAAGACAAAACAGAAAGAAATATGTAGCCAAGAGACTTGCAATTTTGTCATCGGTACCTAATAAATGTCCAAGTGAAATCAATGTTTTATTATGGAGCCCTGGTAGCTACAGCTGTTTTCCTCCCTGTAAAATGAAGAAGTAAGCAGAGCGCTCTCATCGAATCCCAGCCGACAACCAGGCTGCTCTTCAGGGCCCTAGAACAGACGGGTGGTTTTTGACATGCACAGTCACTGATAAACTCATAATATTCTTCATAATTTTGTGCTAAATTATCTTTATCCATTTCTCCGCACATTCGAGAAAAGTAGATGGCACGAGAATTTCTCCACAATGTCAGAAAGCTGGTGAAGACAAACAGTCCTTGTTTAAAGTCCACGCACTCCCCGTGTGGTGCATTTCAGCTTGAAACTGTAATCTGAATGAACCTCCATAAATGTAACACGGAGCCAGCAGAAGGACCGTTGAAATGCAACATAACAATTCCAGAACACTCAAAATGCAGTAAAAATACAGAAAAAAGATTTGAATGAATGCTTTAGTGTGTCTTTGAAAGTTCATAGTGTCCTTTCTGTGATACAACAAAAGCAAAACTTAGAGCCAATGCATTTCATTGAACTCTTGAAGCAAACAGTCGACAGCTAGATTACCTTGATTTGCAGAGAACTGTCACCTAACACAGTTTATTGCATACTTTGCTCTTTGTTCACAGCGTTGCGGATCTGTGTGCAGGCTCAAGAGATCAAATGCACTTCTGCTTCCACTAGGGAGTATATAGCTAAAGATGCAAGAAGAAGGCTGTAGAGCCAAAGACAGTGATGTGAAAACAGATTATTAAAGAATAAAATGCTTTCACTCAGGAAATAGTTCAGATGGTTAAGTATGTCAGCTGTTTAGAGAGAACAATTAATCTGTTGGTTATTTTCTCTGGTATGTGACAGCCTTAATTCAAAGAAGGATGATAACGTCTACTGCCATGCTTCAGAATTCGTGTAGTACAAAATATATCTTTTTCCCTAAAATAGTTTGATGAATAGCCTTTTCCCATTCCAAAGGCATCCAGGTAGAGTAGAAAGAACACGAGCATTGAAGGCAGGCAAATAGGGTTGAAATTCCAGATACTCCATTTCTATTTATTCTGTATATGACCTTGGAGAAGTCACCTGGCCTTTCTCAGCTTCAGTTCTCTCACCTGGAATTACAACTACCTCACAGAATCACTGTAAGATTTAATAGTGTACTGAAGTCAAGTGCCTGAATATTAATATTATACTATTCATCTATGTTTTGGCCTTCTGAACAATTCAGTGAGATGGAAAGTCAGGTGTTATGATTTTAGTTTTTCCTGTGCATGTCCTCTATCAGTTCAGAGATAGAGCAACTCAAGTTGCCCCACAACTTACTCTGGGTTCTTTCTGCTCTAACCTTATGCTAGTTCATTAGAATGGCTGCAAAATGGATTGGAATATAAGAAGACCCAGTAGGCAAGTTTTCACGGAGCGACTCGTGAGGTCACAAAGTGGTGCTTTGCTTATACTGTGTCAAAACTTGTGACCAGTGGAGAGGCAGGAAAGCTTTCAGCCAAATATTAATATAATCACTGAGAATACCAAAGATGAAAGACGACTACGGTCAGAGACCAGCAAGGGAGGGGACAGGTCACCAAAGTCCCAGCCAGTGAAATAAATATGGGGTCGGTGTCCAGCAGAGAATGCCATCAGGAAGTGACATTTCAGAAAAGGTAAGCAAAGGCAGGATAGTCCAAGTACATTTTGAGACAAGGCGGCAGGAATGGGGGCAGATGCTGTAGGAAAAATCAGGATGGCTGCTCTGAAAATGCAGAAATACAATTGCTGAAAATGTTCTGCCAGAGGCAGGGCCTCTTTAGAAGGTTCATTCTTTCAGACCGAGAATATTGTCTGTACTCGTCGGAAAGGCCCCATGCTTTGAACATAGCGTCTGATACTCTATTAGTCACTACTCTGGGCCTTTCAACAGAGGAAATTTAATAGAGGTAATTGGTTACCCAGTAATAGAAGAAGCCAAATGGGATGAAGAGGCAACCCAACAAATAGCACCCGCAGAAAGCCTATTATCCTGCAGCTACGGACACAGCAGGAGAGCTGGCGTCGCCAGAATGCAGAAGCAAAAGCCTGCCAGCAAGGGCTGGGGCCACAGTGCAGTCCACCCAGAATCTGAGACCATGGAAGAAGGGGTAGACGTGTAGGAACTGGAGCCACAGAGGAGAGGCAGCTGCTGCCAGAGACACTGCCTGAGGTAGAGTTGGAGAAAAAGAAATAACCTGAGTTCTGCCTCCACGCCCCTCCCCCATCTCCTCCCCAGTATCTCCCATCGGCCAAAGCCAGCCAGGAACCCGGAGACCCAGGAGACGGGACACAGCCTGCCTAACAACCCCACTGTAACACAGAGCCTACGAGATGAAACTGAGGGATAGTTTGGGCACTGGCCAGCATGGATACCAAACTGAAATTTTCTGTACCAGATGTTTTCTCCTCTCTCTCTCATTTACTTCACTAATATGACCAAAAAATGTTTGTATTTCTGGGTTAATATCTGTCACAAAAAGAGTGTACTATCACATCCATTATCTCATTATGCTACTTGACTTGTTTTTTCTCAGTGAACTCAGCTTAAATGAATTGGCAAAAATCATCTTTGTCTTTCTTTGTACACTGAGGGTCTAGCACAGCACCGGCCGTCTAGCATGTCGGATGAATGAGTGAACTTAAAGAGTTAAGCTACTGTAACTTTTGTTAAAGTCACTATGAGTAAATTCAGGAGATTTTCTTATAGCACTTCTAGCACTTCTAGGGACATTTAGTGTAGAAATTATGAGTAAGGTAAGCTCATACAAAGATGAGAGATCCAGGAAAATCTCAACATCTGAATTAAAACTTAGAACCTATTTTATAATAAAAAGAGAAAAATGATGAGAAACAAAACTGATTTCGTCTTTGGTCACACTAGGCTTCTCATAATTCCCAGTCCTGGCTTTGTTCTTTACTGTTTTTTCCTGCCATTTCTGCTTCTTCAAATGTATCATGGTTGAGGCAGGGTGGCAGTGGAGAGTGAGAATAAAAAAATTAGCTCCTTTGGAAGGAGTAGGAATATCCCTTTAGCATATAGGTCAACACTGGAAAGAAAAGCACTCTTTCTACTAATCCCTATTCCTTCCTGGGCAGCATGGCCATCATCCATCCTTAATTAAACAAGCCAATCAGGAGTCAAACAAAATACGTACTGGTCCTTGGTACATATTCATTTCTAGCCATATTAGCTAGCTTACTCTCTCAAAATTCTTATCACAGGGGATATATTTAATAACTGTCCTCTCCTACTAGAATGTAAGCTCCATTAAAGCAAGGACATGATCTATTTTTTTCACCTTGCAAAGATTTGCTTAGTAACTATTGTCAAATAAATAGAGCCTTGAAGAATACTGTTCTGCAGCATCTAAGATGAACTTCTAGTTCCTCCTTTTTAGAAACTGGCAAATATTTTTTATTTTGATCTATCTCTGCTTCGCTAGTCTAGATTTCTCTTACTTAAAATCCAAACCCCACAATATTCTTACCCCCTACTCTTCTCTACTGAAATATTGCTTTGTCCACTTAGGGTCCTTTTCCTACAAAGTCATTAATTTTTTTATCTACAACTATTTAAAAACAGAAATAATGAGTTCTACAAACACATCAATATGTTTTGCAGTCAAATGCTCTACCACTGAGCTATACCCCCTATCAATATATTTTGAAACATTCTGGTTGCCTGCTGTGTTGGCTAGCCACAAGCAGCTTATACCTCTGCTTAATCCTACTACACCCGTGCTGTTGAGAGCACTCACGTGCTAGCGTGTGTTTCCTACTGAAGATACCATTTTCTGCCATGTACTTTCTGTGCTTCTTGGAAGAAGATTATGTAGAGTTTTTCAACAATCTCATCTCTTCCAGCCATGGCAAAACACGGGAGCCATGGCATTTCCTTGAAATTGATCACCCTCCAAACTCACTGACAAAAAGAGGGGCTCTAATTTGAACATTTCACACCGAATGTCACTAAATCTCATAAAGTTATGAAAGTATGCTTTAGCAAATTGGTTTTAATATTCAGAGTGACATTTTAATATAAACAAACTTATAGAACTTATGCTGATTTAATACCATGATTAGCGACTATAAAACAGATCTTCATTATATTCAAAATTATCTATAGTTATATTAAACATTTACAAAGTGGGGCATTTTTAAACCACTTAAGTTTTCCACTTGCTTTTAATAACACATAGGAAGACTTTCAAAAAGCATGCATATGTACATAAAACTGAATTTTCTGATATTATGTGGCAGGACTATTAACACGCTATTGAATACTAAAGAGCTCAAACCCAAAAAGGGAAAGAAAAACTTTAAATCTGCTTAAAGAAAGAAATAGCTCATTTTGTCAGTGTTAAACAGATATTTCAATGACAATATCCATATATAAAAGCCAATTAATTTGGGTCCTTTAATTGGAGCTCATTCACACTTAATGCACGAATAATCTACCAACTAAAGATAAGTAACATGAGAATTTCCCCCACTTTGGTCTACCAGTGACAAAAGAACAAAAGTCATCCCAAAAAGTTCTCCATACACAATCTAGAAAACACATCATTCCTGCAAAAGCACTCACCACTGAAGGGTACCTATGACTTTAGCTATTTGAGTCCGGTCTTCTCTCATGCTGCTAGTTGAAGAAATGCCTGTCACCTTGACAAAGGCCCATGCTGTATTTGTGTTGTCATTTGAAAGTAGACTGTGCAGTTGCAGGAAAAGTCAAAGAAGGCATGTGCATGTGGTGGCACCCCCCAGGTTTCTGTTAGGCATGGGCCTTCTGTTGCCTACAAGTTAACCACCAAGGCTCACTTCAATTTGTAAGACAGCAGACAGGAAGCAGGAATCCTGCATGTTACATTTTTGTTGAGGATGATAGCAGAAGCATCTGGCTTTCAGGGGCATCAGAGTTAGTAATTCAGAGTGTGGGCCCAGACCCCACAGCGGACAGCAAGGGGAGGAGAGGGGCTTTACTACAGAAGCTTCTCAAAGTGGTTGGAAGGTCATTCCTTCAAGGGATAGACTCCAAGCCTGATACTGGGAAAACCTTAATGCCTACTAAGAAAGTCCTTTTCTGCCTGCTCCAGCAGGAGTGGGTTCTACTGAACCAGAGGCACTTGTGTGATATACTCATCTTCCTGACTTTTTGTTTCTTTGCATCCCCACTCTCCCCTGCTTCTTAAAAAACTACCTCTCCAATCATTCCCAATGGCATACACATTTGCTATATCTTCTGTACTACAAAAAGAATGAAAAGAAACTTTCTCTTGACTTCAAACTTCTCACAGCTAACATCCCTTCACTGTTCCCCTAAAGTGTAATTCTTTAAAGAATTACCCTTATTTCTGCATATATTTTCAACCCATTCCAACCTCACTGACCTCTCCCCACATCACTGAAACTGCTCTGCACAAGGTTGCTTACAGCCTCCCTGTTGTTGAGTTAAGTGGCAGCCTGTCATTTGACCTCTCACACTTGGATTCCATTAGGCATTTCTTTCTTGGAACTCTGTGCTTCTGTGACCATATTCTCCTGATGTCATTCATCTTCTCTACTCCTTACCCTCTGACCCTAAGTGACTGTCTACTTATAGATGGAATTTAATGCCATGGGAATGGATGCAAGGTCCAGATTCCCACATCCAGGTCACAAACACAATGGCCTAGACAATGCGAAATTGTATCTAAAATACAGCCTTAACATACCCCCTCTATCCCCTAGAACGTACAAGTTATCTATTAAATCACATTTAAACCAAATGGTTCTACTCAAAACCATCCACTGAACATGGAATAAAATCCAAACCTCCTGTAGGACCCAGTATCTGCCTCCTGTTCCAATTTATCTTTTATTCCTCCATATCACCATTCCCCGAACACAGTGAGTTCCTGTGGGCATACAGAGTTTTCATACTTCAGCCTTCACACCAGCTATTGTCTCTGCCTGAGATGTGCTTTCCCTACTACTCTGAATGACTTCATCTTTCTCTTCCTTCTGGGCCAAATGGAAATGTCATTTCTTCAGAGAGTTCATCCCTGGTAATATATAATACCGTTTCATTGGAAATTGAGTTCCAAACAACTCACTTCCTCTGCTTTGGTACACAGCCTCTTTGGAAGTTGGAACTACTACATACAACCCCAGAAGTTAACCAGCATGCTCTTTATGCCTCATGATATCTTCTATTCCTTGGTCCTCCATTCCCCCTGACTACATAAGTCTTTCTTACCAGCAAAATCTGCTCTCAGAGCAAAAATACTCAGTGCTGTGGCTTACTTCTTCCCTTAAAAAAAAAAAAAAAAAGAGAGAGAGAGAGAGAGAGAGCTAGAAAGAGAGAGGGAGAAGAGAGAAAGCTTTGTCTCTAAGTGTTTTAACAAATGTGCCTTTCCAAATCAGAGGAAAATTTTTTGTGAAAAGGAAGAGTGCTGTTTGATTCCTAGGCTCTTTCCAACACCCAGGAAAGCATGCTGTTAGGATTCCACTTACTTCAATTCCCAGTGTGCCACATCAAATGTTGAGAATATTTTTTTTTATGACTCTAAGTCATAACATGTTTTCATGTTATGTTTTTATAACATAACATGTTTTCAACATGTTACCAGAGATTTATGTTATGGTTTGGTTATGTTATGGTTTCATAACATGTTTTCAACATGTTACCAGAGATTTCCTGAACTGCTCAATGGAAATATTTTAATGCTCAGACATACTTACTAAACCCATCTGTAAGTCTTGAAGGAGGCTAGAGAATATACCAAACACACAAAACTCCACATTATCTGTTTGCAAGCATGAGAACTAACACGCCCTTCCCTGCCAGTCCCAAGGCCAGATTGTGGTCTCACAATTGAGTGGCATCTCACATTAGCAGCAGACAACCAATCTGCATAGACGTAAAGAGGCACCAGGGCAAGATCAGTACCTCAGTGGTCACCCATGAAGAGATTTCAACTGGACTGACATTTAGATTTGTCAAAAAGACTATCAAAAAGATAATCAAACTCCAGAATATATTGTTGCTTATATTTTATTGTGTATTTTATTAAATTCTGAAGCTAAAGATATTACTTTAAGACTGAGTACCCAAACAATAACCCAAGATCATAAAACAAATCAATATGGAAATGATTTAATTAATATGAATTGAAGCAACAGCCAACTTTCAGACACATCAACACCTGATGCCTGTCTTTAGCTGTAGTAATATCGAAATGATTCCCATTGCCCTTGAAATATGGGCTTATACAGAGGGCCCTCCCCTGAAAAAGAAAACCAAATCAAATCCAATACTTGCATCCAAATCAATAAAAAGCAACTGTTACAGGAACTCCTTCATACCACATTTATGCCTCCACCTCAACAAGTTAGAACAAAGCAATAGTTCTACCCCCAAGACTGACAATGCACTACAATTGCATATTGCATTAGCATTTTTTTTTAAGATTTGTGAGAGAGAGAGAGGGAGAGAGAGAACAAGCAGGGGGAGCTGCAGGCAGAGAGAGAGGAGAAGGAGACTCCCCACTCAGTGGGCGGACCCCAACGTGGGGCTCAATCCCAGGACTCTGAGATCATGACCTGAGCTGATGGCATGCACTTAACTGACTAAGCCACCCAGATGCCCCTATTGCATTAGCTTTAATTAAGCCATCAGAATTTACTTCAGGACTACTTATATGCCATTTCTTGATCAGCTTTGCAGAGGGAAAAAAACGCTTTTAATAGTAAAATTATTCTTTTGCTGAAAGAATGAAAAATCTTGTTTCTGAAGAGCTACACTGAATGATCAGAGTCATATCGAACTTAGCCACTTCTCTACTCAGCTGTTGTGAAGACATTTTCCCCCCACACTTCTCCTGCCTCTTGGAGGAGCCCACGTCAAGGCTAGCATACTGCCACAGTGCAGCCACATACCACGATGGCAGCAGCCCGCCACAGGGGACTGCACACAGTAGGCATGAAGTCATATGGTTCCTGCCACCAAATTAGAGTAAACACTAGGAGTCACACAGCAGCAGAAGTACACTTTTAGAGATGTCATTCCAACGAGAGCCATGGTAAGCTGTTGGATTCCAGGATGCTTGCAGTGAAATTGGTTGTCCTCTAAATGGTTTCCTCTAAAAATGTAATTGCTTTGTTCTGGGTTCAGAAAGGCATGTTGGGGGTGGGGAGGTGTGGAGAGCACAATTTCCATCCCCTACTGCTGCACAGATTCCAACTGCAAGTGCAAGGGCTGGTAAAACAATAAAGTCGTCGTCTTTTATCTCAATGCCAGATATATTCTTCGCTTGGCTTCCAGACAAAATTCACTTATAATTATCTTCGGAGCTGGCAGTGGCCACTATCTAAAACTTTGTAAATGTTCCAGGGAAGCCCTGTGTAGCTGGCGTTTGTGTCAAGCCGGGCAGGTGACTGTCCCCCTAACTGCTGCGGTGTCATTTCATTCACACAGAGGCAAGTACATAGGCGATGTGGAAGCACGGCCGGGAAGTAACCGCAGTGGAAACTCACGTATTACAAAACACACGTGCAATTCCTCTTTGGCGTACTTCATGAAACCTAAGTTGACATTTTATAGCTAAAGAAAGTTTTTGTACTGAACACTGTGTTAAAAGAGCACTGGGTTGTTATGCATAGACATGCTGTTTGCAATATATAATTTTAACTATTGCAATGTATTATTAGACATGAGCTTAAATATTTATATTGAGAACCCTTACAACATCTAAGTGCCATCTGTAACAACTTTATTTATGGTTTCCAAAAACATTTTTCCCCTTGTTCTGACTGAATCAATCACTGTTTCCTTCTTCTTTATCCTCTTTTTAAAAATCTTATTAAAGAAGTACAATTTAATCATATGCCCAGATGTATTGAAAAGAATATTGTTTAACATAATTTTCTGACAATCTTAGATGAAGAATACAGGGAAGGCTTGAATTAATTTATACACACAATTTTTGTGTTTTGGTCATTAAAATGAGCAAATTTTCTCCGATTGACTTATTTCGCTAAGCATGATACCCTCTAGTTCCATCCATGTCGTCGGGGAGGAGATGCAACACGGGGGGTTAAGGGGGTAGGAGAAGAGTAAATGAAACAAGATGGGATTGGGAGGGAGACAAACCATAAGTGACTCTTAATCTCACAAAACAAACTGAGGGTTGATGGGGGGAGGGGGTTGGGGGGGTGGGGTTATGGACATTGGGGAGGGTATGTGCTATGGTAAGTGCTATGAAGTGTGTAAACCTGGCGATTCACAGACCTGTACCCCTGGGGATAAAAATATATGTTTATAAAAAATAAAATTTAAAAAAAAATGAGCAAATTTTACATACCTCCTTCAAACTGGAGTTTCTCTGTGTGTAAACTAACTTAAGGAACTAAAGAAACCCAGGTTTTAAATGTTTGTCTCTTAGTTTAGGTTTTACCTACACATAATTATTTTAAATTAAACAGGAGAAAGAGTTTATGTCATACATTGATGCTTCACAAATTGATAACAAGTCTATCTTTTAGTTGTCCAAGGTCACACAGCTAGTAACTGAAGGATCTTGGACTTGTCACAGTCTCCTAGCTATGGTCAGTAACATTCCCCTGCCACCCCAAGTGTCCTGCATTAGAAGCGATTCACCGTTTTTCAGATAACATTAAGAAAGGCAGGAGCACTGGGTGGCTCAGTGGGTGAAGCATCTGCCTTTGACTCAGGTCATGATCTTAGGGTCCTGGGATCCCGTCCCATGTCAGGCTCCCTGCTCAGCAAAGAGCATGCTTCTCCCTCTCCCCTCTACTGTTCCCCCTGCTGTGCGCTCTCTGTCAAATAAATAAAATCTTTAACCAAAAAAAAAGAGAGAGAGAGAGAGAGAGAGAGACAGAGAGAAAAGTAAAAAAAAAAAAAAGTTTAAAGAAAAGGCAAGCCAATTTAAACACCTTCTCCACACACACACACACGCGCACACACACACACACACACACACACACACATTTTTCCAGATTTTTTCTAAATAAATGAGCTAGTAGCTGCAACTGATGTGAAGACATTGCAGTGGAGTGGTCTCTCTCAGGCAGTGAAGGGCACGGCTAACAAGATGGAGGAAAAAGAGAAAGTATCACAGAGACCGGAATTCTTAAGGTCAGAGATTTCCAGTCCTCAGGTGGAGGTTACAAAGGCAGGACCCTAATCCCTGTCAGCTGCAACACACACAACAGTCCCCCACTCCCACTCATCCCCATCTCCAACTGTATTGACTGGAAATAGCTGTTCCAGAATAGCCCCTGCAGTGGGCTCTGTTCGAGCAGACACCAGACCCCATCCAGTGCCCCTCAAGAGTGTGGAAAAGAATCCAGATTTTCTATGTCAACAAAAGTTCATGGAAGTTAGCAAAGAAAGAGAAGCTTATAAACAAGCTTCCAGACCCAATGAGTCTTGTGGTTGCAATGAGGGGATGCCCGGTAGGAGACAGATAGTAGTCTGTGTGATTAGAGAGATAGCAGGAACCATGACTTTTCCTTGGACGCCAGCATGGAGGGCCGCCCATACCCCAGGACCAAATACATCAATGTCCATGTTAGAGAAACAGCATGCATGAGTTCCAGGAACCAGATGTGGTTTTTACACCTCAGAACTAATTCCAGGAAGGAGGAGAATACACCAGTAACTGACATTTTGTTTTGTTTTCTGCCGTCAGGCAAAATAGAGGTACAAATAAGAGAATAAAGTTGTTTTACATGAATAAGGTTGCGAGAACCCCTAAATACTTGAAACCATGTAACAAATCCCTATACAATGGGAAAAGTATTAATTCCAAAAAAAAAAAAAGAAAAAAGAAATGGGCATTTTCTCCTCAGAATTTTACATCAGAGCCATTCTATCTCAAATGTGGAGAATTAAAATCCTTAATTCTTAAAGGAACGATAACTCTTTGAGAGCGTATTGTAAAACATACAATATCCACATTCCTTGGCTTCAATCCTAATTTCTTGCTGTTTTAGGAAATATCCAGGTTTCTAAACTGACTTTCTTCTATATACCAAGTTTTACACAGAACCTCAGCTAAGATTTCTAAGGCATGTGAAACTCATCTGTTCTTCAAGCTTTCTGTGAAGATCAGTGTTCTAGTGTTGGCATGTGAAAGCAAGGAGGAACACTTGCCACCCTAATATTACAACATGCCTCCTTCGGCCTTACAAGAGAATATGTTTAAAAAAAAAACACCTAAGTAGAGATGGAGGTTTGGGGAAATATAACTCATCCATAGATAATACAATACAAAACATGACAGTGAAACATAAGTCACGGTTTTTTATTTTTTCCTGCCAAAGTGTAAACCTTATAGATACTTTTATCAAGAGAAAACAAAAATTGGAGTCAACCCATGATTGCCATCTTGTGGAGAGATCCAGCACTATCTTGCCAGAATTTTTGTCCCTCAGGTGTTAGAATAAAAATGCCTCCGGAGATTTCCTCGGGCACTCTTTCCATTATTTAATAATCCTTGCTGCAAATAAGCTCTACCTCATAACTGACCCAAATCCCCCGGGTTATCTCCCGGAGATACAGGAAGGAACTGCCACCACTTATTGAGCTGTAATGCTTTACATGCCCGGCCAACTTATTCAATCACTCCTGTGACTTTACTCTTCCAGGTTAAAAAGTTCCACACTATCTGACATTTCCATCAAATTCCCGTGTTCCAGCACTTGAAATTGCCAAACTTCCTAAAACTTGGTCTGTGTTTTGTGGTTTGGGTCATTTCTATGCTTGTTTACTCTCTTCATGCAGTTTTTAAGGCATCTGAATGGCCCATCTTTGTCCTCCTTGTGGAACACCCCTGAGAATTTCTGCAGAGGCCAGTACTGGGTCTGAGGGTTCTACCACTTCCAACTCTCCTGAAGGAACGCTCAGAGTGTGGGAAAGTCCTTTTACTCCAACACCTCCAGCCAGTTGCCAAGGGAATCAAATCGTACTACAGATGTTCCCGATTCTCTCTCAAGCACGAAATTAAATACCCCAATTAGTCCACTATACATGTATGTTAAAAATAATTCTGAAACCTCCAAATACTGGACAATCTCCCCTTTGCTTGATTGCCACCCTCTACAATCTGACTTTGTTTTATCACAAGTATCATGAAAAATACTCTTCTTCCCGTATACACATCCTCCATAAATGGAGAGCCAGCAAGTCCTGACAGCTCTACTTTCAAAAATAAATAAATTTTTTTGACCATTTCTCATTTACTCCTACTACCATTTCTCTTTTACTCCTACTACCCAGAGTGAAGTCCAAGCGAACATCATCCCTTGCTTAAATGTTTACAGTAGCCTTCTAGGTAATATTACTTGTTCTACTCCTGCCTCCCTGCAGTCTACTCAACACAGAAACCAGAATGAGCCAGCTAAGGCACAAGTTAGATTGTGGCAATCCCTGCCTTGCTCCAAAGTCTCTCATAACTCCTAGAACAAATTCAGAATATCAAAATCTTTGCTAGAACATGCATGGCCCCATTCTCTCTACCTCATCCCCTAAACTCCTTCCTGAGTCCACTCTGCCCCAGCCACAAGGGCCTTCCTGCTACTCCTCACACAATCAAACCCACTCCTGCCTTACTATGCCTTCTCTATAGAATGCTCTCCCCCACAGTACACTCATGGCTCACACTCTCATGACCTTCAGGTCTTTTCTCAAAAGTCACCTTCTCAGCAAGGCCTTCCCTGGAAATTCTAGATAAAACGCCATCTCTTCTCCCATTTAATATCTTCCTTTGTTTTATTTGTACTCCTTAGCATTCATAACCTACCGGCAAATATTTTTCTTGTTTATCATCTGTACTAGTCTTCTATTGCTATCATAATAAATTACCACAAATTTTGCAGCTTAAGACAACATAAATTTATCATCTCACGGTTCTGTAGATCACAAATCCAGTGGGCTTCTCTGCTCCAGGTCTCACGGGCCTGAAATCAAAGTGTTGGCAGGTTAGGCTCTTAGCAGGAGCCTCTAGGAAGAATCTTCTTCCAGATTTATTCAAGATGTTGGCAGAATTCAATTCCATGGGGTTATTTAGCTGAAACCCCGTTTCCTTCTCTGTTGTCACCCTCATAGTCTTCCTTATCCTCTAAGGGCTGCCTCAACTCCTTGGCTCATGCTCCCCTCACTTCATATTCAAAGCTAAGTGGAAGGTCTAGCTCTTCTCAGGCATCTAATCTCTTTACCTACCCTCTTCAAGCCTCATCACACCTGCTTTCTTCTTCTGCCACATTGCTGACTCCAGTTGAAGAAAGTTCTCTGCGTCTCAGGGTTCACAAAATTAGCTTGGGCCCACCTGGATAATCCAGCCTACTCTCCCTATTTGAAAACCCTTAATCTTAACTACATCAGCAAAGTCCCTCCATAGCAAGATCCAGAATCAAGTTTGATTAAATAATCATGTGATGAGCATCTTGGGCTAGGCGTTTAGAAGCCTGCCTACCGTATTGTCAGACTATCCTGACACAATATAAATCCCAGGAAGGCAAGATTTGTTCTAGTTTAATGTAGCACGGTATGTCTAGCATCTAAAAGCAGGGCCTCAGACAAAGTAGACAACAAATAAATCCTGGATGAATGCATCTAGAGTTTTTTTCTTGATTCCAGTATAGTTAACATACAGTGTTAAATTAATTTCAGGTATACAATATAGTGATTCAGCAATTTTATATATTACTCAGCATCTAAGAGTTCTTAATGTGAATATGTGAACTCCACAAAATGATATGTAAAAAATATGTACCATGCATGCATGTGTACTTTTTTTTCATAGAGGTTGGATCCATAACTTTCATCAAATCCTTAAAATGGTCATACCTCCCAGTTTGCCTGGATTGATCTTCATTTATACCTCTTCGCTTAGGATAATTAATTATTCATTGGACTCCACTTACCCTCTCAGAGTGTCCAGGTTTGTATGATAAATTTCATGATTATCTTAGGTTCTCAAAAATGTTCATGGTCCAGCAAAAGTTTAAACTCTTCTGATCTCTTTAAGCCTTTATGTAGGGCTGTATTTAAACGTGCACAAGCAGAAGTCTAGGTTTCCTCGTAAAATATACATCCACTCCCTTGAAAACACAGCAGAAGGATTTTTATAATTAAAGACCAACAAGTAGTTCCTGACAAAACCCACCAATTACCTATCTCAT
Source organism: Lontra canadensis (assembly GCF_010015895.1). NCBI lineage: Eukaryota > Metazoa > Chordata > Mammalia > Carnivora > Mustelidae > Lontra > Lontra canadensis. The sequence goes on from NW_022631008.1 coordinate 21,211,127, forward strand.
CAAAATACCACATCACCTCAGATTATAAATATGAGAAATGGTAATGGGTATTAAAAAAAATATGTGACACTAAGAATTATCCACACTGCCTTGGATGCGATACTGTGTCCCACCTCTTCAGTGAGATAATAGAACACTTTCTGTACTGTAACATTTCTTAGAAATACTTGTACTACAGAATTCTTGTTCTTGTTCTAGAAGATATATAGGATAAGACCTCAACAATTTTAAGTGTATTCGTGCCTTGTATATGACATAAGAAATACAGACTATTTAATAATTACACTTGAAAGCTGGTATCCATGGAAAATATTTCAGTTGTCCCAAAGGCTTTCCCTTATTTCTAGTACAGTATATTGGGGAAGATCAGCTTGGCTAGGGAATCTAATGAGTTTTTTGTTTTTTTGTTTTTTTACTTGTTTTTCTTGCCATGCTCCTTTCATAAAAATTTTGAGTTCATTCACTTTCTCTTAGAGAAATTTGATAGTGGCCTTACTGCCTGGTCACCAATTCCATCTGCAAATCTAAGGGCAAACGATACCCTCTGTTGAGAAAATTGACTATCTGTCTAAATGATTAAGGAGTTAAGGGACTTTGTATAGCTTTATAAATCTGCCTTCCCTCCACCACCCTGCTACAAAAGCTTCATTTAGAGACTTTTTTTCAAACTTATGTTAAATGCAAATTGTTTCTAATCAGCCACTCAATGCAAGGAATCTCTGTGTGTTACGTTTTAGCTGTAAAAAATGCATCTGCTGAGATTATAAATTCTATTTCAAGTTACATTAACAGAACAAGTTACCTCGAGAAGAATTCTGAATGAAATAAACATGTCCCTCATTTCAAGCACATGATTCCTATTAAACCCTCTTTTCTTCTTGGTCCTCTTACCCCTCTGATATGGTTGTAGTTTACCTATCTGTGCCTCTAGACAGCCTTTTCCCCTTTTTGGTCAGAATAAATCCACATTCCATATTACAGACCCCAGATAAGTAGTTGCCTATTTTCAGTGCCCTAAGCGTGCAGCCTAAATTCCTCTACCTATGACTAACCAACCCATGGGATTAGGAAGACACACCATTTTTAAAGAGAGAAAAAACAAACAAACAAAACCCTTCACAGTGAATACCAAGATAAAGAATTCTGAGTGGATTAAGCCCACATGTGGCCAAGACACCTTTGCAATCCTCTGCAAAGGTGACCTGAATTAGCTTTAAAACACAAAGAAACTGAGAGAGAATAACTCAGGTTTTCATCTACACCTCGGCATATTTTCTTCAAAAGCCATCTGCTGAAGGAATAACAACAGCACAGGCAGGGGCCAATGCTCTCAGTCTTGAAAACTGTGGGCGGTGTCTCTGCTCCAGGATGATCTGCTGACCAATAACCTCCACAAGAATGCGTCAGCAGTGATGAACATTAAGGAGGGGAGGGCACGTGATGGGATGAGTGCTGGATGTCATACACAACTGATAAATTACTGAACACTACATCTGAAACTAATGAGGTACTATGTGTTCACTAATTGAATTTAAAAAAAAAAAAAGAAAAGAAAAGAAATGCAACATCCAAACCTGCCTCAACCCAGCCAGTCCTTCTCCTTTTCTCCACACTGACCTTTTCTAATTGTGGTAAGATATACAGAACATAAAATTTACTTACCATTTTCACCATTTTTAAGTGTACAATTCTGTGACATTAAGCACATTCGCACTGTTTTCCTACCATTACTATCATCCATCCACACTTTTTTCATTTTGCAAAACCAAAATTCTGCACCCATTAAAAAATTGTTCCTCATTCTACCCTACCTGCTCACACTTACCTTCTTAAATTAACTTAATTTAAAACTTTTGTTTCTAAAATTGGTGGAGAGTTGGTGGATAAGAATGTACTCCTGGTACGTATATCTTTTCCTACTGAAAATGGCCTTTTTTTTCTTTTTAAGATTTTATTTATTTATTTGACAGAGAGAGAGAGAGAGATCACAAGTAGGCAGAGAGGCAGGCAGAGAGAGAGGGGGAAGCAGGCTCCCTGCTGAGCAGAGAGCCCCATGCAGGGCTCGATCCCATGACCCTGGGATCATGACCTGAGCCGAAGGCAGAGGCTTTAAACCACTGAGCCACCCAGATGCCCCACAACTGAAATGGCCTTTTAAATTAACCTTAATCTACCACAGTCTGTTACCATTTCAGTCAGGACTATTTTATTTGCCAACGACAGAACCTAAACTCAAATTTTTAGGGAATGAGAACAGATTAAAAAAAGAGAGAGGAACTATACAAACTGCTTGTGTACCTGTGGAAAGATAGGATTAGAGGTGGGGTTTAAAAATACAAGAAAATGGGGCACCTGGGTGGCTCAGTGGGTTAAAGCCTCTGCCTTCGGCTGAGGTCATAATCTCAGGGTCCTGGGATCGAGCCCCGCAGGGACTCTCTGCTCAGCAGGGAACCTGTTTCCTCCTCTCTCTCTCTGCCTGCCCCTCTGTCTACTTGTGATGTCTGTCAAATAAATAAAATATTTTTTAAAAATAAAATACAAGAAGAATTCAAATATCTTTAAGACCATGTAAGACACTCTCTGCTATTTCCACTTTGTTCCTCCCAATCTAATGAATGTCAATAGATGGGGGGAGGGGGGACAGGGGACAGCTAGCATGGCTGGAGACAATTTGGGTTCTCACAACTCAGGATTGCTACTATAATCTAATGGATAGATCTCAAAGAAGCTGTCAAACATCCTACAATACACAGGACAGCCCTCAAAACAAAAATTTTCTGACACCAAGTATCAATAGCATCAAAGCTGAGAAACCCTATGTACTCCATATCTATTCCTTCCATATGTTCAGTAACACAAAATCCTCAATTTCTAAGCCACTCATCTGGTGGTCTCACCATGAAAGGATTAAAATTTCTCCCTAGCTTCAATTTTTAAAACTATCTAGGAAGGACTCTAATCAGACTTATTTTTTAGTGAATTATCAATCAACCAGAGTCAGGAAGGGAGTGGTCATAGGAAGATAGGGCCCAGAATGGCCTCTTCAAGCCCCTTTCCTTGCTTTTTGTTTTTTTGTTCTTTTTAATATTTTATTTATTTATTTGAGAGAGAGAGAGAGAGAGAGAATGAGCAGGAAGAGAGGGAGAAGCAGGCACCATGCTGAGCAGGGAGCCTGACACAGGACTGGATTCCAGAACCCTGGGATCATGACCTGAGCCAAAGGCAGACACTTAACCGAACTGACCAAACCACCCAGGTGCCCCAAAGCCCCCTTCCCTGTACACATGCCATTCTCAGAAAAGGAAAATTGCAATGATTTGGGGAAAGATTCCAAACAGTGTGTACCACAAAGTAGAAGTTTCTTGTTGTAACTGTAATTTTTTTTTTTTTTAAAGACGCTCTTTGTGTTCACTCTTCCTGTGGCAAAATTTCTAGGATGGAAAAATTTGTAACTGGAGTACTTACCATACTTAGGTGGGGTTTTTTTTTTTTTTTTTTTGTAACCAGCTAAAGTGTTTAATCATCTAGTTTTAAGCAGAAATAATCTGCCCAAAATATAAATTAATTCAAGTAATGAGATATGCAAAACAGAAGGGGAAAAGCATAGATATTTATAAGGTTCACTTTTGAAATTGGCAAAAATAATGAATCTTTATGTCTGCAGTGATAAAATTCGACTCCTCTCCTCTTAGTATCTCTATCTTCTGTTAGATTGCTTGCAGATCCACTGAAATTAGATGTCAGTGTAAATTATGGTACAGGCAGACTTACTAGCCAAGGCTATGAAGGGTAGACCTATAAAAACAAGGTGCTATTGAATGTAATTGCTTCTGATCTTAAAATTCTTAAGTGACAAAATTGATGCTGATGTGGTATTTGCATCAGGTAGTCCCTTTCATTGACACTGACTCAGTTGGGGACATTTTTTTTCTGAGTGGTTTTATTTTTTCTTCCTAATTCTTAACTTCCAGAGCAAGAAAGTCAGCAACTTATAAGTTAGGTAGATCTAATAAGTGAATAACAGTAAGTAGAGGAAGTGGAGATCTCCAGATTTCTTCCCCAGACCGTGGCCCTGTAAAGTCTGAAGTGAGAAAATGAATCCACATGAAGAGCATTTGGAGATAATACTTGGAAGGAAGTTAGCACTTTCTTGAACCTTGCTAAATTAGGAAGAAAGCCCCATTTGCAAACATTTCCATTCTTGTCTATTTCAATAAGGAGAGAGATGAAAAAGCATGACCCACAGGGCTCCTGGAGGAAGGAGATGCATGGTTTTGTCTGCTAATTTAAATACTTAACAAGCCACAGGGAAAAAAGAAGACATCCCATTCCACTGCCCATAACATATGTCAGTAAGTCTTAAAAATAAATCATACCATGGACGGCTTGTGAACAGTGCTCAGCCTCCTGCGAGACATTAGCGCTTGTTCTTGAGCCAAAAAGGCAAACAGTCCAACTGTCTATCTAATATTTGTTCTTCCCTGCCATGAAAAACAGTTTCCAGAAGACAGCAAAGATAATTAGTTAATTCTTACCCTCACTCCATGGCAAAGTTATAATGTTCTTTCTAATAATTTTATCCCATAGAACTTCTTTGAATTAAAGGAGGATATTTCAGTAATATTTTTAGGTTTAGCAGAACTATGACATCTGAAGGAAATGATAAGAAGCTACCTTTATGCTTTATATGAATCAAATTAATAAATATTGCCTGAAGATGAAGGTCTCTGGGGATCTAATACTGAGATTAGGCTATTCATTGGAAGAAAAAATAGTGAATGAGATTTTTTTTTTTCCTGCTCTGTCATGCTTAAATTTGACTAAAACTACAAAACAGTGTGTTTTCAAATATTTCCAAAAATCATCCAACTGGTTATTTGAGGAAATATTTAAGACTGAAGTATAGGGGCGCCTGGGCGGCTGAGTGGGTTAAAGCCTCTGCCTTCGGCTCAGGTCATGACCCCAGGGTTCTGGGATTGAGCCCGATATCAGGCTCTCTGCTCGGCGGGGAGTCTGCTTCCCCCCCCCCCCCACCCTCTGCCTCTCTGCCTACTTGTGATCTCTGTCTGTAAATAAATAAATAAAGTCTTTAAAAAAAAAAAAAAGGCTGAAGTATAGTATTGATGGCAGAAAATGAGTCTGAGTAAGAAACTGGAAACTTCAAAGCAGCTGTTTTTTGCCCAAGTCTTCTTGATAGTGTAGCTCAACTGCAAGGAATTGTGTGTCTGTTCCCACTCAATGTATGATCAATGTCACACATGATCCATTTCGCTGAGCCTCTCTAGTCTGATGAGGAATAGCGAGGTAAGAGGGGCAAAAATGAGGTAGGCAGGGATGAAATCAGATTACACTAAAAAAACCACAATGTTGTTTGGGTGGAGAGCTTACTCATTACTGCCTGAAATATAGTCCCCCTACCCCCCCCCCCCCCCCCCCCCCCCCCCCCCGCTATTGCTGGAAGTCTGCAGGAAAGGTCCCATGTGATGTCTTGACCATCAAGGGGCATCTGATTTTTCCTCATCCCCTGTCCCCGCTCTCTTGAGAATATGTTTAAAGTCCACGTAGCCTAGTCTGGTGCCTGACATTTCTGACACAGAAGGTACTCCACAGCATCCAACCCCCAGAAAGTATTAAGCCAACAACTGGGTGGAATCTCGAAGGCAATGCTTTAGTCCAAGCCTCGTCTCAACTGCTGATGCATCGGGTAATCTCTGTTGAGGTACAATGAGCTCCAACTTCTATACAGATTGATACTGTGTACAATTTCCAAAGGCATCAGCAGCATCTCTCAGATGGTAGTGCCTCCAATGCTTGTTCTTCTGGGCGTGGAAACTGGCTGATACTATGGCCTGTTCTTGCCAACATGAGGACTACCAACTGGTAGGACAGACCATTTCTGGGAGGACAGACCAACACTACACAGCAGCTTTGCTATGTTCTCTGGAGTGCCTGAACACATAGAACCATGCTGGGTTTTGCCCACAGGTATAATGGTGTCCTCTCCCTCACGTGTGGTACTGTTATGTCTGCAACAAAATGGAGTCATTTCCTATTTCAAGAAGTGGTAGGGAAGGCGCATAGCTGACTGACATCTTATTACGCCTCACCACCAAACCCTGAGCATTATTATTAGAGCAAACTTTGAGACACTGACTCTCCATTGAGAAATCAATTTTTTCCCATGAAGTTCCCTTATCTGCAATGGGATAAATGCAAGTCGATTCCTAGTGGTTTCTGGCCAGAACACCACGTCTGAAACCCTGTGGGAAACATAGCTTAGGCTTTTTCCACAAGACCTGAAGCAAATACTCCCTGCTCTCCCTTAAAGTCACTATTTTTAAATTTTAAAAATATATCCTCTTTGCTGTACATGTATAGAAAAACACTAACAAAAATTGAAGGACTCATAAGAAACGAAGAAGGAAAGGGAAGAGAAGAAGGAAGAGAGGGAGAAGAGAAAGAGGAAGAAGAGGAAAAGGAAGAAGAAGAAGAAACCCCACTAAACCAAAAGAAAAGTGAAGAACAAAGTCTCAGTGCACGAACAATGGAATCCGGAGCTCCTTGTAACCGAGTGTGTTTAAACCAACAATATCCTCATAATCTTCCCTCTACCTCTCTCTCTTTCTCACACACACACATACACACACACACACACACACACACACATCTGGCGACATTCATCCAACACTATTTCTAAGCATGCCTGGTATCTATTTCTTTCTTTTTTCTTTTTTTTTTCCTTTGGTATTTTTGATATCATTTTCAATGATAACCAGCTATGGCTTTTCCTATTTTCCTATTTTTTCTGTTTTCCATCCTCTCTCTTTTCCCATTCAAATAACACCTTTCACTTCATTAGTCTCCTTTAAGTTATAGACACCTACCAAACTATTGGGAAATAAGATATAAAATGTTTCAAAGTAACTTCAAAGCCATAAAATAATCACAACAAAGAAATTAAAATTTTATACATCAAAGATTTCCACATACTTAAACACTAAAACTGAGGAAAAGGGCTGACATCTTTTTTTGGAGGTGAGAGGATTTCTCAATGTAAAAATTCTCCTTCAAGAATAATGGAAGATAAAGCAATTATGTTTTAAAGGACACAGACGTAAATAGGAAATAGGATGTGTTGTTTGTTTCTTCAGGCTATTTTTTCCTCACAATATATATGCAGAATTAAAGTCTTAAGAGCTCCTGCACACCTCCACCTTCCTTCTCCAAAAATACCTACCTCCGCTGTAGCCACTTAAATCAGGCATGCATTTTGCTACACGGGATGGCACAAGCACAACTAAAAGACTGAGTGTTCAGTGACCTGAGATGGATGTTCTCTTTCTGCAAGGTATAATACAGTTTCTTCAAACTGATAATTGTCACCAGAAGGAATTCATATTAGAACCTTAATCTTCCTCCAAAATTCTTTTGGTAAAAGCCTGTAATTTGTGCAACTGGATGTATCTGACTGTCAGGAACAGATATATTAGCCTCACCTGCTCCTGACACAGAGAAACACTCACCTATTCCACTGTTTTTGTCTCCGGTTTAATGATTAGCACTCTTTCCATCATCTCTTTTCACTCTGTTTCAAACATGCTACTGCCGTCATTTATCTAAAAGCTGAACACTAACGAGAAAATGTGGTTCGTGCTGCACTTGAGCTTCCTTTGTGATTCTCACCACCAAAACGGAATCTTTCTCCTCTCTCCTCTCTTCCTTTCTTTTAATCTTACCACCTCAGTTATATTTTCCAGCAGAGCTTAGTGATCACAGTTAAGAAACTGATAACAAAAGATAAATAGGCAAACAAACCATTCCCAAGAGGCTGTCAGAGGACCCCTAAAATCGATGCTAATTTAACTCCAGTTGGAACAGTGGCCCCACTATGGAAAACTGAAACAAGTCCACTGGGTCAAATCCACTCCCAATTACCAACCAGTGACTGAACTAACATTTTTTCATAGAGCAATTTACTGTCTGTCATGGATCTTTGCCAAAGACCAGACTAAAAAAGACCCAAAAAACTGACAACATCCCCAATGTTTAAATTCAGGTCTGTTTAGCCATCAGTAATGGATGTACTGTTGCAGGGGAACCAAGGAATAAGGCTTCAAGAAGGGAAAGAGGGAAGAAGGAAGAATGGCAGTTAAAGGGAAAAAAATTGCCCTTTTAACCAGCTGCCTAAAGAAAGAAATCAGTGAGATCTACTTTAAAAAAAAAAAAAAAAATTTCCCTGAGACAGGACTGAAAATAAAACTAAACCATAAAAAAAATCAATATTTAAAGAGAATCAACCTGAATTATTTGATTCTTTAAAAATACTTGAATTCAATAGAAAAGGTACAATTCCAATTCTGTAAATATATCCTAGTACATTTTTCTTTTGTTTACAACTGCAAAAATTTTAGATCACTTTTTCACTTGCTATCACATTCAACTTTTCATAATTCTAGGAAGCAAATAAGATTAACTTCCAACAAAAATGGACAATCAAGACATAAAAATATATTTATTAATTATCGTCACAAAATAGGACACAATGGTGGCTCAATAAACAAAGTGTTACATTGAACCTTAATAAAAACTGCTCTGTATTTAAGAGCTGAAACACCACTGAAGACTGTGCCCTTTCAGGCAGCAAATATAACAGGAGATAGTCAGTGATGGAACCAACAGTGGGGAGAAGGACTGAGTGCCCTCCTTGAAGAGATTAACTCTCCTCACATGGAAATAACTATAGTATCTAAATGTCACTCAATGGTATATAAGCTTCACTGGCCCATAAAAATATCACTTTCCTATGAATGAAAAACAGGATTAAGATCAAAGAATAAAGGCCATATTTTTTAGAAATTGAAGATAAATTATTTAAAAATATGTGAGTTGAATAAGCTGAATCAAAAAAGAGAGAAAGGTACCTATTTATTCTTTGCTTGAAATACACATGTGTTTTATTTTGCACCAAACATTTTTAAATATTAATTTAATTTCCACACTTTTAGTTACTTAGAATTAGTGAAAATTAGATACTTCTTTGATATAATCTAAATTTTTGCAGATTCTCTGACCTAGCTATCACATTCCAAGTAAATAAGGTTAAGACTTTAATAAATAATCTTGGGATTTCTGGTAAATGAATGAAATAAAAAGGAGTTTCAATTATGTTAGACATTCTTTGACAATGTGATTATAGATCATAAAGAAGGGCAGCACTGCCTGATGAAAGGCAAAGCTTTTGAAGTCAGATCTGGTTTGAGTTCTCTGTGTACCACTACCTGTGCGGCATGACCAAGTCAGAGCTCTTTTCTGAGACTGTTTTTCCTACAAAACTGAAATAACAATTCCTACTTTGTAGGATGTTTTAATGTTTAACATGCCAGGTGGCCAACAAAATGCCTGGCACTGAGGTAGACTCTTACAGGATAATAAAGAATAGTTTTGATCATCATCTTCTTTTAAGATTGTGTTCTACAAAACTTAAAGCCAAATTCCAATTGCTTGACTTGGTTGATTAAATGCAAAATTAGACAGAAGAATGTTGCTTTTATTAACTCTTAGAACAAAGTGATGTTTGGAACATTGTCATCACCACATCATCAATTCAGAACCATTAAAAATCAGCATTTATCAGCACTTCAAACACACAAGTGCCACCCCTCCAAATCTGTTTAATTAACAAAGACTGAAATAAATTTTAAGATTTAATAAGCTTCAAGATTCACTGGTTAAAATGGCATATACTGGGCAATGTTGAGTTCACTAAATCAAGGGTTTCTGGACTGTTTAGTTATATTCTCATGGTTCTGTACACCTTCTGTCACATAATAGGTCAATAACTGTTTATTGCTGAATTAACCAGGAGCAGGAATTGAAAACTATGAGTATTAGAAACATGTACATCACATTTCATTCCTTCATACTAATCGTTTCATGCTTAGTATTTCAAGGATTCAGCAATCAATAAATATTTACAAGTGCCTGCTATGTGTAAGGCACTGAGCCAGACACTAGAGATAAGGAAGTGAATAAGATACAGTCTTAAATGAGATAATGCAGACATACCTAGCACATAATAAGTTCTCAATAAGTGACAGAATGGTAGAGAGGTCCATGCCTGTCTCCTTCTCTGTCATGCTTTCTCCCTCCCATATACATACATATATATATATATATATATATATATATATATATGGCACACACATGCCTAAAAATTTTTAGTATCTCACTCTTCTACCCAGAAATTTACAAGAAAAAAATAAACATTTGTTGAAGTATCTTTGTTTTTATTTTATTTTTCCCTCAAACTGTGGGTTATTGATAAAATAGCCTTCCACACTAATGAAAAAGCAGTTGCTGTCATCAAAGAATCTCTAGGAATCTTCAAACTTTCTGTAAATTGGCAGCATTCTGCTCAAGCTGTTTAGTTTCCACAGAAGTGAGTCTTTGAAATTACAAGGTGTTCACGGAGAAAGCAGTAGTTGGCTAAAAAACCATTACTTTTGTTTTACTTGAGACCTAGTTAAGCCTGATTTGGAAAGAACAAAGCCTGAGTTTCCAAAACCACTGTTGGGCCACTGCAAGATAGACTCCTTCCTACTAAGTGACGGGCAGAGGCTCCCCACACGGCTGCTGAAGGGTATCAATGCACACTATAGATCTCTGCCCTTCATTTGTCCTGTCTTGTGCAGTTGAGTAAAGACAAAGCTACTTTGTGGAAAGACCAGCCGCCAATACAATGAAAACGCAATCCTTTCTCATGAGCATGCCCTGGGAAGCAATCGGGATTAAGTAAGGGTGTGAGCTCAGGAGGTGGAAAAATCTGACTCTAAAACTGGGCATCAGCTCTCTATTGATAATAATATTAATAGCTATCATTGATTGCGTGCTTCCAAGTTCCAGATATACAAGTGCTTTATGTGCGTTATCTTACTGACATACTAGAGACACTGCCAGTGTATACCAATGAGTAGAGCTGCTTCACCACTTAGCAGCTTGTTGGGGAAAACATTTGTCTGCACTCTCGCTGTTTCTTTCCACCTGGAGGGATTTCATTAGCTTTGTCCTCCAGGCCTTTCTCCATTGCCTCATTTAACCCTGGGGAAGGATGGCATATCTGAATGGTGAATTTAGTTGGGAAAAATGAGAATTCAAGGCGAAATGCCTGCCCTTATTTGCTCTCAGGAATGAATTCACCAGCAGAGAGCCCATCTTCTTCTCTGCTCTGTCATGCCCTAACTCTTACAAAACATGACCTCCATTTGGAGAGGCATACCTGAGCCAGCTGGACTTTGCCTGAGGTTTCTTCTTTGCAAGTCCAAATGCCCACAGAAAGGAGCCACGTTCTAATATGTCTGCTATAAACATGGTATTCTGATGTTCCACTAGCTCACATCTTGGCTTCCTTCTCAACTGGTTCAGAATTTGAAAAAGAAAGAGTGATAATTTAGAGGATATTCTCTATAGTTACACAATCTTTCAGTATCTTATTTTTCTTATCTCAAAAATGAGAATAACAAAACTCATTTCATAGACTTACTCTAACTACAAATGAGATAATACCTATAGAGTAAGTAAAAGGCATACAGTTGACACATATTAAATTTTGGCAATTATAATTAATGATATTATTGTCAATATTATTTTTATTATTTCACCAAATGGTCTACCAGGTCTATTCCTTTTCTGATAGTCTACAGATTTTGTTAATATTAAAGTTACTTTAGGGGGCACCAGGGTAACTCAGGCAGTTAAGCATCTGACTCTAGATTTCGGGTCAGGTCATGATCTCAGGGTCCTAACATTGAGCCCTGTGTCAGGCTCTGCACTCAGCAGGGAGTCTGCTTAAAATTCTCTCTTTCTCTGCCTGCCCCTTCCCCCACTTACATGTACATATATGTGTGCTCTCTCTCTAAAATAAATAAATACATCTTTAAAATAAATAAATAGATAAATAAATAAAGTTACTATAACTTTGAGCAAGTCACTTTCTGAGACTCAAAAATGTTAGTAAAAGTAGTATCTGGATCAAAGCATTTAGCTGAGAATTACATATGGGAAAAGATGTTTAGTGCTTAGTACAACATCCGGCATATAAGCACTCAATAAATTAATAGTATTATCACTATTAATGTTGTTTAATTTTGAGTCACCTCATTCTTCTCACTCTCATGTGAGAGTGCCTATTGTATAACAGTTTTTAATTTGATCTGGTTTCTCATAAATGACATATGTATTTTTTCTTATCCCTATATGGTTGCTTTCTTCATTTAAATCCCCAAAATCCACTCTCCATCTGTCTACCTTTAATAAAGTATAGCATTGCCCTTTTCTTTCAGTAAAGAAATGAAGAATGTTTCCTTCAAAGATAAGACAATAGCGAATCATATATCCTATAAAGTGGAGCTCTCATGCTAACCAGATGCTTTCTATTACATTATGACCACCAACACCCAAAAAATATTGAATAAAGAAAGAAAAATATATAAAATAGATACAGACATCAAGTATAAAAAAAGCAAAGTAATTCAGAAAGCCAAGTTTCCTCTCTCATTTCATCAGTGCAACTTCTCCAAGGTCTTGACATTTAAAGCACTTTCTAGACTGGTCTTTAACCCAGTGCTATAGGCAGCACAGCTTTGCATTTCCTCCTGATAAGTAGAAAGTATGATGAATATTTTCAAGTCTCAATATGGTCAGTATGAGCTATAGCACGTACACAAACACAGAAAAGGAAAGCGTGTTTTCTCTGAATTGAATTGAACTAAAGGATATATATACTTAACAGTTCTGTAGAAAGTACACTAAATCTTCAAAACACACACATGGAAATAAATATCCTATCAATCCTGACTCTGAAAAAGATCTGATTTCAAGCTGAAGGTTTTATTAGGATTTCAACACTTTAAACTCATGTTGGTCTTCAATGATACACATTCAATTGGAGATCACATCATCCAAGCTGATTTTTCCACTTAAAATACAAAAATTTTAAGTAAATTGGAAAAATTTAAGTTCTCAGTGTAAGAACATTCCCATGGCATCAATCAGTTTCCATTAATTACTATGAATACTTTGTGAAGGTTGGCTTCAAAGAGTTATTTTAAATACATGCATATTACACCTCTAATAAAACCAAACTCTGTAAAAATATATATTTGAGGAATTCGTTCATCATTGCCTGGTAAATTGTGCTGGACTATAATCATAGGAAGCTCATTCTACTCTAATTATAAGAAAGTCTTTAGAAAACAAATAAAAAATAATATTATATAAAACTTAATACCTCCATGTTCAGACATTTTGAAAATAGATTGGTCAGTTACATTGGTTAGTTATTTGTTCATTCTTTCCTTGTCATTGCTATCTCCTCAAAGAAAACAGTAGACATATCTCTAACACTCTCCAGAAATAACTGTTAAAGAGACTCTCTTTGTAGGCTAGAAGAAAACTATCTGGAAGTAAGCCAACAGTTTTTTTCTTTTCCCTCTAATTGATTCTGTCCACGAAACATTGAAAACAATTTTTCCTGTATTAAAGACTGAACAATATTCTCTGAATATCCAGGTGGAATTTTTCTTTAATGTTAAAAAATAATTCTAGAGTTCATTTGGGAAAATAAATAGGTTATAAATATAACTAATTTAAACATAAATTTAAAAATTTAAGTATTAGTGGCACACTTTGCTTAACAGACATTAAATCTCTTATAAAGTCACAGTAATTAAAACCAGGAGATATAAGACCAAAGGAAAGATAATACAACATTTTATATAACCTCAAAACATATTGTAATATACAAAAAGTTAAACAGTAAGTTAAATAGCAATATCAGGAAAAATATTGATTCTTTCACTTTGATAAATTAAAGGAAAAAATGTTTACATATTCACCTCGCCACAGACACCAAAAAAATTTCACATGACTTTAAAGTTTAAACATATAAAATCAAGCTAGTAAAAAAATAAAAAAAGAAGATGTAAGTGAAGCTTTTTATGCCAACTTCCACTCCTGGCTATGACAGCATAATTAGTCTTAGACATGCTCTTGTACCATAAATAGCTTAAAACTTGGCAAAACATATGAGGTAATTGTCCAAAATGATTAGATCTGCAAAGAAGCAGGAAAATGTGATCCCTAATCAAGGAAAACAGAAACAGTCAATAGAAATGGAAATAGGCAAGATTACCCACATTCGAGAATACTCAGATGTTAGAATTAGCAACAAAGATATTAAAACAACTATTATGTTCAAAAACATAAAGATTGAATAAATAGTCTAAAAAAGAAATTTTAAAAAGAACTAAAAGAAAATTCTAGAGCTACAAAATACAATGTGTGAAATGAAAAATGCAGTGGATGGGCCAAACATTAGATTGTAGACTACACAATAAAGGGTTAGTGAACACAAAGAAAGATCAACAGAAATTATTCAATCTAAAAATGAAAAAAAAATAGCAAAAGAAATACAAAGCATAATCGACTTATTGATTATGCATCTTAATTTATGTATGCAATTTTGATAGGAATATGATGACCTTCATGGTTTTAATTTGCATTTCTCTAATGGCTGATGATGTGGAAATCTTTTCATGTGCTTGTGATCTGTATGTCATCTTTCAACAGATGTCTCTTCATGTCATTGCCCTGGTTTCTATTTAGATTGGTGTTTTACTGTTGACTATTGACAGTTCTTGATATATTATATATAGATGCTCGATAGATATAGATATGTGATTTGCAAACACTTTCTCATATTATGCACTTTTTAAAATCCTTTTACTAGGACTTTTTGCAGAGCAAAATATATTTGATTATGATAAAGCCCCATTTATCAAGTTTTCCTTTCATAAACTATGCTTTTAGTGTCAAGTTTAAGAACTCTTTGCTTACCCCTAAATATTGAAGATTTTCTGTCTCAAAAAGTTTTATAACTTTACATTGTACATTTAAGTTCATAATCCATTTGAGTTAATAATTGTATAAGATGTGAGACTTAAGTGAAGTTTCACTTTTTAGTCTACAGAACTCTAATCACCCCAGCACCAACTGTTCAAAAAGCTATCTTTCCTTCATTGTCTTGGTTACACACATTTGCCAAATACTAATGGGTATTTCTTGCAGGTCAATTTCTGAGTCCTCTCTTGACCTATCCCTCACCAATATCACACAGTCTTGATTACTACAGCAATATAATGAGTGTTAAAGTCAAGCTTGCTGATTTCTTCAACTTAATTCATTTTCAAAATTGTTTTAGCTATTCTAGTCCCTTTGCCTTTCCATATTAGTTTTAGAATAATCTTGCCTGTATCTACCAAAACAAATTGCTGGGATTCTGGCAAGAAATGCACTGAACCTGTGCCAATTTGGGAAGAGGTGACAGCTTAACTATACTGAGTCTTCCAATAAATCCATGAACACAGTTTTCTTTCCATTTATTTAGGTCTTTGATTTCTTCCATCAGGGTTTATAGTTTTTAGCATATATGTCCTGTACACATTTTATTACATTTGCACCTATTTAATTTTCCTTGAGCAATTGTAAGTGGTATTGTATTTTTTGTAAGTGATATTGTATTTTTAATTATGAGGTATACATGTTCATAGCTAGCATATAGACATACCATTAATATGTACATTTATTTTGTATCCTTTGCCTTTACTAATTCATTTTTAATTCCTCAGAATTCTCTGTGTAGACATACATATTATCTACAAATAAGAAGAGTTTTATTTCTTCCTTTTCAATATGTATGCCTCATATTTCCTTTTCTTGTCTTATTAGACTGGATGGAATTTCTACCATACAGTAAATAAAACTGGTGATAGTGGAAGTCCTGGTCTTGTTCTTGACCTTAGGAAGGAAGCATTCAATCTTTCATCAGTAAGTATAATGTTAGCTATAGGTCCTATATAGATGTTTTTTATTGAGGAAAATTCCCTCTGGTCTTTTTTTCTTTTCTTTTTCTTCTCTTTTCTTTCTTTCTTTTTTTTTTTTTTTTTTGAGAGTTTTTAGTCATGAATGGGTGTTTCGTTTTGTTGATTGTTTTTCCAGAATCAATTATACGAGCCATGTGTTCATGTGATAGATTACATCATTTCATTTTCAAATTGATCCTGTTTTGTAGCCCTAGAATAACTCCATTTGGTCTTGCTGTATAATTCCTTTATATATTGGTGAACTCTACTTGCTAATATTTTCTTTTTTAAAGATTATATTTATTTATTTATTTGACAGAGAGAGAGATCACAGGTAGGTAGAGAGGCAGGTGGGGTGTGGGGGGAGCAGACTCCCTGCTAAGCAGAAAGCCTGATGTGGGGCTTCATCCCAGGACCCTGAGATTATGACCTGAGCCGAAGGCAGAGGCCTAACCCACTGAGCCACCCAGGTGCCCCACTTGCTACTATTTTCTTAAGAATTTTTATATTTATATGCATGAGAGATATTGGTCAGTAGTTTTCTTTCTTTTTTAATTTTCTTGTACTATTGTTTTTTACCTGTTTTGGTATCAAGATAATACTACCTACATAAAATTAGTTGGGTAGTGTTCCCTATTCTTCTATTTTCTGGAATAGATTATGTACAATTAGTGTTAATTCTCCTTTAAATATTTGATAGAATTGTCCAGTGAAACCATCTGGGGCTTAAAAAAATCCTTTTTCAGTTCGTTTTTGTTAAATTTCAAATTCAATTTCCTTTATATTTATAGAGATACTCACATTATCTATTTGATATTGGATGAGTTATGATAGTTTGTATTTCTCAAGAAATGGATGCATTTCATCTACCTTATCAAATTTATGTTTGTAAAGTTCTGAATTGTGAAAGTTTGTATTTCTCAAGAAATTGATTTCCTTTATCTTGTGAAATTTATGTTTGTAAAGTTGTTCATAGTATTTATTACCTGAGAGTTGTTTTTGATATTTATAGGGTTTGCAGCAATAACTCTTGTTTTATTCCTGATATTGGTATTTTTTATCTTTTTCTTCGATAATTTTTTTAAATTAACATATAATGTTTTATTAGTTTCGGGTGTGCAGTCTGTGACTCATCAGTCTTACACAATTTACAGCACTCACCATAGCACATGCCCTCCCCAATGTCCATCACCTAGCCACCCCATCCCTCCCACCCCCCTCAACTGTAGCAACCTTCAGTTTGTCTCCTGAGATTAAGAGTCTTTTATGGTTTGTCTCCCTCTCTGGTTTTGCCTTGTTTCATTTTCCTCTCCCTTCCCCTATGATCCTGTCTTGTTTCTCAAATTCTTCATATCAGTGAGATTATATGATAATTGTCTTTCTTGGATTGATTTATTTCACTTACCATAATACCCTCTAGTTCCAACCATGTCATTGCAAATGGCAAGATTTCACTTTTTGAGGGCTGCATAATATTCAACTTTATACATACATACATACATATATATAACATATATATAACATATATCTCACATATTCTTAACCATTCAGCTGTTGATGAACATCTAGGCTTTTTTCCATAGTTTGGCTATTGTGGACATTGCTGCTATAAACATTCGGGTATACATGTAACTTCAGAGCAATACATTTGTATCTTTGCGGTAAATGCCAAGTAGTGTAATTGCTGGGTCATAGGGTAGCTCTATTTTCAAATTTTTTGAGGAACCTTCATACTGTTTTCCAGAAAGGCTGCACCAGCTTGCATTCCCACCAACAATGTAGGGGGGTTCCCCTTTCTCCGCATCCTCACCAGCATCTGTCATTTTCTGACTTGTTAATTATAGCCATTCTGACTGGTGTGAGGTGGTATCTCATTGAGGTTTTGATTTGTATTTCCCTGATGCCAAGTGATGTTGAGCACTTCATGAATCAGTTGGCTATTTGCATGTCTTCTTTGCAGAAGTGTCTGTTCATGTCTTCTGCGCATTTCTTAACTGGATTATTTGTTCTTTGGATTTTGAGTTTAATAAGTCCTTTATGATTTTGATGCTAGCCCTTTATCTGATATGTCATTTGCAAATAGCTTATCCCATTCTGTTGGTTTTCTTTTGGTTTTGTTGACTGTTTCCTTTGCTTTGAAAAAGCTTTTGATCTTGATAAGTCCCAATAGTTCATTTTTGCCCTTGCTTCCCTTGCTTCTGGTAATGCTTCTAGGAAGAAATTGCTATGGCTGAGGTCAAAGGGGTTGCTGCCTGTGTCCTCCTCAAGGATTTTGATGGATTCCTTTCTCACACTGAGGTCCTTCATCCATTTTTAATCAACTTTTGTGTGTGGTGTAAGGAAATGGCCCAGTTTCATTCTTCTGCATGTGGCTGTCCAATTTTCCCAACACCATATGTTGAAGAAACTGTCTTTTTTCCATTGGACATTCTTTCCTGCTTTGTCAAAGATTAGTTGACCATAGAGTTGAGGGTCCATTTCTGGGCTCTCTATTCTGTTCCATTGATCTGTCTGTTTTTGTGCCAGTACCATACTGTCTTGATGATGACAACTTTGTAATAGAGCATGAAGTTCAGAATTGCGATGCACCAGCTTTGGTTTTCTTTTTCAACATTCCTCTGGCTATTTGGGGTCTTTTCTGGTTCCATACAAATTTTAGGATTATTTGTTCCATTTCATTGAAAAAAAAGTTGATGGTATTTTGATAGGGATTGCATTAAATGTGTAGGTTGCTCTAGGTAGCATAGACGTTTTCACACTATTTGTTCTTCCAATCCATGAGCATGGAACATTTTTCCATTTCTTTGTGTCTTCCTCAATTTCATTCACGAGTACTTTATAGTTTTCTGGATACAATTCTTTGCCTCTTTGGTTAGGTTTATTCCTAAGTAGTTTAAGATTTAGGGTGCAATTGTAAATGGGAGCAATTCCTTAATTTTTCTTTCTTCTGTCTTGTTGGTGTATAGAAATGCAACAGATTTCTATGCATTAATTTTATATCCTGACACTTTATTCCTGGATGAGTTCTAGCAGTTCTGGGGTGGATTCTTCTGGATTTTCCACATAAAGAATCATATCATCTGCAAAGACTGAGAGTTTGACTTCTTCTTTGCCAATTCAAATGCCTTTTATTTCTTTTTGTTGTCTGATTGCTAAGGCTAGGCCTTCTAGTACTATGTTGAATAGCAGTCATGATAGTGGACATCCCTGCTGTGTCCCTGACCCTAGGGGAAAAACTCTCAGTTTTTCCCCATTGAGAATGATATTCACTGTGTGTTTTTCACAGATGGGTTATATGATATTAAGGTATGTGCCTTCTATCCCTACACTGTGAAGGGTTTTGATCCAAGATAGAATGGTCTACTTTATCAAATGTCTTTTCTGCATCTACTGAGAGTATCATATGGTCCTTGTTCTTCCTTTTATTAATGTATTGTATCACATTGGTTGATTTGCAGATGTTGCACCAAGCTTGCAGCCCTGGAATAAACCCACTTGGTCATGATGAATAATCCTTTTAATGTACTGTTGGATCCTGGGGCACCTGGGTGGCTCAGTGGATTAATGTACTGTTGGATCCTATTGACTAGTATTTTGGTGATAATTTTTGCATCCATGTTCATCAGGGATATTGGTCTGTAAATCTCCTTTTTGATGGCTTCTTTGTCTGGTTTGGGGATCAAGGTAATCCTGGCCTCATAAAATGAGTTCCACTTCTATTTTTTGGAACAGTTTCAGGAGAATAGGTATTAATTCTTCTTTAAAAGTTTGGTAGAATTCCCCTGGAAAGTCATCTGACCCTGGGCTCTTGTTTGTTGGGAGATTTTTGATGACTGCTTCAATCTCCTTACCGGTTATGGGTCTGTTCCAGTTTTCTATTTGTTCCTGATTCAGTTTTGGTAGTTTATACATCTCTAGAAATGCGTCTGTTTCTTCCAGATTGTCAAATTTGCTGGCATATACTTGCTCATAATATGTTCTTATAACTATTTTTATTTATTTGGTGTTGGTTGTGATCTCTCCTCTTCCATTCATGAATTTAATTTGGGTCCTTTCTCTTTTCTTTTTGATAAGTCTGGCCAGGGGTTTATCAATCTTATTAATTCTTTCAAAGAATCAGCTCCTATTTTTGTTGATATGTTCTACTGTTCTTTTAGTTTCTATTTCATTGATTTCTGCTCTGATCTTTATGATTTTTCTTCTCCTGCTGGGTTTAAACTTTCTTTGCTGTTCTTTCTCCAGCTCCTTTAGGCATAGGGTTAGGTTGTGTATTTGAGACCTTTCTTGTTTCTTGAGAAAGACTTGTATTGCTAAGTAATTTCCTCTCAGGACTGCCTTTGCTGCATTCCAAAGATTTTGAACAGTTGTGTTTTCATTTTCATTTGTTTCCATGGTTTTTTAAAATCATTCTTTAATTTCCTGGTTGATCCATTCATTCTTTAGTAGGATGCTCTTTAGCCTTCATGTATTTGAGTTCATCCCATCTTTCCCCTTGCAAATGAGTTCTAGTTTCAACGCATTGTGCAGGGAGTGATCCCAGTCATTTGGTACTGGTTGAGACCTGATTTGCAACACAGGAATTGATTTATTCTGGAGAATGTTCCATGTGCATTTGAGAAGAATGTGTATTCTGTTGCTTTGGGATGGAATGTTTGGAATATATCTGTGAAGTCCATCTGGTCCAGTGTGTTATTTAATCTTTTGCTTAGATGATCTGTCCATTTCAGTGAGGGGGTGTTAAAGTCCCCTACTATCATTGTATTATTGTTGATGTGTTTCTTTGATTTTGTTATTAATTGGCTTATATAATTGGCTGCTCCCATGTTAGGGGCATAGATATTTAAAACTGTTAGATCACGGCATCTGGGTGGCTCAGTGGGTTAGGGCCTCTGCCTTTGGCTCAGGTCATGATCCCAGGGTCCTGGGATCGAGTCCCGCATAGGGCTCTCTGCTCATCGGGGAGCCTGCTTCCTCCTCTTTCTGCCTGCCCCTCTGCCTATTGTGATCTCTCTGTCAAGTAAATAAAATCTTTTAAAATATGAAATAAATAAAATAAAATAAAATAAAACTGTTAGATCTTCTTGTTGGATAGACCCTTTAAGTATAATACAGCATCATTCCACGTCTCTTATTATCATCTTTGGTTTAAAATATAATTTGTCTAATATAAGGATTGCCATCCCAGCTTTCTTTTGATGTCCATTAGCATGGTAAATTATTTTCCACCCCCTCACTTTAAATGTGGAGGTGCTTTGGGTCTAAAATAAGTCTTTTGCACACAGCATATCAATGGGTTCGGTTTTGTTTTCGTGTTGTTTGTTTGTTTGTTTGTTTTTCTAATCTGATACCCTGTGTCTTTTGATTGGGGCATTTAGCCCCTTTACATTCAGGGTAACTATTGAAAGATATGAATTTAGTGTCACTGTATTGCCTGTAAAGTGACTGTTACTATATATTGTCTCTGTTCCTTTCTAGTCTATGTTACTTTTCAGCTCTCTCTTTGCTTAGAGAACCCTTTTCAATATTCCCGTAGAGCTGGTTTGGTGATTGCAAATTCTTTTAGTTTTTGTTTTTCCTGGAAGATTTTTATTGCTCTTTCAATTTTCACTGACAGCCTAGCTGGATATAGTATTCTTGGCTGCATATTTTTCTCATTATTTCTCCAAATATATCATGCCAGTCCTTTCTGACCTGCCAGGTCTCTGTAGATAAGTCTGCTGTTAATCTAATGTTTCTACTGTTGTAAGTTACAGGCTTCTTGTCCCAAGCTGCTTTCAGGATTTTCTCCTTGTCTCTGAGACTCGAAAGTTTTATTGTTAGCTGACAGGGTATTGACCTATTTTTATTGATTTTGAGTGGGGTTCTCTGTGCCTCCTGGATTTTGTTACCTGTTTCTTTCTGCAATTAGGAAAGCTCTCCACTGTAATTTGCTCCAATATACCTTCTGCCCCTCTCTCTCTTTCTTCTTCTGGGATCCCAATTATTCTAATATTGTTTCATCTTATGGTATCACTTTTCTCTCAAATTCTCCCCTCGTGGTCTAGTAGTCGTTTGTCTCTCTTTTGCTCAGCTTCCTTATTCTCCATCATTTGCTCTTCTATATCATTAATTCTCTCTTCTGTCTTGTTTATTCTAGACGTTAGAGCCTCCATTTCTTATTGTACCTCATTAGTAGCCTTTTTGATTTTGACTTGGTTAGATTTTAGTTCTTTTATTTCTCCAGAAAAGGATTCTCTAGTATCCTCTATGCTTTTTTCAAGCCCAGCTAGTATCTTTATAATCATCATTCAGAACTTTAGTTCTGACATCTTACTAATGTCCATATTAATTAGGTCCCTGGAGGTCAATACTGCCTCTTGTTCTTTTTTTTTTTTTTTTTTTTTTTTTTGGTAAGTTTTTCTGTTTTGTCATTTTCTCCAGAGAAGAATAGATAAATGAGAGAACAAAATGTTAATAGGGTAACAACGACCCCCAAAAATATACACTAAACAAATCATCAGAAGAAACCTAAAACTGGAGGGAAAGGAAAGAATAAAGAAAGAAAAGAAAAGAAAGAATATGATCAGGCTGGTGAATAGAACAGAGCCACACACTAGATTTTGAGTGTATTTTGCTCTGTTAGAAGAAACTGCCTCCCAAAATTTCAAAGAAAGAAAAATTTATATACATACAAAAATAAGGGTAAATACAATGAAGGGATGGAATATGACTATAAAGATGAAAATTACAAAAGATTTTTTAAACGGAATTGATATTTGTTGAAAAAGGAAAGGAAAAAAGTTCAAAAAAATAGAAAAAGAAAAAATAAAGAAAATCAGAAAAAATAACTTTGAAAGACTAAAGGATCATGGGGGAAAAAGCCATGAATTCTATGTGCTGTATTCCCCTAGTGCTGGAGTTTTGCAGTTCTCATTGATGGGTAAACTTGGTGTTGGCTGGATGTTCTTGCTAATCTTCTGGGGGAGGGGCCTGTTTCAGTGATTCTCAAATGTCTTTGCCCAAAGCAGAATTGCACAGCCTTTGCCAGGGGTCAGGCTAATTAATCTTAGGTTTTCTCTCTGTAGTTTTTTCCCTGAAAGCTTTCTGTACAGCTTTGGAGGATGAGAATGAAAATGGTGTCCTCCCAATCTCTGGCCCTGGAGGAGCCAGAACTCAGGGCCCCACTCCTCAGTGAGCCCTCAGAGAAAAGCAGTCAATCATTCCTCTCTCCCTGGTCTTTGGCTGTGCGCCATGTAACCCAGCCTGTGACTGAGCATTTCTATCTCTGGCACATGGACCTGTTTGGAGTCTCCAAACCCAGGAGATTCCTGCAGCACACTCCCACTCCACTCCTCCTGGTGGAGGAAGGGGGGAGGGTCTCCCCGGATCTACCACTTGTGGGGTCCCTGCTTGAAGAGTAGTGGTCTGATTCTGCAGGGGATCACAGTTTATTGCAACCCTGAGCTGAGAGCCCACTCTTCAGCTCCATTTTTGCAGCCAGTTTCTCTGCTCCAATACTTGGGAGCTCTGCCACACTCAAGCACCCAAGATCTTTCTGTGACTCCGAGGGTCTTGAAACCATGCTATCCCACCAGATGTTCCACCCCCTGCTTAGCCACTGGAGCGATTTCCCTCAGCGAAGCAGACTTCTAAAAGTTCTGATTTTGTGCTTTGCTGCTCTCTCACTTGCCAGCTCATTGAGGCACCCTATCCCCGTGCTCTATCTTCCCAAATATTGCCTCAGATTCACTTCTCACGTCCTACCTTCCAGAAAGTAGTCACTTTTCTGTTCATAGAATTGCAACTATTCATTTCTTTAATCTCCTATTGAGTTTGTAGGTATTCAAAATAGTTTGAAAACTATCTAACTGAATTCCTGGGACCAGACAAAACTTAGGTCTCCTACTCCTCTGCCATCTTGCTCCCCCTCCTTTGACAATCTTGATAGAGCTTCATCAATTTTAGTCATTTTTTCAGAGGACCAACTCTTCATTTTGTTGACATTTTCTTTTTCTTTTTTCTTTTTTTTTTTTAAAGATTTTATTTATTTATTTGACAGACAGAGATCAAAAGTAGGCAGAGAGGCAGGAAGAGACAGAGGAGGAAGCAGGCTCCCCACTAAGCAGAGAGCCAAATGTGGGGCTCGATCCCAGGACCCTGGGATCATGACCTAAGCCGAAGCCAGAGGCTTAACCCACTGAGCCACCCAGGGGTCCCTTGTTGGCATTTTCTATTTTTCCTGTTTTAATAAAAATTTTATTAATTTCTGCTCTTATATATATTATTTCCTTCTTTCTGCTTGCTTTCAGTTTATTTTGCTCTTGTTTTCCTAGGATGTTTAGGTATGAAGTATAGATAACTAATTTGAGACAATTTTCCTTTCTAATATATACATTTAGTGCTGTAGATTTCCTTCTCAGTACAACTTTGTCATGCCTCTCAAATTTTGATATGTTGTATTTTTTAATATGTTGTATTTTCATTTTCATTCAGTTCAATGTATTTTTAATTTCCTTAAGACTTTCTTCTTAAAGTCCTTAAGGCTGTTCCTTGAGCCAAGGATTATTCATGTATGTACATTATGTATATTATGTGGTTTTTAGTTTCCACATGTTTGGAGACTTCCCTATTATTTTTCTGTTATTGAATTCTAGTTTGATTCTACTGTGAATTGAGGAAACACTCTATGATTTCAATTCCTTCACATTTACTGAGGTTTATTTAGTGTCCTAAGATATTGTCTATCATGTATATTTTCTAAACATGGGCACTTGAAAAAAATGTGTATTTTGTTGTTGATGGATAATTAGATCTTGGTTGATGTTTTTGTTGAATTTTTCTGTATCTTTGCTGAATTTTTGTCTAGTTCTATTATTTTAAGAGAGGGATACTGAAGTCTTCAACTGCAATTGTGAATTTATCTATTCATTTTTTTCAGTTCTATCTTTTTTGCTTCATGTTTCATGTGGTTCTATTTGGTGTATAAACATTGGGATTGTTATGTTTTCTTGATGAATTGGTCCTTTTATTATTGTGTAATATCTCCCCATCTCTAGTAATTTTACTTTTTGTTCTGAAATGCACTTTATCTGATATTAATATAATCAATCCTGCTTTCCTTGGTTAATGTTTGCATGACATATCTTTTTTTATCTTATTACTTTTAGCCTCCTATATTGTTATATTTGAAATAGCATATACCTGGATTAGGATTTTTAATTCAACATGCCCACATGTGTCTTAATTTATGTACTTGCACTATTTATAACTAATCTAATAATCGATATGTTAGAGCTTATATCTGCTATTTTATATTTAGATTTCTGCTGCTCTATTTCTTATCCCCTTATTGTCTTTCTCCTGCCTACCTGTAGACTACCTAAACATTTTCAAATTTTAATTTGTTATCTATAGTGTTTGTATGTGCATCTCTTTGTATAGCTTTTTTAGTGGTTACTATGGTGTTCAATTTTATATATATATATATTAAAAATATTATTATAGCTAATATATAGTATATTATATATTTAATATAACATTAATATATTATAATACATTTATATTTATAAATATATTTACATAACTATATATTTATATAATTATATATATTTATAAATATAAATGTATTATAATATATTAATGTTATATTAAATATAATATATATTGTATAATAATATATTTAAATAATATAATTAAAATTAAATAATATATTTATTTTATCATATATGTATGATAAAATAAATATATATGTATATTTATATATGTACATTTATCATACATAAGTATGTATGATAAAATAAATAAATATATATAGACACACACACATATAACTTAACAGATGTCATCATTATACCATTTGAGTAAAGTACAGAAATCTTATCCCCTCCATTTATAATAAAATTGCCTTAAGTATTTTATCTACTTACTCTTAAAATCACATCAGTCAGTGTTATTATTTGTGCTTCAGCCATTTAACATAATTTAGGAAATTCAAGAGTAAGGGGGAATCTGTTTTATTTATCCATATGTTTGCTTACCATGTTTATTCTCCCTTCCTGATGTTCCAAGATTCTCTATTATTGTTTCCTTTATGTTCAGAGAACTTCCTTTAGTCATTATTTTAGGGTGTGTCCACTGGCATCAAATCCTTTAAGTTTTCCATCACCCAAGAATATCTTGATTATTTCCCTTCATTTCTGAAGGATATTCTCATCAAGTGTAGAATTGTGCATTAATAGTTCTTTTTTTTTCTTTCATCAATTAAAATATGTCATGCCACTTCTTTATGGCCTCTGTATTTTCTGATGAGATGTCCAACATCATTCCAATTATTTACCCCAATAGGTAAGGTGTCAGTTTTCTCTTTCTGGTTCCAAGATTTTTTTGTCCTTCATTAGTTTTCAGAGGTTTGCTCATGTGCTCGCTTCGGCAGCACATATACTAAAATTGGAAAGAAGTTTGCTCATGATGTGGTTTTGTATTTATTATTTGAGGTTTACTCAGCTTCTTGAACATGCAGGTCTATGTCTTTTACCACATTTGCAAAATCATCAGCTCTTATTTTTTTTTTTAAGATTTTATTTATTTATTTGAGAGAGAGACAGTGAGAGAGAGCATGAGCGAGGAGAAGGTCAGAGAGAGAAGCAGACTCCCCCATGGAGCTGGGAGCCCAATGCGGGACTTGATCCCGGGACTCTGGGATCATGACCTGAGCCGAAGGCAGTCCTCCAACCAACTGAGCCACCCAGGTGTCCCTCAGCTCATATTTCTTATAATATTTAGAATACTTTTTCAACCCTATTCTCTTTCACCTTTCCTTCCAGGACTCTAGTAACATGAATATTGAATCTTTTGTAACAGTTCCACAAGTCCCTGTGTTTCAGATTATGTAATTTCTTTTGTTCCTATTTTCCAGCTTTCTAATTCTTTCCTCTGTTTCTTCCATTCTGTTCTTTAACCCATATATTGAGGGTTCTTAATTTATCTTATTGTACTTTTAAGTTCTAAAAATTCTATTTGGCTCTTTTTTATGTATCCTAGTTCCTTATTGAGGATCTCTATTTATTTGTGCAAAGCTTGTTCACAGTTGCTCATTGAAGCATTTTTGTGATATCTACTTAAACTGTTTGTAAGCTAACTCTAGCATGTCTACTGTCAGTGTTGGCATCTATTGGATACCATTTCTCATTCTGTTTGAGATCTGGTTCTTGGTATAATGAGTGGTTTTCTATTAAAATCTTGACATTATGGGTATTATGAGACTCTGGATTTTATCTAAATCCTTTATCTTAGATAGCTTCCTCTTTTACCATCCAAGGTGGCAAAGAGGTTTGCCTCCTCATCACTGCCAGGTGAGGTAAGAGGTCTAGAGAACCAGACTGGCATCTCTTGACATCCAAAGTCTTCTTTATTCCTGCTGGGCAGGGTGGGATTTCTGGCTCCCAATATGGCCTTCACTGACAACAAAGAGAGGGAGACAGCCTCATTAATGCTGAGAAGTGATGTAAGTCTTGACTCTCTAGCCGGATTCCTCAGACAACCTACCCAGTAATTACGGGGAAGGGATACCTTATTTCCACTAGGTGGGGTTCTCCAAGTGGTCTCCATTGATATAACAAAGGAAGTGGGAAAAGGATGACTACTTTCCACTAGTAGGGAGTGAAACTTTTGCCCCCTTACTAGTCCTTTATGACACAACCCCAGCAGGGATAGAGAAGGTAGATTAGAACGCCACACTTCCCCCTCTGATGAAGTTGGAATTAAGGCTCCTTACTAAGCCTTTGTTGGAATGGGTAGGAGTGAGGGCCATAGATTTTTTTTGTGGTGTTTTCCTGTATTGGAGCTGTTATTGTTTAAAATTTTTCTATCTTAATAAGCTCCCCTTTTCCTAGTCCTTTAGCTGGACAGTGAGCTTTTGTTAAGGCTTCCACTGTCTGTGTCCATACAACTGTTTGGGTTGTAGGCTTCTTCAGCTCCAAGTATTGGATATAGAAGGCAAGAAGGCAAGAATAAAACCCCTAAGAAACTCGTCACAATATTGTTGCCTGGATCTGAACTTCCTGGTCAGTCTACCTCTACTCTCCTCCTTTCATAGTCTTCTTATATTTGTTTGTTTGTTTGTTTGTTTGTTTGTTTATAAAATGCCCAGGGTTGTTAGTTGTATTTAATGGGAGGATTATGGCAAACTATATACCATTTTCTCAGAAATGCAATTCTCCAAAAACAATCATGTTTAAAAACAGCAAAATTAGATGATATATTACCTGATATCAGGACTATGAAACTACAGTAATCAGGATGGCGTGGTATTTACATAAAGGTAGAAAATATATCAATGGAGCAGATTAGAGAAACAGACTGACACATACACCAAAAACTGACTTTTGGCAAAGACACCATGGGAATTCAATGGAGGGAAAAAGGCTTCCAACAAATGGTGATGGGCCACCTGGATAAACACATGAATGATAATGAAACATCTTTGCTTCACATCTTCCACAAAATTAATTCAAGATGGATCATAGATCTAACTGTCAAAGGCAGGGCAAAAACCTCTTATAGAAGGAAATAAAAGAAAAACTTCTTAATTACTTTGTGGAAGACAAAGACAGAGACAGAAAAAGTATACATATTAAGGAAAAATAATTAATTAAACTTTATTTAAAAAACTACTCATCAAAAGTCACAATTAAGAAAATGAAAAGGCAAACCAGATACCAAGAGAAAATGTTCATAAAACATATATCTGACAAATGACTTGAGTTCAGAATATTTTAAGGATTACTACAATTAGTAATAACCCAATTAAAAGTGTGCAGGATATTTAAACATACACTTGATAAAAAAAAAAGATAAATGGTGAATAACACATGAAAAGGTATTTAATGCTATTATGCATTATGAAAATGCAAATTAAAACTATAGTAGGAAACGATTTTCCTACACTGAGCTGGCTAAATGAGGGAAAAAACTGACAACAGATGTGTGTAAAGATAAAGAACAACTGGAATTCTCATACATTGTTGATGAGAATATAAAATGGTTCAACCACAATGGAAAATGACTTGGAAGTTTCTTATTATATTATGTATACACTGTGACCCAACAATTTCACTATCAGTTATTTATCCAAAAGAAATTAAAATACACATACACACACACACACAGATTTGTACAAGGTTGTTTATATCAGTGTGACTCACAATAATAAAAACCTGGAAGCAATTCAAATGCTCATCAGCAGGTTATATTTAATAAAAGCATGATGTATTTTTATAGTGGAAGCCTATTTGTCAATAAAAAATAACTTTTAACACATTCAACAATGTAACAACTAGCATAAACATTATGTTAAGCAAAAAAAAAAGACACAAAAGTTTGTCATTTTACTGTATGTAAATTTTACTACTACAAAATGATGTCGTTAAGTTTTTTATAGTCTGTATAAAACCAAAAGAATAAAGTCATAAAGGAAAAGACTGACATAGTACATAAATATAAAAAAAATGTGCTTCTTTAAAATAATTACATAAATATAATTGAAAGAAAAATATTTCAAGCAAACATGATGAATGGTTAGAATAATATTTACAGACTTAACATAAAAGTAAGAAAAGCATTTAAATCCAATAGACAGCTAAAACTCATAAATAATTTGTGGAGAAATGCACTTAAGCAGGAGAAAATGCACTTAAGCAAATGTGGCTAACCTATACTCTTTTCCAACTCATCTGTCTTTTGCATTCCCAATCCTAGGACACTATCCTAAGTCATCTTGCAGATATGGTGGCCACAGGACACAACTTTCACAAGAAATATACTTGTCTCTTTTCTTCTTTTTCCTACCTTTCTGGCGTCTTTCTATCTGGAACAAGAAAAACTGAGTTGGTAGCACAGTTGCCACCTTGTGATCATGAAGCAACAAGAATGAGAGCAAAAGCAAAGAAGCTTAGCAAGGCAGAGTGAAACATAAAAAGATCTTACATTTCTAAGGTTATTTCCGTGCAGTTGAATCATTTTATGTGAGATATGTTATGTGAGAAAAATAATATTCACATTTGTTTAAACCCACAATTACTGAGTTTTCTGTTATTTTGACCAAAGACATTCTTTACCCATACACTAACCAACATTTGAAAAGCCTTCAATATCAAAGAATAGTAAAGCAATGCAACAAAAATATTTTAAAATATTTCATTTCCTGACATATCAAAACTGCAAATATTTTAAGACCTGAAACTACTGAATAGAATTAATTAAAATAAGGAAGTTTTAAAAATTTACTTCCACAGGGAATGCAAATTTAGACCTCTAATTTTGGAGATCACCATGATAATAATATGTAGAGACCCACAAATGTTAATGCTTATAACCTCGTTTATTTTTTTATTTACACCTTGACATTTTATTATGTATTTATAATTATTAGTAATTAACATTTACAACACAGGATTCTATCCAATTATAGATGACATTCAAGAACAATGGTTTATGGGGGTGCCTGGGTGGCTCAGTTAGTTGAGCCTTCAACTCTTGATCTCTTGGTTGAGTTCAAGCCCACATTGGGCTCCACACTGAGCATGGAGCCTACTTAGGAAAAAAAAAAAAAAGGAAAGAAAAGGAGAAAGAAAGGGTGGGAGGGGTGAAGGAAAGAAGGAAGGAAGAAAATAATGGCTTACGTTTTTTTCCTGTTTTTTTCATTTCTCCAAAGATTTATTTTACTTTGGAAAGGAATGGATTTTGAGGAGAAAAAACATGGAGCAGAGAAGTACAAAATAGCAAGTAAGTACAAATGTAAGTGGTTTTGCTAATTGTTTTATACTCACAACAAATTAGTACAGAGAATGCCCTGTACAAAACAACACAATGAAGACAGAAATCGTCTACATCCCGGCAAATCAAGGATTCTTGGAAATGTAGTTCTTAAAAAAAGATTCTAGAAAATGCAGCTCCCAGAGTGCAAAAGAAAGCACTTAATGAGAAAAGTCAATTCAATCCCACACAGAAACAGTTAAGTGAACTCTGGATACAACGGCAATTCAGAAGAGCATGTTTCAACCCCTAATATCCTAAGATAACCTTCAAAATGTGGCATTCCATAGCTGGGGCAAATAGAGTATTATGTTATCTCTTGGAAAGTCATAAGTTATAAAAGATTCTGCCACAACAGAAACCCATTTAATGTTACCTATCCCATTTTTAGCCCAATTCAACTGATAATAAGAATATACATTAGGAAGTAGTAATACATTATATAAATACTAAATTATTTACAGATTTTTAACAATATGGGAACTGTGTCATAAAATATATATAAAAGAGGAATTTAAAAGGCATAAGATAAAAATGTAAATAGAACATTTCTCTCCCAAGCCCCAGATTATTAATTTCCATATCTCCTGGAATTTACCCCATCTTCCATGGAAACAATGGCTTTTCTAAAGCGATCATTTAAAGTATGCAACTCCCCTCACCACCATCAGTACAATGTAAAGTTCATAAAAAGAGACACTGTCTATCTTATTCACAGGTATATCATAGACACTACCTAGAAAAGTTCTTAATACTAAATAAATTTTTGAACAAATGAGTGAATTTATGTATGCAAGATTGTTGGAACACAACCCAGATCCTCGCCAATGTGACTGGGGTCATGTTGGATCCTGTGAGAAAACTCCAGGATATGGAGGCAAGAGTCTTCCTGAGCCAACGCCCAGAATAAACATGGAAGGATCCCTGGAGTACTTTCATGTCCTCCTTTAGATGGATCTGATAAGTGTGGAGAATCCTGAACTTTCTCTTGTCATTTAAGCTAAGATAATAGTTGCTGTTCACTTGTCACACTTGATTGTCTGCACGTAGCCCACAACCCGCACATGGCCCATGTCCTGCACGTAGCTCACATCTCACATGCAATTCATGTCCTGCATATAAATCTATACACTGTTTGTAACCAGATCTTGTGTAAAGTATAAAAGAGGTGATTGTAAGAAAAAAAAATCATCTACTGATCATCAGTCGGTAGTCCCTCCATCATTTTGGCTCTGATCACCAGGATCCCCACCTCGCAAGGGTGACATAAGATGGAATGAATGAATGAATAACTGAGTTGTTATTATGATAGAGCTTCTGTCATCTCATAGGAAAGATACCCAGTGGGACAGTGAAATCTGCTTTAGAGAGATGTTTCTGGGCTCAGAGTAAATGGTAAGTAACCATTGACTAGACAACAGAGACAAACAGGCAACTTTGAGGAAGAGAGAGCCATCTGGGGAGAGATTTGGCTTGATTGGGGGTTACAGAGAAAATTTATGTGAATAAAGAATGGGCTGTGTGGTAAAGTCAGCAATAATGCAGTTGAAAGGACAAAGTTTCAATAAGAAAAGATCTTATGTGTTATGACAAGGAGTTGAGATTTTTACAATTTTTGCAATCTAGAAAAGTTCTCTTGGCAGGAGTGTCTAAAATGAGAGACAAAATTGGAGAAAGAACAACCAATAATTGCATTGAACTGGGTGAGAAATAAACAGGGAAGGACTTAAAGTATTAGCAGTATGAATAGAAAAAAGGAGGAGGGGTCTTGAGACAAAACAAGGCAAAATGACAGCATTTTATCACAAGTTGAATATAAATAATTAGGAAATAAAAGAAAATGTTATTACTAAAAGCCTCAGTTTACAGTAGTATTACACAATAAGAAATAATTGAATATACGAATATTGGCTTCTATTCTTTGAGTATTACAGAAGCAAGTATGAGGCCTGAGGACTGCCTCTTCATCTTCTCATGCCCAGATTAGCCACCAATGACCAATCACAAATCCCTTTCCTGATGAGTTTGGACATTGCTTAATAATCCTTCCTGGACAAGCACTCCAATAATCACTATCAATCAGACTCAACATGCCTTAGTCCCATTATATTTCCAACACTCAAATAAAACTTTAGGTATATAACCTTTATTAATCTTTGCAATACAGTTCATGAATACTATTGTGTTCATTTTATAAATGAGGAAACTTATGATTAGTGTAGTAAGCATAGAAGCAAGATAATCACCCCAAGTGTCTTAGTCTCTATAGTTTACACACACATACACACACACACACACACATACACATAATCCTCCCCTCAAAACCCACTTTGAAGGTTCCACATCTACTCTTGGAATGGAACAAATGACTGTCTATACAATAAGCCCTTCACCATATCTAGGTATCTTTGGGAAATCCCATAAAGATTTCTAGTAGGCCTTTTCATATATAGGTCTGTGGTTCAGGAACACTACATGAGCTCCAAAGCTAGACGTGGGAGTCATGAGTCTATAGTTGAAGCTATAGATGCAGATGTAATCACCAAGGGACAGCTATAGAGTGAGATGAAAGGAGGAACAGGAGAGGAGAGATTACAGGAGAACAGAATTAGTAGTAGGATGTGCACAGGGACCAATTTAATTGAGGGAATTCCAGGACTTGTCAGAGCTGCTGGGAAGAGATGCTCTTTTCCACTGTTTGGATGAAAGGCCACCATGTGGAATCTGGGCCTGAGAATAATGCTCTGGAAAGCAGACCAAGGATATGAAGAGATCCAGACCTAACCCTTCAAGTACGTAAACCATTAACTTCTGGGTTTTTATCTAAGCAAACTATATTGAGATTTTTTTATATACTGATCCTGACACTTTCTCACCACCAAGATGTTGAAAGTGTCAAATGATAAAACCAATGAAAAGAGAAGTGATAAGAATTTCTGTCATATAAATTTCCATCATTAAGCAACTCTTCAGTGACCTTTCAGGTTGTGGATTCCAGGCTTTCTGACCACTGTAAGGCCATCTTAAACTGTCTATGCGAGAACTACTTGGGTACCATTTTTTTTCCCTACACGGATCATGTTCCATCTAGCTGGAGAATGTTGAAAATGCTATCAGACCATGAAAAGTTCAAGGAAAGGTCCCACAGTTTAAGCATTTTACTCATGTTACTACTGACTGAGTGTATTATTGACAGTGTCCAGCACATTGAAGAAGTACCACACATGTTTATACAATGAAGATGATGTCAGAAGTTGTTCCTTATGTGCTGTATACATCATCCTTTTAAGACAAAATTTCCAGGCTCCAAAGAAAAGCCCTGATATTTTTCAAGACAGACCTCCTAATGCTTCACATGGATGTGACTGATACCAACATTTTCATACATTACACTTATATTGTTTGACATAACTGCATAAATAAGCCATTATAGAATCTAGAATTAAGGACTTGAAACATCCCTCATATCTCAATGTCTAAGTTGAAACTGTGATACATCTTGCTTGGAAAGAAGGGAAATTTTTTTATGAAAAATTATCTTACTATGCATGATGGATGTCATGGAGTTGCAATTTTCCAACCTTGCCAAGCCTGGTGATTTCCTTTTGCTCTATTACATCGCTGCTGATATGTGTGCTAAAATATTCTATGATACACAGCTTGCCAGGTGTAGCTCAGTTAATTTTGTTAAAATCTCAGATTCATTCTTTTCTCTCATTGATATTCATTATAATGAATACCTACGCTCTGCATTAATTTTCAATTCCCAAAGTAGAATTTTTCAGTGTTATGAGGTGAACCTAATTCCTTGGTTGACCATTAAACACCTGTGCTTAAATCATGAGCTTCTTGCCTCTTCTCTTTGAAATAATTTCTGGATTAGCATTGCATTCTGAATATTCTGAATTTTATGTAATATCTAACCCCATGATCTCAACCCTTACTGACCAAACAGGCAAACTTTGGCATGAAGAATGAATGAGGCTGAGTGATAAGTAACATCTCAATAGATTTATTCTTTTTGGTGACACAAAACTAAATGCATCCATGCTCTTTAAGACACACTGTTTGATCAGGAAGAAGGCAAAAGCATTCTAATCTTTCCTCACAATGCCCTTCAGAAACATTAGAGTGTGTGCATGCATATGCTGTTATCTTTTGAAACTAATAAAAATCAGTCACTGAGGAATTGTAGTAACATCCATTAATGGCAGAGCTGTTCACAGTCTGTGATGCTCACCATGTGCAAAGATGTACAGTGAGGGAAAACTTACCAGTTGGAACCCATGGACTATATAATCTTCCTCACAAAAGCTGGAAAAAACAGTTTTTATACAATGTGACATTTCATAGAACACATTCAAGTTAGTACCCTCATGAGGGGAAAAGCCCATAAACCAAGCAGAACATGATTTTGGAAAGGACAGAGAATAGTAACTACACTCCACTGAATGAAGTAATGTTTCTTCTGATATGAAATTATAGGCTATATTATTGAATAATAATCCAAGGAAAAAATTTTATTAAATAAAGAAAATAGAAATGACTTTATAATTTCCCAATAAAATATGAATTATTAAAAATTCCACAAAGTTATTAGTGTCTTTATCTGAATATCAGATGCTAAGAAAATCAGAGGCAATTTATTTTAAAAATAAATTTCACTTTTCTGGAAAATCCACGTGGTGCAAATGAAGTCTGGGTTTTTAATTTTCTTGTCTGTTTCCTAAAGTGACTAGCATATGATGTGCTGTATGTAATAAATGTTCCATACAGATATAATGATGATTGATTAAAAAACCCAGTTCAGAGGTCAATTTGGCCATGAAGTCCTACTTTGTTCCACCTTCCTCACTTCAAAGATTCTATAGCACAGTCCTTGCTTCTCCCATTGGTTATGTTCTAGAACTCTGTCCTAGACAAAGGTTCTACCTGCCTCATCTTTGCATTACTGCAATATTTTATACACCATAGGTGCAGACTCAGTATATACAGACAGAATGAAATCACTGAACAAATAACCATAGCCCTCACCCATTTATATTTGCTTCAATTTCCATTTTCCCGAAATTAATATTCCCAATCCTTCTGAAAGCGGTCTCTGGAAGAGGTAAATAACCTGAAAGAGAAAAAGGAACAGACTAAAGAAAACGCTAGAGCAAGGACCTGCTACAGGTATCATTAATACCTGCTATCCAGCAATATTATGTTACATATAAATCAACTGAAGTTCAGATTAATTAAGTAGCTGGTCCCAAGCCACTTGATGGCAGCATCAGAGCTGAAACCTAGGAGCTGATGGTTATATTGGAGCACTTTCCACTCTACTTTGCTGATGCTGAAAATGTAAATCTTATCAGGACTTGGAGTATTTTCTTTTGTTTATTTTGTGTCTTTACTTGCCACCCACATTTGATTCCTCGTATGGGTTCTATATGCCCTTTTCCCAAACTCCTTACGTAGAAAATACATACACTAGAAATAAAATTTTTAAAAAAAGAGAGAAGAAAAGAATGAACAAATGAATGACATGGAAATGAATGCTGTCCTGTAAGTTCTTCTCGGTATTCCATTAAAACATTCTTTGATTTTTAAGCTTTCCATAAGAATATGTACGACTTATCTCACCAAGTAGTTGAAAACGAGACCAATGTCATATACTTGTTTCTATCACAGTATCCGCTAACACTGAAGTATGTCTCCAGGACTGTTTTAGGCCCTGAGGGTCATAAACGAAATGTAAGAGCAAGCAATTTAAGCCTATAGTGAATACATTAGTTAGGGCAAGAATTAAAAATGAGTAAAGCTCAAGCCTAAGGAAATTACCTAAAATTTGGCCATCAGAAAAATCTAAAAATCTTAAAAATGGAAATATTTAATTTTGAAAGTATCTGTGGAAGTTTTTTGTGCCTCTGAGTTTGGTTTATTTTTTCTTTAAAAAAATCAGTTACAGGAGATAAGATACTGTAATCTTTGTCACTCCTGAGAGTCTCTAAAGCATTTAACCCTGCTATGTTGAGGCAGAAAAAAACAATGATCGAGAAAACCAAACAAGGTATTACCTGGTGTGGTATGAACAACACCTGGCCCAAAGTAATCTCTCAATAAATATTAACCATAATTATAAGAAACCAGTTGTGAACAAGACAGGCACAGTCTTAGGCCTCAAAAACCTTAAATGTTTGTGCCATTTATTTTAACTTGGAAATTCAAGGTTAAACCAAATGTAGAATTATTATTTATTTTATGTTTAAACCCAAAAGGAATACAAAGAAAATAATAAAACCAAAGCAGGTGGCTTAAAATTTAATTAAAAAGAAAAGAAAAATATTCAGTATCATTTTCTAATCTCTAAATTAATTTCCAGTTTAAAAAAAATGATCCAAACCTTTAACAATCTCTGAATTTCATCCAGGGAGAAAAAGTCAATCTTGTCAAAAGTCATATTGGTTAATATGCAAAGAATAATACTGCTAACCTTTTAATCCTGTAAAAACTTTTAAGTGTAAAATTCTTGTAATGAACCGAAAACTTCAGCCATAAACACACACACACATACACATGAATATATAGAGGACTCTGACTAGGTTTGTTTCTATAAGACGTTGAAGTGATTAGCAATTCTGGTATATTCACTGGCAAAATACATCCTTAAAAAAGCCTTATTTGAAATAAATAAATATTTTTCATAATAATAATCTTGTAAATATTTGCCATCATAATTGTTTTCTTTTCAAAATTATATTCAATTTTTTAAAAACTAGATGTAGGCTAAGGCAGCAAAGAAATATGGAAACTGTACAGATCTGATGATGGTCCATACGGTTTTTCCCTCTTTTCCTTAATTTCCTTTACACAGCAGCTTTGCAATAAATAAAGTGACCAAATAAAAATGCCTCATGTGTTTTAATTTCAATTTGCAAATTCACTTTTTGACAAAAAGAGAATTTATGGCCAACTTTTCTAAATCAGATCACTCATCTTTCAAAGCAAACCACTTCTCTAGATAATCTAAAACCTAGCAATTTTGCCACTTTCACTGTCAGCAAATGTTTCTACAGAAATACTGTCAGTGTTTATTGGGTCTATTTTTTTTCTTAAGTTTATGAAGTTGTTCAAATGACACAGTATTTTAATTTATGGGTGAGTGTTCTATAGGGTTTAGTGTATATAAACCATAGCAGAGAGATCACTATTTAGTATTCTAAACTCCTAACTTTCTCTTTTGGTATAATGTGACATGTTTTTCTCCTACATTAATGAATTTTTAATTCATTTAATTCATTTAATTCAGTACCAATATGGCAACTCCAGGTGGTGTGGTTAGCTGTAGATAATAGCCCCTCAGAGCATGGCTTTACCCCTCAGAGGTGAAGATTGCCAGACCCGTCATGCCCTCCTGTTTATATATATGCTGATGGACACAACCACAAACATTTGTTAAGGCATGAGCACCATACAGAATATATGTGTTTTGCCCATTTGTTAATTATAAAAGTCACTAACACTACTGGCAATAGTGTGTATACTTTTATGCTGTCATCATAATTACAAAGTTTTAGTATGTGGTTTTCTGTTGCGACACCATCGATCAAAGTCCATTTTTTGACATGTGTAGCAGAGGCAATATGTTCCACATAAGTTATTTCTGGAATTGTATTACTTACTGGAATAGAGTCCCGTCACGTAGCTCTATTGCACAAACTCTCCCTGCTCTACTGCTGCCTGAGCTGTGACCACTTTTTTACCCTCTCAAATATGCATAAGATGGGGTAAAACGATATAAAAGAGAATGTTTTCAGGAATCATATTTTATTGGTTAATATGCACACATATAAATTTGGTTTTCTAGGTTTGGTTTAAATACTAACACCCCAATCTTCTAAACACCTTAGTTTATTTAAAGCATATTCATCATATAACTGGCTTTTAGAAGACCAAGAAAATTTGTGTATTTCCTTTTATGATTTACTTAAAAACAACCTCTGGGCAATATCAAATATTTATCTTCTTTAAGGGAGATGCAATGCCTATTTCCTGCCATTCACTGCTCTATAAAATAGGCTTTTGGCAGGAGACAATCCCCATGAATGGAGAAAAAACTTCCTTAAAAAAAGAAAGGACAGAAAGTTGAGATAATTTCTTTCCTGTGCTTAATTCCACATTGAATTTGCACAAGTATTTCAAGGGCAGAATGAGGGTTGAAAATGGAAACTGACAAAATGATAAAATAAGTTGGTTGCAATTTGACAGAAAAATTAGAGTCCCCTTAAGTGATGCTAAAGAAAGCAATGTGTATATTGCACATGAAGCATAACAAGAAGAGCCTTCTTTAATTGCGAGGAGAAAAAAAATCTAACTATTGCCAAATTTAATTTCCTTCCCAGAATTTAACTAACTGCCTAAGATTTGACATGCTACATCAGTGCATTATGAAAATCAGTCACAATTACTGTCAAATGCACAATGTTCTCCTCCAAAAAGCTTTTGAATTAGATCTATTTCAAAATAAAGTGAGGAAACTGACCTAGCACATGTTTATATCAAGGGATATATTGTTTGAAATAAACCTTTTACCATCATATCCCTCAAGTTGGGGGATTGAATGAATAAACTCATTCATTTCTAAGCAGCTTCAGTACAAATGGAAATCCCAGAATTATAAGGATATAACCATAATAACTTAACCAGAATAACTAACATATGTACTTTATGCCTTCTGTAAGATAGTTAAAATTATAATAATTTTTTCTAACAGAAATGCATTTGAATAGTGTCCTTCTAAGTCCTTTTAATATTAATTTTAATATAATAAGATGTTACAGATACATGCAAATATTCAAAATTACCTATAATATATAGGATAGACATATGAGATAGATGAGAGAGAGAAACAGACAAACTAGGCTTCTCGAGGCAAAAAGGCCTGTAACTTAATTGCAAATGATGGAATTGAGATCAAGTCAGCAGACCAAGTATCTATGCAGATGCGTAAGTTTACACATTTTCTTCTAAAATAAAATCAAATTCATCACTGACTTGTGTGCTTTTTCTAAAGTCTAACTGAAACTAAGTGATGTTATTACATATGTTCCCACTCTATGATCCCAACTTTTCTATCTGTAATTAAAAGTTTCTAAAGATACTTGTGATTTCCTTGGGGAATGAGCCAGAGGTCCATTCCCTAACTAGAATGTTTCTTCTGCCAGAAGTGTGAAAAGATACAATCACTAAAACATTATAATGAAAAATTAGAACACCCATTATTCATATTAATAGAATCACCAGCTCATAGATGACTTTCAAGTCCATTATCATAGCATCTGAAGAGTTCATGATTCCAGGGAGGAAGCCAAATCTTAAAAATATACATCCTGGAGAGTGCTTGACAGTACAACCTTTGTGAAATGATAGAAGAAAGAATTACAATCGCTTTTTCAGAATGTCATGGTTCAAAAGAAAGGTGACAGTGGAATAGATTACTCCAGAGACTTGGAAGGT
Organism: Lontra canadensis; assembly: GCF_010015895.1. NCBI lineage: Eukaryota > Metazoa > Chordata > Mammalia > Carnivora > Mustelidae > Lontra > Lontra canadensis. The sequence goes on from NW_022631008.1 coordinate 21,251,335, forward strand.
GACATTAAGTCTCTCACATGCATATCAGTTCATCGGAGAGAAAAGGTATTCCTATCCAAAAACAGTTGCAGAGACCTTTGTGTAATGAATTAATAGGTTAGCCCATTTCCAATGGTTTCCAACACAACATAAAGACTTGCATAAATTAGGACTTTTATTTGTAGACTGATCCAAGAATAAGGGAATTAGGGAATAAGCACACACACATATCCACAATTATCTGCATTTTATTGACACAATTCCCTGAGCAAAGTGCTACTGCCATAAATATGCCTGCTCTTTTGTTGTCTCATATCTTATTTTAAGTCAGTATGTTTATGCTAATTTATAAAGTCTTAGAGGACTGCAATCTCTTCTATATATTCTTATTTATAAAGCTTCAACATAACATCACAAATTTTAGGTATTTAGCAAATGAATTTTGATGGTGATAGTGATGCTGACTTTAAAGAAAACCTTTCTTAACTCAGTTTAGTTGAGATGCTCCTTCTCCATCCTCCCACAATGCCCAGTGAATATCAGCCAGTCCTCCTATAAAAGTCTTATTTACTGATGTGTCTGCCTCTCTTTCTGGATTTTGACCACCTTGAAGACACAAATTATGTCTTACTTGTTTCAAGATCTTCAACACCTAGTGTGTAGTCCACCATTTGTACTTAACGTATGTTGGTTTAATTGGTTGTTGATGCCATCTGCCCCTGCCATGATGTTCCTCCCATAATACCCATCTAGCCTTGGCCTTTAATAAGAGAAGTTAAGATGAGTTCACATAGATGCTTGAGTTTTGTGAATCATCCTCTGTGTTAGAAATATAACTTGAAACATGGTTCTCTTGCAAGGTCAGGAGCAGTTAAAGGCAGCAATGGAAGGGAAAAGTCCTTGGATCACCATCAAGGTATTTACTGTGCAACTATAACAAGGAAGCCAGCACATGATTTTTAAAAAACCACCCATCAGATGTAAGCTCTACAGCCAGCCACAAATGACACCTACAGAGACATATATGGTCAGGAACATTATTCCTCTACCTTCTGTTTCCCTTTTCTTGAACTTTGGTCCATCATCTGATCCCCAAACATTGATGGAACAGTGGAGCTGATGGTTACATCTATACTTCAAAATCACTCCAGCTTTTTTCTAGAGAACACAGGTGAGGAATACTGGTAAAGGGGGAAGGAACATGCACATATGATTTTGATATAGTCACTGACAAGGTTAGTGGTCTTGTTGCCTCTTTTCATAAAGGATCCTAGAAGAAAGGATTGTTGACTGAATTTTATTTATAATTAAGTATACAAATGTGCCCTACATACATGGCTAAAGTTCTTCATTTTCTACCTGCTTAGAATATAAAAGTTATAGATTCATAGAGTAAAATTAATTTTGGGAGACTTTTGTAATTTCCCATATCCCTAATACAGTACCCTCGCTGCTATATATCCTGAGCCCTGAATACCTGTGTCAATAAACACTCCCAGACATACTCATCTATTATTACCTCATACTCTACTGATGCAGACACAGAACTATTGTTTATAGTATGAAAACTTTGGCACAGAGAGATGAAAGAACCCCTCCCAGGTTGGCAACCCCATTGTTACACTGCCCAACTGCACACCATAAAATACACGGATGGAAGGAATTTAAAGTTTCTTAACATCGATTGTTTCAGCAGATCCAGGAATGCACTAAAGTTTATACAAAATCTTGCTCCCATGTGTAATCTTTTTTTCCTAGCTAAAAAATTCTCAATTTTATCAGATCTGAAAAAGAACTACAGAAAAAAAATTAAGAACCAAGAAAAGAAGCGTATCATAAAGGAGTGCATCCATTCCTTCCTACAGTCAAATGTTTACTAAGGATTACTGCCATTAAAATATCTCTTTATGGGGCTCCTGGGTGGCTCAGTTGGTTAAGCCTCTACCTTCAGCTTAGGTCATGACCCCGGAGTCCTGGGATGGAGCCCTGCATCAGGCTCCCTGATCCTCAGGAAGCTTCTTCTCCCTCTCCCTCTGCTTCTCCTCACCACTTGTGCTCTCTCTCTGTCTCTATCAAATAAATAAATAAAATATTTTTAAAAAATCTCTTTATGCCATGGGGACTACATGGTGAATATGACAGCTACAACTTCCCCAGAGGTTTGCATTCTAGTAGGAAGAAAAAGAACCCACAAAAATGATCACAAACAAGACAACAAATGGTTTATATATAAGTGATGAAATGCCCCATGAAATTTCATAAAAAGGACGTCCCTTTGTTTGGGTATTTCAAATGCAAGTGGCATTTAAGCTTGGCCTTAACATACTATAAGATTTCTACAGACAGAGAGACAGGAAGAGCAAGACAGAGATGGGGGGAGGCGGGGGCATTCACGCTCTAAGAATGAAATAATCAAAGCAGGGAGGCTGGAAAGAAATAACTTTGAGAATCCAGAAGGATGTTGGAAGAAATTAGTTTAACTATAGCTTTTGTGGGATGGCAGTAGAAGATAAGTTTGGATATATGGACAGTAGTTTTGAATATGAGGGGGAAATTTTGGACTGTAACATGTGAAAGAAAAGAAGTCACGAAAGATCTTGGAGTCAGTAAGTGGCATGATCAAGGCAGTATTTTAGAAAGAATAACCCTCAGCAAGTATCCAGAGTGCACTCTTCAAAGGAAGATGATCCCAGAGGGGAAAAGACCAGTTCAAGATTGGGGCAAAACCAATATAAACTATTGCTGTTAATATCAGTGATAGAAGGGAAGGATAAAGGAGGGCTTGTGACCAAAAAATCAACTGGACTGTATGACTGATTGATTGATAACTTCTCTGTCCATGGACTGTATGACAGATTGATTGATAACTTCTCTGTCCATGAAGTGGAAATAGCAATGAGTAGCTACTTTACAGTTTAAGTATCTAAATGAGATAATCAACGTAAAAAGTTAGAATACTGTCTAGTATTTAATAAATAGTATAATATGCTTTAATTATTGTTGTTATTCAATATAAGAAAGCTAGGGAAATCAAATCCCAGTAAAATTAGAGCCCAGTTACCTGACATACTCGTAAGCACATTAAAAAACTTGGAGAAGTCAAAAGGAAGAGGAGGTTTAGGGCAAAGGGGAGGGATACAGATGTGCAGACTATAAGACTAGCTGCAGGAGGAGGGGGTTAAGGTGGAAACAAATAGTGGACAAATAGAAGCAAGGTACCTTCTACATGATAGGTCTGGCAGAAGACCCACATTTCAGAATCATCCCCCTACAACTATAGCACGCTAGCGATTTCTAGAAAGAGAATGGAAAGCAAAGTGATAAAATGAAAAGTTAGAACCTTTCCGTGCCCAAGTTTAGGGGACAAAAATGGAGGAGGCTGCAGACAGGTAAAGAGAGCAGTTCGAAAGGAAGGAGAACCAAGATGACTCTGTTTTCAGAAAGCGACAGAAGGGGAAATTGATGTAACTGAAAGTTAAGGAGATACCTCCAAGACTTCTGCTCCAGTGAAAGACAAAGTTGATGAATATAATGAGGCAGAGGACACTGAATATAGTGCCTCTGCGGGATTCTGGCAGCGGAAGAAGCAGGGGTCAGACTGGATTTGGAGCAAGTGGGGTGGTTTAAGTGTGAGAAAATGTGAAGCCAAGTTTCATGTGAAACATGAATTCTGTGCAAAAACAAAAAGCCTACAGACAGACCAGCAAAGGCAGCAGCCCAAGATGTTAGTCTAACACAGAATCGAATGACATATTTTATAGAAAAATGGCAGCAAAGTGGAAGCAATGCAGTTTAATGGTTTTATCACTCAGCTCTAGAGTCAGATAGGGTGCCTTAGAGTTGAGCTCCGCAACCTCAGAGAAGTTCCATACATCTGCAGGTCTTAACTTATCCTAGGTAAAATTATACAACCTACTGCACAGTGTTGTTGCAGTAAAAGATAAATGAGATAAAAGAGATAGTACATGTAAAGCACTCAGTGCAATAGCTGGGACATAATAAATGTTTAAAAATGTTAGCAATTATGATTAACAGTGGGTAGGAATCTCTCCAATAGGCTAGACATGATAATTGCACATGCTTTTTAGTAGAAACCCAAAGCTAAGACAAAGAGAGTCTACCTAGAAAATTAGACTCATCGGCTTATTTAAGAAAAACCTTGAATATCAACGTGACACGTGGCCATTGTCCTTTAGGAAATGGAAGGCCATTTATGTTATTTTATCAATATAATGACATGGTTAAAATCTATTTAAGAGTTAATCTTAAAGTGGTATGCAGGATGGTCTGGACATAAGAATGCTTGTTTAATTCATTTCCTATTGGTGATTAAAAAGAGAGCGGTGTGGTTGTTTCAGTCAGACATTTAATCCCAAGTATTCACCCCCCATGGACTCTCCCTGTATTGTTATGTGTCACTGTGACCCCTTCTAGTGGGTATATATTAAAGGTTTTTTTTATTCTAATGATTTCCAGCCTGAATATAGAACAGGAGAGTAGAATCTTCAATTCTGTTTATGAAAAGAGAATTGTTGGATCATACAAAATGAGAGAATGACTGTAGATCTTGTAATTATCACATACATGTCCACTTTACTTAAATCCATCATATTTAAACCCATCTTATTATGCATAAAGGGTTGGAACAAACACATGTACAACATTACTGATTTCCAGAAATGACAAGTGTACCCTACAAATGAAAACCAAGCCTGCGACCTCCTGCTTTCCTTTCTCTGCATGTCTAGAGGCTCACCACATGCTAGAAATACTGCAAGCGAGTCTCACATTTGCTAAAAATAATTGCTATTCCTCTATGTCTGTTCAGGCATGATGCTCTGAAACAAAGTACAAAGTATAGCAGCTTCAATTAAAAAAATATAACTACAATATCCTTCAATTCTATATAGATTCATTTTATCCCAAGGATATTAGAATACATCACAAAGTTCAATTTTTTTCCTATAACCATCTGTCATTAAAACCAAAATCGTATAGCTAGATGCCCATAAATCGCAGCTAACCTGCCATTCCCCAGCAAGAGTCAAACATCCACCCTATGCTACAGCCCTCATATTAAGATAATTGATGGATAGTCTTCTTTCCTCATCTTATCACCAAGGTTTCACTTAAGAACAATACCACATGATGAGTCTACTTTTTTTGATGCTACATGTGAATACTGTTTTCATAATTTAGTATGCAGTGTGCTGGTCTGAATCGGCATGTTTGTAAGGGATTCCATCATGTCAAACAGAGGAGAAGGGAAAATCTGACAGCAGACACTTGTTGGATATGGCCAAATCTCTGCAGGATCCTGCTTTCACTGCACAGTCCCTGAAGCATATAAAGCTCATCCCACTTTTATAAAGCCATGCATGCATGAAACTGAGGGTAGAATTTCAAGCAGGAATTGATGACTTAGTAAAAATGTATATAATTTCCCCATATAAAAGAGAAATGGAAGGCACACAAAAAAAAAACACTGTTCCTAAATAAGGTGATTAAAAATTCAAGAGCCCCTTTTGAAGTCAAAACCTCACAAAGCTCATCAAATCCACGTAAAGGTAGACATTTTGAATAAAGAAAATTGCGCAGAAGAATTAAGCAGCATCATTTTGGAGGTGCTGTTGTTCTGCCAGAAAACCACCACAACAGAGTGGAAACAGGTAGATTTACTTGGCAGATTAGCTAATACCTGCACTAGTTCCAACCATTTAATGGAAAAAATGCTCTCTTTAAAGAAAAATTCTTGCTTTTTTTAAATATCCCAAATTGGTTGGATACCCAGTTGGATAACTGGGTCTTCTGTGTTTTTGAAGTCACATTTCTAAATAAGCTATTATTAGACCCTAGAAAAATACTGACATGTTTATAACTGAAGCTAGTGCAGAAAATTTTCAAAGAAAATAAGACCAATTTATAGTGGAATGAATACACTGCACAGGTTTTAGTAAAGAAAGTGATTCACTTTAAATATAATTTTAGCTATTTCAGAATTGAATTATTCGTCAGATCATAAAATTTCATTGTCCCATCATTGTCCTGTGTGGTTAAGGGCAAGGACTGTGGGGCCAGTCTATCTGGATTCAAATCTTAGCTTTCCTACTTAGTAACTGTGTACATTACTTATCAAATGTAGTCTTGATTTCTTCATTTGCAAAATGTAGTTAATAAGAGTGTCTACATCATAGGGCTGTGATGAGGATTAAGTGAGTTAATGTGTATAAGGGGCTGTATCTGGGCAGCATTATAGAACTTCAAGTATAACATCCCTTCAGTAAAACCCACATACTTGAAGAGAACCCTGTTCTCTCCTCTATCCATCTGTTTTTTTCTGCTGTGCCACATTAATTCTTACTCTTTTGCTTGAGTCTTACCTCTCTAACAATAACCAGTTCTATATTTTTAGAGAACCACCCCTGTTGGTGGTTCACCTTGGAGCAAAGGGAGAGAAGTAATTGTTTTTATCCCATTGCTATATCCTATAGCAATGTCTTATAATCATGTATTTTAGTTTGCTGGTTAGTAGGTGGGGAAATATTTCATGAAACTGATAATGTATATCATGTTAATAAAGAATAGCACTCTAGAGTAGACCATTGGAGATAGATGAATAGCAGTCTTGTTCTCAAAATATTCACAAGATAATGGGAAAGAAAGATTAGTAAACTATTTCTATCCAAGCTGATGTCTGATGTATGATGTGGGAGAATACTGAGTGGTAATATGCATCAAAGACTGAGGGCAGGGTTGAGGGGGAGAAAAAGCTTTTTAGAGGAAAAAGAGAAAACCAGAATGATGACTTTCAAAGAGGGATGAATTTGGGAGGCATGTGAGAAGGATGGAGACTTTGTAAGAGATTTAAGGGTACTGGAGAGCTGCGAGGTTTCTGGAATGATGAAATTTGGAGATGGGGGAGTGTTAAAACTCACAACTATGCTAAAGAGAAAAGGCCATAATAAGATAAACATGATAGACAAAGGAGAGAAAATATTACAGAAAGAACAAGGTTCTTGTACAGGTAACAAAAGATACTAGAAGGAACAAGGTTCTCAAAAAAAGGAACTGAACTCAAAAATGAAATTCCTTTTTCTCCAAGTCCATGGGAAAGAAGAGTATTGGGGATGAGTCTGGATATAGCAACATGGGGTGCATGTTTCAGTGTAAGCTAACTGATGGTCTTCACCTTCTCTGTGAAGGTTAGTTCCTACCTGATGGTCTTCACCTTCTCTGTGAAGAAGGAGGGGTCGCAGGTTCGGGTTTGAGGAGAAAAGTTAAGGGTTTGACACAGCTGTGGAGAAGAATGATAGAGGGACCTTCCTTGGTACATAAGAAGGATAAAATGACAGTATTAGAGCTTGGTGGTAGTTGGAGAAATATCTTTTCTGTGATGTGCATGTAAAGAAATAGTGTTTTTGTGGGTAGTCTTCTATAGACATATATTTGAACCAGATGAAGTGGATATTTGACATTCTCTAAGTTTGGTGTTTCTCTACGTACAAGCAAGAGAAAGTTAGAAGGCCAATAAAGTATGCAAAGGCAACAGCAGTTTACATAATAAGTAATGTGATAATAGTAAGTAATCTAGATGATTAGAAATCTAAGTAGAGCCAAAAAGAGACAATTGAAAGAAAAAAATGGTGTAGGTGGCAGGAGAACCACTCGGGAAGAAAATTAAAAAAAAAATACTTCTGAATGCCTGTTTATTTCTTTTCATTTTTCTTTCTTCCCTCTTCTTTTTTTAATTGGGGTAAGAACACTTACCGTGAGATCTATCCATTCAACAAATTCTTAAGTGCATGATACAGTATTGTTAACTATAGATACAACAGATTTCTACAGCTTATGCATCTAATATAACTGAGGTTTTATTCCTATTGACAGTAGGACATTTTCCTTTTTTTATTGAGGTATAAATGACATATTATTTTCAGATGTACAACACAATGATTCAACATTTGTTTAGATTGTGAAATGGCTACCATAATAAGTCTAGTTAACATATGTCATCATACTTAGTTGCAGAACTTGTTTTTCCTTGTGATGAGAACTTTTAAGATCTACTTTCCTGGAGACTTTCAAAAATACAATATAATATTATTAAATACTTTAATATTATTAAAGTTTTCATTGCTGTATATTATATTCCCAAGACTTTATTTATCTTGCAATTAAAAGTTTGTACCTTTGACTCTATTCACCTATTTCATATCCTCAACATATACTGCCTCTGGCAACAACCAATCTATTTTCTGTACTATGGTTTTGCTGGTGGCTTTGTTTTTCTTTTTTTTTTAAGATTCCATATATAGTGAGATCATATGGTATTTGAGATCACATGGTATATCTTTCTCGGAGTTATTTCACTTAGCATAATGTCTTTAAGGTCCATTCCTGTCACAAATTACAAGATTTCATTCTTTTTTAGGGCTGAATAATATTTCAGCACACACACACACACACACACACGCGCGCGCACGCACACACACATACACACACATTTTTCTTTATCCATTCTTCAGACGATGGATACTACTTAGGTTATTTCCATGCCTTGGCTATTGTACATAATGTTGCAATGAACATGAGGGTGCATATATCTTTTTGAGTTACTGTTTTCATTTTCTTTGAATAAAATAAATGGAATTGTTATATCATATGATAGTTCTATTTTTAATTTTTTGAAGAACACTGATACTGTTTTCCAGAGTGGCTATACCAAATTACATTCCCGCTAACACTGCACAAGAGTTCCTTTTTCTTCACATCCTCACCAGCATTTGTTATCTCTTGTCTTTTTGATACTAGTCATTCTGTCAAGTGTGAGGTAATATCTCATTGTAGTGTTCATTTGCCTTTCCATAATGATTAGTGATGTTGAGTATTTTACTAGTATTTTATACCTGTTGGCTATCTGTATGTTTTCTTCAGAAAAATTTCTATTCAGATCCTCTGATGATTTTTTAATCAGATGTGTTTTTGCTATTGAGTTTTATGAATTCTTTATGTCCATTCTCTTTTAACAATAAAAAAGAAGATAGAAAATTTCAGTAACATGCTGATCATTTCATCATCTCAACTGTTCTTCATCGTTGAAACTTCTATCAAGGCTACTAAAATGCTTAAGTAAGGTGGCTATAAATTGAGAGACTTTTGAAAGTGAGGGGAGGAGATATAAGTAATTATACCAGTCTAATAGACATAAACACAAAATGCTAGGCAATTAGAGGTTTAGGGTCACTGTATACTTAATGGCTTAAAAAATAAAAACTTTTTGAAGAGCATGAACAGGACGAGGATGATAACAAAGGGTCTGGAAAGACAAGATAGAAAATTCCAGGATAAATTTAGCCTATTTCACAAGTTTGTTTACAACCAATTCTATGAGTAATTGTTCAATATAGCAATAATTTCAGCAAGTTTATATATCTTGTAAATTAAGATATCTCATAATTATGTGAAAATTAATTTTATTAATTAGCCTTATTCTATACCTTTATTAGTGTACAGAATAGGTTGAACCAGTTTGGATTCTTTCTTTTTAGGCAAAAAAAAAAAAAAAAAAAAAAAAAAACAGACTCCAGTTATCTTAAGAAAGTTCCAAAAGGGAAAGAGACTGTCTCTCTCACTTCAAGAAAGGTAAGTATTAGTGTAGTTTCAGGGGCTTCTGTGGCAGGAATTCATGAAAATGTTACCATCAGGTGACTAGGTTCCCACCACCTTCCATCCTTCCTTACCTTTCTCACACTCAGTTCCTGTGTGGAGAATATTCTGATTGTCTCAATTTGGATCAACCACCTTCTGATACAGTCAAGGGAGTGGGGTCATGAAATGAAAGCCCATAAGAGCAAATGTTGAGCAAAATCCCTGAGATCTACCACATATGACTTAAGTAGTCCTTATTAAATGAGCATATTCCATTGATGGAATACTAATTTGCACTCCTATCTTACAACTACTGGACAAAACTGTCTCCAATTCAATTTTTAGTGCTCCAAACCTCAAAATGGTTGCACTTCAGTCAGGACTTCTTTAATAGATAAGAGTATCATGGTGCTCTGGAAAGCATATTTCCAAATGATCTTTCAGACTGACATAATCCTCTTTGGAAAAAAGATCCCTAGCCAGACTTATCAAAAAGAAAAGCAAAAGGACCCAAGTGAATAAAAATCACAAATGAGAAAGGAGAAATCACAAGCAACACCAGAGAAATACAAACAATTATAAAAGAATATTATGAAAAATTAATGCCATCAAATCAGACAATCTTAAGGAAATGGATAAATTTCCTAGAAATATATAAAGTACCAAAACAGAAACAGGAAGAAACAGAAAACTTGAATAGATCCATAACCAGCAAAGAAATTGAATCAGTAATAAAAAAAAAAAATCTCCCAACAAACAAAGTCCAGGATCAGATGGTTTCACAGGGGAATTCTATCAAACATTTAAAGAAGAATATTTAATACCTATTCTTCTCAAACTATTCCAAAAAATGGAAATGGAAGGAAAACTAAACTCATCTATGAGGCCAGCATTACCCTGATTCCAAAACCAGACAAAGACCCCACTAAAAAAGAGAACAACAGGCTAATATCCTTGATGAACATGGATGCAAAAATTCTCAACAAAGGGGCGCCTGGGAGGCTCAGTGGGTTAAGCCTCTGCCTTCGGCTCAGGTCATGATCTCAGGGTCCTGGGATCGAGCCCCGCATCGGGCTCTCTGATCGGCGGTGAGCCTGCTTCCCCCTCTCTCTGCCTGTCTCTCTGCCTACTTGTGATCTCTTTCTTTCTCTGTCAAATGAATAAATAAAATCTTTAAAAAAAAAATTCTCAACAAAACACTAGCAAATTGAAACCAACAGCACATTAAAAGAATCACCTACCACAATCAAGTGATTTATTCTTGGGTTGCAAGGGTGGTTCAATATTCTCAAATTAATCAACATGATGCACCACACTAATAAAAGAAAAGATAAAAGCCATATGATCCACTCAATAGATACAGAAAGAGCAGCTGACAAAGTACAATATCCATTCATGATAAAAACCCTCCACAAAGCAGGGATAGAAAGAATATACCTCAAAATCATTAAGGCCATATATGAAAAACCCATAGCTAATATAATCCCTACGGTCAGGAACAAGACAGGGATAACCACTCTCACCAATGCTATTTAACATAGTACTGGAAGACCTACCTTCAGCAATCCGAAAACAAAAGGAAATTAAAGGCATCTAAATCAGCAAGGGAGAAGTCAAACTTTCATTAATCACAGGTTACATGATATTCTATATAGAACACCCAAAAACTCCACCCAAAAATTGTTAGAACTGATACAGGAATTCAGTAAAGTTACAGGATACAAAATCAATGTACAAAAATCCATTGCATTTCTATACAATAATGAAGCAGAAGAAGGAGAAATCAAAGAATTGATCCCATTTACAACTGCACCCAAAACAACAAGATACCTAGGAATAAATCTAATCAAAGAGGCAAAAGATCTATATTCTTAAAATCGTAAAATATTGATGAAAGAAATTGAAAATGACACAAAGAAATGGAAAAGCATCCCATGCTCATGTATTGGGAGAAAAAATATTATTAAAATGTCTACATTATCCCAAGCAATCTACACATTTAATGCAATTCCAATCAAAATACCAACAGTATTTTTCACAGAAGTAGAACAAACAATCCTAAAATTTGTATGGAAACACAAAAGACCCTGAATAGCCAAAGCAATCTTGAAAAAGAAAAGCAACGCTGGAAGCATCACAATTCTAGAGTTCAAGTTATATTACAAACCTGTAGTAATCAAGATAGTATGGCACTGGCACAAAAACACATACATAGATCAATAGAACAGAATAGAAAACCCAGAAATCAACCCACAACTCTATGGTCAATTGATTTTCAACAAAGCAGCGAAGAATATCCAATGGAAAAATAGTATCTTCAACAAATGGTGTTAGGAAAACTGAACAGCAACATACAAAAGAATGAAACTGGATCACTTTCTTACACATACACAAAAATAATTTCAAAATGGTTGAAAGACTTAAATATGAGACATGAAACCCTCAAAATCCTAGAGAAGAACATAGGCAGTAACCTCTTTGACATCAGCCATAGCAACTTCTTACTAGATATGTCTCCTGAGACAAGGGAAACAAAAGCAAAAATAAACTATTGGGACTTTATCAAGATATAAAGCTTCTACACAGTGAAGGAAATAATCAACAAAACTAAAACATAACCTTTGGAATGGAAGAAGATATTTGCAAATGGTATATCTGAGAAAGGAGGAGTATCCAAAATACATAAAGAACTTCTAAAACTCAACACCTCCCCCAAAAAAATCCATTTTTAGAAATAGGCAGAAAACATGAGTAGACATTTTTCCAAAGAAGACATCCAGGTGGCCAGCAGATACATGAAAAGATGCTCAATATCATAGTCATCATCAGGGAATCACAAATCAAAACCATGATGAGATACAACTCACACCTGACAGAAAGGGTAACATTAACAATACAGGAAAAAACAGGTGTTGGTGAGGATGTGAAGAAAGGGGACCCTCTTGTACTGTTGGTGGGAATGAAAACTGGTGCTGTCACTGTGGAAAACAGTACAGAGTTTCTTCAAAAAGTTAAAACTAGAACTATCCTAGGACCTAGAAATTGCACTACAGTATTTACCTAAAGGATACACAAATACTGATTTGATTGAAGGGCACATGCATGGAAAGGCCCTAAATGTCCACCAACTGATGAATGGATAAAGAAGATGGTAATATGTGTATGTGTATATATGTACACACACACAATGGAATATTACTCAGCCATACAAAAAAATGAAATCTTGCTATTCATGACAATGTGGATGGAGCTAGAGAGTATTATGCTAAGCAAAATAAGTCAGAGAAAGACAAACACCATATGATTTCACTCATATGTTGAATTTTTTTAAAAACTTCATATATGAATATATGTATTTATTTTAAGAGAGATTGTACATGGGTGGGGAGTGGCAGAGAGAGAGGGAAGAAAGAGAATCTTAAGCAGGCTCCTTGCTCAGCAGGAAGTACGCAACCTGAGATCATGACCAGAGCTGAAATCAGAGTTGGATGTTTAAATGACTGAGACACCCAGGTGCCCCACTCATATGTGGAATTTAAGAAATACAACAGATGAACATAAGGGAAAAAAGAAAAAAAGGGGGCAAACCAGAAAACTTTTTTTTTTTTTTTTTTTTCAGAAAACATTCTTAAAAATACAGAACAAACTGGGGGTTACTTGAGAGGAGGTGGGCAGGGAATGGGTTAAATGGGTGATGAGTATTAAGGATGTGATGAGCACTGGGTGTTTTATGTAAGCAAAAAAATTAAATTTAATTCATTAAATTCTACATCTGAAACTAATATTACACAGTGTTGACCAACTGGAATTTAAATAAAAACTTGAAAAAGAAAAGAAAAAAAAGAAAAAAGATCCAACTTCTTGAACTGTTAACTGAATGAACTATAACTACTAGACAGATATAGGAAGTGTTGGTAGCAGTAGCCAATGGGAAGACTTGATTCACCATTAATATGAGTTAAAATTGTCAGCTATTCATTATTAGAATTAAGATAAAAATATGTACTCTATCCTGCAGCCAGTTGGAGAGGAGAGTCAAACATGACTTTTTCAATGTGAGAGAGAGTCACTTAAGCTCTCCCTATATTATAAAGTTTTCCATAAGTCCATTTTTACTGTAAAATGGTGACTTGCTAGCAATTAAAAGCAAAAACCTCAAAGTATAAAATTGCACCTCCACTTTAGTTGTTAAACACATTTGAAATTCAATTATCCATAGTACCAATTTCAAATCAGCCATCTGCATCTTAAAAATTAAGGTAAGATCTTGGCACTATTCATTTCAATGTATGTGTATACACCTGATTCTTATTGACTTATTGCTCACTTCTTGTAATATACTTTCTTTTACATGGGGGGAAAAAAAAAACAACTTTGTACTCACAGCATAAGTCACTTGGAGACCTGTTCAGAAAAGTGAAATAGTTTTAAAATGTACAATGCCCAGAAGCAGGGTTAAATAAGATTGGTCTATGCGCTGGGAGATGTTAGTGTTATGACCCGAGGATTTCAGACTCCAGAGAAATACCCAGGTCCAATTTCTAGCTGGCTAAAGAGCAACATTAGCATTGATTGAAGAACTGGTCGCAAGCCTTCTACCCTGCCTTGTGGCTAGAAATTGGGTCCTTGGTGGCAATACCAACCATAAAGAAAAAAATGCAGAAATAATACAGAATGTTGATTTAACCTTTTGAACAGCTAAAAACACATCAAAAGCTTGAACATTTGTTTAGATGTGAAGCTTGAATAAATTTTACAGCCTGTAAATCTGTCCTTAAAAAAAAAAGGTCTCATAAGAAAAGGATTTCTTATGTGATTTCTGGTGCTCAATTCACTGTTGTTCTAAATTATCACTAGAGTAGCTATCTTCAAGTAACAGGTTTCTTGTTCTGTCTGATACAATACCAAACTTGAGAAAAGCAAATTGGAAAAAAAAAAAAAAAAGAAAAGAAAGAAACAACAAGGCGAGGAAATTTTAGAACTCTGACAATTTTCAGTGAAGGACAATTTTGTGCTTGCAATTTAAACTTGAATAAATGCATCCCTTAATATCCAAAATAATTCCCTCATGTACACTGTCCTTTCTTTCATCTCTTCCTTTTTTCTCTTCTTCCTTCTCCCATTAACCTTTAAATGAAAACATTATTGTACAAAAGTAGTATCAGTTTTGCTTCTGCTCTTATACTCTGAGGCAGTACAGAATTTTTCTCTGAAATGTTTTTCTCTAGGCAACTGAAGAGGGTGTAAAACAAATAGGTAGACTTTTAAAACAGTGTAAATAAAGTGAATACAGTGTATAGAGCCAAACAGAGATGCTCACAAAACACTTAAAAAGACCCAAAAGAACTGGGTTCAAATTCCAGGTTTGTGACTGCCCATCTGTGTGACCTTGGACAAGTTCATTTGCCCCTCTGTTTCTCATCTGTAGAAAGGTGATCATGATAATTTCACAAGTTTTGTTTTTGTGAGGGGGGCTAAATTAAAAAATGTATCCGTAAGTATGATATCAAATTTGAGTGCTATAAAAATAACTACAATTGGATTATAATAATTATAATCAGAACCAGGGAAGCACTATGAATGGGGTTAGGCCAAAGTTAAGGCAAAGGTGAGGTGATAAGCTTTAATGCTCATTATCATCAAATAAGCTGAATGGCAGTACCATACAAGAAGACACTATTCCGTCATTCAGTCCTGCGCACTCAACACTCCAGTGCTAGATAGCCTTCAAATGCTAAATAAACAGGAGATACAAACACAATCCAGCCCTCAATAATCTTACAGCCTAATGGAGCTCAACAGGTAACTTGACAACTTGTTCAGTGATGCTATTATGGATGCCTGGACAAGCACAATAAGAACACAAGAGACATGATGACTATAGTTAACAATATTGTATAGTTGGAAGGTTTTAAGAAAGTAGATCTTAAAATTTCTTACTACACACAAAGGTAATTACATGAAGTGATGGATGTGCTATCTAACCTTATAGTAACCATTTCCCAATATATATCGGTATCAAACCACCACGTTGTACACCTTAAACTTGCACAATATTATATGTCAACTATATCTCAGTAAAGTTGGGGGGATATTTTTTAAGAGGGAAATGTGGACAGAGAGACACACAGAGAATGCCAGGAGACAATGGGAACATAAATTGGATATATATGCAAGCTGACAAACACTAAGAATTGCCCACAACCACCAGAAGCCAGAAGAGGGGCGTGGAACAATTCCCTCTCAGCATCTTCAGAAGAAACCAACCCTGCTGATATCTTGGTCTTAAGCTTCTGACCTAAACTATAAGAATAAATTTCTTTTTTTTTTTAAATCAAAAACAAAAGAAAACAAAACAAACACCAAAGAATAATCTCAAATTCAGTCTGGGGGGAAGAGGCAGACCACAGAGAACTTTTGAAAGAGACAGGTCCTAGCTTGGAAGAAGCAGGGATAGTAGACAGAGCAGCTGAGCAAAATCTACAAGGGAGTAAGAGTGCAAGGTACAACCAGACATCTGCAAGTTTTAACACTGGTGGAAAAGAGAAAGTATGGGAAAAGCAAGGAGGGGGGCCTTGAAAGGTTTGTAGGAGTCAAATCAAAAAGGGCATTTAGTGTCATATTAAGACTTTGAAATTTTATTCTTGGAGGAAATAGGGAGTTGTTAAATAATTCTAAGCAGGGGAGAGGCAGAACAAGATTTGATTTTTTAAAAGCTGTGGCGACACTGTAGAGCACAAAGAGAAGTTATGCTAGATAGAGACTTATTGCAGTGATGAGAGGAAGAGACATGAGAAACTGACCCAGGGACTGTGGTGTTGGGATAGGGAAAAAAAAAAAAAAAAGAGAGAGAGAGAGAAACTGGAGAGATCCAATCACAAGGAGCATCCAATGGATTCAACACGGGATAAGGGCAAGAGGAAAGATTAAGGGGTGATTCCCACAGAGCTGCTTTACTGCCTTAACCGACAGAGGCACCATCCACAGGCCACTAAATACCAGAGGAAGAATGGGATTGCCAGAAGAGGGGTTGAGATGGGGACCCCGGCAAAGAGGCAGGAGATGATGAGGTTCACTTTGGAATGTCTTCAATTTGTGGTGGACACCTGGACATAAATGTCTATACAGCAAGGCTGGAGCTCAGCAGGAAGATCTGGATTCAAGACACAGATTCAGAAGTCATCACAATAAAAGCAGTAAAAGAAAGTACGGTAATAGGTATAGTAGCATGGTAGAGTGAAACAAGGAAAGAGCTGGGGACATTAGCTATAGTAAATCAGAAAAGTTGGGGGGGTGGAATGGTATCCTTGGTAAGACAAAGACCTAAAGATCATATATTTATTATATATTATGTTCTTATCAGCTCCATGAAAATTTACACTAATGGATTTTAACTAAATTATAGAGGCTCTAATAAAGTTATACTATCAGCAGCCAAAAGAATAACAAGTCCAGCACAATATACAAATATATATATATGTACATGTATGTATATATGTATATATACATATATATTAGATACATACATATACATATACATATACATTGTATATATATATACATGCATATACATATACAATCACATATACATTGTAATATACATATACAATATAATATATACATATAGGGACGCCTGGGTGGCTCAGTTGGTTAAGCGGCTGCCTTCCGCTCAGGTCATGATCCCAGAGTCCTGGGATCGAGTCCCACATCGGGCTCCTTGCTCAGCAGGGAGCCTGCTTCTCACTCTGCCTCTGCCTGCCACTCTATCTGCCTGTGCTCACTCTCACGCTCTCTCTCTCTCTCTCTCTGACAAAAAAATAAATAAAATCTTTAAAAAAAAATAATAATAATAATATATACATATATATTAGAATGAGGGTCTCAGGCATCTACAAATTAGAACTACCTCTGCCTCTAGTTACGTAATCTTGAATTGGTTTCCTAAACTTCCTGAGTCTAAAGTTCTTAATATTAAAAGTAAGGAAATTCAACTGGACCACCTAAGTTACCTTTCAACAATCTATGATTCTACTATGCAACACTTTGTTTTCTCAGTAATTTGTCATTACATGCCTGTCAGTTGTACAGTATTTCAATATTTCATTCATTTATCCTTTAAACAAATAGTTACTGAGCACGTGGTATGCATTAGGCCCCATTCAATATGCATAGGAGAGAGCCTCCTATGTTCTTTTTTTAAAAACCCATGGGGAAGAGAGATAATAAAGAAAAATAATACACGCAAGGTAAGGAAAAGTACTTTGAAGAAAAACAGGCGTGGGAGGTAAAAGGGAACAGATTTGATATGGCGTTAGCAGGAAGAGCTTCCTGGTAAGAGCATATTGGAACAAAGATCTAAAGTAAATGAAAAAATTAAACCACATTTTTGTAAAAAAAGACAATTCCAGGCAAGGAAAAGATAGTCTTTGGGGAAGAGGCATGCCTGGCATCCTCAAAGAGTTATAAGAAATCTGATGCAGTTTGGGCAATGCAGAACACGGGAAGTTAGAGAGGCTGGGTTAATAGTAGTAGACTAGGAACCAACTGGAAGATGTCAAATAGTTAAATAAACAACTTGGAGCTAGAAATATACACGTGTCATGGACTGAGTGTCTGTATACCCCAAAATTCACACGTTGAAGCCCTAACCTTCAATGTGAAGGTGAGAGACCAAAAGAACCCCCAGACTAAAAACGTATTCTATCTAGGGAATCGGGAAACTGAAAGCTAACCAGCTAGTTTCGCTTCTGTACCAACGCTTGCTTTTCGCGTGCGCGGGCTAACCAGCCAGTTACGCTTCTGTTTGATTGCTTAACGCGCGCGCGCGGGCCCCCTAAAACCAATCAGCTAACATCAAATATGCCTTTTTCAAAGGTTCAAAATGTCAACCAATCGGCTCAGCCCCACCCAAAACTTGTTTGTACCTGTCTATAAAAACCCTGAACCTACCCAGCCCAGGACCTCTAAGCGTCACCGGTAACTAGTGAGCGGAGGTCTGGGTTCCAACCTGCAATAAACGACCCTTGCCGCTTGGCTTTGACTCATGTCTCTGGTGGTATCTTAAGGCGGGCTATTACTCATCCGGCATTGCAAAGGACTTAGGAGATGGGGCCCTTTGAAGGTAATTAGGTTTAGAAGACATCATGAGGGAGGCACTGCCTAATACTAGTGTCTTTATGAGAAAGGAAGACAAACCAGAGCTCAAGCTCTCTCTCAGCTATATAATAAGGACACAGCAAGAATACAGCCATCTACAAACCAGGAAGAGGGCTCTTACTAGGAACGAATCTGCTGGCACCTTGATCTTGAATTTCTCAGTCTCCATTACTGTAAGAAATAAATATCTATTGTTGAAGCCACACAGGCTATGATATTTCCTGATAGCAGCCCAAGCCAACTAAGACAGATGCCATGAATCTGAATGAGGCGTCTAGAGAGTGAGTGTTGCTAGAAAAGACAAAAGTCCAAGGACACAGCTTGAAGTGCTCTCACCACTAAGCATGGGGAAAGGACGACCCACTCAGGAGACTGAGTAGGAGCAGCCAGTCAGGAAAAGAAGAAAGAGCTAAAACCCAGAAAGTGCTGAGAGTGTTTTAAGGAGGAAGGATGATCAATTGTGGAAAGTGCAGCTGGCAGATTGCATATAATGAGGAAGCTATTTAGCAGTTAGGAGTAACCTTGACAAGAGTTCCTTGAGTGGCATGGTATGAACAGAAACCTGATCTAAATCCAATTGAAATGAAATGGAGGCAGCAAGAGGAAACAACCCATTCTAGGAGTAAATGTTGTACTATTAATGGGGATAGAGAAATGATGCAGTGGCTTGAAGAGAACATGGAGAAAAAGGTTTTTCCTAATATATTATATTTGTATGTACTGACAAAGTTTCAGTAATGAGAGTTGTATTGATGATATACTTTTGGATTGAAACCTTAGCAGGACGAGAGGTCCACTGCCTCAGTCCATCAATTGTAAAAGAGGGGAATGCACAGTATATGGATACAGGTAATTTCATCTATCTAGTAAGGGCACATGTTTAAGTTCTTTATCATCAATGACTTCTGTTTCCTCAATGAACCAGGAAGAAAGCCCATCAGCTAAGAGTGAAAGACAGTGGCAGTATTAGAATTTTAAGAAAAGATTAAGTATAAAATCCTCTGCTCAGAGAATTGCTAGGGGAAGGTAGTAGGCTTCTTGAACACCACTAGAAGCCCCCCTGAGGTCTGTGGTCATGAAATGAGGCCAGTCATCACAGTTGTGTGTTTTTCTCCAGCTCCATTCTGCTACTTGAATATGCCCAGAGTACGGGGACATTAAACCACAGGTTGAGCACCCAATATATTAAAGGTTTGAGACTTGGTGGAAAAAAAGAGTGGATTTCATGGCATTCATGATCTTTTAGAAATTGAGGGAAATATATATGCAAAAAAAAAGCAATCTGAAATACAGAGTAATGATTAAAGAACATTCAGAGGGAGCAGGTGACTGCATTCATGGCAGGCAGAGTCAAAGCAGGCTACTTGGAGAAGACTGCTAAAAACCTCCCTTCTTCCTCTAAATCATGCATGATTTCACACCTTCTTGGGATTCATAAGTAATTGAGATAATTATTTGGTCACAGTAGTGACCTGTCGCAATGGCTATGGTCCCAATTCAATCCACGAATGTTGCCAACTGAATTCTTCTCTCTCCTAGTCCAAGAATAAGCACTTATAGACATCCTAAGATGAGAGAAAAGGAAGTGAAGTAATATGAATCTGCTAATGTTTCTTCATTCGCCCTGTCAGCCAGATGAGAGGGAGAAATATCAGGTCTGCCAGCTTGCAAAGATGGTATATCCTGTGTGTGTGTGTGTGTGTGTGTGTGTGTGTGTGAGAGAGAGAAAGAGAGAGAGAGAGAAAATAAACAAACAAATAAATAAATATTCTTTGTTCCCTTTTTCCAATTCTACTCAAGTTTCCACTAAGAGAACCTCCACTGAGGTGGTCAGTGACAACCCTTTGCTTCCCAGATTGCTACTCTACTCAGAGTGGGCTTGCTACTATCCTACTCTACTCAGAGTGGTCTTGCTCACCCACCTTTGCGGATTGCCACATCATTATAGTATGAGGAGAGTTTGCTGTCCTTTACCACCTCATTTTGAGTCTGAATTCCCTTGTTCAAAACCTTAATGCTTTGGTTTCCTTCCAAGTAAGTACAAGTATGTGTCAGTGACCTAGATTCTTCAGGGAACCAGAATATTTGCTTCCCATTATATCCTATTGACGCTAGTTGATATTCAATTACTATTTTTTTATTGCTCTCGGATGCTAAGATTTCTTTTTATTGCAAGTATGTTTTTTTTTTCTTTCAGAGGTTAGAGACTATTTCTAAAATGTTATTTAAACTTGAATATATCAACTTCTGTGATTTTATTCCTCATCATGATGATCCTTTCCAAAGTAATATCCAAAATGTGTACTGAAAGATGAACAAAAATTTTCCTGGCAGAAAATTGAGAATAGAATTTTCAGGTGAATGATGAGTATTTACAGATACAGTGGAGTAAAAGATGAAACAAATCCCACATGAAGACACCATTTTTCTCAAAGTACAAGCAGGAAGAAAGAGCCCTTCTTCCTGCTCGTATTCCTGCTCTAACCCCAACTCCAGAGGGGTGGGATGTTTTCCTAACTGGCCCAATTCATTCATGATGATTCCATTTTCCTTGCCAATGATTAATCAGGTATGAGCATGTAAAGCAATTCTGACCAATGATATATAAGGAGAAGTCTGGAGGGAGAGGCAATGGTATTATTTTTCAGACACATATAAAGAGACATACTGAAAAACTACCTCACTTCTTCTAGACACTGTTGTGTTTCATATTTCCATGTTTCATATTTCCATGCAAACAGAGGAACACTAGTCAAAAATAAGTCAATATGCTGAAGAAAAGGGAGTGAAAATTTGATAAGAAGGTGAGTTCCAAATGTTGTCATTATTGAGTGGCTGAATTAACTATCCAGAAGCTGCACTCTCTTGGGATTTCTTTTTCTGTGATCTATTAAATCTAATTTTTAGAAAGGGAGAAGGAATGGAAAGAGGGAGGCAAGGGAGGAGATACAGAAAAAAGGAGAGTAAATAATAAAATAACTATAGAATTTTAAAACTTTAAAAAACATTTTTAAGTGACAGTTTAGGACCAACTGGCAAAATTTATCATTAGTGAAGACCTCTTTCCAGATTATAAACATAAGAGTGCTATGAAAAAAATAGAGTTTTAAACCTCTTTTTTGACAGATAAGCATGCTGAGGGAGTAAGTGCTCCAACAAGCTCACAAATGCTCTATGTAGCAGAGTCAAGACTCCAAACTGAGCATCTCAATTTCAAGTCCAATGCTTTAAAATGCCATAATAAGTGTTTTAACATCTATGAAAAAAGATGATGATATTTGTCTCAACTATCTCAAATGCTCAAAGGATATCACATTTGTTACTCATTCTAAATTCTTTTATGAAGATTTTTTATTTATTTATGAGAGAGAGAGAGAGAGAGAGAAAGAGAGAGAACTGAACATGAACATGAGGAGGGGGAGTGGCAGACTCCCGGCTGAGCAGGAAGCCCCATGCAGGGCACTATCCCAGGACCCTGAGATCACGACCTGAGCTGAAGGCAGACACACCCAGGTACTGCTACTCATTTTAAATTCTAAGCAGTATTTTTTTTCACTATGGACAAAAGATATTAATTAAGCCACCCCTTATGCCTATGAATGGATTACCTCCAGTTCATCCACTCCACGAGCATACTTCCTGTCTTCTGCTGTTGTGGTAGAAGACAGTTGTATAGCTGAGTGCAGCAGAGAAGGTGACTTATAGTTTTGCTACTTTTTTTTTTTTTTTTTAATTCATGAGAGAGAGAGAGAGAGAGAGAGATAGCATGAGCAGGCAGAAAGAGAAGCAGGCTCTCCACTGAGCAGGGAGCATAATGCAAGGCTCTATCCCAGGACCATGGGATCATAACATAAGCCATGGCAGATTTTTAAACATTTAAGCCACCCAGGTGGTTCTTAAACAGACTTTGAACCAATTTTCCTACTTCACAGGTATCTGGTACTTCCACCTGTCAGACTTTTTAAGGTTTGTCTTCTTGAATTGGCTTAGTTCCTTTTTTTAAGACTTTATAAATTCATTTGAGAGAGAGAGAGAGAGAGAGAGAGAGATTGAACACAGATGAGAGGTGGGGAAGAAGCCGAGGGAGAAGCAGAAGGAGAAGCAGACTCCCCGCTGAGCAGGGATCCCAATGTAGGAACTCAATTCCAGGACCCTGGGATCATGACCTGAGCGGAAGGCAGACACTTAAGCAAGTCACCCAGGTGCGCCTTGAATTGGCTTACTTTTTGGATTTTTTTTCCTTGCAGGCTTATACTTCTTTTTCAAAACTGGTAAATTATAACCACTCATTCATTTGCTGTTGTGCTTCCAAAATTTAATTAGTATCTGTCATCTGGTCTTGTCTTCTCTCTCATTAACTGTTCCCAGAT
The DNA here is from genome assembly GCF_010015895.1 of Lontra canadensis. Taxonomy (NCBI): domain Eukaryota; kingdom Metazoa; phylum Chordata; class Mammalia; order Carnivora; family Mustelidae; genus Lontra; species Lontra canadensis. Next base: position 21,274,488 of record NW_022631008.1, read on the forward strand.
GGGTTTATGTATTTTTTCTTTTAAATGGCATTTCTGTGGGTTTTTTAAGGGACCAGAGATAAATGTTTGTGTTCAGTTCACCATTTATAACCGTACTTTCTTTGATGTATTTTCAAATGTTAAACCATCTTTGCATTCCAGAAAAAGGCCTATTTGATCATGACATATTCTTTAAGTATATTACTGGATTCTCTTTTATTAATATGTGATTTTCCTTGTTCATATCTAGTTTCATTAGTGAAATACACTTATTTTTTAAATTCTCTCTTTTAGTTTCAGTGCCAAGGTAAAACTAACATCATAAAATGAGTTTGTTGACTTTTCTCTTATAATCTGACAAGTTTGTATAGATATTCCTAGATTTATGTAGTAATAATAATACTAATAAACACCGAGCCTCCAAACACCTGGTGTTTTGGGTAGGCAATGAGAGTTTTTAACCACAATATTTAATAATTTTTTCTTATTCAGGTTATCCTTTCCTCCTTGAATCGTAATTAGTTTATATTTTCCTAAAGGTTTTTACATTTCTTCTGAACTTTGAAATATACAGACATAAAGTTTCTTAATGTACATCCTTGCAATTTTTAAATTTCTACTTACATCTTATATTTGGATTTATAGCTCCTTTTCTATAGATAATATTCTGTATTTGGGCCTGTGCTATTTGTGTTTTTTTATCAAATATTTTAAGATTTTATTTATTTATTTGAGAGAGAGACAGCAAGCATGTGAGCAGGGGAGGAGCAGAGGGAGAGGGAGAGAGAGAATCTCAAGCAGATTTTGTGAGTGTGGAGCCCACCATGGGGCTTGATTTCACAACCCTGAGATTATTATCTGAGCTGAAATCAAGAGACGGACACTTTGCCAACTGAGCCACCTAGGCGCCCGTTTTTGTATCAAATTTGACAGAAGTTTATTTCATCTTTCTTTTCAGGAAACCCTTCAAATGTATTCATGATTTTTGTTTTGTGACCTTTTTTCTACTTCATTAAATTCTGCTCCCATCTCTTTAATTTCCATTCTTTTAAATTATGTGTTTTCCTGTTGTTTCTTTTATCTTGATTTTGACAATCACTGTATATATTCAAATATGTATAGTGTCCTAATATAGACTATAAGTTGCTCCCTATACTATAAATTGCTCTTAATATAGGTGACAAATTGGCTTGATAAAAATATAAACTGCTCCTTAAGATCCGCTTTAACTGTACCTTCTGAGTTTTGATACATAGTGCTTTAATATTTCCTCAGTTCTAAATATTTTCTGACTTCTAATTAATTTCCTCTTTAACCCACAAATTATTAGTAAGTGTACTCTCCCACCAAATCACCATCTGGGACAGGCAGGAAAAGGAAATTTAAAAATTTTTCTGATTTCTAAAATATTATTACATTTTGTTTGACAATGTTGTTTGTACGATGTTGACATTTTTGAAATGTGATGAGATTTCCATTGTAGCCTCATACAAATTAAGTTTTTAAAAATAATCTGTGTGTTGGGGCGCCTGGGTGACTCAGTCATTTAAGCATCTGCTTCGGCTCAGGTCATGATCTCTGGGTGCTAGGATGCAGTCCCACATCAATCTCCTTGCTCAGTATGGAGTCTGCTTCTTCCTCTCCCTCTGTGCTTTCTCTCCCTCTCTCACTTGCTTTCAAGTACATAAATAAAATCTTTAAAAAAAAATAATCTGTATGTACTTTGAAATAATGTTCATTTTGTTGGATACAAGCTATTATACATGTATGGAAATATATATTCAAACAAGCTTTCAATTAGTTATTTAAATCTCCACTTCTTTCTCTCTTCAGCTTTTCTGGCTGTGTTTCTGTGTTTCTGATGTATACTAAATCTTCTTCTATGTGGGTAGGTTTGTCAGTTTCTCTTTGTGGATTTTCTTTATGTCTTTCAATCCTCTGTGGTTAGGAGCCTTGAACTGGGAGATGAAGAAATGAATTAGGAATTTATAGACCAGTGGAAGAGACTGATGGGTACACTTAGAACAATAAATCCCAAGGCCTAATACAAATGACATAAGAGAAAGAAACAAAAAATGCTAAGTGGCATTAAGTCTGACAATAAATGGGACCGTTTTGTTTTTTGAATCATCTCTAATTTTTTTATAGCTCTGAGGGAAATGAACCCTCTTTTAAATCTGTGAAATCTCTCCAGGGAGGTTGTAGAGAGAGAATCTTTGCTTCCCTTACTTTGTGTTTCCTTCCCTCCCTTCCCTGGCTAGCTCTTCCTCTTCTTGTTCAAAAGCTTCCTGTATCATATGCCTCCTACTTCCTTCAGATCAATTTCTCTTTATTTCTATTAACCATTCTCTTTTCTTTTATATTTATTTCCATTTTTCTTTTCCTCTTTCTGTTTCCCTCCGTTGATCATAAAGTGAAACTTTGGGATTCTTGTTTATTTATTCAATAATGTTTATGTTTACATTATTAAAAATTTCATTCAATTCAAACATGCATAAATTGTTTGAAGAAAAAAAATGTGTCAGACTTTTCTCCTTACCTTTGAAGACAATCATTACAATTTATCTTACATTTAAATGTCTACAACTGCCCCCCTCCTTTGGTAAAGCAATTAATGCTTTTTTTTTTAAATTCCTTTTATAACCCCACATTCTTATTCCTCTCATTTTTACTGGGCAGGACAATTATAATTATCTTTTTATAATTATCTATTTATAATTATCTCCTTTACTAAAAGATTGCATGAAGTAAGTATGGTTTTTGAGCTCTGAGGCTTTGTTATAAGTGTAGAATAGTTAAAGGAGAGCATGTGCAGCTAATTTTTTTCCAAGTATTATTTTTTTTTCCAATGACAATGGAAGATTACATCTGGTAAGGCAACTAGTCTGATTGGTGCAAGACCAGCCTGCTAAAATGCAATGCTTAAATATCACAGAACCATAATACAAAAGAAGGTTATCACTAAAATGTAAAATAGCATATTAAATTCAAATAGTATGGGCATCTCCAAGGTTGCCTTGTCTTTGTAGTAGCATGCCTATGATGGATGCTTTGTTAAAGCTATAAATAACTTTGGCATTTATAGTTTTATCAAAGAGTAATTATGATATAAAGAAAAATGAATATATCTGCCTTTAGAACTTCTGTACTGTTCTTATAATTTTCAAATTATATTAGGCATACATGCACATTCATACATACACACACTATCATTTTTCCCCATTATCAAGCGATTACATGAAAAGACTATAGTCAGACATCACAGTAACCCTGAAAGGCTGCTTGAGGGATAGTTTGTGTTGCATTGTGTGCAGTTTTCTGTCAAGGTGATTTCTACGGTAACCCCTATTTGCATTCTTTCAAATAGTGGTAAAATCTGACATACCCATTAAATACTGATAACGGTGTTTCATCCATTCTTAAGCCCATTTGGGAATTCTTCATTTTATCTACTGACTGAGACCATTCTCCTACAGTATCAAAGCATCACGTTTTTTACTGTTAAAATGTTAATTAGATTTTTATAACCATTTTTATAGTTCTGCTCTTCATCTCAATTGCTACAAACATATTTATTTACAGTTCCATAATGTTCTCATTAATATGCTATGGAAATCTGCCATAGTCCATGGAAGTTAGCTTAATAACAAGCTGCAGAAATATATCCTTAAAGACATCTGTGAAATATCTTAGAATTGTAATGACACAAAATAACTTTTCAGCAAATGAGACAATAAGCAGATGATACTTAAGGTCAGCATTTTTTATGACCATAGCTTGTTTGCTAGTATGACTATGTTATGCTTTTAATACCGCCAATACCACTACCTACCAATGGTTATTTGCTAAATCCCAAGCTTATTAAAAGTGATACACATATAGCCCAGGAATCTTGATGTCTAAAATAACAGAATCATAGCATTCATTTATAAACATTTTCTTCCAAGACATGTCAAGGTGCTCAGCCATATCTCATCCTTGAGCTACTGGCTTAAATATTTATTTCTCATTTCACAGGAAACACAGATGTTAAAAACCTAAATGGCTTGCTTATATCATAGAACAGAGAGGAAATGACAATGGAATGTCAAGTTACATCAGAACAAATATCTAACTAAATGTAATCTGCTATTCTCCGAGTTTCTAGTGGCAATAACCCAGAGTTCATAGTAAAAAGGTTATTTGTGTTACCTTGGGCAAGTCACCTAACTTCCCAGAATCTCACTTCTTTTTTATTTGGAAAGGGGATAAAAGTAACCATCTCCAAGTGTTCAGTAAGGAATAAATATTATTTACCTAATTTCCCCAAAGCCTTTGAAAAAAATCATACTAGGCAAAATTAAACATCACCTCGCTGAATAAATGATAAGCAGATGGATACATATGGTGCTTTGCAAACTGTAAACTTTGCAAACTTTGCTAAGTATTGAGATTACTACTTTACAAGAGTCTGCCTATTTGCAGAAAAACTCCCGATATAGACATGGGCATTACTGTGTTAATTTTCTATTGCTGATATCACAAACTATCACCAAGTTGGTGGCTTAAGGAACACAAATTATTATCATATAGCTCTGCAGGTTAGAAGTTCAACATGGGTCTCACTAGGCTGAAATAACGGTTTTAGCCCAGGGCTATATTCCTTTTTAGAGACACTAGAATGGCTTCTAGAGGCCACTCACATTCCTTGGCTCATTGCCTCCTTCCTTCATGTTCAAAACCAGGAATGTTGTACCCTTTCAAGATAAAAACACTCAAGAAACTAGGAATAGAAGAAAATTTCCCCACTAATAAAGACCATATATAAAAAGTTCACATCAGATATCACATTCAATGGTGAAAAACTAAAAGCTTTTCCGCTGAGATCAGAAACAAGGCAAGGATATCTACTTGTACCACTTTATTTAACTTAGGACTGAAAGTTTGATCAGGCAAGAAAAAATAAAAGGCGTACAAATTGAAAAGGAAGAAGTAAAATTATCTCAGTTCACATATGACATGATGTTATGCTAAAAATCCTACACACAAAATAAGCCATAAGAATTAATAAACAAGTTCAGCAAAGCTGCAGAATACAAAAATCAGCTTCATTTCTATACACTAATAGCAAACAATGCAAAAAAAAATTAAGAAAACAATACCATTTGCAATAGCATCAAAAGAATAACATAATCAGAAATAAACAACCAGAGAGGTAAAAAACTCGTACATTGAAAAATGTGAGGTGCTTGGGTGGCTCAGTTAAGCATCCAACTCTTGATTTCAGCTCAGGTCATGATCTCTGGGTCCTGAGATTAAGCCCCATGCCTGGCCACATCAGTTGCTGCAGAAAATCTGAGGTGACCAGGAAACCCAAAGGGCACATGGAGAGATGGGAGAACATAGCTTTATTAACGCCAGTGGGCTCAGTGGGATCGTTCTCAAAGACTGAGCACCCGACAGGGTTAGGAGTGAGTTTTTATGGTTACAGGCAATGGGGGATGGTAATGGGGTATTTTCCAGTTCTCTCAAGGCCAGGATGTTTTCCCAGTCTCTCAAGGCCAAATGGCCCTTTCACGTGGAAGTATAATCTATGTGGAGGCATCTCAGGAGAGTGCTAAATCACCTTGCTGGCTGTTTCTCTTTCTTTTCTTACTCAAACAGGACCAGGCTTCTGGTCTTTTTCTTCTGTCTCAGCAGGAGCTTGACTGGCTATCTTATCTTAGTCAAATGGGATGGCTATTTGGTCTTTTCCTGGCCTTAGCAGGAGCAAAGGGGAATGAAAGGGGCTGGAGCTGGGAGTCTCTATTTGCCTCACACTCAGTAGGGAGTCAGCCTGGGATTCTCTCACCCCTCTCCTGCCCTTTCTGCCTTCTTACCCCCACCACTCTTGCTAACTTGCTCTGTCTCTCAAATAAATAAATAAATAAATAAATAAATAAATAAATAAATCTTTAAAAGAAAATAAAAGAAAAATGCAAAACATTGCTGAAAGAAATTAAAAAAGACAAACAAATGGAAAGACATCTTTAAACAAGGATTGGAAAACATAATATTAAATTGTCCATACTACCCAAAGCAATCTATAGATGCAATTTGAGCTCTATCAAAATCCCAGTGTTTTGTTTTTGTTTTTGTTTTTTTGCAGGAATAGAAGAAAAACCATTTTAAAATTCATCTGGAATCTCAAAGGAACCTGAATAACCAAAACAATTTTGAGAAGAAAACAAAACAAAACAAAACAAAACTGGATGCCTCACACTCTCTGATTTCAAACATATTACAAAGCTATTATCTCAGACTGTTACAGGTGATATAACAAAATTCCAGACTGGATAGTTTAAATAATAGAAATTTATATCTCCAATGTTTTGGACATTGGAAAGCCCTGAAATCTCCAACAATCTTCATCATCTCCAATGTTTTAGACCTTGGAAAGCCCTGAAATCCAGTCGATTCAGTTCTTGCTGAGAGATCCCTTTGTGGTTTGCAGATGGCAGCCATCCTCCTGCACGTTCACATGATCTCTTCTTTATGCACATGTGGAAAGTAAAAGTTCTGGTGTCTCTTCTCCTTACAAGAGCACCACTGCTGGTTGGAAACCTCAGGGGATTCCCAGGTGAAATCTGAAACCGGTTTCCACACATGGAGAGCAAGAAACCAAAGAAAAAGGCAGAGTAACTCAGGTTGGTATGTGGCAGGTTTACCAAGGGAACTTACTCATGAGACTTGTCTTGGGTGGCCAAATAATAACTAGATCTCCACACCTACCCACCAGAATCTTAAAATTTTATGTAGAAGCCTTCACTGGGTATTGCCACCTACCATCCAGATGGCCCCAACTACATTTTACCCTCTCAAGTCTGTGTCTTTCCACAGTGGAAATAGTAAATAGAGCTTACATTCCAAGGACGGGGAGGGGGATGGGACTTTTGACTGCCTGGATCCAGCTCAGAAGTTAACTAGACAACACGTCCTCTCAATAACTTCCTCCAGTACTCTACCTCTTACCTCGTGACGGGTTCTTACAATCCTACATCCCCCCCACCCCCCACTCCACCACTCTTCAGTGTGCCCTGAACATTCTGCAAGGGATTTCCCTAGCATGGAGGTGGTTCATTTGGTGGCTAACTGGCTACATTGGAGGCAGATACCACAGCAACAATATAGGCACATTCAAAAGAAAATAGAGATTAAGGTCATGATTCCCAATATAAGTAACAATTTTTTTCCACCAAGAGCTCCATAATCCAAACCATTGATTTACTAGATCCCCTAGACTGGATGTCAGATCACTCAGGGCATTCCCTTATGTCCTCGTATGGTTTAATAAAGATGATACATTAGCAGACTCATCAAGTTAGAACACACAACCTTCTGTTTGGATAATGGCAGAGATCCCTCCTTGCAAGGTAGTCATAATGTCCAAGGCCACCCTATTGGAAGACCATTTTTTTTTTATTAGAGACGTTTCACTGTTCAGTAAGACAGCTTTGCTGCTATCAGTAAAGGCTTGCTGGGTGAATTTAGTAAGAGCTTTTGTGTGTGCGATAGGTCTGGTTTCTGTATCAGTACTGGTAATATCAGATGAACCAAGAATATTAGTTCTAGCATATTCTTCCTTAATGTACTGCTTCAGGACCTTCTAATCCCTTCCTTGGAGTGATGATACTCACCATGGCAGTCCTGACAAGCTAGAGAGGGGCAGCTACCCTGTGTGATTCAACACAATAGTTGAATCAATTCCTCCCTCAGGTATAGGAGTGAGCCCATTGCAGAAAGGCATTTGTATCACGTGTCCGTCCTGTGACAGAACACCACAATAGAATCAGAAGTCTAACAAAAAGACAAATATTTAGTAGGGACTTGTATGGAAAGGTATTCCCCTTTTGTAAGAACTACACTTGTGGCCTCACCCTTAGTCATTAATGGGGTTGCAGCTTTAGAAATTTGACCTGGTTGTGAATACCACACATGATAGTAAGGGAGATGCAGTATTCTCAGGTATGAGGAAATGGGCTGGGTGAGTGAAGCTTATGTCAGACCAAGGACTCCCATTTGCTCCCCTCTTTCGATGTTGTGTGTTCTATTCCACGTATAGTAGATTTCTACAGATTTGGTTTGTAGCAAAACAACAGGATCTCACTGGAGACAGTGGTTCTCCCCTCACCCATCCCAGTGGGACATCCCATTGCAAATTCTAGTACATAATGCCTTTTCCAGGAATGATGGAACTTGGTATTCTCAGCAGCAAAGTGTATTGATCCATAGTGAGAGTCAGGCCAATGGCTGTTCCCATTGACTTTCATACCTTTACGGTATTGGGTGCCTCAACAGGAGTCCCCAGTCTGACATATGGGGAATAGGTCCTACTGGTTAATAATTCAAATGTATTAAAGCCTGGGATAGTACTTTAGTCCACATGGTCAAGGTGGTTTTACTTGTTAATAATTTAATCTGCTGCTTTAATATTCCATTCTTCCTTTTTATCAACCCTGCTGCTTACAGGTTATGGGGAAGATGGACCCTCTATTCAATGTTATGTTCTCTTGGTCACAGTCTATTTGGCAAAGGCATCCATACTTGGTACTAAGCTTCTCTAATCTTCTAGTGGTGGTGCCACATGGCCATCCTTTCTATGCACCCAATCTGCTGTATCTACTAGGATCAGTTGCTAGGGCTCACATACCTGAGCTAGGGCCTCAGCTTCCTGACTTCCAGAAAGTATCAACAACTTATGAGCCAGGAAATAGAAAAAAATGAGGATGCTTCAGGCTGTCTTTCTACATACACTGACCCCACAAGGGCTTGTTCCTGACCGTCCCCTCCTCGGCTTCCCATTGTCCAAGCCAAAGGGTTAATTTCTTTAAAAAGCCTCAACTATCAGTCCAAAGGGTTAACAGCCAGGATGCATGAGTGATCTCCAGCCAAACTGCCCTGAGTTCAGCCCACTAAACATTCCTGTTTCCAGCTAGATAATGTTAGTTTTGGACTGAAGAGCGACTATAGTCCCTGTGGATAGGCTGTCTCAACTAGACCCATCTGTATACCAGGCCTGAGAGGGAATTCCCCCTACTTCCTTTCTATAGGTTATAGGAGCCAACACAGGACTAGGGGTGAGTGCGTTTGGAGAATCTACAACTCTTACAGGGACAAGTAGCATCCACATTCCTAGAGACAGTGTGCTGGCAGACTGGGTGCTCCTCCACTGCAAATAGGCATGCAAATTAGTCAGTGTAGAATATGAACCACGGCAAAGGTAAGTCAATAGAACATATTCTCAACCCCTTTTCCTAGGGAAGAGAAGTTCTTAGGATATGTCATTGCTTCATAAGAGGCTCTATGTGGAGGAGCACTATGTGAGGAGCAGTACTATGTGAAGGACCAGCTTCACTGCTTGAAGCTAGTGCTCTATCGGGGTATATCAGGTTTCTGTCCCCTTCCAGAGCTGGGACCAAATCCTAAGAGTACTCTCTTTTCTTCTTTTTTGCCTCTGCCAGAAGCCCAGCCCATGCCTTCCAGAATCACAGACACATGTAACTCAAATGCAAGCCCTATTTGAGAGATGCCCAGAGCTTTAATCTGCTTCACTAGTATTTTTTTTCCCCTCACTAGAATTTTTGCCTTCTGCTCTAATTCTGCAGTCCCACATGTACCCTTTCTTTACACGGTGGTATAAGGGATGGGTGTACTGTACCAGGTAGGGAATAAAAGTCCTCCAAAACCTCAAAATCCATAGAAAGCCTTGCACCTTTTTCACATTCTTAGGGGTTGTATAGGCTTGCACCTTAACAGTCATAGCTTCAGGAACAATATGCATCAAACTCAACTATAATGACTCCTAAAAACTTTATGGTGGTGCCTGGGCCTTGAATTTTCTGTGGGTTTACTGCCTATCCTCTCTTCCATATACGTTCTAGCAAAGTCTGCAGAGTGTCCTGCAGCAGAGGCAAGTCTTCACATGTTAACACTGTATCATCAATGTAATAGACCCAACTTACTGATGTGGGGAAAGAGAACAGGGGCAGGTCTTGGGCTACCAACCTGTGGCATATTGCGGGGCTGTGTAGATAGCCTTGGTGAAGCATTTGTAAAGTCTACCCTTGCCCTTCCCATGTGACAGTAAATTGATCTTCTGGCTAAGCAGTCATGGGAAAACTAAACAAAGGTGTTAAGTCCAATATAGCATGATACTTTTAAGACCATGGCCAAGGTGTTTTAAGGTGATGGTAATGTTGGGAACAGTCATATGGATGGTGGCACTACCTTGTTCAATTTCTATAGTCCATAGTCATCTGCCATGACCCAGCTGACTTTTTTATCAGCCATATCAAGCTGTTGAAAGCACCATGGGCAGAATGCACAATACACACTCAGTGCAGTTCTTGGATAGTTTCTTCTATTTCTCTATGCTCCCCCTCCCAAGAAAATTACACTGTTTGACAGTTACCACTCATAGACTTACTGGCTCCCAGTTGGCATTTCCCTTCAGGACTAGTTTGATTACTCTAACCTGAAAGTGGAAATCACCAATGGAGGTTTGTAGATTTTGACCCTGTAGGTTATCAGTGCTCAATATACTTTCTAGTATTGGAAAGATAAAAAACCTCAAGCTCTTGTGGGGGAGAGTGCTTAATTTGTAACATCAAAGGGAACTTCCTGACCCTAATCATTTGCCCTTTGTAACCATTGATGGCACTGAGAGGGTGAGAAAACTTGTTACCATGTATTATAACATATCATGTATTATAACATGTATTATAACATATGTATTATATGTTACCATGTATTATAACATATCAAGCTCCAGTATCAACCAGAGCCATCATCTTCTGTTTGTTTCTGGGGTATCAGTGAATAGTGAACTCAACATGAGGCCTCCAGTCACCTCCAATTGTCCTCACCTGGGAGCAGTCTTGGCCTACATCCTACAACAAAAGCATAAGTGGATACCCTAAATAGGACTGTAACCCTGAGAATTCTGCTGAAGCCAAAGGGACATCAAGGATGGTAGAGGCAGATGGGGCAGTTGTTCAAGTTTTAAGGCTTTCCATACATCAACCAACCTAGTGCTGGGTTGCTGGTCTAACTTTTTAGGTGGGATCCTGGCAGTAATGAGTTCAAACTACATTTGCTTCCAGGTTACTTTTAACAGATCCTTTCCAGCTGACTGGAATAGCCTTTTGGCTTTTTGAGATCCCTCTCTGTCTTGGGTCTTTTCCACAGCTTATACCCATTCCTGGGATTCTCAGTTTTCCCCAGATCTGCAAAGAATTGCTTAACATCATAATGTCTTCTTGCACAGCTGGGCTCACCACAGATATCAGAGTCCTATACCAGGTGACAGGGGTAGACTGGAGTATCTTGGTTTTGATTCCTGCAGTAATCATTAGGGAAATGCAAATTAAAACCATAATAAGATATGTCACATCACTGTAGTGAATATGGTCCCATCGGGGCCTTCAAAGACAAGGACATAAGTGACCTACCTCATTTCAAACTCCCTAAAAATGTATTGTAGTTCTTTTGTAGATTTCCACTTTTCCAGGGATATCCTGATCACTGAGCAGAAACCTCCCTCCAGGTTGGAATAATCTAATCTATAAAGAAGTGAGTACCTTAAACCATCACTACTCCTTCCCACCCTGAATACCAGGCAGGCACTGCCAAAGGGCAGGATGGGTGGTGATGCTGCTCATTTTCTCTGCCTTCCATCCTGTGAGAGAAATGCCACTTTTGACCTCCCCAGCCCCCAAACCCATCCTGAATCCCATAACCACACTAACCATGTTTGGGTACTTTTCCCTGGTCTTTTGCTGGAACTTGGAAGCTATATCAATAAGCTCAGTGGAAGTGTATTCTCTCATCATGAATGTTTTCTAAATTGGGGCTGCCCTGCTGGCTGGGGTTGTTGTTGCTATGTTTTTGCTTTCCTTTGTTTTAGGGGTCAGATGGCATAGGGTATTTCTTCTGTGTCCTCACTGATTACCATAGCATCCTCCTCTTCATTCTCCTCATTTTCGCAAGATTCTACCTTTTAGTGTCCCCATCAGGTACTGTCACATCACTCAGAACTGAATCTGTGCCAGTCTATGCCTTCTAACTTGGCAAAATAGCATTCTAAAGTCTTCAAGTTTTTATCCTTCTCTCCCACATTATCTGCCAGCCCAGAATCTGACAGAGTAGTAGACAATCACACATCCTTCTATAACCTCAGCTCTTCTTCCAACTTTCTAACTTGAGCTTCAGCCTCCAGTTGGGCATCAGTGGCTAGCATGACCATCTCCAACACCAGCCTTATCAGATTAGGGTCCCACTCTCACCTCTACCACCTCCTCACAGACATTTATCACCTCCTTACAGGCCCTATCTATAAATGCAGTCACACTGAAGGTTAAGGCTTCAATGTATGATTTGGGTAAGATACAAACATTCAATCCATAACATCTAAATTGATAAAAGCAGTGTGGTGCTGACATAAAGACAGACACATAGACCAAATGAACAGAATAGAGAACCCAAAAATAAAGCCTTGTGCATATAGTTAAATGATCTTCAACAAGAGTGCCAAGGCTGCACAATTGGGAAAGGATAGGCTCTTTAATAACTGTCAGGAAAACTGGAGATCCACTTACAAAATAATGAAGTTGTATCTTTACCTTATACCATATGCAAAAATTAACTCAAAATGGATTAAACACATAAATGTAAGACCTGAAACAATAAAATCCCTAGAAGAAAACATAGGAAAAAAGCTTCATGACATAGGATTGGCAATATTTTCTTGGATGTGACCTCAAAAGCACAGGTAACAAAAGCAAAAACTGACAAATGCGACTTTATAAAACTTAAATAACTTATGTGGAGCAAAAGAAATAATCAACAGAGTGAAAGGCAACTATTTAATGGGAGAAAATATTTGCAAACCATATATCTGAAAATAAGTTAATATTTAGAATGTATTAAGAACTACAATTCAACAACAACAAAAACTCCAAATCGGGGCGCCTGGGTGGCTCAGTGGGTTAAAGCCTCTGCCTTCAGCTCAGGTCATGATCTCAGGGTCCTGGGATCGAGTCCCGCATCGGGCTCTCTGCTCAGCAGGGATCCTGCTTCCTCCTCTCTCTGCCTTCCTCTCTGCCTACTTCTGATCTGTCTCTGTCAAAGAAATAAATAAAATCTTTAAAAAAAAAAACAAAAACTCCAAATCATCCAGATGAAAAATGTACAAAGGATGCAAATAGATAATTTTTCAAAGAAGATATACAGATGGCCAGCAAACAGAAGAAAATATCATTAATCATTAGGGAAATGCAAATTAAAACCATAATAAGATATCCCCTCACACCCATTAGGATGGCCACTATAAAAAAAAATGAATAAAATAACAAATGTTGACAAGAATATAGAGAAACTGGAACCCTCAAAAACTGTTGCTGGGTATGTAAAATGGTGCCAAAGCCACAGAAAACAGTATGGAAGTTCCTCAAACAATTAAAAATACAATTACCATACGATCCAGCAATCCTACTTTGGGTAATAAAAGAACTGAAAACAGTATCTAAAGAGATATTAGTACTCCCGTGTTCACTGCAGCATTATTCACAATAGTCAAGAGATGTAAGCAATCTAAATGTCCATCAATGAATGAATGAACAAAGAAAATGTATATACACACAATGGAATATTATCTAGCCTTTGAAAATAAAGAAATCTTGTCATATGCTGCAATATGATTGAATCTTGAGGATATTACACTAAATGAAATAAACTAATAATAATAATAATAAACTAATAATAATAATAAACTAATAAAATTCCATTTATATGAAGTATCTAAAGCAGTGAAACTCAGAAAATAGAATGGTAGTAACCAAGGAAAGGGGGTAATGGGAGGAAGTTTAATGGGTATAAAGTTTTAGTGTTGCAAAATGAAAAGTTCTAGAGACCTGTTACAAAACATTTTGTATAATTAACATTGCTATATTGTACACTTAAAAATGGTTAAGATGGTAAATTTTATGTTATGTACATTTCACCATTTTTTTTAAGCTACGTTTTATCTCTCTGATTATTCTGTAGTCTCATCTCATTCTGACTTTCTTCTGCTCTCTGTTTTACTTTCAAGGACCCTTGTGATTACATGGGTCTGACCCAGATAACCCAGGATAATCTCCTTGGTTTTTTTTTTGGTTTTTTTTTTTTTTTTAAGATTTTATTTATTTATTTGACAGAAAGAGAGAGAGATCATAAGTAGGCAGAGAGAGGGGGAAGCAGGCTCACTGCTGAGCAGAGAGCCCGATGCGGGGCTCGATCCCAGGACCCTGAGATCATGACCTGAGCCGAAGGCAGAGGCTTAACCCACTGAGCCACCCAGGCGCCCAATCTCCTTGTTTTTAGGTCAGCAAATTAGCAACTTGAATTCCACTGACACACATAATTTCCCTTTGCTATACAACCAAAAACATACACAGCTTCTGGGGATTAGGACATGGACATCTTTGGAGGACCAGCGTTTTGCTTACCATAGGTATATGGAAATATCAGATTAGCCATATTATCTGAATTCTAACATGAAGACAATCTCCCTTTTGATGATATGACTCCACTTATTTATTTCTTCTGAATAAGAAGACATTCAAAAAATTTAAAATGGAGTACTTCTATCTTCTATCTCAAGAACTAGTTTAAAATAAAAATGAGGAAGTATTTTTAAAATGTGCCATTGCTTAACAAAATTTGTATTTGTTTCACATGAAAATGAGTATGTATTCATACTCATACTGGGTGATATATCCCTGTGTGCTTCATTTTTAATCTATTTCACCCAAATATAGATATAATAAAATTACTGATAAAGAAAAAATAGTAGTTTTTCTTTTCTATATTTTTAATCCCTTGTTCTTTTCTAAATAAACAAACCCAAGCATAGGGAAGATTCCCAGGTAAACCTACCTATCCAAAAGTGTGTCTTATTCCTATCACCATCTCTTCCTCCCTACTCAGGTCATACCATTCTAAACTTACACTGTCCAATACTGTAACTACTAGCCACGTGTGACTATTTAAATTTAAATTTATCAAAATTTAATACAATTAAAGATCAAGTATCTCAGTCACACTAGCAGCACTTCAAAAGTTCAGTAGCCACACATGACTATCTGGCTATTCTGTTGGACAACTCAGATATATTTCCGTCATCTCGGGAAATTTTGTTGATGTAAAGTAGAAAGCATATGGTACATAATATACAGAAAATACATATGTAAACACTATGCAAATTCATACTAATTACCTTACATAATTAGCTTTAGTCCTTTGGTTCTCCCTTCTTTTATTTGCCATATTTCTCATGTTTAAATAGCATATGATATATATTTGTTCAACTCAATTCAGGACTGTTTAATTTATCTATGACTGTAAACAAAAACAGGGATTAAGTCAAACTGTTGAGATAGGGCTAATCAGTTTGCAGCATTTCTTTTGTTTCTTTTTAAAAGTTGAAAGGTAAAAGTATCTAGGCATGATGATAATAGGACATGAGGATAACTCAGAGAGTTTTCAACCCTTCCTTCCTTCACAGGAATTTTAAAGTATGCGACATAACTACATCACCCACCAGGCTCTGAGAGACAATCTGACCTATTAAAGGGCAGGGAAATCTTGACCCCCCAGAACATAGCCAAAATAAAAAGACAGAGACTTGCAACTCTGCTGTCTGAACGGAAGTTGTTTAAAGTAGGTTGGGAAATCACATATCTTCATAGCAGCTCCACATAGTACTGGAAATAAAACAATATTCCCTTCGTTCTGGTCTGGACCCCTCATCATATATTGCTGCCTCAACTCAAAGGGATCATACTTATATGTTAGTGATGGAGCTATGGGGTAATGTTCCCTATTTTCATGTTCTGTTTGGAATTTCTGCATTCTTCCATCTTTTTTTTTTTTTTAAGATTTTATTTATTTATTTGACAGAGATCACAAGTAGGCAGAGCAGCAGGCAGAGAGAGAAGCGGAAGCAGGTTCCCTGCTGAGCAGAGAGCCCTATGTGGGGCTCAATCCCAGGACCCTGGGATCATGACCTGAGCCGAAGGCAGAGGCTTTAACCCACTGAGCCACCCAGGCACCCCGCATTCTTCCATCTTAATGAAGACTGAGTTTACAGCTATATGTATCTGATCTTCCTAGTTGATTTATTAGAATATTTAAGGATAAATTCCATATTTTCCCCATGAAGCGTAGTCAAGATATTAGTTCATTTCAGTTCCTTTCTACTACAAAGGCTTCTGAATATTCTCCCTCAGGCTTGGCTGTCATCATTGGAAAGAAGTGAAAGAATGGTGATTATGCCAAGAAGAGTAAAATAGCATTACTTAAATAATTCACCTTTATGTCATATAACCACACTAGCACAAAAGAAGACACAGAGAACAAAGACCCTGATGATACTTTCACTAGCTGTGAGAATTTAATCTCAGATTTCCATAGGACCCTTTTATCTATTCCCACATCCACTTTTTTCCCCCAACTGACCCAGTTTAATGCTACATAATCAGGTAAACTTAGCAGGAGATACAAAAGGCAGAAAAACAGATTACTAGTCCTTCAAATGGGAAGAGAAAGCCAGTAATCTAAAACTAAAGTTGAAAATTTGGAAGAAATTATTTTGAACTTAGGGGGAAAATAAAGGAATATTAGAAATAAATAAAGGTCAGGACATCATTTTTTGTTTGTTTGTTTGGATCAAAGAAGAAAACATTTGTTATTTTTTTGTGGTATCTACACACAGAACACCTGAATTAATTTTGAGCTACCCATGCTGCATGTAGCTAACATAAATTGAAAGTTTACTATTTGCTAGCACTATACTTAGCATTTTAAATGGATTAAGAGACTAAATCCTCACAAAATCCCTTGTCCCCACCCTCCCTTGTATAAATTAGAAAACTGAATTAAAGCAATATGCCCATAGCTAGAAGAGTTAGGATGCTATACCAGGCTATTCAATTTCTGAACCTTTACCCTTCACAGGTTTACTATATACTTCTTCTTACTACCACAAACCATTGTTTTCAAAGAATGATACATAGACCATGCTTATCAGAATTACTTAGAACTGTTGTTAAAAATAGCTTCCTAATATCCATTGCAGGCCAAGTGAATCAGAATCCATGGAATGGGACCCAGAAATCAGCATTTTTACAAACTTTCCAGATGTTTCTAAAACACTCAGCAATATATATTTTAAAGTTTACTATACTTAAGAGACAGTATATAGTAGACCTCAAGTTCAAAAGCTTAGGCACTAAAGCCAGGATACCTGGGTTCAAATCTCCACTCTGCTCACTCTCTAATTCTGACTTGAACAAGTTACTTAGCCTCTTTTGGCTCAGTTTCCACAGATCCATATATATGGATTTAATGGGCATCTGCCTGTTTATGATTATAGTACTGTTCAGTGAATTCATTTTTCACATAAGGAAGGCCAAAAATGAATGATGTAAAGGATAGGTAATACTAAAATAATTAAAGTTACATTTTGGATATTTTGCATTTAGATATAACTTTGATATTCTATCAGTCAAAATAAACAATAACCAAGACATCTTGGTACCACATCTTGAAAAACTTCATTTGGAAAACACAAGGAAACGATCTGGTTTCTTGATGTTGATTCTCTCTGAAATACATGTTTTTCCCTCTGCCTTATCATCCAATTATTTCTTATAAACCACAATATGCTGGTATATTCTCCTCATTCTTATACTGACATGTTTTTACTCTATCTCATATTTCTGCTACAAAATTTATGGGGAGATTGAGATGAAAGGTGGAGGTACAAGTTGGAAGAGAGAGACAAATAAAAATTCAAAAGAAATATTTGGGTAGCAAATTATTTATATGTATGCAAAGAATATTGAGTTTAAAGAGTCTATCAAACCAACACTTATCTCAAATATGTTTCAGCTATAATAAAATAGAAGGTAAGATTTGCCACAATATATAGATAATCAGTCTGGAGATAGGGTGGAGTTTTGACTGTCAAATAACTCTGAATCAGATTCTTTTTAGTGCTGGAAAACTCAGCCTGTTTGATGCCCTGAATCTTAAAGGTTGGGATGGGGGAAAGGGGGCCTAGGAAGTAATGAAGATATTCAGGGTTTGAAAAATATTTACTATATAATGCCAGATGAGTGTTTTCCTCAAATAATTTTTATCCTTGAAAAGTTAAGTGTGAACCCAAATTTGGAAAATTCACAAAGGAGACATGTGGACGCTAAAGAAGCTTCAGATTATCCAACAATACTACACAGGTCTTCAACTGAGCTGTTCATTTCATTAAAATTAAAAGAAAATGACAAAGTTGGGGATAATAAGAGTCTAAGCAATGAGCTCCACTTCTGAATCTGCTAAATGAATCACCTCACAGCAGAACCTTGCAGAGAGCTTAATTCAAATTCCTGCTTCATCAGAATGATGTGTCATTACTAAAATGTTAAGCTTCACAACAACAGGAACCTCCTCTATTTTATTTATTCCTATACTTCCAGTTTCCAGACCAGTGGCTGGCTGATAATTGTTAAATTGCTTATTAAATTGCTGAATTAATACTACAGATCATCGCCACTTGCAGTTGTTCTGAGATAGTCAAAGTTATTAACTCTTTAGGTGTCGGTATAGATAAATAACATCTGCTCCCTTAACCATCTTCCCACCTGCAAGGTTATAATAGAAATTAGAAATGATTAAGATTTGGGGTGCCTGAGTGGCTCAGTTAAGCATCCAACTCTTGATTTCAATTCAGCTCATAATCTTTGTAAGATTGTAAGATTGAGCCCTGCTTTGGGCTCCATGATGGGCAGAGAGTCTACTTAAGATTCTCTGTCTCAAATATGTAAGCTTGATGATTCACAGACCTGTACCCCTGGGGCAAATAATACATTATATGTTAATAAAAATAATTTTAAAATGCAGTATTTCTTAATGAAGGATTAAAAAAAAAAAGATTCTCTGTCTCTCCCTCTCCCTCTGCCTCTTCCAGCCCACTCTCAAAAAAAGAAAGAAAGAAAGAGAGAGAGGAAAGGAAGGAGGAAGGGAGAGAGAGCAAAAGAAAGAAAGAAAGAAAGAAAGAAAGAAAGAAAGAAAGAAAGAAAATGGAAGGAATGAATGAACAAAGGAAAAGAAATGATCAAGATTTACTTCACTTTCTACAAAGCAGACATATAAATAGCCAACAGGTATATGCAAAGGTTATCAACATCACTCATCATCAGGGAAATGAAAAGCAAATCCACAATGAATTATCATCTTATACCTATTAGGATAGTCAATACCAAATAAACAAACAAAAACAAACAAAAAATAACAGGTGTTGGTGAGGATGTGGAGAAAAGGGAACCCTGGCACACACTGATGCAAATAAGTTGGTGTAGTGGTGTAGCCATTACAGAAAACAGAATAGAGGTTCCTCAAAAATTAAAAATAGAACTACCATACAATTGGTCCAGCAATCTCATTTCTAGGTATTTACTCAAAGGAACTGCAATCAGGATCTCCCAGAGCTATTTTCATTTCCACATCCACTGCAACATTATTCACAATAGCCAAGATACGGAAACAACCTAAATGTCCATTGACAGATGAATGGATAAAGAACACATAATATATATATAAAATGGAATACTGTTCAGCCTTAAGAAAAAGAAGAAAATCCTGTCATTTGAGACAACATGGATGGACCTAAAGGACATTAGAGCAGACACAGAAAGACAAACACCATATGGTTTAACTTGTATGTGGAATCTAAAGTAGTCAAAGTCATAGAAGCAGAGTAGAGTAATAGTTGCCAGAGGATTCAAGGGGAAGGAGGAAATGGAGAGGTGATAGCCAAAGGGTACAAAGTTTCAGTTAAGCAAAATGAATAAGTTCTAGAGATCTACTATACAGTACAGTGCCTATAGCTAACAGAACTATATTGTTTTCTTAAATTTTTTTTCAGGAGGGTAGGTCATATGTTAAGTGTTCTTATCACACACATTATCATCATCGTCTCATATTAAAGCAGGAAACTTCAGGAGCTGATTGATTTGTCTACGGACTTGAGGGTGGTGATGGTTTCATGGGTATATGCTTATCCTCAAACTCATCAAATTGTATAATATATACAGCTTTTTATGGGTCAATCATACTTCAATAACATGGCTTTAACATCCAGATGGCCACCAGGCACACGAAAAAGTGCTCCACATCACTTGGCATCAGGGAAATACAAATCAAAACCACAATGAGATACCATATACACCAGTCAGAATGGCTAAAATTAACAAGTCAGGGAATGACAGATGCTGGCGAGGATGCGGAGAAAGGGGAACACTTCTACACTGTTGGTGGGAATATAAGCTGGTGCAACCACTCTGGAAAACTGCATGGAGGTTCCTCAAAAAGTTGAAAATAGAGCTGCCCTACGACCCAGCAATTGCACTACTGGGTATTTACCCTAGAGAGACAAATGTAGTGATCCAAAGGGGCATGTGCACCCAAATGTTTATAGCAGCAATGTCCACAATAGCCAAACTATGGAAAGAATCTAGATGTCCATCAACAGATGAATGGATAAAGAAGATGTGGTATATATATATATATATATATATATATATATATATATATACACATATATATATATATATAATGCAGCCATCAAAAGAAATGAAATCTTGCCATTTGCGACGACATGGATGGAACTAGAGGGCATTATGCTGGGAGAAATAAGTCACTCAGAGAAAGACAATTATCATATGATCTCCCTGATATGAGGAAGTTGAGAGGTAATGTGGGGGTTTTGGGGGGTAGGAAAGGAATAAATGAAACAAGATGGTATCGGGAGGGAGACAAACCATAAGAGACTCTTAATCTTACAAAACAAACTGAGGGTTGCCCGGGGAGCGGGTACGGAGAGGGTAGTTGGGTTATGGACATTGGGGAAGGTGCTATGGTGAGTGCTGTGACGTGTAAACATGGCGATTCACAGACCTGTACCCCTGGGGCTAATAAAACATAATGTTAATAAAGAAATTAAAATATTAAAAACTAATATGTAATATGGCTTTAATTTTTCTTTAAATTAGTTCAGTCACAAGTGAACATCCAAATCTTTAATTCAATATACTAAATAAGTAACTTGAAATTTTCTGAAAAGAAAAAGAAAGACCATCTATATGTCTTCTTTGGGGAAAAAATGTCCTTTAGGCCCTCTACCTGACTTTTTATCAGATTACTTGTATTTTTTTTTTAATATTGAGTTGTAGAAGTCCTTCGAATATTTTAGATATTATCCCCTCATTGGATATATCATTTGCAAAAATCTTCTCCCATTCAGTATGTTGCCTTTTCATTTTGTTGATGGTTTCCTTTGCTATACAAATGCTTTTTATCTTGGGTGTGATCCCAATAGTTTGTTTTTGCCTTTGTGTCTCTTGCCTGAAGAGATATACCCATGAATATAGGTACTGTCCAAGAGATTACTGCCTACGTTTCCTTTAAGGAGTTTAATGGTTGCATATCACACATTTAGGTCTTTATCCCATCTTGAGTTTATTTTTTGTGTAATAAAGGGGTCCAGTTTCATTCTTTTGCATGTAGCTGTCCAGTTTTATCAACACCATTTACTGAAGAGACTGTCTTTTCCCCACTGTATACTCTAGTTTCCCTCCTCATATTTTTTTTAGTTTCCTTGAGGACTGACCACTTTTATTTATAGCCATACAAAACACAGTCTTACAGATGTCAGCATTCAAAAATTACAGGATTAAGTAAATGAAATCAAAGAAACCTGGAAAGTTCTAAGGCCCAATAATTATATTTCAGGTAAATGGAACCACGCAGAAAAGAAATCAGCACATGTTCATCCAGCACACAAATCTTTCTGCAAACTTTCCTGGTTCCTCCAAACTGAGGGCACTATGACTATTCTCACTGACCCTTGATGAGGAGGAAATAACCAACTGTTGCCTGCCTGCATAATAGCCAGGGGCATGGGGTTAGTTCTGGACTTTCTCCTGTTCCATTGATCTGTGTCTTTGTGCCAATACCATACTGTCTTGGTTACATGAAAAGATACTCAATACATTACCATCAGGGAAATGCAAATAAAAACCATAGTGACATATCACATCACACCTATCAGAATGGCTAGCATCAGAAAGACAAGCAATAACAAGTATTGGTGAGGATGTAGAGAAAAGGGAATCCTCGTGTACTGTTGGTGGGAATGCAAATTAGTGTAACCATTGTGGAAAACAATATGAAAGTTCCTCAAAAATAAGAAATACCATAACATCCAGTAACTCTACTACTGTGTATTGACCCACAGAAAATGAAAATTTGAATTCAAAAAGATACATGCATCCCTATGCTTACTGCAGCATTATTCACAATAGTCAAGATAAGGAAGCCACCTGAGCATTCATCAAGAGAGGAATGAATAAAGAAGACAGGTAAAGGACTATAACTCAGCCATAAAAAAGAATGAGATCTTGCCATTCGCAAGAATATGGATGGACCTTGGGGCACCTGGCTGACTCAGTCAGTTAAGAGTCTGCCTTTGGTTCAGGTCATGATCCCAGGCTGCTGGGATCGAGTCCCACATTGGGCTCCCTGCTCAGTGGAAAGCCTGCTTATCCCTCTCCCTCTGCCTGCCACTCCTCCACTTATACTCTCTATCAAACAAATAAACAAAATCTTAAAAAAAAAAAGAGTATAGATGGACCTAGAGAGTATTATGCTAAGTGAAATAAAGTCAGACAGAGAAAGATAAATACCATATAATTTCACTTACATGTGGCATCTAAAAAAAATAAAAAATAAAACCAACAAATACACAAAAACAGAAACACTTGTAAGTACAGAGAACAAACTGGGGGGAACAAACTTGAAGGGAGGGGAATAGGGTTGGATGAAATAGAGCAAAGGCATTAAGAGATACAAGCTTCCAGTTATAAAATATATAAGTCACAGAGATGAAAAGTGCCACATAGGAAATAGTCATTAATATTATAATGACATTGTATGATGACAATCAGTGACCATACTTGTGAGCATTAAGTAATATACAGAATTGTCAAATCACTATGTTGTACACCTGAAAGTAATAAAACACCGCATATCAATTATATTTCAATAATAATATTAAGTTGTAGCTTTGAAATCATGGGGGAAGAAAACCACTTTGGGACCCTGTTTTCTTTGGGAATGATTAATTGCTTTCACTGATGGTCTTGTTGACCATGAATAAGCACTCTAAAAACGTGACTGAAACAAAAAAAGGCATGAATGGAATAATTAAGGATGTAATGCTACTTCTTTTAACCCATTTTTGCCTTCCCCCCAATTTCTTTCCAGCCTTTAGCTAATTTTTTACTCATTCTGAACAGGAAGGTAATCAAACAAGTGAGCAAAAAAGACTTTGTGTATGACACCCCTCCCCCCTCACCAAAGGTCCCCGAGATGAGATCGGTGAGAGTCCTGCAATAAAGCAGCCTGAATCGAGATGCACCTCTGGACCCCTGCCTCCTAGGACAGGATGAAACACTTCACAGAACATTCCTGTTTTACCGTGCAGAAGCTCCCTTCCCCTCCATTTCCTCAGCGCTCCATCTAAATGTAATCATAAAACCACACTATACTGAACTATCAGGAAGTGCTACATTTTTCCAGCAGAACATTATCTAAATCCGAGAGTGAATCTGTAACAAAGCACTGTTGTCATTTGCCTAAAGTGCAAGCTGATCATAACGCGCTTTGCATCTGCACTGAAAGATTTCATTTAAGATCTGTTTACTCCTGGATGGACAGAACCTGTCTGTAGCATCCTTACTTAGAAGGGCTCTGGAATATAAATGAGAGCTCGGGGAGAAAGGTCAGCCAGCCTGAGCAGCGCTCCACTAGCCAGTAGAACCGCTGATTCACCTCTGAGGCAGAACAAGAGCACAATCTACACTAATCAAGGAAGGGCCAAGAGGCGTGGTTCGAGCTCACTCCAGATATTCTGATTTGATCCAAACACTGTCATTCCAAAGCAAAGCTCAATCTGTGGAGTTACGGGAGCATGAAGTACAGGCAAGATAAGGTGCAAGGTTAGTCATTTGAAAATTCCCTCCTGAAAGAGAACAAAGGAGATGAAAAGGGGCTGGTGTTTGGCCCTGCAGCAAGAGCCTGGACTTGCCACACCAAACCCCTCCTCCTCTTAGGGTCCCTTTCTAAGTGACACCATGGCTAAACTACCACTCTCGAGTTTGCAAAAGATGGACCAGATGGATATGTGAGGAAGATTCAATGTTTGTAATTTTTAAAGAACAAAACCCCACAACAATGTAGGTTTTGTCAAAAACCACAAACTGTTCCGTTTGGGCATCAGAGCACCTCCTGCTCCAGGTGTATCGTGGCTGCTGGGCAAGTGCACAGACTGCGGCTGAATGAAGAGGAGTCGGAAGCTCACCCATTTAACGACTGGGTTAGAACGCTTTGAAATAGGACCCAAGCCAGGAGCTGTTATCTTTATTGTGCAGAATGACTGAGTTCGACTTCTGGATCACTGGGTTGGGACAATACTTCTGCAAAGAAGCAAATGGTGCTGTCAGTGTGGAGGAAAAGAAGTCCCAGCAGCTTAGGTGTTAGCTAGGAGGCAGTGGAGGGGAGGGGAAGGAGAGGCTTGTCAAGTGATGCAGATAATGGAGAAAGATAAGCTTTAGATCATAAATCAGCTTGCCGCCACCACCTATGGCTTTGAAAGGGCACCGTTGTTTCTTACTGTATCAGGAGCTCATTAATACCGTAGGCAGTCATTACAGGTGATACAAGAGAGAACATAATTTACATATTAAGTAGTTAATCCTGGATTCCTCAGCATCCCGAATCTCAAATGCCTGCCTGTCTAAAACACTTCAAGGGCACAGTTCAGGTTCATGTCGATACATTAAAGTTTTCCTCTGTCTATAAAAAGCACCCCAGTTAAAAGTTATGATTTAGGTACAATTGCACAGGCTGTTTCACAGGGTGAACCTGTGACCCCTTTTCTGAAATGGAGGTGGGAACTTTTCCAATGTGAATGATTATTACCACTGACATTTTGATGAAGTTAATGGACACACTTTACATGAAGGGCCACATCTGAGAGCTCTCAGAAGGGGTGGGTATGAATAATATTAAGTTTTGCAATGCAAAACCATAAAATCTATTGATTTTATTATCAGCATAAATAAAATTATATTAATAAAATTATCTTAACTTTGAAAATTTTTATGGCTACTGGGATACTTGGGTCGACTTTTCCACATCTTCCTAACTATTGATTGTCAACAATTGTGGATGGCCAACTGAGTGGAAAGAGCCCAGGTCCAGGGAAGAGTTTATTGTTAAACCCGAACAGGGCCTGTGGTTATATAGTCAAAATACAGTTACTTAGGTCTGGTCTGTAAATCCATGCTTTCCTAAAAAAGCAAGTTCCAATAATGAACATCTTGGCACCTGGCACAGAAGAATGAAGTGGAATAGCTAGAAAATCTCTGTAGGAGGAAGCACTTCAGGAGGGTCTTTCCCTCTTTCAAACACAGATTTCTCTCACCATCTGCAAGACACTCAGTGGGCTTCTCCATGGGTCAAATTGTATAGCTGCAAAAAATACACCATGACTATTTCATTCAGGAGCCTGGGTAGGACCACCTTGGAGGATTTTTCAATGCATTTTTTTCTCATTTTTAAGATAACATATTACTTTAAAGTAATACATTATTCGGGAATGTGAAAAGAGAGGGAAAATGCCTATAATTCTAACATACCACCACTGTAGCCTGTTGGTGCTTGCTTTCAAGTATTTTTTTCCCACTTATCTTAGAATTCTCTCACCATTGTTCATTCTTCCAGGAACACTGAGGAAATGGTACATATTACTGTAGCCTATTTTTGGTGGAAAGTGTGGAGGATATAACAACAGATTTGTTTTAATCAACAAGACCAAAGAGCTTTTTGGGGTGTTTCGGGAATTTTCTACATGCATAACCATTATGTGTCAACCATTATGATCATCAGATTAGTGAATGCTACATGATTATTTAGAGGTCATTAACTGTAAGAAACAGAATTCTGCAAATATTTTCAATTGTTATCTGGTATCTTACCAGGGTCTACTTTTTCCCACCAACCTGAACACACATGCTTGCTTATTAGTGCAACACTCTAGGAATTCCCATTTCTGCACATATCTACAGAAGGAAAACTTCCTATTCCTTTCTTGCTCTAGCCCTGTGTTCTGATGTTGGTATATTTCAATCCATCCTATTTCAGCTCTGTCTCCACAACCATTCATTTAAATCACTGTGTACTGAAAGGCTCTGAAAGAGGAATTTGAATTCTGAAATACTATTGCAACCTGTGGACCCCAGAAAGGCAGTTAATTGACTTTCTCAGGCTTGGTTCTGGGATAGACGCTAACTACCTAGTCAGCCTTCTTAGAAATCAAAGCCGATGAAATTCTAATTTGGGTCCACCCGGACCAAACATTATGTCAGTACCTAGAAGAATTCTTCTACTTAGAACATTACAAAGAAAACAGAGGGATTGATTTAGATTAGTGAGATCCATCTGTAATAAATATTCTACCTAAGCGACTATAAAATTAACTTCAGCATTAAAATGCATACTGTAAAAAAAAATGCATACTGTAAAATCCAGCATCTCTTCTCTAGGGGGGTCAAGGCCTTTCTTACCACTTGGATGCTTCAGATGAGAAAAGTACTGGGTAACAATTTATTATATTCATAGCTCAATATAAGAGTCCATGCCTCACAGCTCTATTCCCAAATATAATGAAATACACACATACACACACACACACACACACACACACACACACACACACTTTACCCAAGAACAACTCCTTGCCAGAATAGTTATTCTAACAAAATGTTCTAATTTTTTTATTGGGAAATTGGCAAACCTCTTAAAAATGATGAGAGGGTCGCCTGGGTGGCTCAGTGGGTTAAGCCTCTGCCTTTGGCTCAGGTCATGATCCCAAGGTCCTGGGATGGAGCCCCACATCAGGCTCTCTGCTCAGCAGGGAGCCTGCTTCCCCCTCTCTCTCTACCTGCCTCTCTGCCTACTTGTGATCTCTATCTGTCAAATAAATAAATAAAATCTTAAAAAAAATTAAAAAATAAAATAAAAAAATGATGAAAAATATATTAATATTTGGTGAGGAATCCTATATAGTAGGGATAGTTACTGTAACACTTACAAGGCTTATAAAGAATTTTTCTGAAGTCACACAGGTGGTAATGGATACAACTGAATTTCAAAATCTGGTCTATATGACACTGATGACACTGATAACCTTACCTTTTTAACCTATTAAATTGCCTCAGGAAAGACAACTCCCTTTCCTTAATCTCACACCATTCCCATCTTATGAAGGTCTTATTTCTTTATTCATATCCCAAATTTTTATTTAGCACCTGCCAACCAACAGTTGTGAAAAATACTAAAACCACTGTTTAACAATAATTGTAGGTAATTATCTTTATGTTTGCCATTATTCAAAATTAATATTTTAATATTTTTATTTGTGAAATATTCTGGTGTAATGAATTATACATTCATTAATAAAATAACCTTACCATCATGCAGATATAACATAAGCAAATATTGTGACACATTCAATTTTCTCTTATTTATTAAGAACTAGAATCTTGGAGATCCCAACCTCCATCCTCAGAGTTAGCCACTACTTAGAGGTTAGTATGTATGATTTGCATGTGCTGCTTTTATACTTTTATTACATATTTATCTCTAAAGGTCCAGTTTTTTAGTTTTGTTTTTTTTCTGTTCTTCATGGAATGGACCTTAGGGAGATCTACTCTTTTTTTTTTTTTTTAAAGATTGTATTTATTTATTTGAAACAGAGAGAGAAATCACAAGTATGCAGAGAGGCAGGCATAGAGAGAGAGAGGAGAAAGCAGGCTCCCCGCTGAGCAGAGAGCCCAATGCGGGCCTCGATCCCAGGACCCTGAGATCATGACCTGAGCCCAAGGCAGAGGCTTAACCCACTGAGCCATCCAGGCACCCGAGATCTACTCTTTTTAACCCTGTAACACTTTCTGCAAAACACTGGTCACCAGTTTCATTTCTATGAAGGAATACTGAACATCTTTTTGCCTAGTTCTATAAGCACTGTTGTCTCTCTGCAGTGAGCACTATGAAATTAGAGGTGAATATGAGATTGAATTTATAGAAACAGTGACCAGACATAGGGAGAGTGAGTAGAAGAGATTATAGAAGACTAACAGGTCCCTGGTTTGGCTTCTGTATTTGTGATGCTATTAACTGAGACAGGAGAATTGCTAACATAGGGTAGGTTTTGAGGGGGAAGAGGAAGGGTTTGGGATACCTTAAATGTGAAGTGAGACTTCTAGGTAGAAACAACTGAATTATTGAGCATATTACAGAAAAGACGTCCATGCATGTGTGTGCCTATGTTAAGTGTGAGTATGTGTATGTGTGTAAGGATAACAAATTTAACTCACATTATAACTTGAATGAACATATAAAATACCATTTCTTTATTTGGTCTATAGTTCAACTGGCTTTTTTACAAATCCTATTTACTAAGGAGAGAGGTGGGTATAACTAAAGAGCCCATCTGATTTTAAGTGTTTTCCAATCACTAATTTCATTAACTCCTGAATTGTCCAGACTCTTATTTTAGTTCTCCCCCATAACCTCTTTAAGAAGACATCATGGGTGTAGGAGTAGAGTGTTCATGTGACTTCATGGTAGGAGACTGAAGGGCATCCCCAGATCCATACAGCATTCTCTGAATCTTCATGGTGTGGACAACAAAAGGTGAGACAGCTATCCTCTGAAGTATGGTTGGCCAAGTTCTGTACATTTATACCTTCTGTTGACATTTGTAATGTATGTAATCCATTTCTTGTCTGGCCCTTCTCTTGGTTAGTCACAGCCTAGTGGCCCCTCTCTGCCAATGTAGTGTCTCATTGTCACTTCACGGCTATAGATGCCTTTAAATCATGCCTCTGTTCTCCATCTGGCCCTTTATGACAGAAAGGTCCACTCCAAGCCTCTGCTATGGACCCACAATAGTGGGCCCCAGGGCAGGCCCAAGCTCTCAACTTGTTTGCACCAAGGAAGATTTAGCAGGGCAAAAAAAGACTCTTCTCCTTGCTTGCTCACAGGTCTCTGCCTGCCTATGTTGAGGCTCTTACCCTGTTATTGGAGGTTAACTTTACATAGCAGTCTTCTCCTAAAGTTCCAATGGGGATGAATTTAGCTTGTCTACCTTGGTAGATCTTCTCTTTTATTTGAAGCCTGGGGTGGTAAGATCAGAACACACTTCTGACAATCTTGCTTCCTTCAGCCCTTTTGTCCCTTCTTGCTTAATAAGCCCCCAGGAGCCTAAGGGGTACTTTAAAAAACAAACACGATAGCTACCTCTAATTTCCTTCCTGGCTCACCCTCTTACTTAAACCTTAAGAATAGATGGGGTGTATTTGCTATCACAGAGTGAGAACTCAATGATTTGAGTCCTTTAGGTTTAATATTTTGAGTTAAATGGGAGGCAGTGGGGTGGGGGGTGCTGGGAGGAGGCAAAAGAAATTAAACAAATCCACTCTTTCTACATATAACTTGACTTTCAAACCCATTTTCATGCAAACACACCAAGTACCAACCTTTTTTTTTTTTTTTTTCCTAATAGACTACAGGAAAGTAAGCTGTCACTCCATTCACAACTGGAACTATTTGGTGAAGACTGGTATGTAAGAATGTTCTCTCTCATTATCAAAGAAATGGCTTCAAAATAATCAAAATGGCAGAGCAAACTTCATGACTTAATGGTCAAAATCAAAATGCTTTTGTTTATCGATGCCTGCATTACTCATTCCATTAAGAATCTGCTTTTAGCTCAGTTCTTGATCCCAGATTCCTGGGATGGCCCAGAGGCACTCCCTGCTCAGCAGGGAGGCTGCTTCTCCTTCTGCCCCTCCCCCTACTCTGGCTCTCTCTCTCTCTCTCTCTCTCTCTCTCAAATAAATAAATATTTTTTAAAATGTCTTAGTTTAATATTGCACAATAGTATCTCTATTGCATGTAGATTTGGAGTCATGAGTGAATAACCAGTTATCAGTGGAACTTATAAAAAAAAAAGAGATGGGCAGAGTTCAGAGAGAGAAAAAAACAAATACTGAATCATGAAAGAGGGAGAAGGAGAAGTTAAAGACTGACTAGAGACAGGAATTAATTGAGAGAACCTGGTCTTAAAAGAAAGAGAGGAGAATATAGAACATGAGATGATGAGAGAGCTTTTGTGGGAGGACAATGACAGGCAGGAAGAAAGTGAAAATGGCCATGAATGGAGATGGGTATGTGCAGGTCACATTTGACAGCATTTTATCTATGAAATAGAGGCAAAATCAATGACTGGGTGTGAGACCGTCAAGGTTAGACTAAGGGCACTGATAAATTTGTTGAAAATTGGGAGTTATTATTCTAGCAAATGGAAGATGAAGCTGTTTAAGGACTGTGTAACTAATTCTGGTTCACAGCATGATTCCAGGTGTTTTCAGTAAAAATGTTTAAAATTGCCCCAATTTGGGTGGTTGTCTCATTTTCTCCAGTAGTGAGAGGGAAGGAAAGGTGACCTGAGATGGTTGGATTGTTCAATGCTCAGAGCTTTGCAGGTTAGGTGCAATAGAGAGTTGAGAAGATGAAATTGTTGGGGCATTGGAAGGAAAGAGGCTGAGGGGATAAACCAGGGAAGTAGCTCAACAACTGGGAGGGAAAATAATGTTGACTAAGTCCTTTTTCCTAATGGAAATTATGACTTTTTAGACTCCCTGATAAAGCAAATCCCATGGAAATATAATGACAGCTGTTTACAGGAGTCCAATTAAATCAAGTAAGATTTGCATTCTCTCTTTGGTAAACCTCCCAGAAGAGACTCCTAGCAGAACTACTCTGTCACTGGGAGTTACGACTATGCAGGTAGCTAATAAATCTACCCCTTTTGATGAACACATGAATGTGTCATGGGAGCCTAGTATATTTTATCCAGCAAGAAAAGATGGATTCTAGTAAACTTTGTTTGCAATTCTGAAGACATAAATCACTTTAAGAACAATCATTAGGACTAAAGACACCAACATAATAGAAAGTCTGGAAATCATTTAACAAAATACCTTTATTAGAACCAGGGAACAAATATAAATTCATAATTTATTTTTTTTTACAATCTGTATTTTTAAAATAAATTCTGGATTGGGGGCTATTACATTTAGGAATATTTATTTTCTGGTTGAAAATTTCCTGAGAGAGGTAGAAATTGAAAACCTATCAGATCTAGCATGCTGACATCCAACTGCTTTACATTTACATATTCAAGAATGTGAAGATTATCTCTACAGAGAAGTTAGAAAGCTGAGATGTTTTTATGCTCTTATTCCCATTTTTTTCCCTGGGTCATAGGTTATTTCTTCTGCTGCTTCAATTCCAAACTCAACTTGAATTGGACACACTTTTTATTATCTTGTATCTCTTAAATTAGGAGAGGAGAAGTATTATATCTGGTGATAAAAATAGACCAGAAAAAGCACTATAAAAAAGACCAGCTTGGTCTGATCCTGAAAACTTCAACCAAAAATGTAACCTATGCTTTAGTTATTACCAGTAAGGGCTGGATCAGGTCCAAAAGGAGGTAGTTTTAATCAATTGTTTTTAGGAGGAGAGTCTATAACCTATTGGCTTGAAAATCTTTGAACAGTAAGTCTTGTAGAGATATAGCAGACTTGCCAAAATTGCATTACTGCTTCAAACCATCGCAAATTACACTGCACTTTAAGTTTTATTACCAAGTGAGACAGCACACAAATTCATTTCCATGTCTGTTGCCAATTTAAATGAATGGCTGGCTCCTGCCAGCTCAGGAAGACACCGGAGGAAATGTTGCACAGATCACTGGTGCATGGAATAAATGATAGCAGGCCCGTTGGTCATTTAATATCAGAGTAAAATTTATATTTTAAGTAGGCTTTAAAAATGTAATGTGAATTATGCTATGTGAGGATAATAATTCAAAAAAGCAACCATATTAAATGCCTACTATGTACTCAGAACCATTCTAGATGCTGCAGATGACACAGAATTAAAAGATATAACCTCTGCTGTCATAATTTCTTCTATGATTGGTCAAAGTAAACTAGCACACGGGAAAATATTTAAGAAATTACCTAATTAGTGTTAAACTGTTTGGTGCATCCAATGCTATAGAAATTCAAAGAAAAGAAAGATCAGTTTAAAAAAAAAAAAAAACTAGAATAGTCATAGAAAGCAAGGTCTTGAAGATCTGAAAGAGAAAAGAAAAATGAATATTCCAAGCAAAGAAACAGTATGAACAACAGCAAGTACTGAAGAATTAGGGTTGCAAATTCATAGAAGTTATGGGGTTCATTTGACAAAAAGGGTTTTGATTAATAGAAGAAAATGAAGATCTGAACATTGCCAAAGCATGGAAGAACTTAAAAACCTACCAGAGGCACTGAATATTGAGTAGTGATGGGCTGTAGTTTATTGTTTTTTCTTCCCCCAAACCTGTAACCAACACTGAACAGCCCTATTAACCAGGAAAGGGGCATACATCTGTGATCTGCATGGGCTAAATGTACTTTTGTGTCAGGTGGAGTTGGCTTAGAAATAAAATGAGTCTGGATGCCAAAAAGTAGGTCAGAAGAGAACGAGTAGGAAACAGCCAACTAGAACTGGAAAGTACAGACACAAAGACCCTTGGGAAAAGGGGAGGGATTAGATCAGGACAGAGACTGAGTTGTAGAAGAGAGGAAAGGAAAGAACACATTGATTTTATTCTTTTGGAAAAAATAAGAAAAATTAAAGAAAAAAATCACAGAATGAAGACTAGAAATATTAGAAAGCTGAGAAATACGGTATGAAGTATATAACCAGTTTTTTTAAAAAAATGAAACTTAGAGAAAGTATAAGAGAAAAGTAAGATAAACTTAGGGAAGAGGTCATGGAATAGGCATTGAAATAGTAAGAGAAGGAAAAACGGTAGTAACCTAAGACAAATACATCCTGAAGTGACAAGGAGAGACAGTAGGAGGTAAAAGGAGAGAAAGGTTATTCTAAGTAAGTGTATTTGAGAGGGGAGGATGGGGGAAGACGAAAAGTGGACAACTTCTGAGAAGC
The DNA here is from genome assembly GCF_010015895.1 of Lontra canadensis. Classification (NCBI taxonomy): domain Eukaryota; kingdom Metazoa; phylum Chordata; class Mammalia; order Carnivora; family Mustelidae; genus Lontra; species Lontra canadensis. The sequence continues at coordinate 21,307,710 of NW_022631008.1, forward strand.
AGAATATATGTAACATTGCTTTTCCTGCCTTGTCCTTCCCCAGAACCAGCACTGCCAACCTCAAACCCAAGTGAGCCCCAGCAGAGTGACAGACTCCTCCAGGCTCCCAGCCCCCAAGCCTTCTCAGGGTGTTACATAATTTTAGGCCTTCACACTCAGACTCCAGAACCTCAGTTATTGCCACTCTGTACTTTTTTTTATTCATTTCTATTTAGTTTTCTATTACCTTTCCCACAGTAAAAGTTCCTAATCTTTCCCTCCTCCCAATCCCTCAAAATCACCAACTCTGCACCTTCACTGGATTTCTTCTCTTACCCAGCCTTCCATTGAGGAAAAGAAAGGAAAGGAGGAAGAGAGGATGTGGGGAGGGAGAGGGAAAGAGGAAGAAAAAAAAGGAAAGAAAACTTTCCCATTTCCTTTAATGTTACTTTTTCCATGTGTTCCCTCCTTGGATGCCCAGACAGACCTCGTTGGGTCTAGCAGCCCAGCCTCCTTCAACGGTCAATCATTCTTCAACATCCCTCTGCCACACACTTCGATCCTACTTGAAGCCTCCTTTCTTCAAAACATTCTGCACTTCCAAACTTGGCTGTCTGGCCCAAAAGACCATACCCTCCTCCTGAAATCTCTCCCCATTTTCTTCTACATCAGGATTCCTAGCTGCAAGCTGGTTAATAACATAGAGAAGGCACTTATTAAAAGATTATTGAGTGGCTGACAGAATCTTTGGAAGGGCCAAAAACCCAGGCTAGAGGGCAAACTTTTCAGAATCAGATTCCTAAACCTGCCTTTGAGAACAGCTTAAACAACTGCTGTCCCACCACTGCTCCCTCTGAGCAGCTAGCATCGGGATTCCTGCCAAGAACTTGGCTCTCCCACAAACACCACCACCAATACCAATGCCACTTTTGACCAGAGAGGAAGTCTTGCAGTCACCACGGCCTGCAAAACCCTAATGCCTTTTGTTTCCTCCCTTGACAGAAAAATGGCTTGCACACAAACTTCTTTTTCCAAGTTGCCCACTACAGAACTGAAATCTCACATCAGTACAACTGATTAGCAGAGCCCAGTAAGTACTCAGCGCATACCAGCTGAATGAAAAAAAGAAAAATATAAATAACAGGAAGCATAAATTAGAATCATAGTCGTTAACGCTGGACACCTAGAATAATTCATTTTTCCTGTGCCTCCCTTTGAATTACAGTCACACCCAGAGCCCAACATGTCTGTAGCTCTGTTACTGTTGTATACTTCCAAGATGAGTAGAGAAAATTCTATTAGCTACCAACTGGCACACATAGATCGGAATTTGTTTTTTAAACTGACGCCCAAGTCGGCTTCCTCCATGCTACACCCATATGCTACCCCAGATGTTGTGCCTGTTTCATTTTAGAGGCTATTATGCCTGCCTCCTCTTTGCTTCCAGAATATCTACACAGTAATAATTCTTGCAGTCAGAGACATTTGAAAAGTTCTATAATAGTGAAATGATGCTTTTTAAAATTTGCATAAGTCATATACATTCACGGCTCATGTTTTCCTTAATATACATTCTATATTAGCATCAAACCAATGCAATAAAAACTCATTAATCCAGTCCCCGCTCATTCTAAACTCAATCTCCACTGATGACTCCTTATTTCTGCTTCTGTTTCTTTCCTCTCACCTAGAATGCCTTTTTCATTCAACTCAAATTTATGTCTATCGGCTCCTTCCAAACTGAACTCAAGATTACCTATTCCAAAAGCCTTCTTCGATTAAACCCACCTGATTTTGATCTCTCTAGGGTGCTGTACCCTATCAGAACTTACGAACTCTGTCTGTCCTTTGCTTTTGCAGGTGTGAATGGGATGTTTTTATTGGTTTTATGCCATTTTCGATGTGAATGTTTTCTTCCCAGCTAGGGGATAGCTCTTAGAAAGAAGGGACCATATCTTCTGTTTTCTATATATACCACCCCCCCAACCTACCTGTGAAGTAGGTGTCCAGGACAGTTCCCTAGAGGAAAGGATACACTCAGGGTGAAGGCAGCAAGAGCAAAATGTAATCCATTCCCTTAAAAATAATTTCAAACCTTAATCTTACCAACAGTAGAAGTGTGCCACCAGGAACTAACAATATCTTACAATGTCATCTTTAAAGATGTTGAGAAATGATGAAGCTACATATGCAGCAGGCAACAGCTAAATTATTTAAACAGGAAGAAACTACGTGGAGGGATTTTAGCACTGAATCTCTTGTTGTGATCTATGACAGGTAACTCACTACACATTTTGATGAACTGTCATAACCCAAGTTACTAAGAGAATAAGATGCAGAATATTTCATTCCACAAGTATAAAGAAATAATGTGTTCACTTTGTAGACTGATATTTTAAAAGAACTAAGGTGTTTATCTGTTTGGCAAATTTTCACTATATATAGTTTGTAACTTTTTCTCAAAGCAAACAATGAAAATGACACCTTATGAAACAATACAAAATTTGAACTCTTGAAGATATTTGATGGTTTTAAGGTGTTCTGTTAATTTGGAAGACTGTGATAATGATATTGTGCTTGTATTTGAGCAAAGCTCTTATATTTTAAGGATACATACAGAAATACTTATGAATGAAATAATATATCTCAGATTTGCTTCAAGATAATAAAAAAGTGCTTAAATACATTACCTTAATTACTCTAACACCTTACAAAATAGATGCTGTTCTGCTCACTTTACTGACCAGGAAATAGGTTTAGAAAGGTTAAGTTTCCTTTCTAGGATCACACAGCTAATAACTGACAAATTCGGAATTCAAACTGAGAACTATTTAATACTAAATTCCACATTCACAACCAAAAAGACATACTACCTATTTTAACATGACCCAAAAGTAAGATATTCTTTTGTTGCAAAAGGAAATATTTATTAAGCAGTCCATAATTATGATTTGATTTGATGGTCCTTCCATTAAAAAATATTCAAGGAAATATAATTTATTGAAGAAGACAAAATATTCAGCAAATCTATAAATCATCTATAACTGATAAGATACTGACAAGAAGAAAAAATTACATATATATGCATATATATATTCTACATTAAGTTCATATCATCTTATTTGAAAGATTTATGACCTGGGTTCATCATCTCCTGTTTTCCATATCCATTCAACTAATGAACATATACTGCTTAGAAAATTAATAACTGAAAAGTCGATTCAATTTAAGCAAATATTTATTTAATAGCTTTTATGTTTCAAGACCTGTGCGTGAATGTAAACATCTAGAAACAAGTTAGATAGTGCCTTTCTCTATCCCCATACCTCCCAAAGATCTCAGAATCTAGTTACTGAGAAAGGCTATAAAAATGACCTTAAAACAAAGTGTAATAAGTGCTGTGAGAAAAGAGCAAAGTTCCTTAGAGTTCAAAAGACAGAGATTACTTTGAGTTGGAAAAATGACAAAACTCCATGGATGAAATAATATTTGAGGTTAATAAGACCTCAGCATTGTATTACTGAGGGTATAGACTAAGCTTCTGTAGCATAAAGACCTCAAAGTAGAGGGGCTTAAATAAAATAGCTTCTATCTCCCCCATCTAGGGGTCTATAAGTGAGGGTCCAGGGCTAACAGGGAATCTCCATCATCTTAACCCATGGGTTCCATGGATGCTCCAGTCTTTGCCAATTTTCAGCCTGTGAGAAGGAGGAAAGAGGCCCAGCAAATAATTCCCTTTTTTTTTTTTATTATTATTATGTTCAGTTAACCAACCTATACTACATCATTAGTTTTTGTGGTAATGTTCAACAATTCATTAGTTGTGGATAACACCCAGTGTTCATCAGCACATATGCCCTCCTTAATACCTCTCACCTGGTTAACCCATCCTCCCACCCACCTCCCTTCTGCAACCCTCAGTTTGTTTTCCAGAGTCCAGAGTCTCTCATGGTTTGCCCCCCATCTCTTATTTCTTCCCATTCAGGTTTCCCTCCCTTCCCCTGTGCTCTTCTGCACAATTCCTTATGTTCTACATATGAGTGAAACTGTATGATAATTGTCTTTCTCTGCTTGACTTATTTCACCTAGCATAATCCCCTCCAGCTCCATCCATGTTGATGCAAATAGTAGGTATTCATCTTTTCTGATGGCTGAGTAATATTCCATCAAACAATTCCCATTATTCCCTTTAAGTAGTAACATAAAGTAGTAACATTAAATTTGTACTATCACTTCCACTCCCATCTCATAGTTATAACTTAGTCATTCAGCTGTCTCTACCTTCAAGGGAAGCTGAAAAAGGTAGTATCTCTACCTATACAAACATGTACCCAGCAAAAGCACAGAGTTGTCTGCAAAAGGAAAAAGTGGAGAAATGACACTGAGTGCACTCAATAACCCTGTGGTCAAATATCTATGTTCACCCTTCTTCCCACGTATAGAATATACTCAGCCCTGCCCAAGGGACACAACTCAAAACCCATTCTGACATGGCAGCCAATTCAAAGTCCAGGATCTTGGGATGATGTGCTGTTCTCCTTGTAATGCCTATATGTAACTCAAAGTCTAGTGACCTATGAAACAATTAACATGTTACCTGCTCCTCAACACGTAACAAGCAAACAAAAAGTAGTAATGTGATAACTGTTGTAGTCACTCCCATATGGAAAGGGGAAGAATGTGAGTAATCACTAAGCACAGTAACTATCAGATCTTCTTGAAAAGGAATTATGAATACTCTGAAATAGCAGTAAAGTAATTTCTTCAATTAGTCCATCAGACTGTCCTTGCTTTTGTTCTTTAGGAGTAACTCATTTGGCCATTGTCCAAGATTCTTGTTTACGTTCTAGGATACTGGTTATCCAACTTTTTTCTTATGAGGCCATAAAATAAAGATTTTAGACTTTGTGGTCTATATATGGTGTCACATATTTTTCTTTTCTGTTATTACTGCTGATTTTTTTTATTTTAAAATTCTTTAAAAATATAAAATAGTGGGAATATAAATGGGTATAGCCACTGTGGAAAACAGTGTTGAGGTTCCTCAAAAAATTAAAAGCACAGCTATCCTATGATCCATCAATCCCATTTCTGGGTATTTATCCAGAGAAGATGATGCACTCTCTTGTTCACTGCAGCATTATTCACAATAGCCTAGACATGGAAAGAATGTAAGTGTTCATCAATGGACAAATGGATAAAGAAAATATCATACACGCATGCACACACACACGCGTGCACACACACACAGGAGTACTATTCAGCCTTAAAAAAGAAGGATATCCTGCCATTTGTGACAACACAGATGAAACTGGAGCACTATGCCAAATGAAATAAGCCAGACAAAGAAAAATAATTTATGATATCACTTACATGTAGAATCTTAAAAAAAAAAAATTACACTCGTGAAAACAGAGAAGATTGGTGGTTGCTAGGGGCTGGGGGTTGGGGAGAATGAGGAGATGTTGGTCAAAGGCTACAAACTTTCAGTTATAAGGTGAATACATTCATACATTCTGAGAATCTAATATACAACATGTTGATTATAGTTAACAATCTTATATTGTATACTTGCAATCTAACAGAAGAGATCTTAAGCATTCTCAAAAAAGAGGTAACTATGTGAAGTGATAGATATATTAGTTAAGTTGATTGTAGTTATTATTTCAAAATGTATATGTTCACCAAATCATCATGTTGCACATTTCAAATTTTTTACAGATATATTTATCAATTATACCTTAGTAGACCTGGGTGTTGTACATAAACAATGAATCTTAGGACACTGCCATCAAAAACTAATGATGTATTTTATGATGACTAAGATAACACAACAAAAGAAATGTAAAAAAGACTAATACCCGACAAAATAAAGTTTAATTTTTTACTTTAAAAATTAAAAAATTAGGGCGCCTGGGTGGCTCAGTGGGTTAAGCCGCTGCCTTCGGCTCAGGTCATGATCTCAGGGTCCTGGGATCGAGTCCCACATCGGGCTCTCTGCTCAGCAGGGGGCCTGCTTCCCTTCCTCTCTCTCTGCCTGTTTCTCTGCCTACTTGTGATCTCTGTCTGTCAAATAAATAAATAAAATCTAAAAAAAAAAATTAATAAAAAATTAAAATGTAAAACAATATTTAGCTCATAGCCCCAGAAAAAGGTTACAGACTGAATTTAGCCTGAGAGCTGCAGTTGGCCAATCTCTGCTCTAGAGATTTTTTGGTCCATTTTTACCCATAGCCCAATCTGAATTGGGTTCTGGAGCCTACACTCTTGCTTAGTAGCTACTCAGCTCTTAGTGCATTTGCAGCTGGTGGAGCCTAGGAAAGCTGTGAGTTGTGTTAGGATTGAAGTATCACAGAATGTCCAGGCCCATCATTTTTTGCTTTGGCAATACAATTTTCTTCTAAACACATTAGTTTCTTAATCTATTTGCTTCTAGTCAGTACCATGTAAAAGTAACCACAACCAGAGCTCTTTTTTGATCATAAATTTTAAGCTTGGCACTCTCCTCCATTAGTCATTGGCTTCTGTATTTATCTTCCTCAATTTCATGACAGCTGCCTTGCAGTCATCTGAGACAATATGCTAGGCAGTTCTCTCAACCTGATCTTCACAGCTAGAAATCCCTGAGCAATAACCTGCATTCTGTTTGGTGGGCAAAAGCAGTTGGCTTGGTCCATCTCACGAAGCCTGGAATTTCTGAGGTCTCCCTCATTTTAGATTATGGGCCACAGGCAAAGAGTGCTTCCTTTAACAAACTTCTATTACCTGCCATCTCTATTTCCAAACTAGCCAGTTCCTGCCTGGTCTTAGCTTTTCTCATGCAGTAGTTTGTTCTAAAAGCCCCGAGAAGCAGCCAAAAGTCACCAACATTTTGCTTTTTCTAATCACTTCCTCTAGAGTCATGGGTTCTGAAGTCAGGTAATCTACCCCCCAAGTTACCACTGGTGAGAATTTTGCCTTTCAAAACAAAATAATTAATTGGTTCAAATAGAAGTTAAAGACACTATTTGGCTAATGTGCATCAGGGAGCACCTGAAGACCTGGTAACTTCCCTGTCCAAGCACAGCTGGAGTTTCACAAGTGAAAACAGGCTACAGGTCTTTGTGGTACGGTTCACATAGAAGTGTTTGTTTCTCAGAGCTACAAAACTTGTGGTCGGAAGCTGTTCTGGTTTTCATGCCTCTTGCTTAGGATCATCAGTGCAGTCCCTTCCCAATAACTGTCAGAATAGTACTTTTCTGCCTTTTCAAGCCTTGCAGGTTTTTGGTTAGTTGAGGTTCAGGAGGTAGGGAAGACAACAACTTAACAAGAGAAGCAGAAAAGGAAGTAAGGATCATCTAGCATGTCTGCTATAGTATTTTCATTTACCCAATATGTTGCCATAGCTCAACAAGAGTTATAGCCACACATTATAAATGTAATGTGTCTGACATGCAGAAGTTACTCAGTCAATGTACTTGATAATAAGACTTACTCCAATGGCAAAAAGGAAAAGAGTAGGATGTTCTTGTGCAGGGAAGAAAATCATGATATCTGTGTCTTAGGAAAATAAGACAGCTAGGAAGAGAATGGTTAAAAGCACAGACAGAGAAGTTTTTAAAAGACCTGAAATCACATGATGGTGGGAGGACTGGATAAAGAAAGGATGGATGTGAAAGGCTGAAAAACAGAACATGTAGAGCTTAAAAATCAAGTCATTATAATAGGAAGAAGGAAAGTATTCTGCCTGGGTAACAATAAGGATAAGGAAGGTAACATTAACAGAAACAGAGACACCAGACAGAAGTCTGTTTTGGAAATTATAAGGTTAAATTATTAGTAAGCAACCCAGAAACAGGTACCAAGCACAGAGCTACAAATGAAATTCTAAAATCCATGATGTAGGCAAAGGCTATCAGTGGAGATTCAGAAGCCATACAAAAGGATTTGACATTTGCTACCATAAAAGTGAGTACAAGTTCTGAAAGACAGGGAATTGAAAGAAGTCCCTGAAAAATACTTACACTTGGATTTGAAGAAGAAACATTGTGCTATATGCAAAGAAAAATTTCATTCAGGCATAAAAAGGAATGAAGTACTGATACACATAGTAAGTTGGATGGATTGCTAAATAAGTATGCCAACTGAAACAATCCAAACCAACGAAGAATAAATATGTATAATTCCATTTATATAAAATTCCAGAAAAGGAAGCTAATGTATACTGACAGAAGGCAGATCAGTGGTTGCTTGGGGTGGGGAAGAAAGGCCAAAAGAACTTTTTCAGGTAATAGAAATGTTCTATAACCTGATTGCAATGGTAGTGTGGTTACCTGGATATATACACTGCCAAGATTTACAGCACTATATAGTTAAAACAGGTGCCTTTTATTATATGTAACTTACATCTCAGTAGAATTAATTTTTAAAGTTTATATTTAGTGGTTGGAAGGAAGACAAGACAGAGAGGAGTCAGAAAAGAAGTGTGCAGAGAAGCAAGGGGAAAATCAATCAAAGAGAGAAGTTGGAGGCTCACAGATACCCAAGAAGAAGACTTCCAATAAGAAAAGTATAGTCAGCATCACTGAATGTTAGCACACATAGGAAGGAGGAGTATGAGAACAAAGACTCAAACAGGGCAATCATATGGTCACTTCAAACATCCAAATTTATTTCAATAGAGAAGATAGAAGTAGAAACTAGATTCTAATGGGTTAAAAGTTATTAAGTGGTAAAAAAAAAAAAAAAAAAAATTAGGGAAATGAGTCCAGGCTTTTCCCACACTGAAAAGCAAGGCAGACATGGAATTATACCTTAAAAGTAAAAGGGAAGATTTTTCAGTATATAGAAGAAAGGTGTCCCATAGTAGAAGACAGAAGAACAGTCTTGAAGAAATGGAGAAATATGAATTTTTCTCAGGAAATGGGAAATGTAACTAAAGGAAAAGGTAATTCATGGGTAAGTTTGTAACAAAGGAAAGAAGAAGTAAGATGGAGTTCAAAGGGAAATATTTGCCCATGCAAAAGGAAGAATGTGTTAAGGGAAGACCAACATGAAGATAGAGATAGAGCTCTTCAGCTAGACAGGAGGAAATGTCAAATGGTCTCAACCATCTAGTCAGTTGAACAAGAAAGGTCATTCATTAAAAGTAAGGAAGAGTGTCTGAGCAGGGGCCTGAAAGAGGTGGAGAGGAATAAGGACAGTTGACATGGGGATTTCCATCAGAAAACACTTCACCAGCTTCAGTGTGCACACAAACCACCATGGGTTCTTGTTAAAATGCAGACTCTGATTCAGTACTGGCCTGAAACTCCACATTTCTATCAACTCCCTGGAAGCCTGATGACCAACCTTATTTTGGGTAACAAGACCAGAGGGAACCTGTTGACAATCGGCAAAAGGGTTGCAAAATGGGAGTAGGAGTCCAGAGTTGGAGAACTCATACAAACATATAGTAATCTCCCAACTAAATGCAAAACATCAAGGATGCAGAAATTATTTGTTGCTACATTCTGACATCTGACACTGTGACTGGCATGTAGGAGGAATTATATAAATATGCGCTGGATGAATGAAAGGATGAGTAGTTCTCTCTCAGGGAAAGAGGGCAGTGGCAATTAACACATTTTGGAGAATCAAAGGCAGACAGGGCAGAAAAAGAGGATGGGAGGGGTGGGAGAATGAATTCATGGAAAATTGGTATTCATGGAGTCCAGGTAGAAAGGAAAAGAAGTAAGTGATGGCAATACAGGGAATTGACTGGGAGCCTCTTCTCCAAGAGAGATGAGAGATCGCAAAGTAATAAGTAAAGTGCAGACTGAGGAGGGAAATGAAAGAGAGAAATATTTAGAAGAACAGAATTTATAATCTGAAAGAGCTACATTTCTATGAATAAAACCTTGACAACAAAGACATTTCAACTGAAAGCAGTACTATGGTCTGGCTGAAAGCTTATCATGAACTGATGAGACTGCAGAAATATTTAACAGATTTACTTAAACAACCATGTCAAAAAGTACATGAAGGTTCAGCACAGCAGCCAACATCTTTAGTAACTAAACTCTCAGCAATGAATAATAACCATTCCCATTCAGCATAATTGCAGTGCCAAAAATAGAACAGAAAAACCTAGTACCACTTATATGCATTGAGTTGACCTAAGTTGGGTAATATATTCCTAGGTTTCACCAAAAATAGTTTACCTGCTTAGGTGATAAGGATAGATAGAAAAAGATCCAGTAATATTTTATGGCATCTTGAGGCAAATTTATATAGCTCCATTAAAAATATTCAAGGTTAAAAATCATGAAAATAAAATAATTAGGTTCAAGGTTAAAAATAATGAAAATGCTCAAAAGAAGAATGCCTTATTGGCAGGACCATTATGACAATGTGTTCTGGAAGAAAGTCATATGTGAGGCAAATACTCAAGAATCTGGATTTTCAAAATAATTATTGATCACCAAAAGAAATGATTTTGTATCCCAAACTGAGTAAAAATTATTGATCTTTCCAAAAAGTTAATGTTGACATCCTCTTCTAAATGTTATTCAAAGGAACCAAGGTAGAAATAATCACCATAAAAAAGAATATGGGAAAGTGCTTCCATATATCTCTGTGTGTGCATATATGCACAAGCAAGCACATCAGATGTTTACTCATTCCTTATCATTGCACAGACACACTCATACAAATGAGAAAAATGGGACTTCAAGCCCTTCTGAAGTTGAGATGGAAAATGAAGGAAGTTCAAGAAGCCAATGTCCACTCCATGCCAGGAACTCCAGTATTTCACATCTGATTTAAATTGGAACAAATTATTAGCCCCATTTTGAACACATGGAAACTGATGCTCAGAGAAGTTAAATGACTTGCCAGGTCATAACTACCCACAGATGCAGCCAGTCTATCTCATCATTTTCAAGGTTCTTTCCGCTCTGCCACATTGCCCCCCCATATGATTGTAATTATTCTCTCCCATTCTATAAATATGCATTAATTTATACAGACTCCAGGCACTGGAAATAAGTGTCTGTCTTTGAATAACACATAGTCCACTAACAACACATGGTTCGTGCCCAAGGTCTTATATGCAAATAAAGACAGCAATGTGTGAAGAGGGCAGGTGGGGAGTACTATAGGAGGCGTGCCCAGCTCCAGGCAGAAGGCTTCTGGAAGCCTGGAGACAAGTATCAAGTATGTAAGCAGACTGATAAAAGATTAGTTCACCTCGTGGGCAATAGGAGAAAAGGACTGATAAGCAGAAGGAACATACTGGGCCCATATTCTGAGAGGTACATACAGTTGAGACAGCTCAGGAAAGAAGGCCAGAAGACAATATACATATGATGAGAATGAGTTTATTGCCAGTATCTACTATCCTGTGCCCGAAGTGTCCCAGGTACATCTATTTCCCTGGATATGCTCACCATGAAGTTGTTCCTCTTCTGGACTATTTTACAAGCCAATGTATACATTCCAATGCTTTATTTTGAGAATTCACAGAAGGATTCAGTGCTGAGAGCTCTTATTTCACAAAGTTTCTTGGTGAATGGCAAATAATGGCATCTTGTTAAACAGCATCTGAGCCTAGTAACTCAAGAGAAATTGGCCATCTAACCCTCAACTTTTGAATTTCTGAAAAATTATAGGAAACTCACAACTGTAATGAAATATGAAATGATATTTCTATTTTATAACAGAAGAATTTAAAACTCTTAGGTGTGTCAAACCAAGAAATACAATTGGACACACAATTTTAAAAAATAGTACCTGATCTTACAGTGCTCTGTTTCTGAAAAATTCATTTCTCTAAATTCTTTAAAATATGGGAAAACAGGGGTGCCTGGGTGGTTCAGTGGGTTAAAGCCTCTGCCTTCGGCTCAGGTCATGATCTCAGGGTCCTGGGATCGAGCCCCGCATCGGGCTCTCTCCTCAGCGGGGAGCCTGCTTCCTCCTCTCTCTGCCTGCCTCTCTGCCTACTTGTGATCTGTCTGTCAAATAAGCAAATAAAATCTTTAAAAAATAATTTAAAAATATATGGGAAACATTAAAATATTGCATTTTAATAATATTAGGTAATAAAACTCTCACAATTGTCTCTGCTAATTTTTAAAATAACATTATCTTGCTCTAATGTGAAGTGCTTTAACTTCTAACTTCTGCATTGGTTTACTGATCCTCCTTCATGGTATTTCACCACTTGCACTTTTCTAATTTCAATTTGGGGGCATTAATACACTTCTTGTTAGTTTTCAGTCCCTATTTGTATTGAGTTATATAAAGTATTTCTCCTATAATTGGGAAAAATTTTGTGCTATGTCTATTCATTTTGCTATTAAACCTTTTTGTAGGGTTAGAAGATTTGGATGACAGGGAGAAACTAATCAAGAAAAGGAAAAGTTGATGTCTGCCTACCCAGACCAATTAATTCTTTTTACAGTATTTTAAACATTATGTCTTTAAAAGCATCTTCCCCCTCTAGCTTCTTTTTTAATTGAGGTATAACATACATAAAGTATATAACTATTAAGAGAATTTTTAGATGTGGCACATCATGTAGCCATCACCTAAATCAAGACATAGAACATCTCCAGCAATCAGAAGGTTCACTTGTGCCTCCTCTCAGTTCATAACTTCTCCCAAAGGAAGTCACCATTCTGATGTCACCACCATAGCTTACTTTTGCCATTATATGAAATACTTTATTAATATCTCATTTCAAAGATTAATAAAAAATTTTAATGCAAGTAGCTCTTTTATCACTCTGAAATTAATTAGAGTATGTTAATAGGTATCATAACAAAGTCTTTCAGAAGACCTAAAAATATATACCCTGCTAACAGGTGGAAATTATGAAATGCCAAAGTTTTTATATGATATATTGAGATGAATGTTTCTATATCCAAATCTTATAAAGCACTTACCTATGAACAATATGCAATAGCAGGATCATGTTTTATACATAAATCCAACCTTAATAATTGCTGTCTGTCATTCCTACGTCTCTTTTTCTAATTGAATTTAAATATCCCTCTCTACATTACATTCTTCTGTTATGGATGAGATATGATTTTTCTTTTTACAAACAGAGAAAATTATAAAGCAAACAATGGACTAACCCAAACCTAAAACCAATTTTCCCCCCAAATAAAGGTACTATAACATGTTCAAGAAGACACTGGTTTTCAAACACCGATACATTACCACCAGGAGTACATAAATAGGTAAGAACTAAGATTTTCCTACCAATTACTATGAATTCTGCAAACATAGCTAAATTTCCCTTTAAGATAAGTGTGTTGTTTGTTTCTTACCCCTATGGGACCAATTTCCTTTGATGATGTTTTTGGGGAAATAGAAGATAAACAACATGTTGAGAGGGAGCACTAGATTCTAATATTTCGGTTTGAAGTTCTCAGTATTTAAAAAGAAGACTTTAATGTGTATAATAATGAAACTCAACCATTCTCTTACACCACACACAAAGAAAAACTCGAAATGGATAAAAGACCTCAACATGAGGCAGGAATCTATCAAAATCCTAGAGGAGAACATAGGCAGTAACCTCTTCAACATTGGCCACAGCAACTTCTTTCAAGACATGTCTCCAAAGGCAAAGGAAACAAAAGTGAAAATGAACTTTTGGGACTTCATCAAGATCAAAAGCTTCTGCACAGCAAAGGAAACAGTCAAGAAAACAAAGACGCAACCCAAGCAATGGGAGAAGATACTCGCAAACAACACTATAGACAAAGGGCTGATATCCAAGATCTATAAAGAACTCTCAAACTCAACACACACAAAACAGATAATCACATCAAAAAAGGGGCAGAAGACATGAACAGACACTTCTCCAAAGAAGACATACAAATGGCTAACAGACACATGAAAAAATGTTCATCATCATTAGCCATCAAGGAGATTCAAATCACAACCACATTGAGATACCACCTTACACCAGTTAGAATGGCCAAAATCAACAAGATGTAACCAACAAGTGTTGGAGAGAATGTGGAGAAACAGGAACCCTCTCACATTGTTGGTGGGAGTGCAAGCTGGTGCAACCACTTTGGAAAACAGTGTGGCAATTCCTTAAGAAATTAAAAATAGAGCTACCCTATGACCCTACAATTACACTACTTGGTATCTACCCCAAAGATACAGATGTAGTGAAAAGGAGGGCCATCTGTACCCCCAATGTTTATAGCAGCAATGGCCACAGTTGCCGAACTGTGGAAAGAACCAAGATCCCCTTCAATAGACGAATTGATAAAGATGTGGTCCGTATATACAATGGAGTATTATGCCTCCATCAGAAAGGATGAATACCCAACTTTTATATCAACATGGACAGGACTGGAAGAGATTATGCTAAGTGAAATAAGTCAAGCAGAGAGAGACAAGTATCCTATGGTTTCACTTACTTGTGGAGCATAAGGAATAAGGAGGACATTGGGAGATGGAGAGAAGTGAGATGGGGGAAATTGGAGGGGGAGACAAACCATGAGAGACTGTGGACTCTGAGAAACAAACTGAGGGTTTTGGAGGGGAGGGACATGGGGAGTTGGCTGAACCTGGTGGTGGGTATTATGGAGGGCACATATTGCATAGAGCACTGGGTGTGGTGCATAAACAATGAATTTTGGAACATTGAAAAAAAAATAAAAAGAAGACTATATTACTTGCCTTTTTTTTTTTTTTTTTTTTTTTTTCATTTAGAATATGCTAGCAAGCAAGTGGCCCAGAAGGCCAAGTTCAATGCAGGAAGAGAGTACACACACAAAACAAACAAATGAGCCAATACTTTCACTAGAGGCCAAAATCTGGCAGAAAATGAGGGTTCTGGAAGGGTGCACATTTGCCTGATCTCAGGAAAACACAAAATGTAGAATAAAAGGTAGTCAAGCATAAAAAAGACACCTGATCACAAGGAATTTAGTGGTAAACAGTATCTATTGCTCTTTTATCTTTCTAGTTATTTCTGAAAATTGTTATTTCCCTAAACTCTTCAAAATGTATGGAATATAAATAACATTGTCTTTTGAAAAACATTAAAACAGAAAACCCTTGCATCAAGAGAGTTTTGATTAAAAGGTCAGCAATCAAAGTTGTTGCTGTGGACCTGCTTCCTAGTCCAGGCCAGCCTGGGGGTGGTCCAGGCCTCTGGGTGGACAGCCCCAGCCGGTGAATGTCAGCAATCCAATGCACCACCCTGAGCAGAAAGACAATCATGGTGAGACACACACTAACACTCTCAAAGCTCTCCTTTAAAAAAAAAAAAAAAAAAATCTATATACTGGTTTTCACCAGATTTAAGCTAGAGTGTCAAGTAAGCGGAGTAAACACAATAAAAATAATCTACAGATCTGAATAACTTGTAAAAGTTAAAGCTGGGCAGAGAATCCAAGAAAAAAAGACCTGCCTTGGGCATAAAAAAACAATATCCTCAACAAAATAATGATTTCATATATGATAGCTATGGGGTCTCTGCCTTTTTTATTATCTTTGTCAATACTATTTTTACATATTTTACAATTTTAGCCAATCCACAGAACCTTCACATTTACCAATGCCACCCTCTAGAAACTCTAGATATTGTGGAAAATATTCTGTGAAGATCTTCAAGGACTCTGGAAGCCATGATCTTTCCTCGACCCTAGCAAGGAGACAGATTCTTTCCAACCCTGCAAAGGGCATTCCAGAAGTGGGTGTCCAGAGAATATCAACAAAGATGCAGGGAGGGAAGGATTTTGAGTTCTCCTAGAGCAGACTTCAGAACTGAACCTAACGCCATCTAAGTCATGAGAATTCATTTTTGGAACAAGGAGAATACATATACATATCATAACTTTTAATGGACAGTTATATTGCTTTGTGGAATAAATACATTCCAATAAGTTTGTCTTAAAAGAGGCTACAGAGTACAGTGAAAAATGTTTGGAATTTAGAATTTCCAGTTTCTCCATTTTGGAAATATATAAATTAACCTCTCTGAGGCTTAATTTCTTCATTTGTAGAAGGAAGATTCATATTTCTATTACAAAGGTATGCTGTCAGAATAAAATGCAGCATTATATCTAGTAGTGAGATATATATATATATATATATATATATATATAAAAGCATTAAATGGTAGCTCTTATAATTATTTCTAAAAAACACACCCCCTTCTTCTGGTTTTTCAGCTGTGTCATAGTCATCTGACCTATTCTCTTCTCTAAGGTAGCACTTGTGTGGCTTCCGGATCTCCTCTTAGTCATGGCCAACTTTTCTTTCCCAACTCTACCCACGGAGCTCAGGAATTTATTGTTTGGGGTTTTCCCCTGACTCCATACAAACAGAGCATATAACTTTGCTCCTGCTGTTTCTCCTCAACTCTGAGATTTGTAATACCTACTAGAGTTAGGTTGCAGGTCCCATTTCCCTAAAACAGCCCTCTGTCTAAAATACTGCATACTGACTGGTGATCTCCTTTACTCTTCAGCCTACAAATTATACCGTATTCTTTTATCATCTCCATAAGTTCTTTCCTACTTTTAAATTTACTCAGAAAGAAATCCAGTTGGAGCTTCTAAGAAGAAAATTCCCTTTACTAGAATTTGAAAGAAGTAGTTACTCACAAAGAAACAGAGGCAAAGTTGCAAAATCATCATCATTATCGTCATCATCATCATCCAAACCTGCAATGAAACCTAATCAGTTGTAAGTTAATATTTCACTTGAGAGCAAAAATTAAAACTCAGCTGTTAGATCTGGGGAGGAATTTAAAGATCATCAGCTCTATCCTCTTCAAATGGTAGATAAGGAGACAGGCCCCAAATGGGGTAGAATCCTACTGAGTGTCCTGCATTAGACATGTCTTAACTCTGTGCTAGGACCCACAATGCAGCAAACCCCTATTTGCATGAAGTTCTTCCTACCAGCAAGTATCAAACAAGACCAGGCAAGAATAATTTTTTTAAGCCACAATGCCTATTATTGACATGCAATAGACAGTATGTGTTTGGGGAGAGGAGGAAATGAACTCTGTTTGCTGTCTTACAGTTTACGAAAACATTATATCATGATCTCATTGGATCGTCACACCTTCAAAATGGTGAAAAGAGCAGAGCCAGTATTATCACCACTTTCCAATAAGTTAACTGGATCTGCAAGACTTTCTCAGGGTCAAACATGTGGTAAATGGGAGACTCAGGCTTTAAAATCCATATCTAGCTGAAAAGTCCATGGTCTTCATCTTTTAATTTCATTTAAATTTTTTTAAAAATTACTATTCTATAGTTTATTTTTTTAAGATTTATTTATTTAATTTAGAGAGAGAGAGAAGGCGAGAGAGCACAGGAGGAGGGAAAGAGGGAGCATCTCAAGCAGGCTCTGTGCTAAGCATGGAGCCCGATGGAGGGCTCCATCTCACAACTCTGAGATCATGACCTGAGCTGAAACCAAGAGTTAGACACTCAACCAACTGCGCCACCCAGGCATCCCAAAACTATAATAGAATAGTGATTAATAGCATAGCTTTTATAGGCAAGCAACCAAAATCTGAATTCAGCTTCTACCACTTAATTAGCTATGGGGCCTCATGGAGTTATGTAACCATTGCTGTATGTCTTGGTTTACTTATTTTAAGTGTTAGTGTTCATTTAGTTCTCTCATGGAGGATGTGAAAACCCAATAATGTCATATGTATAAAGTCCTCAGGACAGTGCCTAGCATGCACTAAGTCATGAGATGTAGCTGTCATTCAATTTGGTTTCCTTATATATAAATACTTATTAGTACAAATACATAAAGTATAAGCCTTCCATCAAAAAAAATTAAACTAAATGCTTCTCTTAATATGGGGATAGTACATGCAAACATAGGCCATGTTTTCCATGAAGAGCCCTTTTAAAAGATTATATTTTCAGGGATCAAAATTTATACAGCCTTGCTACTCGAAATGAGAACCTAGGGAGAGCACCATCAGTATCGCCAAGGAGCTTATTAGAAATGCATAATCTCAAGCCCCACCCCAGGCTTGATGATGAATCATATCTGCATTTAACAAGACTCCCAAGTGATCTGAATGATCTGAATGCACTTAAAAATCTGAGAAGCACTGGTCTACCACATGGTGCTGGAGAGCTGAGTGAAGGCGTTGTACGCAGGCACTAATATCTACTAACTTCAAAGCAAAAGACATGCATTTCATTCAGCAGCAGCCTCTGAAATCATTCGTTTCCAACATGGGAAGTCCTCCGTAGCTGGATACTCTCTATAGTGTTTGGTTTTATTAACTTATCATTGATTTATTATTCTCCCTCAACCCTACCTTTCCACTCTCAACCCAGGAGAATACATTATACACATTCTGGAATCTTGTGCTGGTAAGAGTTTAAAAAGAAAAGACATGAATGATCTAAAAGCTTTCTTCTCATAAGTCTCTCTTCTCCTTCCCTATCCCAACTCAACTCAAAAGGGCAGCATCTGCTGAGAGTACATGTAGAGGCTTCTAAAATTAAATCAGCAAAAAAAAAATTATATTTATTACTGAGGTTGGAAGGGAAGGTGACATTTTTAAAGGTTAAATTAGGTAAATTAATTGAAAACAGAACAAGTAAAAATCAATCCTCCTTGCTGAGAGTAAACACATGCTATTTTTCAGTTGTTTGATATAGTAGGTCCCTTTGCAACTCTCCCTAAGATTCCTTTGTAATGGATGGAGACAGGGACTTCATTATATTTTTTAGTTCCCTCAGTGCCAAGGCTATATGGCTCCATAGCTAGCAGAGCTCTTCTGGTTAGAATGCATGGGAACAGTACAAAGAAGAGTTAACACAGCCAACCACCACACTTCAGCCAAAAGGACTTCAATTCCGAGGACTCCGAACTAAGCAACAAGCTTTCTAAAGCAAAAAGGTCATTTCTCAGCAACAATGAGAATGTTATTATCAAAAGGGGATTTAAAGATTTACAGGATAGAGTCATTGCCAGATTTCACTCCCGGGCTTTGGAAGTGTTATTACTGTGTTTGACACCTGGCTCCTCCTAGTTGTCTCGGTGTGGGACTCTGAGCCAGCTCTTCCCTCTCTGAACTTCACTTTCTTCCACTATGGAAGTGGGATCCTAATTCCTACCCATCGGATAAATGGGAAGCTAAACTGAATTAAGATAAATGTAAAATACCAAATCCTCTGCTACCATTTATCACAAGTTTAACAACTATTAGTTCCTTTTACTACATGTCTCGGTACAAAGATTTGATTATCACTAAACATGTTGGAGGAAAAGGGTTTGCTTATAGATGGAAGCTTCAGGGAATTGATAACATCTGATTTATGTACACTGTGGTTATAAGCTAGAGGTGGAGTTTGGCAGTCTGTCAGCAGAGCTTCCTTATTCTAACACCCTCTTGGGTAAAAAAAAGTAGTTCTACACCTCTGATCACTTTGCCTGATAGTCTGATCTGATCAAATTACACAAAATGTTGTCTTTTCCTAGAATTTTTGCTGCAATCATTAGTTATCTTAAAAATACACAATCTTATTGGGAGGTAACACAAAACAGAAAATTCAGCTTCTATGATATAAAGTAATGATTTCCCTCTATTGGTTTCCCCAGCAGTAGCCAGATAAAGTGTCAGAGATGATACGCAGTTGTACTATTATAACTGGAACACTGACAGCCAGTGTGTTTGAGCTGTTAAATTTCCAATGTGAGGTGGCTAAAATATGTAGATTTTCTTTTTTTAATCCTGATCCAAAAGAGTCAACTTCCATTTGGGGTGGTAGAAATATACATGTTTTTCTTCTTGTCTCAAATACACATACACACACACATACACAAATGGTCCTTAGAAAATCATATATTTATGTAAAAAAACCCTCTCAGTCCATACTTCACACCTTATATGAAATATTAATTCAAAATATAGCAGTTCTATATAAAAAACATTAGCATTTAAAAAAACATAAGAGAAAGTCTGTGGGACACTGAGTTAGGCAAAGTTAGATTTGACCCCAAAAGCAGAAAATATTAATAACTTGGACTTTAAAAGAATTTAAAGTGTTGTACACTGCAAAAGACACTATTGAAAAATAAAAGCCGTTTTGAACTGGAAGAAAATAATTGCAAATTACATATCTGACAAAACACTTGTATCAAGAAAATGTTTAACTCTCAGAACACAAGAATAAGGGAATAAAATTTTAAGATTTTATTTATTTATTTGACAGAGATGACAAGTAGGCAGAGAGGCAGGCAGAGAGAGAGGAAGGGAAGCCGGCTCCCCACTGAGCAGAGAGCCCAATGTGGGACTCGAATCCAGGACCCTGGGATCATGACCTAAGCCGAAGGCAGAGGCTTTAACCCACTGAGCCGCCCAGACACCCCAAGGGAATAAATTTAAAAGATGTTGGGGCACCTGGGTGGCTCAGACTGTTGTCACTGACTCTTGATCTCAGCTCAGGTCTTGATCTAAGGGCTCTGAATTCAAGCCCTGCACTGGGGTCCATGCTGGGCATGGAGCCTACTTTAAATACATACATACATACATACATACGTAAAGCGAGCTGAGAATACCAAGTGCTAATGAAGATGGAACATAACTGGAACCCTGATGAAAATGAAAACAGTGCAGACACTTTGGAGGATAGCTTGGCTGCTTCTTAGAGAATTAAACATATACTCATAGGTATTTTCCTAAGAGAAATGTAACTTGTACTCACATGCAGTAAGACTATTTGTGTAACATTCTAGAAAAGACAAAACTTAGGAATAAAGAACAGATCAGTGCTTTCCAGGGTTTGTGGGAAAGGGAAGGAAAGGAGTACAAGGTCCATGGCATGTGGGTAGGAAGGGTGGGGGGTGACTTCCATTATTTTGATTGTGGTGGTAAATTGATGACTTTATGCATTTGACAAAGTCATAGAACTGTGTGCTTCAAGAAGTAACTTTTATCATATACAATTGTCATGGATCGTAAGTAGTATATAATAAAAGTTATAGTGGTCACCAGGTACATGAAAAGGTGCTCAAAATAACTAATCATCAGGGAAAAGCAAATCAAAACCACAATGAGATATCACCTTACACCTGCGAGAATGGCTATCCTCAAGAGACAAGTGAACAAGTGTTGGTGAGGATATGGAGAAAAGAGAAACCTATATACTGTTGGTGAGAAGGTAAACTGGTACAGTCACTATGGAAAACAGTATGGAGGTTCCTCAAAAAATTAAAAGTAGAATTACCAGATGATCCAGCAATTCCACTTTTAGGTATACATCCCAAGGAAATGAAAATAGGATATCAAAGAGATATCTACAAACCCATGTTCACCGCAATATTATTCACAATAAGCAAGATATGGAAATAACCTAAGTGTCTGTCAGTGAATGAATGAACAAAGAAAATATGAGACTGAGATATATATATATACATACACACACACACACACACACACACACACACATATACATTGGAATATTACCAGTCATGAGAAAGAAGGAAATCCTACCATTTGAGGCAACATAGATAACTTTGAGAGCATTATGTTAAGTGAAATAAGTCAGAGTGAAAGACAAATACCATATGACATCACTTACATGTGGAGTCTAAAAACTGAATTGTAAAAACATAATCAAATGAATCAAATGGAAGTTACCAGGCTCTAGGGAGGGGAAGAAGGATATGGGAAGATATTGGTCAGAGTACAAACTTCCAGTTGAAAAATGAATGAGTTCTGACGACATAATGCATAGCTTTGTAATTATAGCTAACAATACTACATTATACACTAAAAGAGTAGGTCTTAAGTGTTCTCAACACAAAAAAGAAATGGTAATTATGAGACATGACAGAGTTAGCTAACACTATGGTGGTAATCATACTGTAATATATATGTGTATCAAATCAACATGGTGTACACTTTAAATGTATATAATTTTATGTGTCAATTATATCTCAACAGAGCCAGAAAAATTATTATAACTAGGTAAATGAATTAGTAATTCACAAAAACTTTACAAATCATTAAAAGGCAACCTTGTGGTAGATTCTAAATGCATCAAAAAAATTCAAGAAAACAGTTTCTTTTTATCCATTGTGAGGAAACTGTTGTCATTATTGTTTGCAACTTTCCCACAGCAATGGAAAATAGTTTATTCTTCCTAAAATGAACAGAACGGAAATAATCTATGTTATTCTATATAACAAACTAAAATTTCAAATGTTAGTATGTTTGATGTTCCAGAATTCTGCGACTGGTAATGTGATCAAATAAAAAAATTAAATTTAGGGGTGCCTGGGTGGCTTAGTTGGTTAAAAGTCTGTCTTCGGCTCAGGTCATGATCCCACAGTCCTGGATTGAGCCCCACAGTGAGCTCCTTGCTCAGCAGGGAGCCTGCTTCTCCCTCTCCCTCTGCCTGTCTCTGTCTCTGTCAAATAAATAAATAAAATGTAAAATAAAAAATTTTAATTTAATATATTAATCTCCAAAATTGTGGGAATGAATAATATATACTAACTGGGTATTTCCAAAGGACCCTGTCACAGTTTGGGATAAAAATTACCCCCTGAAACCAATATTCCCATCATCTCCCTAACCCCCATGACCTACACCCAAAGGAACAAGAATAAGGATAGTTCTATCAGGTTGTAACCATGCCCCCTTTTTCATGACTGTTTTCCTAGCAGCTTGAACACTGATTTATTTGTAGTAAGTCCACAATCAATATGTTTACTTAATAAACAAATAGAAGAACACATGAAAGTGTCTCTATAAGAGCTCTTCACAAATAAAAATGCCAAGTCTAGTAAGACAGCCACAATTTTAGCCAACAGCTGACATGAGAACAAATCTCTATTTTAATCTCCCTATTGCTCCTTACTGCCTCTCCTCCTACATGGGTATGGCAACACACTCAGCTTTAATTCCATTGCAGAACTGATCAAAGACCAAGCCTAAAGGAGGGGGAGAGCCAGTAAATACTGTGTTGGCACCATAAGCAGACCCACTTAACTACTGTTCGTGGGTTAACAAAGAACCAGAGCCTCTAGATTTGCCTCTGACCTCTAGATCTTCCAGAGCATCCTAATTTCAGAACTGTATTAAAAATCAGTTCTCCTCTTTGAACTCTATAAAATGCATTTTCTTAAACTCATAATGTCTAATATAGTTTTGAGATATTCAAATTCATAAAAACATACTCTGTTTCCCCAACTGCCCCCAAACACTTTAGTTGGATTTGATGGATATCCATAAAAAATCCAAATGCACAGTATATAATGATATCTTAAAGTCACAATTTTAAGTTAAAATATACCAACATTAGTCAAGAAATTATCCTTGAGGATGCTGGTGATTATCCTTAGTTGATGAAGAGAACAAAGATCACATAAGCAGTAGAACATTCATAATGAATCCTCATAGCTTCAACAGAAAAAAATAATGTAAAATACAGGAAGCAAAGTGGATGAAAAAAATAAGAGGAAGAATACATGGGCATTATTATGGTGTGAACTGAAGGAAAAGTAATAACTAAAAAAAACAAAACATTCTGAAAATGAATGTAATTCAGATATATGTAATGCCAATGAATTAAATGTATTCAATATTTTAAATTTCAAAACCTTCCCCATATGTACTTATAGCCAACTCTCTCTTTTACTTTATAGAGAGAAAACTTGAGGTATTAGAAATGTAGCCAAGCTCTCTCAGAAAACTAGAGAAGGTATCAGAAACAGAACCCAAATATTCAGCCTGGCATTTCTTCCAATCAAGACCATTCCCTTTCTAAACCCAAAAACTGAATAAAAATGATACAAAATCAATCAATTCAAAAAATAAAATGCTCAACCACTTAACCAGTAATTTGTACATGACTCCATCTATTTAATGGCTTTTGTTTTCCACTGAATCAAATGATAGCTGTCATTGCACCTACGGACAATAAAAAGCAGTCAACTGATTTAGTCAACTGAAGTGAATAAAATTAAAAATAGCAACCTTTTAAATTGTTCAGGAGTAAAAGATTTCAAACTACTTAATCTCATTAAAAAGAAAACAGTATTTTGTGGACATTTAAAAAATATGACTACTCCGTTCTCTTAAAGTTTTAAAATATTTTTAAAATTATTCCTGAATCCATTCACTTCATGATTATTTTTTCATAATGATGACCCTTCCTTCTCATCTCTTTTCATACTACATACTTAATGCCTTAGGTGGTCTGTAGTATCAATTAAGGATATGGCGTGTGTTAGGGGAAAAAGAGTTCTCTCCCCTACGTATAAAAAATTAAAGTTGTTCATTAGTCACTTTAAATGAGAGAAAGCAGAAGGCTATTTTATTCTCTCTATTTTTTTAACTCAAACAAAGGTGGAGGGAGGGGGTACGCACAAATGAAGAAGAAACAAGGAAGGTCATTCTGGTCATATAACAGATGGACAGGTTGAAGAGGGAATGCATCTTAGAATAATGCTTGACCTTATTAACATAAATAGAAATTAAACCTGCTCAAAAACCTTAGAAGGTCCTCCACTGTACCCCTTAGACTTGATTTGAATTGTAAAAAAAAAAAAATTAAAATTAGAAGTGCACACATTGATGTGATATTTAATTTTGCATTTTCTTTTATACTTTTAAGATTTCTACACTGTCATGAGAAAAATTCATTCTACATTCTAGCTGCGGGTGGGTGCCCATGAGGCTCCTGGACTAAAGGAGGTCACTCAGCATTTCATCTCTCTACATTTATGAATGATTTGGACCTCCTCTTTTGTCAGTGTGGGTTGAAGAAGCTTATTGATCATTTTCTAAAACATCAATGGACAGACAAGCACTTTGCCAGCTGGAAAAAATGACAGCTGCAGCAGCCTGCAGAACACCCTTGACACAACTATGGAATGCAGCCAGGAGCCAGGGCTGGGGGCCATAGAGGAAAGAACATACCTTCAGGGACTTTGTCCATCGGTAAGGTTAGAAGGTCAATGTGTATCAATCAAGAAAATCTAACACTCATTCTTCTTTGTTCTGATGACAGCCTTCAGACTGTTTGACTAAGATCATCACTAACAACACAGAAATTTTCACCCCTGAGCTGTCTCAATGGATCAAATGCATGAACAGCCATGAGGAGCAATTGCTCCCAATTTCATCAGAAACTTTTTCCAAGGTTTGTCACCATGACACCTCACTTTTTTTTTCAAACATTATCAAACAAGTCCAAAAAACAAGATGAAAGTTGTCCTTTCACTTTATACAAGGTAGGATTTAGCAGAAAGAATACCAGCCTAGATTAGATCTGGCTTTTAGTCCATACCCTACAACTAACAAGGGGGGTGACCATCATCAACTAACTTAATCTCTCCAAGACCAGTATGTCAAATGAGGAGTTGACTGATGGTATTTAAAGTCATTTCTAATTCTGAAATAGTGAGCCCAGGAGTTGTTTCCTGTAAATTTCAACACCACTAAACACTTATATTTGTTGACTATATGATATGCAGATCTCCAAAAAAACAAATAAGAAATTTTCAGATTTAAGAACTATGTCTATATCGGGTTGGATACAACCCAAACATTTTGCACTCCTATCATCTCTCTTCTGTCCTTAGCCTTTACTCATTTCTCTCACCACCTTGCATCTCTTGCCAAAACATTCTCCTGTCACCCTGTTCTCTCCAAATCTTGCTTATTTTTCAAACTTGAGCAATTCTTGGTAGTCCCCATGAAGCTCCCTCCAACAAACCACACTGATATCCTTTCTCTTAAATTCAATTGTTCTTATAATCAGTAACAGCTATGGTTAGCTATTTTTTTCTTAACTATTTAATTCCTTTTGCATTGATCTTCCATGACAATATTGCAAGCTCCTCACAACAAGGACTGCTAGACTTTTCTGGATCTCACACAATAGCTGGCAAAGTACCAGTTTATTAGGTCCATAAGTGTGCTATTGACTAATGAGTTCAGCTCATGAATGTTAGAAACAATTACCATACATTTACCTCATAAAAACTTTACATCACTTAACACTCCAAATTCACTTGACCCTCTCCCAATCTTAAACAATGAAATTCCTTTAAAAACTTACCTTTTCTTTGTCTGCATAACTTTAAAAGCACAAGAAAAAAGATGTAGCATAATACCTTAGTATCTGTCTGACTAATGTTGAAAAAAGATTTTTTTCTAGCTCACCCTTTTTACAACTATTCTTCACATAACCTAGGAATATGCTGGCATTTTTTTTTCTGATGACAGCACCACAATAATGACTCTAATTTGTACTTGTGTTCATAAATCTATTTAATTATTTGACTTAATAATCAGGTCAATACACAAGGAGTCAAACACATTTATACATCGCAACATATTTTTGGTCAACACCCAATTATTTTTCTGTGATGCTCATTCTTAGCCAGACATTCTACATTTTTTATGACACTTCTTTTTTTCTTAAGTCCCTTAGCCTTTTTTTTTTAAAGCAAATACCATTCAGTCTTTGTAGAGATATTTTTCCAGTATCAATGTCATTTGAAGTGCTATTTTTTTCTTTCTTTCTTAACAAATCTTACCTTACAAACAACTTACTAGCATGTTATCATTCACTTCTTAATTGATGACTAATACAGTGGTTAGACATTCTGCAACTGATTTCAAGGAAATTTCTATATGAATATACCCAAATCTCACCTCCAGTGGAGGAAAAATTCCTTTCAAGTTAAATTACTTCTCCATGTCAGAATCTGATTCTCATTAATTTTGTATTTGGAACATTCTTCTCCAAAAAGAGGGAAAAGTTTAATGTCTTATATATGTGATATCATTTATCATATAATACTTGCATAACAACTTGTCTATATTTCCTACTTAAATAGGACATATGTCTGAACAAAAGTATCACTTAACTGAACTCACTACTACTCATCAAACTAGTAATTCATTTATCACAATCTAGACAAAGAAGTGTGTTTGTTTGTTTTGTGTTTGAATTGACGTCTTTGGTCAAAGCCTAAACTGTCTTTTTCCATTTCTTGTTTTATTTTTTTTTTTAATTTTCAGTAATTACATATGAAATTGAACCTGACTTTCAAACAGGGAATGGACTCAGTGAAGTTATTTTGTATTACTACAATGAGGGTTCTCTATTTAAGATTGTATCTGTTTTACATTGTTTATACATCCATTTTCTTCTTCTATTCTGTAGTAGCTGTCATGATTTTCTTTTCAAGCAAATGAAAATGATTCAGGTATTATTCATAGTTTACATTCACAACGTGGTCTTCAAATTCCACTTGCATGTCCTATAATGCATACCCATTTACTCTTTTCTTCTAAGAAAGCTAATGTCATGTACATAAAATTTTTCTGCTTCCACAAGAGAACATTATTCTACCTAATAACAAAAGGAATTCATTTTAATCTACTAGCTAAAAATTCTTTGAAAGCAATGTCCCAACAACTATAAGGCTGGACACAAGTATAATTATGGCAAAATAAATCATTTGCCAAAAACTGTTTATGAAGTTGTAGGGATATTTTCCATTCAATAGTTATTCATTTAACAGATGTGCTACGAAATATAAACTAATTATTCTAAAGACTTTTCTTAATGTATTGAAGAATTTTAAAATAGCATATTACTTAATTACATATTACTTAAATATAGTTCTCCTCCTGATAATTCCTCTATTTCAATTTCCCAAAGGCACTCACTGACAAGGTCTTCAAGGGGGTAAATTCAATCAGTCTAGAGAAACTTAGCTACAATGCAACTGGCAAATTTCTGGCTGCCTAATGTTCTCATTATAGGCTTAGATGTAAACCAAATTCAGCATTTACTTAGAAGAGACTAGAAACCATATACTAAGTTACTGTATATACACTGTTTGAGTGTTTGGCATAGGGCAGCCCTAATGTCTATTTCCTCAGAAGAATTGTTAGTTTTCATGCATTCTACCTGCATGAAAATCAGAACAATGTCATATTTGACTAATGATACAGAATATACATTTTAAAAGGGAAGAAATACATGTAAAATGGAAAAAATAAACAGAAATTTCTTCTCCCTTGTGCCTTTTAAAGAACCTTGAACCAGACCATCTGTACGTACTTCACAATGAAACTCAACAGGCAGCCACCGAGCCTCTTCCCCATAGGTATGAAATGAGAAACTCGGAGAGCTGTTGAACATTGAATTTTCTCAGTGGAACAGCACACACACATTTAGCACAAGGAGTTCTGCTACTGAGACACACTGGGGAAATTCAGTGTTCAATGGCTTCAGCTTCACACCCCACAAGCACAGTGTCACGCAGGCTGCTGTGCTCGGCTTGGTGCGTTCCATAAAACAACGACAAGTACTTTTAAAACCCAGCACAGCGATAACGATCGGAGCTGAGTTGCTTCATTCTCAGATATGCAAAAAAGCACAAACACAAACCATCATTTTGAGATGCTTCTCTACATACTGTCTGTTCTTTGCTCTGAATCTCCAAAAGTAGAGAGAGAAACACACACACACAAAAAAACTATCCACATAATGGGAATGTGTTTGTAAATATGTTTGCCTTCACATGGGTTGTTTCATAGCACTGAATATTTCTGTTGGCAGTTATATTAAACATTCCCTTTATTCCAAGTTACCATTTATTTATCTGTTTATTTTACCAAGAGCGAGTTCAGGTCTACACAACAGCAGGCCCGGCACTCTGGCTCTACATTATTTATGAACCAAAATGCAAACCTGGTGGCTTAAGGCTCGGCGTTCTACATATATGTAACTTTGTCACATGATAGCTATCATTCTTCTGACACGATCTTATATTTATACTGGTCTAAGATTCGAAACAGGAGAGAAAAACCCAAGAGGCAAGAAAAGAGGAGCACGATACAAGAAAGACAACTTGGAAGTCATCTTGCTCTATCGTCACCATGGGAGTTAATTGCAAAGAAATATTTTTCTAAGGGGTGCCATCAGTAGGTTTGTAACTACACAAACAAATTACACAGTAGAGTATTTTGCAAGCATTGTTTAGAAATAACTGTTCAGCATAGGAGCCATAATCACCAACATATCATCTGACTTAGACAAATGTACGGCTGCAACACTGCTGTAGGTAGCAAATGTTCTCAAATTGTTCCACACGGAAACCTAGCCATTCCACTACTAAAAAAAGAAAGCAATTCTAAATGAAAGAAAAAGTCAAAGGCTACTGCAACCTGAAGTTCAATCAATATAATTAATATATCTCTGCCTTGTTTAGCACGACTTTGTTTTCTGTGGTCCCTGGAATTTTTGCCCTGGTATTTCCATTGTATCTTATTATAGAGAGTGATTTATGCTTATAAACAATATGTAGCAATAGCAAAATCTGAAATTGTATAGCCCATATGTTTCTAGAGTCCATTTTCTTGCACGATTTAAGTAACAGTCCAAATATGGAAGTTTCTGGGTATATGTTTGTGCTTAAACACTTGAGGACCTATGCAAAATTCCCATGGCCTAGCTGATTACAGCATGTTCTCTATGGGTCTAGGTAACAGAATATCAAGATCACAGATCTGAACTCCAGGTAAGCCACACAGCTTAGAGCTATTGCAGGGCCACATGTTTTAACCTTAAGCCCAGGTAGCTGCATAACAAATACTAGTTACTGATTAGATTACATAAAACACAGACGGCCAAAAAAACGATCTCAGTAGTATAAGAAGTATATATGCTATCAATGGTGTGTTCATGGCAAAAATGGCAAAAATTATGCATGCTATAATATTCCATAATATCTGCAATTTTATGCCCCAAACACCTGAACTTTGTAGCACTAAAAACCAACCATAAATTACTGAGATGTTGATGACAGGAAGCATTCAGGTCCTAGCCTAAATCACTGTTGTTAGGGCTATTTTTGCCCTGGGTAATGGATAGGATTAGGTTACCTCCGTGGCCTGCTTATGGTCTAAGGTTCCAGTGATTTCTTATTTTGTATATATGTTTATATATTGATCAAATATTGACTTTAACAGGCATCAGTGTGATCAGGAAAAGTAGATTATGAATAGAAAATGATTTATTATACTTCAAGTACATCTTTGGGAACCAAAGAAAGAATATTAGAAATGTGTTATAGAATAAATCCTTTCTCTGTAGTTTTACTTTTTAAATCAGGCTCAATTACATTCTGCTATCTCTGAATTGTTCATTACAGTCCGTTTGGTCTCACTTTTCTCTCTGTATCTTGGGAGTCAGAACTACAAGTTTCAGAAGTCAGTTCAGATGGTTATCTGCAATTTCTCTTTGTAGGGCTCTACGAGGTCAAATCCATTACAGCATATGTTCAGACTGACTTTGTGCACTTAACTCTACTGGGCTTTCAGTGACATACTCAGCACTTCACCTGAGAACCTGTTATCCATAGATACAGAAGATGTTAAAAATGATACATACACAAAAAAAAAAAAAGAAAGAAAGAAAGAAAGAAAATGGTTCATGCCTACACAGGACATTTGTGGCTGACTAATCTACAACTCCTATAATCATCTAAAGATCATGCCACCTTTTTTAAAGATTAAAATCTTTTTTACCACTGAATGGTGCTACTCTGTTCCCAAGACACCTAGGCTCCAAACAGAGAGACATGAAGTGTTAGACTTTCTGGGAAGGATAACAACATAATCATGTCACTGCAAAATTTGCCACTCACTAAGGGAATATGGGGCAGTAGATAAAGTTCACCAAACACTGGCAACTGATTCAGAAACAGGAAACAATGAGCAATTTTATCTTCCCAAAAAGAATACAATACACTAAGCATTATAACCATGCTACTCATGTTCTACTAACTTGGATTCTTCTTGGAGGATTCCTTCCTACTTTAAAAAAGAAAATATGATTTTCCAAACTATTAGTGAGGACAGAGGGGTCAGGAGATAATAATATATAAACAGATGGAGTTTATTTGCCTTTCCTTTACTGTTATTGCTTAAGAAAAAAATTATATAGGTAACAAAGGAAGAAAATATTTACATTTTTGCCACCATATGTGACACTGCAGGAGCAGCAGATAATATTTTGAGCTTTTATTATTAAAAAATCCATCTAAGAAAAGAGTAAGAGGACAAAGTGATCACCTAGCAAAAGTGCAATGGTATTTTTTGCAAAACAATAGTGCTTAGAAGCCAAGCTTTCCTCTGAGAGACACAGCCTGCTGCCAGCCTGAGAATGCCTGACATGGTCTCAGAAGTAACGGGGCCATTTTGAGTTTATCTTTGTGTACAGTGTAAGAGAATGGTCGAGTTTCATTCTTCTACATATAGCTGTCCAGTTTTCCCAGCACCATTTATTGAAGAGACTGTCTTTTTTCCACTATTTTTTCTTGTTTTGTCAAAGATTATTTGACCATAGAGTTGAGGGTCCATATCTGGGCTCTCTACTCTGTTCCACTGATCTATGTGTCTGTTTTTATACCAGTACCATGCTGTCCTGGTGATCACAGCTTTGTAGTAAAGCTTGAAATCAGGTAACGTGATGCCCCCAGTTTTATTTTTGTTTTTCAACATTTCCTTAGCTATTCGGGGTCTCTTCTGATTCCACACAAATTTTTGGATTAATTGCTCCAGCTCTTTGAGAAATACCGGTGGAATTTTGATCGGAATGGCATTAAAAGTATAGATTGCTCTAGGCAGTATAGACATGGATAAAAGACCTCAACATGAGACAGAAATCCATCAGAATTGTAGAGGAGAATATAGGCAATAACCTCTTCGATATCAGCCACAGCAACTTCTTTCAAGATATGTCTCCAAAGGCAAAGGAAACAAAAGCAAAAATGAACTTTTGGGACTTCATCAAAATCAAAAGCTTCTGCACAGCAAAGGAAACAGTCAACAAAACAAAGAGGAAACCCACGGAATGGGAGAAGATATTTGCAAATGACAGTACAGACAAAAGGTTGATATCCAGGATCTATAAAGAACTGCTCAAACTCAACACACACAAAACAGACAATCATATAAAAAAAATGGGCAGAAGATATGAACAGACACTTCTCCAATGAAGACATACAAATGGCTATCAGACACATGAAAAAATGTTCATCATCACTAGCCATCAGGGAGATTCAAATTAAAACCAGATAACCAGATTGATATACCACCTTACACCAGTTAGAATGACCAAAATTAGCAAAACAGGAAACAACATGTGTTGGAGGGGATGTGGAGAAAGGGGCACCCTCTTACACTGTTGGTGGGAATGCAAGTTGGTGCAGCCACTTTGGAAAAGTGTGGAGATTCCTCAAGAAATTAAAAATAGAGCTTCCCTATGACCCTGCAATTGCACTACTGGGTATTTACCCCAAAGATACAGATGTAGTGAAAAGAAGGGCCATCTGTACCCCAATGTTTATAGCAGCAATGGCCACAGTTGCCGAACTGTGGAAAGAACCAAGATGCCCTTCAACCGATGAATGGATAAAGAAGATATGGTCCATATATACTATGGAGTATTATGCCTCCATCAGAAAGGATGAATACCCAACTTTTGTGGCAACATGGACGGGACTGGAAGAGATTATGCTGAGTGAAGATTATGAAGTGAGATTACACTGAGTCAAGCTGAGAGAGTCAATTATCATATGGTTTCACTTATTTGTGGAGCATAACAAATACCATGGAGGACAAGGGGAGTTAGAGAGGAGAAGGGAGTTGAGGGAAATTGGAAGGGGAGGTGAACCATGAGAGACTATGGACTCTGAAAAACAATCTGAGGGGTTTGAAGGGGCAGGGGGTGGGAGGTTGGGGAACCAGGTGGTGGGTATTGGAGAGGGCACGGATTGCATGGAGCACTGGGTGTGGTGCAAAAACAATGAATACTGTTACGCTGAAAATAAATTTAAAAAATTTAAAAAAAAAAAAAAGAAGTAATGGGGCCATTGTTCCAGCCACTTGCTCTTCTTTCCCCTACACCCACACCCACAGAGATGACAGCAGGAATCAGCTACCCACCCCTCCCCCCAGGTCTTCTCAGTAGCTCTATCCACCCAAATTGAAATACGGTGAGAAGAGGGGAAATCTAGCTATTACGGTTTTTGCATGCTTCCTCTGCTAGATCCTAGGCAGAGAATTTTTAAATATCTAGTTTTTAACTTCAGAGAAGTAAAACTCTAAAAGCAGAAAACCACCTGCCCCTTCTACTCCAATAATAAAGTTCTTCCTCACTTTATTAATTTTTGCATTCATCTGCTCAAGCTTAGAATTTTAATATCTCTTTTGACTATTTATACTTTCTGACCACCTCTGGCTCTATACTCCATCCCAAAATATTCTCACCAACCTTGTTTCTTCCTTTCTGTTTGATATTTATTTATTCCTTTCAAACCACTCTAGCACAAGCCCTTACAACCTAAGAGTTGGTTGATTTTTTTTTTTAAAGATTGATTGATTGATTGATTGATTGATTTTAGGGAGAGAGAAAGAGAAAGAGAGAGCACATGCACGGAGGGAGGGGGCAGAGGGAGAGGGAAAAAGAGAATCTCAGGCAGACTCTCTGCTGATCACAGAGCCCAATGCCAACTGGATCTCACCACTCTAAGATCATGACCTGAGCCAAAATCAAGAGCTGGATGCTTAACCAACTGAGCTACCCATACGCCCCTGAGTTGGTTGACTTCTAAGGTCATTTCACTATTTACCAGATGTTTAGGTCAACACTTGTGAATGCTCTGAAATTGACCCTATTTGTAAACTAACAAGTCAGCTTGCCACAGTTTCATAGATACTGGAAGAAGACACAAAATTCCTTGGTCAGAGACAAGAATATCAAATAAATAGTAATATAAGCAAAAATAAATAAATTTAATTTAAAACAAACTAAATCGAAAAATAGCACTAAGTAGCCAAAAGTGTTCCACTCACTCCACCTTCTTTTTTTTTTTTTTTTTTTTTTTTTCTCACTCCACCTTCTTAAGCCTCAGTTCCCACAGGGCAATGCGAAAGGATCAGGTGACTCATACACATGGCATTACAGGAAAGGAACCCTGAGTTCAGGGTACTCAAATCCTTTATAATGGGCAGTAAACTTGCTCAATCCTAGCCCCAAAGGGAGACATTATTTTTATTGCACCAGACAATAAATAAACCTGCTTCCTGCTCAAGAAGGAGATACTGGCTCTAACTTTCAAAGCTGTTAGCTATGCAAACATCCATGAAAAGTTAGTCTAGAACAGAAGCAGCCAATGGCCCTGCTCCAAAGATGTAGAGAGATGCAAAAGACCCAGGCAGGATTGTCTCCTAACACCGTGGGAAGACTACTTACACTCTCTAAATATAAGTGGCCTCATCTGTAAAATAGAATACCCACCTCATTGGACTGTTCCAAAGCCTAAATTAAATAATGTACGTTAAAAATGTTTCAGCTCATTGTCTGACTCAAAAGTGTGCAGTAAAAAAAAAACTTACCTAATTATTGCTATATTATTCAAGGTCTGTCCCCTGCTACCCTTACTTCTCATTTATTTTTCATTGATATAATACATGTGTGTTTGGTCAAAATGGTCTGTTCAGTTACCACTACAGAAGACAGTCTTTGCATTTCCATCTCTATAACTTCACACATATTTCCTGGCTGAAATCCCTCCCCACCTCTCACCATAATCCCAACCACCTTTCACAACCAGCCGAATCTCTGCCAATTCTTCAAAATTCCCTGAGTCACTGCAGGCCCCAGAGAATATCCCTTCTAGCAACTCACTGCATTTGCATATACCCCTCAATAAATGCCAGATTCCTTTCACCTTATTATATTTACACACTGATGGATTTAATTTCTCCTAGCTGGTCTCTCACTTGACTTCTTTTTAACATTTCCACATGGGCTTCCTTGCTTCTCAAGTAAAAGTCAATTATGTGTACAAAATAAATTATGTGATAATATAGCACCATGATACAATTGTCAGCAAGAACCTGTTTTTCCCAAGGTGATTAAGGAAAGCTTTAACTAATCTTTTTTTCATTTACTAAGTTTTATACATTCCATTCTCTCAATGGTTCCTCTAAATTTTTTTAATCCTGAAAATACCTGTTCCATGTGGGAAAAGGACCTGTACTTACAACTTTAGCTAACTCCCAGAGCAAAACCAAAGTTAAGTAGAAACTGGAAGTTAATACAGTCTTCCTGGGCAAGTGGTTTAAGTTGAAGTGAATTGAGAGTTCAGTGCAGGTGTCCACCTGTCACCGGAAATGGCCATCATCCCTGATGTTCTGGGCTACGAAACCTTGGTAAAGGGAACAGGATGAATTAAGCTGTTATTTGAAATGGCATGAGTCGCTCCTATAGGCAATCCCATAGAGAATGCTGTTTAGAGCCTGAAGTAAGTCCCCAGGGACACTTGTGCCTTAGCTCCAGAGCAGTTTTTGTGTCATTGTGGCCATTTCTGAAAGAACTAGGTATAAATCCAAGTCTAGAGGCAGGGCGAGCAGAATGACCACAAGAGAGATCCCAGGGCAGCAGCTGTACATCAGCACAGGCCTGTGTGTGAGCTTCTGACTGATATCTCAGAGAGAAATGAATCTTGATCTGAGCACCTTTCCTAGCTTTATTTTGAAGAAAAACTTTTTTAGAATACAACACCACATACTATCAACATATTAACTACATCAGTTAGAATTCTGATGCTTCCTGCAAGGCAAGGGAAACCTCCATAGAGTAGCACTGCCCCATATATTGCTCAGTAATGATGGAAATGTCCTGTATCAGTGCTTTCCAATATGATAGCCACTAGCCACGTGTGGCATTATACACTTGACAGGTAGCTAGTGTATCTCAAAAATAAATCTTTTTATTTTTTAAATTTTAATTAAGTAGTTGGGTGGCATAGCCCCAGAATCCATATGGCTGTCCTTAACTTTCATGAACATTGTCTGATTTAGCTCTCAAACTAACCATGCAAGGTAGGTATTAATCATATTTATTTTATTGTTATGTCTATGGATGAAGAAATAGAGAATGAACTGTTTATAATCATTACCGCAATATTATATAACTAATAAGTGGCAGAGTCAGAATTTAATCAGATTTTTCTGATGACAAAGGTTAAGTATATTTTTATCTTTTTTTTCACTTGTACCACCTTGCCTTTCCAGAATCAAGTCTAAATTCCCTGGGCATGAAAATGCTTTACAATTGGATCCCCATCTATGCCTCCAGCCTCACCTCTACCACCATCCCCTCCACTCCCTCTACTTCAGAAATACATCTGCTCTCTAAACCCTAATGCATTATCCTAACTCCTCACTTTTGTGGCACCCATAGCTCACAAGACCGTCTTTACCTTTTATCTTTTTCCATGTCTGATGAGTTCCTGTATTAAGTTCTGATCTGCTGTTTCTATGTCCATTTCCTTGTCTAGATTGTGAGCTGAAGGAAGAGTACCATACCTATCCTGAGCTCCCAGAGTGTGGCATAGTACCTAATAGACACTCCAAGAGTATTTAATGACACAAAAAAAGTCAAAAATGAAGACATAAAAGAATTAAATTCATCACACCTTCACAGAGCCTGATGATGCATGGCCCTGTTCTGGCACTGAGAAGAGTCTGAAAGATGAGTACATTAAGAAGGCAAGATCTTTTCCCAAGTATGTCAAAACACCAGCTTTAACATTTTGTAAAGAGGAAATGTGTACATGATCACCGTATGCGATAGGCACCATCAATGCTCACATGGGCAGCTAAAGGATCAGCTCCCCCTGAGTAGCTGGCATTTGACACCCAAGCCCAAGGTGACTGAATAAACGCACAGATTGCCTAAATCGGGGGCCACGGGCATGCTTTCACAATCTTTAGACTGGAACGTGCTAAGCCATGGTAAAATAGTACTCAACCTGGGTTAAGAAGCAAGTTGGGGTACAAAGTTGTTTCATGTGTCTATGAGGATATGTAGCCAGCACCACTGCTTCCCAGAATCCAAGTTCACCTTGATATGTATTCTTCTGAGAGAAAACCCAGCAACTGGCTACCAATTTAGCTTCTGTAAGTATCTCACATGGGCTGATTTATAAATAGGTTGATCATCCTAGGAGGGAACAGTCAACCTGCAAATCTCTGCCCTCTCACCACCACATCTGCACCTATAGAAACATGCAGAAGTAAGACAGACTTATTATCCTTATCTCTCAAATAAATAAATAAAATCTTTAAAAAAAAAATATATATATATATATATATACACACACCCATGCCTGAGTCCCACCCTCAGAATGTCTGGTACAAGTGCTCTGTGATAAGGCATAATAGTTTATAAAGGCTCCTCAAGGATTCTAATGTGTGTCTGAGGTTGAGACCCAGAACCCTAACTCATGAGATCAGTAGCTTAACTGCCAGAGTTTCCCTAGAAAGAAAGATACTATAAACTTCAGCACCGCAGCTGATTTTTTGCAAACAGCCAGTAGACATTAGTGAAAAAACTGCACATGAGGAAAAAAAAATCAGAGCACTTGAGCAGAAAAACACTAGCCTATAGTTGAGAAGTGTATGATGCATTCTTACACCAACTCTTGTGCCCCAGAAACTACCTATAATGTGTGTTCCTTCACAGTATTGTGTGACCCGTACTCCTGTGATTTGTTTGTTGTCATAATTCAATTCAACAAACAATAATGGAGCGTTTATAATGTGCATTCATTCTTCTGGTCCAGATACAGAGAAGAATGAGATTTAAAAATTGTGTTTAGAACCCGAGAGTCTAGCAAGGGAAAAAGACACAAAGAGTTTTTAACATGATGTGTTATTTGCTGAAATAGATATAAGTACAAATGGGAAATGGGAGTTCCAAGTACAAAGGAAGAGAGTGAATTAGATTAACCCTGTCACTCAGAGTAAAGGCCAAAGGCTGTACAATGGTCTACCAAGCAAGCCCTTGATCGGGTGTTCTGTTACCTCTCTGACCTCATCTCCTAGTATACCCCTGTGGATTGTTCTAATCCACCTCCCTGTTCTCCACACAGAACACTCCAGCATGCCCCCAACTTACGGCCTTTGCTCAGGCAGTTCCTATACTTTGAATGCTCCTCTTCTAACAGCCATATAGTAACTCCTACACTAACTTCCAGTCTTTTCCAAATGCTGTCAATCCCAGTGAAGCTTACCCTGATGACCCTATTTAAAACTGAGACCCAACCATGCCTAACACCTACCTCTAGTACGTCAACCTCATTTCCCCTACTTCACTATTTTCACTGCATAGGTCACATTCCAGCATAATACATGACTGACTTATTGTGATTATTATTAATTGCCCGACTTCCTGCACCAGAATATAAATTCCAAAATTGCATGAATTGTTTGACCCATCAAAAAGTCTCAAGTGCCTAAAACAGTGCCTGGCATAGGCTAGGCACCTAACACATTATGTTGAATTGATAAATAAGGATTTTAGCAACATTTTCACCTAAGTGTAATTGGCTTCTTTCTTCTTTTAACAGAATCTAGTTTGCTGTTCTGTAGCCAGGGCCCTTCAGGGTTGGAACAGTTAATGAAAGCCCTATTGATGGACCTATGGTGCAGGGATGATCTCTCCCCACCTTCTTTGTGACTACTGCCAATCACTCATCTTGTAGTCTATCGGTCAACAAATATTTATTCAACAACTATTTTATGCTATATGCTGGGAACTGTGAGCTTTTAAAACTCTAACTTCAAAGGGCTCAATGCCTGATAAAAAAGAGGAAATCAACACACAAATTAGTGCAGTAAAAGCAAGATGTGCTGAGCCAGGGAAAGAGTACAGAGAACATCGTGACTTTGGAGTCCTGGGAAGGTGCCTGAGGTGCATGACACCCAGGATAGAAACTCTAGCCATTCTAGCCATGGGCAGCTCAGACATAGGACGACACTAATCAGTTCATTTACCAAAGATGGGGTTTCTAATTTCGGCCTCTAATAACCTGCTCCCCTTCATGAGATGTCTGCCAAGGGAGTTGAGAGATGTCATTAAGGTTTCTAAGCACACTTGAACCGACTTTTCTGATAACCTTTACCTACCAAATCAGGCATGAAAACCACTGAACAATGGTTAAGACACTTTCTACTTTCTTTTTTTTCCCCTGGCTGTAAGGCATTTGATTATTTGTTCTAAGCCATATGCAGTTCAGAATACTTCATGAGAGGCCTGTTAAACAGCAGTTTAGTAATTGGGCTATTCTTTTAAGACTCAGGCATGTCCTCACTGTAAATGTAAAACAGCTTGGATCAAGATGCGTAGTTGGTTCCACATGGAGGTGAGTGAATGATGTGTTCCCAGGAATAGAAGCCCTCAGACAAACAGTGTTAATCGGTCTCACCACCGAGCAGTTGGTGACAATAACAGAGTTAATTTTAAAGAAGGGGAAATTAAATAGTGGTTGCAATAGTGCTAGCCACTCTTAATTATTGTGATGGCAAATTATGAACAATTTCCTGTCACTTTCCCTTCTAAAGCAATTATTGATGTTGCCTTATGGCTGAACTGTGCTGAAAATTCTCTAAGCAGGAGGCTGTCTGATTCAATGCTTTGTGGGCTCATATTCAGAAAACCATTTGGCCTGCAAAGTTGCTGGATTATCTGTAAACACAGTGAAAGGAGACAGTGATTGCATGAAGCAGAGGGAATGCTCCTGAATGCCAATAAGGCAAATGTCATGACAGGAACACAAAGCCAACATTCCATGTGACCTTTTAGATAGAAACCAGTTTACTTTGGTACCATCTCAAACAGAAAATTATGGTGTAATTCCTCATGTCAATACATAATTTATTTTGTAATAAATAACTACCCGCATACTTATGGAGCGCCTCTCCCCTGGTTTTTATGATGCTCTCAGACTCTCTCTCTCTCCAGCACACACCGCGTGGAATCACTGCAAAGCTTTCTGTTTTTCAGGCTGTTCTCTTCACTAAGCTTGGTGATGACTGAGGAAAACATTATAGGATTAAAAGCCACTTTCTAGCCTTGCAAAGAAACCGAAGTTATTTATTTTCTTATTTGCAAATTAGCTAACATCAGGATGAAGGATTCTTGAGAACAAGTTTTTTTAAAAATCATCAAGATGCTGCATTAAGCCTAGTCTAAAGCACATTTCCCAATAAAGGAAAGCCTCTGCATTTAAAGCAGCATAAACATCAGGCAGTGAATCAACAAAGAGAGAGAATTCTGCCTCGCCCCTTGCTTCCACCACTTTAAATGCAACTGCTTCTTTGTGGGAGGTCTAAGGGATGAGGGCTGCCTCCCAAAGTCACCTCCTTCTCTGTCTTTACAATGCAAATAGAGTGAGTTCTTGAGAAGTTCTGCCCTTTCCCCTCCAGGTCAGCACTTTGAATCTCCCCCAGGCTGGCACTGACAGGAGACTCTCCCCAGCTGACAGCTGGTCACTGACCTAGCTGAAAGCAGTTGGTGGTCTTCCCTGAGCCTTGAGCCACAGGTCACCTCATCAGTGGCCGAGCTATCACAGCACGCACTTAGTGGCCTCCTTACATGGCCTCCCTCAAGGACGAGAGAGGCGTGGGAAGCCAGAGCAGCCGGTGGGCACTGCCAGTGCACCCCCTCACTCATTAGGCTAAATCACATCCTTGGATAACCAAAGAGATTCGGAACCTGAGTGGCCAAGTTCTAGCATCTTTAACAAATTTCAGAATAAAGAGGAAATGAGTGCAACTCACAAGACAGAAAATAAAGAAGAGTGTATGTGCTGCTTACAAACGGTTTGCTTTCATACTTTTGGCTTTTTTAAATACCTGTTTTTAGACCATTTTGGCATTAATGATTATAAGCATTTGATTACAATGTGGGTTCTATCCCTGGCTAACTTCCATAGCTTAATAACAGAAAGTGACAAAGTTAATATGAGACACCACAATCATTCCTTTGTAAATTTATCTGCCATGCCACACAATACACACGCAAATATATCACACATCTCAAACCAAACCAAACAAACGCATTTCTTTGGCTTCACAGGAGAGGCAGTAGTACACAATGTGGACAAAATAAGGGCTCTGATTCAAAGACGACATATTGAGAAACAGAAATCAATACCCAGGGGAGGTTTTGCATTGCACTTGTATTATTTTTAATGAGTTGCCATATAGAATTACCATAAATGAATGGAGTCCAGGAATCTCTGAGGGCTAATTGGCCTCATTCCTCTAGTGTGCCAACGTTCTGTTCCATTGGGAAAACATATGCTAAAATCCAGATCGATTAATCAATAACATATTGGCCATCTAATAATAGGTGCCCAGCAGAAAGACTTTTATTGCATGTTTAGAGAAAATATTTTTGACTACATAGTCATCCCCACATCCGAAATGCCGTGTCCAAACAGATACTGAAAACACATTTCTGATACAATCTTTAGGGTTGTCAATTTACCCAGGGTACATAGTCTGAGTCTTTGTGACTGTGTTGTCAAATAAGAACCAATCATGACATTTACTTCCTGGAAATTAAAGCCTTATAAAGCCTCTGCCGAGTTATATAGGCAAAAAAAATGCATCTATGTGCCCTTTCTTCTAAGATTTTATAAAGAGTAAGACTTAGATGATACAACATTTAACAGTGTAGTGTTATTGTTTAAAGAAATAAATAAAGCATTAGGGATTAATAAGATAAAACCAATCCTTATACATCAAAGATTTCATATTATTTTCACATGTTAGATTGGAAGGGAGGCTACAGAATTTCCTATAGTCTTAATATTTGAAGGGTTACTTCCAGAAAATTATGGCTGGCTTTTCTTCATCACTTTTGAAAGTATAATTAGATAGAATTGGCTTATGCTAACACATGAAGAATTAGATGACTAATAACAATCTGCATATAAATGACCTCGAAGACTGCTTGATTCAATTACTGAACATGTACAGGTGAAAAAACTGAACCCCAGAAAGGCAAGGACTAACACAAAAGTATGCCGCTAAAACAAACATGTATTATCCCACAGTTTCTGTGGGTCAGGAATAGGATCACAATTTGTCTGGGTACCTCTGGATCAAGGTGAGTTTGCAGTTTAGCCAAACTACCAGCCAACATCAGTTTCATTTGGAGACTCAATTGAACAAGGGGCTGCTGAAGTGGAGGAGAGAAGAGTGATCCTCCTCCAAATCCACTCATGTGGTTGTTGGCAGACCAGGATTCACTGTCACATAAGCTGCTCTCACAAAATGGCAGGTGGCTTTCCCCAAAGTGAACTAAGACAGAGCAAAGGGAGTACCCAATATAGAAGCCACAGTTTTTCATATCCTAAGATTTGAAGTGCTATTCCTCCATTTTCACTATATACTCTTCATTAGAAGCAAGTTAGTATGTTCAGCCCACGCTCAAGGGAAGGAATTACACAAAGGCATGAATATGGAAAAGTAGAGGCAGTTGGGGGACATGTTAGAGACTGCCTACCATGGCTATGACCACAAGCCAAGTGTTATTTCAAAACCAGAGCTCTTTCCACTACCCTATGCTGAAATGTAATAGATAACTTCCTGTTATTAAAGATTCCTAAATATTGTGCAGGGCATTTTAGAAGACTGTAGGATCTCCATTTCTGAAATAACTTTTATAACAGGAATTCTTCCACCTATTTGAGAAGGTTCAATTTTAATGTCTAGGGAGGATAAGAAGTACAGTGTATATAGTATGGTATAGACTGGGGTTGGAGTAGCTATCCAGCTGAGTAATTAACTAGGTGAGGTAACTCATTTTGTTTTCTAGGCCTACTTTCTTTACCTCCAAAATTTAGAAATGGGACTAAATTTCTAGGTTCGCTTCATACCACAGCAAGTAATGTGACTCCAATTCTGCTACAGCTTTGAAAAAAAAGATTCTCATACTGGTCACTTTCAGGACTAACCCCACATATAAGTAAATCAAATGACCATCCCCAGTACTTTACATGAAGAAAAGAAAAAAAAAAAAGTTCTGCACCACAGTATTTTTTCTCTCTAGCTTGAGTTTCTATATTAGATACTCTTCAATTTTTATTAAAAGCTTCTGCTAAAATGCAAATGTGTTATCTGGAACAACAAATTAAACTATCATCCCAAATTAATTTTAACTGAATTTGTTTTTCTTGTTAACTAACATATTAGTTGGCAAGGATCCAGAGAATGGAGTAGAGAAGCAAGTAAGTTTTAATGAAAATGGATTTTTTTTTCCAAAAGTGTTTTAAGCTTTGGAAAGACAGACTTAGAGGAAGCTGTGTATTAGGGAGTGAGGAGTA
This sequence comes from Lontra canadensis, assembly GCF_010015895.1. Classification (NCBI taxonomy): domain Eukaryota; kingdom Metazoa; phylum Chordata; class Mammalia; order Carnivora; family Mustelidae; genus Lontra; species Lontra canadensis. Next base: position 21,350,898 of record NW_022631008.1, read on the forward strand.
GTGAATAACAACAATAAATATACGGGCACATAAAATGATGAAGACAAATGTAGAGGTAAATAAACTACCAATATAGGCAGAGTTCTGAGGACAGCACAACACTTCCATCCCTCTAAGTGGAAGGTCTGTATCTTAAAACCACCCCCATATTCACAACTTCCCATTATCAAAATGCTTTTTCCTCTAGGCCTCAGATATCCATTCTCACTGTCACCCCGTGGATGTTGTTTAACCCTTCTGTCTATCGCCCCTCAACTCATTTTCCCCACTCCTTATTCTTGAAGCATACAATGCCTCCTGTCTTACTTCCATTCTTCTTCATTTTAAATCCTAAGATTGACTCACAAAGTACTCCCTTGCACGTCTTTGCACTTCTTTCAACTCTCCATCTCTCTCTACATCATCAGACTCACCAAAACAAAACAAAACAAAACAAAACAACAACCAATTCCAAATGAGCCCAACTGTCTAACTTATACACATCTACACCTGTAGAGTTGATTGACACTAGACAAAAACAGCAACAACAACAACAGAAATAAACCTGGACATTTTAGCTTCACTATAAATTCAGGCGACCATAATGAACAATCAATCCTGCCAAACCAGCCAACTTGCTGTGCCTCTGGATACTCCAAACCCCCTTCTAGTCTTAAAAACTCTGAATATGCAGGTCTCTCTGCCTAGAACTTTCCCAACACTGGCCACAACTTTCACCCTGTAAATTTTATTATCTTATTTTATTTTTAAGATTTACTTATTGACAGAGAGAGAGAGAGCACAACAAGCAGGGGTAGGAGCAGAGGGAGAGGTAGAAGCAGATTCCCCGCTGAGCAAGGAGTCCAACGCAGGGCTTGATCCCAGGACCCTGGGATCACAATCTGAGCCAAAGGCAGATGCTTAACTGACTGAGCCACCCAGTCAAATTTTAGTTTGAACATCACTATCTGAGAAAGGGCTTTCCTGACTCTATGTACACACAATTTCGTTAAAATCGTTTACAGCTTTGTTTATGCTCCTTGTCATACTTAATCACAATTAGTAAATTATATATGTGCTTGTTTGTTATGTACTTATCATGTGTGTTCCACTCTAGACTATGAACTTCATTGGAAGTTTAGGACTATGATTTGTTAGCCATGTATACACTGCACACTGGCTAGGACACAGTAGATGTTCAGTAAAAACTTGTTGAATGAATGAACAAATTAATGTACCATCTTTATCTTTTTGGCCAGACGTTGCCCTGTCCACATGTCTTAAGAATTCTTGAAGCTTCTCTCTTTCCATTTGTTTCTTTATTCAATCAGTATTCTTTTAAACACAGAGATTATTAATGGAAACGCTGGCACAGACTTTGCTTCAGTAGCATAAATAGCATCAGTTGACATGGATCCCACTGTTGCCATTGGCAACAATTAAATTAGGTGTATAAAACCTGACACAAGACCTGCAGCAACCATTCAGTAAAATAACCAATCAGCCTTTCAGCAAACACAATACTGACCTGTGTGACTGTGCTTTTAGTATGAGCAAGTGCTGAGCATTGTCCTCCCCAAGACAAGGCATTAACACAGCTCCTGACTCCTATTTCCATTGTTGCTTAAAAGGGCTACCTAATTAATTGATTTATTAAATCTCTACCAATGCACATTTGTTCCTTGGTAAGCTAACGAAAAAAGCAAGGGAACTACTTTTGTGAAAAACAAGAAAGGGATTGTCAAGGTCCTGTTTTATGCTGTATATCATTGTAAATAAAAGTATAGTTGACATGGTTATTGACTGCATAATGCCAAGGGACACATGAGCACATCCCTAGGTCTGTGTGTTAAGAGAATGGCATTTTATCTGAACCAGCTGACTATTCTCACTCCTTACTCTGTCCTGACCTCACTGGCAGCATGCACTTTATAAAAGCAAAGACCCAGTATAGTACATACACTTTTAAAAAGGTAGGTCAGTCTAGGAAATATAGCTGCTAGCATAGTCATAACCCTCCACCACTAATGTACTCTGCCTGATACCTTACCTCATCTAATGGTCACCAAAACATTTCCCATGTACAAATTATTAAGCCTATTTTGCAGATGAGGAACTTGAGTCTCAAGTAGAGTGACCCACTTGTTTTTACACAGCTAGGAAGCCCAAGTCAACACTCTCTGAGTCCAAAATCTGTAATATAGTTAAGTAACCCAGGGGAAAAATAAACAGGCCTAAGCTAAAGCAATAGACATAGAAATGGAAATAGAGATAAAGGGAGAGACTTGAGAGAAATTCACAGAACTGTAGGAATTGTGACTGATTTAAGTTAAGGTAGAGTGAAGGAAAAGTGGTTTCTGACTCAGGTAAATAGATAGACAGCAATGTCATTGCCCAAAATAGAGAGGAAGGAAGAACATATTTAGGCAGGTGGGCAGTAGAGAAGAAGGTAAAAGATAAAGAAACTCATTGGAAGATTTGAACAGGGGGATTCTTCTGCTATGTGGTATGTGGAAGCAGGGTTGCGAGCAGGAGTCTAGCTAACAAGAAAGGTATCAGTAAAGAGATCAACAATGTATACTGCCGCTGTCAGGGAATGAAGTCAGATTTAATTGAGTTTTCGTTGGAATTTGCAACTAGGAGACTACTGATCACCTGGAAGAAAGGGATTTCACCTAATAATTTAGAGATGCAACCCAGTTATGGTAAAACAAAGAGGTTAGTACTGGGAAGGCAGACTAATTTCCAGCATTTTTGGCTATAAAGAGAAAATATACTGAATGTGTAACATCTAGAAAGAAATGTAAGGCTAAAAGAATGATGGTTTGCTTTTTTAATTTTTGATTCCAAAATAAATTGAGAGTTCCACAGAAGCTATAAAAATAGGACAAAATATTCCCACATACTCTTCACCCAGATTCTCCCAGTGTTACCTTCTTATATCTGCTATATCAACGTGTATGTGTGTGTTTAAGATTTCAGCACCATACAAGAGTATATTGCAGATATGATTCCCCTTTAATCCCAATATCCTAAAAATTTTAAAAAAAAAAAAAAAAAAAAAAAAAAAAAAAAAAAAATTCTATTACATAACCACCATATAACTATCAAAATCAGGACATTAATACTAATACAGCTCTGATGAGAGTGACATCAGCAAAACAATGGCATAGGAATTCTAGCATTTGTAGCCCCTGGAGACATCAGTTTGAGCAACTATCTGCATGCAAAAGTACCTTCACGAGAGCCAAGGACTCCAAGTGAGGGATTACAACACCTGGCTGAAGAACAGAAATAAGAAAAGATGCATTAATGAAGGTAAGGAAACATAGCTTCACATTACCTCAACACCCTTCTCCAAGCACAGACACCCAGTAGAGAGAAAGACACCCTCCTTGTGAGAGGAGAATGGGATGAGTGTCTGACTTTACCATGGACCTCAGAGCCAGCCCACCCTAGCACCACCGTGATTCCCATGGTCACAGGTGGCTCCATGGCCCCAAGCATACAATCAGCCCCTGGGAACCCGAGCTCAAGGTAAACACCCATGGATCCAGGCCCAGAATTAGGCTGACTCCTGAAGACCAAGGCTTTTGACCCTCTCCAGCACCAAGCTGGGTCCTGTGGCCCCAGGTCTTCAACCCACCTCAGCACTATACCAGTCCTGCAGCCCTAGCCTGAACAGTGGCTGCCATAGATCTAGAAAACTGACCCACCCCAATGTAAGAATGGCTCCCACAGACTCCCTCTATAGGCCAGCTTCTGAGGCCTCAGGTTGCAGGCCATCTTCCAAAGACCCAGGCTCCAGTGTCACCCTAGCTCAGGCCAGTTCCCATGGCCCCAGTTTCTAGGCAGGCTCCCACAATAACAAGCCCATCCCAGAATCTCTGGACTAGCTTACTGATGAAGGATTTTGTCTCTCAAAGCCAGTCTGCAAAGACAGGAACAGGTGCCTACTTTCTCAACTACACACACACCAATGCAAAACCACAAGGATCATGAACAGCCAAGGAAACTTTGATGATGACATCATCAAAGGAAACTAATAAAACTCTAATAAGTGGTCATAAACATGTACAATCTATGTGTCCAACAATGGTTTTAGAGTAATCCCCTTAAAGAAATTCAGTGAACTACACAAAAACACAAGTAAATGAATAAATGAAATTAGGAAAATGATTCATGAACAAAAGGATAACTTCAACAAAGAAAGAGAAACCATTAAAAATAGAACAAAATGAAATACCAGAAATCCTAGAGTTGAACAATACAAAGACTGCACGAAAGAATGAAAAAAAGAGCTTCACTAACAAACTCAGCCAAACAGAAGAAAGCAATAGTGAACTATGAGACTAGTCATTTGAAATCATCGAATGAGCAAAAAGAAAAAAGAAAAGGAAGCAAAAAGAAAAAAGAATTTTAAGAGAGTTTATAAAAGCTTGCATAAAGTATGGGATACCACTAAAAGAAACAAGCTACACGTTATCGGAGTTCCAGAAAGAGAACAGAGGGAGAAAGGAGCAGAAAACTTATTTGAAGCTATAATGGCTGAGAAATTCTAAAATATGAGGAGAGATCTGGATACCCAAGTCCATAAAGCTCATAGTTCATCAAACAAAATCAACTTAAAGAGAACCTCTCTGAGACACATTCAAATTAATGAAGCTAATAAGTTACCCCAAAATTTCAACCCAAAGTGATCTTCTCCAAAATACATTATATTAATACTATCTAAAATCAAAATACTCAAAAATAGCAAAAGAAAAAAAATTATCTCATAAAAGAACCTATATAAGGCTATCAGCAGATTTCTCAGTAGAAACCTTGAATGCCAGGAAAGAATCAGACAATATAGTCAAAGTGCTGACAGGAAAAGAAAAAAACAAAACAAAACAAAACTGCCAACCAAGAACACCTTACCTGGCAAAGCTATCACTCAGGTTTGAAAGACAGATAAAGACTTTCCTAAACAAATGAAATTGAGGGAACTCATAATTTCTAAACATGCCTTACAAGAAATGTTAAAAGGAGTTCTCAAAGCTGAAATGAAAGCATACTAATTATTAACATGAAAACAATAAAAATATAAAACAGGGGTGCCTGGGTGGCTCAGTGGGTTAAAGCCTCTGCCTTTGGTTCAAGTCATGATCCCAGGGCCCTGGGATCAGGCCCAAATTGGGCTCTCTGCTCAGCAGGGAGCCTGCTTCCCCACCCCCCACCCCATCTGCCTCTCTGCCTACTTGTGATCTCTGCCAAATAAATATATGTATATAAAACATAATGGTAAAAGTAAGTATATAGTCAAATTCAGAATACTCTAATACTTATAAAATAGTGGCTTGTTAATCACTTAACTATAGAATAAAAGTTTAAAGGACAAAAGTATTAAAAATAACTATAGCTAGAATAATTCAATAATGGATAAACAATATAAAAAGTGATAAACTGTGACAGCAAGAACATGAAATATGAGGAAAAGGGAGTAAAAAGGTGGTTTTGTATGCAATCAAAGTTATTATTAGCTTAAAATATGTCACTACAGGGGCGCCTGGGTGGCTCAGTGGGTTAAAGCCTCTGCCTTCGGCTCGGGTCATGGTCCTAGGGTCCTGGGATCGAGCCCCGTGTCGGGCTCTCTGCTTAGTGGGGAGCCTGTTTCCCTTCCTCTCTCTCTGCCTGCCTCTCTGCCTACTTGTGGTCTCTGTCTGTTAAATAAATAAATTAAAATAATATGTATGTCATTACATCTATAAGATGTTTATGTAAGCCTCATGGTAACCAAAAAGCAAAAACCTATAGTAGGTACACAAAAGATTAAATGAAGGAAATCAAAGCATACTACTTTGGAAAATAATCAATTCAAAAAGAAAGACAGCAAAAAAGGAAGAAAGGAATAAGGAAAATACAAGACAAAAAAACACAACAGCATTAGTAGGTTTTTTCCTATCAACAAGGACTTTAAATGTAAATGGTTTCAATTCTCCAATCTAAAGGCATAGAGATACTGAATAGCCAAAGAAATCCTGTGAAAGAAAAAGCAAGAAGCACCATACTTCCTGATTCAAACTATACTATAAAGCTACAGTCATCAAAACAGTATGGTACTGGCATACAAACAGACACATAAACCAACAAAACAGAACTGAGAGTCAGAAATAAAGTCATGTGTATATGATCAGCTAATACATGACAAGGGAGCAAAGAATACCAAATGAGGGAAGAATAGTCTCTTCAACAAATGGGGCAAAGAAAACTGTATATTCACATGCAAATTAATAAAATTGGGCCTCTACCTTACACCACTCATAAAAACTAACTCAAAATTGAGAACTTAAATAGAAACTCAAAACTATAAAACCTTAGAAGAAAACATACAGGAAAAGCTCCTTTAAATGGTCTTGGCAATGATTTTTTGGATATGACATCTAAAGCACAAGAAACAAAAGCAAAAATAAGCAAGTGAGACTACATCAAACCAAAAACGTTTTGCACAGCAAAGGAAATAACCCACAAAATAAAAGGCAACCAATGAAATGGGAGAAATTATTTGTAAACCATATATAATGTGGGGGTAATATCCTAAATATATAACGAACTCACACAACTCAGTAGCAATTGTCATCACTGTCATCATCCTCGTCGTCATCCTCATCTTCACCATCCAATTTAAAAATGGGCAAAGGACCTGAATAGACATTCTCCAAAGAAGACCTAGAAATTGCCAGCAGGTACATGAAAATGTGCGCATTATCACTAATCATCAGGGAAATGCAAATCAAAACCACGATAGGATATTACCTCACACCTGCTGGAATAGCCATTATCAAAAAAACAAGAGATGACAATAGCTAGCAAGGATGTGGAGAAAAGAAACCCTTGTGCACTGCTGGTGGGAATGTCAGTTGGTTCAACCACTGTGGAAAAGAGCATGGAGTTTCTTCTAAAATTTTTACTAGAACTACGCCATCCTACAGCAATTTCACTTCTGGGTACATATCCAAATAAAATGAAATCACTAGCTCAAAGAGATATCTGAACCCATATGTTCACTGCAGCATTATTCACAATAGCCAAAGTATGGAAACAGCTTCAGAATCCATCAGCACAATATAAAGAATATATCACTTTTTTTCATTATCACTTTTTAATATATCCATTCAAAAGTGAAAAATATATATATATACATATACATACATATGTATGTATGTATATGTATATATATATATTCACACACATACATAACACAAAGGAATACTATTAAGCCTTAAAAGAGAAGAAAATGTTGCCATTTGCGACAACAATAATCTTGGAGAGCACTCTGCTAAGTGAAATACTTCAGACAGACGTAGACAAATACTGTATATTCTCACATATATGTGGAATGTTTAAAAAAAAAAAAAAAACAGAGCTCACAGATACAGAGAACAGATTGGTGGCTGCCCAAGGCAGGGGGTAGGTGAAATGGGTGAAGGTGGTCAAAAGGTACAAACTGCCAGTTATAAAACAAACAAGTCTTTGGGGTGTGATGTATAGCATAGTGACTATAGTTAGTAATTCTGTATTGTTTATTTAGAAGCTGCTAAGAAAGTAGATCTTGAATGTTTCAATATTAACTAGACTTACTGTGGCAATCATTTCACACAGTATACAAATATTGAATCATTATTTCATCATTATATAATATATAAAGTATATATAAGAGATAATAATATGATATAATCATCATTGTACATCTGAAATAATATTTATATGTCAATTATACCTCAATTTAAAAAAAGAAATCTTGCCATTCGTAATAATATGGATGAATTTAGAGATATTATGCTAAGTGAAGCAGACAGAGAAAGACAAATAGTGTATGTTTTTACTTATTTGTGCAATCTAAACAAATTGTACACAAACAGAGGGTAGAGTGGTTGCCAGGGGCTCAGGGTGGAAGAAAGAGGGAGATATCGGTCAAAGGTTATAAACATCCATTTATAAGGTCAATAAATTCTGGGGATCTAATATACAACATGGTGACTGTAACTAACAATATTATACTTGAAAGTTGTGAAAATTTAAATCTTAAATATTATCCCCACAAAAAAGTTAGTAATGTGAGAGAACAGAACTACTAACTAATCTTATTGTAATAATCATTTTGCAATACATACATGTATCAAATCATCACATTGTATACCCTGAACTTATATAAGTTGTATGTCAATAACATCCCAATAAAGTTGGGGGGAAAGAAACCCTAATACAATGTTATTATCTAATCAACAGGCAGTCTTGTAAATTTTTCTCAGTTATCCCACTTAATGACCTTTTAACAAAAGAAAGTTGAGTCCAGGCTCCAATCTAAAATCACATGCTATTTTTCATTAGTTGTCATGTCTCTTTATTCTTCTTTATCCTGGAAGCTCCACATTCTATCTCTTTCATGACCTTGGTAATTTTGAGGACTAGAGAACATTTATTTTTGTAGATCATCACTTATTTAGGTTTGTCTAAGGTTTCCTCACAATTAGATTCAGGTGATGTGTTTTTTATAGAAAGACCATAAAAATGAGGTTGTGTCCTTCTTATAGCATCCCATTAGAAAATGTGTGTTTGTCCCGTTGCTGGAGATGTTAACTTTGATCATTTAATTAAGGTGGTGTCTGCCAGTTTCTTCCTCTGTAAAGTTACATTATCTTTTTGTAATTAATAAACATCTTCTGGGGAAATCCTTTGAGACTAGGTAAATACCCTGTTTCTTCTAAAATCATTTACCCAGTATTTTTTGCATCCATAGATGATCGTTACCTGAAATGATATAGCAGCTGCCAAATTATGATTTTCTAATTCAATTTTTCTTTTATTTGACAGCATGCAAGAAAGACCTTTTCTTCTACTATTTTTTCCATTTTTCAGATATTTATTTAAATCAGTCTGAACTTATGGTTTTCTTACTTTATTCTAAACATTACTCTCATTATTTATGTTGATGCTCAAATTTACCACATTTGAACAGTAGGAGCCAAGAGAAAGAAATGTTTCCTAAGGGACCCAGGAGGAATGAAGGATTGCTAAGAGAGCTGGTACAGTCCATCATCACTGATGAACTGAGATACCTGAGACCAAAAGGTAGGTATATGCAGAGCCCAGGTAAAAGGACAGATACAGATTGGAGAAGAGATTGCTCATCCACTAAACTCATAGAAAAGACAGAAACAAAAATCTATGGCAGTACTCAAGAAGTTCATGATAACCTCCGCATCTTCTGGGAACCAGGCAGTGAAACACTCACTAGAAGTGAAGAGGATAGGGAAAGACATAGAGCCTAATGGGAGCTTAATGAAACTGACAGCTGTGTGACAGCAATATGGGGAATGGAAAGGCAGATGACAAGCAACACATAAGGGAACCCGTGGTCCTTGCAGAGGTCTTATTGTCTTCACTGTCCCCAATCTATAGAGTTGTCTAGATATGTTAGTACTGTTTTTTACACCTCTGCCTCCCATCACCGTACTGCTCAAAGGCAAGTTGTAAAACCACTTTCATTCTACACAGCTAAAATATGTTAGGTGAGTGAAATAGAAGAACGAAGGGGAAGGTGAGAGAGTAAAATCTTTTTTGCTAACACAATTATAGCAATGAGATTGTGTAATCTGCTCTGGCTAGAAAAGGTAATAAAAACAAAAGGAACTGGTGATGAAGAAAAATTGGAGGGTCAAAGTTCTGGGAGTTCAATGAAGTTTGAGAAGAGACAGAGAGGATACATGAAATTGAGATTGTGAATGATGGAGGTTAGGCTCAAAAAATGGGATACTGGAGTTATAATAGAGGGGTAGCATTTCTAGGCAATGGCAATGTCTTCTCATCTAGTACATGACATGTCAAGCCTCACAGTTAGTCCACCAAGAAGATGTAACATTTCACTGACACAGAGATAGCACCTATAACACCCGTGTCTTCTAGAACTCAGCCAACAATCATAAGGTGAGAAAAAATGCCTCTGAGCAACAGTAAAACTAGATGAGAATTTGTGCCCAAAACTCATTCTGTTTCCCTGAGTGGTCTTGAAATATGAGGTTTGCTTGGAGAATAGTCTAACAAAGTGGGGTTTCTGGCATGGTGGCAAACTAGAAGGATCTAGAGAGGTAAGCTGAGGGAGGAAAGTGCTACAGACTGTTACATTTTACCATCCCGATAGCAAAAATGAAATGACACCTGAGAGTGTTGACACCTATCTCCACGTCACCCATGGTGACTCTAGAGACATGCATCATGTAGGTGCTTTCATGGTGAGAGGCTGTCAAGACTAGGCATCAACATACTGAGCTGTAGGGACGCCTGGGTGGCTCAGTGTATTAAGCATCTGCCCTTGGCTCAGGTGATGATCCCAGAGTCCTGGGATCAAGTCCTGTATAGGGCTCCTGGCTCGGCAGGGAGCCTGCTTCTCCCTCTGCCTGCTGCTCTCCAGATTGTGCACATTTTCTCTGTCTCTGACAAGTAAATAAATAAATAAATAATCTTAAAAATTAAAAAAAAAAAAAAAGTACTGAGCTATAGGTAGTAACTCCATGGGAGCCCGAAGCTATCTTTCCCTCTTCCAGTCCACAAGAGCATGAAACTATGGCCCTTCCTATGATGAGATCTTGCCAGAACAAAGCAGAATCCAGCAGGGGAGACTGAGTCCTGGCTCCATGAGCCCCCTTAACCAGATCTCAGTTTCTGCCTCCCAAACAGGTTCTCCCAAGGCTATATTATATGCTATACATATTATTTCATTTATCTTCTTAGTCTCTGATCTTCGACTATAATCCACATAGGAGAAAAGATTTTTAAAAGGTATTGCAAAGCAAATATAGGAATCTGAAAATTATACCAACATGGTTTGACGCAATGAAGAGACAAAGATTCCTCACTGTACATTGACACCTGAAAGATAATCTTACTAAAGCAAGAATATGATCATTTGTCCCCACTGTTGGTCCTGAGCTATCTAGAAATGGTTAAACCATGCTGGGCATATTCTGTCAGTATGCTTGAAAATATGTACTATATTTTTTTAAAGTTTCTATATTAAAGAGTAAAATAGAAAAAATATTTGGTGCCTTAAAGGAGATAAATTTTAATTATTTGTAATAGTCACCTCTGAGAACACTGTGACTGTCCTTGAGACCAAATACAAAAGTAGACAGAAAGACAGAGTTCAGCGTAATATTTTTTGGACATTTTCCATCATACAAATACTAAGCCAGGTTCTTAATGTTTCATTTGTTGTAATTCTTACAACATCACCATGAGTGCTATAGTGTGCCCAAGTTAACAGCTGAGAAACCGAAGCTTTAAAAAGGTTAATCAGTTAATCTGTTTGAAAATGGCAAAGACCAATCCCAAGCTCTCTGGCCCTAGAAATTGTTCCCTTAATGACTCCATTACGGCACAAACTTCCTTTTTAAAAAAAAAAAAAAAAAAAAAGTATCCAAAGTATCCATCACAGGCAAAATCCAAGATAAACACGAACTTGTGTATTTTTGTTAATGTTTTTCACCCCAAATATTTTAATAAGGTTTGTATATCCAAATTCAGTCTAAATATTTTACTCAGAGGTAACTGTATATACAAGATGGCTGAAAAAATATGATGTTTACAGCTGTGATATTTTTGCAGTTGCAAACTATTTTATAATTCTTTAGGAAAACTGTACGAGTAGATGATATGTCATAATCATTGATAATATAAAAGGTATTAGATCAAACCTATTTCCTTGGCATGAACAAGATTAAGCCTTTGTGCATTGATTCGATGGTTGATCTTAGCCAAAGATGCAGAATCAAAAATGGTGTAGAGAAGACCTTTGTTACCTCTTTTGGAAAATAGCCTACTAAGGTCTTATTTTTTTAAAAAATGTAATGGAAGCAAAATTCTAATTCACAATGGTATAGTTTTTTATATTCTTTCATATTAATTAAAAGATGAGAAATCATGGGTGATTCGGGCTCAAAGAGACAACTACTGTCATTTTTTATGCTATATCCATGTTCTGATCACCAGAATAGTATTTCTGTCCTTTTCTCCTTCCCAAAACTATAGAGCCCTATAAAATGCAGAGCCACAGAAACTCCTGTGCAGAAACCTGATATTATTCAGTATCTTCCCCCAAATTCTCCTAGTACATCCCATTTTTGTATTGCAACATTTCTAATATTCTAGTCCTGGCTTTTGTAATGATCAGTATAAATTTCTCAAGCTAGAGCATGGAGTAGCTTTCAACTATGAAGAAACATCAATGAACCAAGAAAACTCATTTCACATGTGGGTCAAATGTCACAGAATATGGGATAGATTACTGGATTATTAGACTGAGGAAGAGGAGGGGGTGGGTGTCCTATTACCCAGATCCAAAAGTCCTTTTGAGAAAGCTGTTTGATAAGGTAAAAGGCTTGGCTAAAACAATTATTTCATTTTCCTGATGCCAGAATGATTCTACAGCTCAGAAATGTCAGTAATTAACAACCAAATCAACTGTCAGAGACATCTTAGGTATATGAAAAAGATAGTTGGGTACGTTACACAGAAACTGATTATTTTGGTATTAAACGAACGGTACCATTGGTATTACATAGGATTTTATATTTGATTTTCATTTACAAGACATTTCAGAGGGGTGGGGGATGTGCACATGTGTGTATGTGCTGCATATTTTAATAGATGATCATGGTACTATTTAAAGCTAATTTTCTAAGCCTCAGATTTAATCTCAGCATTTTTAAGGAAATTATAATGACCCATGAAATCTCAAGCCCATAAAGCAGTTTGCTGGTTTGTCACAGGAAGCTGTCTTAGAGCAACACCTAGTGGTTCCTTGGCCTCTTTAAATGAACACTCTGGAATTAGGAAGAAGCAGTTAAAAAAAAATGCTTCCCCTTAAGAAATTTTAAGTAAGATGGAAATGTTTAGGATAATGTACACTCTCTGCTTTTTCATATCTATTTAAAGTTCCGTTTAATTTCTATTTGGTACAACTTTCAATCAAAATGCTGACTTCTATCAATTTGGTGATTCTATCACATGGTTAAAAAGAGTCTAGTTTATTGCAAAAACCAAAGAAGTACAGATATCTTGCACAAAGACATTATTCTATGACCAAAAATAACTCCATGAAAAGCTGTTAGTAAAAAGAGGCTAACTATAAATTTCAAATAACATATGTAACTGCGACAGAAAGATTTAGTAAGGCTTTTTTTTTTTTTAAATCATTGAAAACCATGAGGTTAATTTGAGCCAACATATTTTTAAACATGGATCTTTGGAAATTATCATGCTCGTTTTATGATTTTGTAAGAGGATTCGGGAACAAGTCTTATAATTCTGTGAAAATCTTTTACCCTGACGGATGTGGTGGGGAGTTTATAATCCTTTTTTGTCAGGTGTGATACTGAAATCCCTTCACCTCTTCCGATAATATAATCACGAAAGGGGAAATTCTACCGTAATCATTTACAGTGTCTGTGGAGGTCTGCAAGATCACAATCTCCAAATTGATTCAAGAAATGTTGACATTTATACCATTCCCTGGTCATGTTATAATCATTGTCAGCAGCATGAATTTGTGAGGTTTTTATTTTATGTTCTTGTCAAAATCTCTGTCGCAGAAATGAGACTGAAAAAGTTTAATGCTTTATGTGCTCGCTGAGAGATGATAATAACCCCAGCTTTCTCTGACCTCCTCGGTGTTTCAAAATTTAGTGGCTGGTTAGTTCTCACTCCTTTTGCCGTCTCAGCAGCCTAAGAAGCCAAATCATCAACCAGTTGAAATGCAGAGTATAAAAATGGTTCAGAGCCTTCTCTCCTGCTAGAAACCAGGCTCGCAGCACCATCTCTGATCTCTCCATAGGAAGGGGGGTCAGGTTAGGCATGTAATTTCAACCTCCCCTAATGGCACTTTAAATAAATGGATGGCAAGCAACACTAGGACTTCTAACATGTTCAGTGAGCTTCACAATCAAGATAACTGATGTTAAAACTGAGTACAAAAACAAGTACTGTTACAAGTGTGTATCACTAAAATTCACTACAGTACCGTAAAACGTGTAGCCCGGCCGGAAGTGTTTCCTGTTTCTCTTCCTGTACCTCAGCTGTTTTCCTAGAATATGAATGCCAGAATCATGGATTTAGCATTGGGATCAACACAGTAAGCAGAGAGGCTCAACTTTACTTTAGCACGTTCTGCTGGAAGGCACTACCAACACCATCAAGGAATCCCCATTGGAATATTTAATACCTTTCAATATCATCCTATTATCTTTCAATACAGAAAAGGGAAGTTTTTATTCCAAGGTTATTTCCATCCAGGACCGCAGGTCAATGCCCTCTGCCGCCTGCTAAATCTATCTCATCACATTGACTCGGGGGGGCATCCTTTTAACACTGTCGGAACCCCAATTTCAGGCTAAAAACAGGTGAGTATATTCTATTAGTCTACCAAAAGAGTCAATTAAAAACAACTTCAGGAAGTATAACAAAAAACATTTAAAACTTTCCACAAATTCTTTTGTTAAGTAGGATGAGTTATTAGTTTAACTACATAAAGACAGAAATCAAGATTTTGTTTTCACAGTTGATTTACACTGTAGGTGTCATTTGGCTGCTGCTTCCTATCTGCCTTCTACTTTATGTACAAGATACATTTGCCTTTATACCGATATATTTTTGAATATAATTGGTTGTGACTCAAATATGAAAGCATTTTGATTATAATGTAAGTCTAAATGGTAAATAATGTTTCATTCTCACTTGCTTCAGCCTAGAGATTGTACATTTTTTCCTCGCATTTCATCCATGCATTCCTCACGATTTGATTTGTGAGTTTAAAAAATAAGGTGTCAGTACAAATAGAATGTTCATATCCTTATTCTACGCAAACTACTTAGAATCAGTGTCAGTGCAGGGTTATACTAAAGATGATGTTCTAAGATTAATTCCCTATATTCTGGAACAATATGTATATATTGAGAGAACTAAGCCTGCTTAAAAGATCCAAATGAGTTTAGTATTCTGCATTTAGAGAAGCCCTAGTAAAATAGCTGAAAGAAACACCAAATGGTCCTAAAAAACATCTATTGAATTCATACTCTCCAGGCAATGCTTTCTAAAATGTAGAATTTCATCAGTTCTGAATTGAAAAGATTGATCTGCTTGTCATGTTGAATAGACTCTAAAAGTAGTTTAAGCAACAATTGACCCTGAGCACGGAACCAGCCGAGTCTTCTGGGCTTCAGGCTGAAGGCAGCTCCAGATTTCTAAGATAACTGAAATTGTCTCTGTTGTGAAAAACAGCAAAGCAGCTCACAACATACTGAAATGCTCAAGAGGATTTTCATAATTACAGCTAAGAGAAATGAGATTTACTGGAAGCTGCGTTTACATCAGTATGGCTGTGTCTTTCCTCACAATTCCTCCTGCTTAAAAAAAAAATCAATTCCATCCACTTTCCATAATTCCATTTGCTTCCTTTTTTTTTCTTCTGAATACCAGCCACTAAATTTAAGCCATATTACAAAAGGCAACTGTGAATTCTTTTTATTTGTGATTAATCTATTTCTGCTACCAACTTGCAATTTTTGTCAGATATTTCACAGTCTGCTTATCAAAAAAGATAAAGGAATATGCTAGAATTCACATGCCTTAGCCAGGTGAGAGTCAAAGGAGAACAAAATATAAAATATATATATATATATATGTGTATATATATATATGCATTCTATCATATAATGATAATGATAATACAAAAATGCATTCTCTAAATGAAGCATATTCCATATGAGCTATACAAAATATGTGAGCTGAATACTAAAATGTACCATCATGATATGTCAATAAATGTTACGTTAAGAACATAAACAACACACTGTTACATTATTTTATAGTAACAATTCACATTCCTCTTTATCTGGTCAAGGACCAGTTTCCTCTCTCTGTTCTTACAGCTCCTTATAAAGGGACTTAGTTGTCCTCCAGCTGAGCTCTTTGGGTGAAGGGAGGGAGAGAAGGGGGCAGGCAGCCACTGTGTAGCTGACACACCCATCACC
This sequence comes from Lontra canadensis, assembly GCF_010015895.1. NCBI lineage: Eukaryota > Metazoa > Chordata > Mammalia > Carnivora > Mustelidae > Lontra > Lontra canadensis. Next base: position 21,366,941 of record NW_022631008.1, read on the forward strand.
GCAGACCTGCTGGCTCACATGGTGGGTGTGCAACAACATCTGGGCTTGCACCTGATCGCCTTGCCTGGATCCTACTTCAGCTTCTCTGACTCCTGGCCCAGGTGCTTGGGTTTAACTCCATGACAAAAGCCCAGCTTCTATAGGACCCTCTCACCACTAAGGTCAGAGGCAACAAGAGCAAACCAGAGATTCCAGCTCATGTTTGTGGGTTCCAGCCTGTCTGGGATCTTCCCTTCCAAACTGCCCACTATGTGCCCTTGGAGCCCTGGCATCAGATTTGGAGACAACGGCCTTACAGAGACTGTTTTACCAGTCCTACAATTTTGTCATCAAGTTCCGTATAACAAACAAACATACAAAATTTTAAATACACACACAGTATTTATATATAATATATGGATATATGTTATATATACACATACAGATTTACACAGTCTGCTTCTGTGGTTAAACCCTGAGTAATACAGAATTTGGTTTTAAGAAACAAATGTTTGAAAAACCTCGTCCAGATAATAAGTATTTGTTGTTGAATATTTTAGTGACATTTAAATCTTGGAATAATTTCATGTTCACACTGAATAGGATTCCTGAGGTTTTCAAGATTGGCTCTTTTCACATTAACTGAGACCCCAGGAGTCATGTTACAGTCATGATCCAAGGACTGGCGCACTAATGTTTGAACATATGTGATTTTTAAAGGAAAAGGAGGCTTTGGAGAATGCCCAGGCACAGAATGGAAATTATCCCGACAAGGACAGAAATTGGCCAGCAGTGGATGGTAGGCCCACCCTTGTGGTAGTTGGTCCTGGTGATCAGTTTAAGCAAGAAAAATTGCAATTGACTGAGTCTCTTATTCTGCGTTCTTTCAACGCCTTATATAGTAATTAGGCTTTAAATATTAGAAGATGAAGCAAATGCCACCATCTAGTAAAAAGTTACAGAAAACATATGAGAAGATAAATCTACATTTTCAACGCTCTGCTTTGGGTATGAATAATTGCTATTCTTCCTTCAGAGCATAGCAGATTGGTTCATTTTTATAAGTATCAGTTAGGGACATTGGCTTGATTCCTACCCAAAGGCAGTAATTTTCCACTAAATCATAATGATGTTTCAGATCCTACCAGCAGCAACCATAGTCTTTTCTATACCTGCCATTTTTCTAGGAGTTTATAATTTGGCAATGATACTTCTGGCATTCCGTTCCTTAAACTCAGTAGCAATTGTTCTTCAACTGTTTTGTCACTTATTTTCAAAAATTAAATTTGCTGAATTTTAGTTTTACACAAGTTAAACAGAAAGAAATTTTATTCAATATGGCTCCAGTCCAAAAAAAAATTTGTGTAAACAGTATTTTGAGAATTTTACTGTTCTGATTAAACTATTCCATAAACTAAATTGAGCCAGGCATATTTCAGACGAAAAAAATGTCCTCCTCCCCAAATTTAATTTTCCTTTTTTTGTTTGGAACACATCTTATTGCATCATAGATAAATCTCATTTTAGAATGCATCTAATTCGTGGGCCTGCAGCTAGCTGTCCTTTCAAACATCTTTCCATCTTATTCCTTATTAGATTATTAAACTATCACAAACTCTTGGTCATACCACTACAAAATGATTTTCCTACAATCCACAATGCTGCTGTTATCCTGATTAAAAAGACAATATGAGAAATTAAAGTTTACTTGTGACTCTAATGCACTAACAATTAAGCTTGTCTCATTTTTGACCAATTTTAATAGAATTCTAAACCAATATGACTACGCTGAAGCTGTGTTTATTTTATATTCTACTTTTTCCACTAGTCAATTTTATTGTAAATTTATCTTTCTGACATTTCCATAATAAAGAATGCTCTACCAAGAGATGCAGTTTATCCAAACTCAAACTAGACCGTTTTGCATTGTTTGCCACAGCCCCTGCATTATTAAATTGAGGCATCTTTTCCTAACATATTCAGCATTTATGCTGCAAAAGTTCAGACTGTTCCTTTTAAGAAAAAGAAATTATTCTTCAATGTCAGCCAACAGCAAAGTAAAACTACAAAAATCTGAGGTGCCTGGGTGGCTCAGAGGGTTAAAGTCTCTGCCTTTATCTCAGGTCATGGTCTCAGGGTCCTGGGATCAAGCCCTGCATTGGGCTCTCTGCTCAGCAGGGAGCCTGCTTCCCCCTCTCCCTCTGCCTGCCTGTCTACTTGTGATCTCTCTCTCTGTGTTAAATAAATAAAAATCTTAAAAAAAAAATACAAAAATATATTAAAAGGAAAAAGGAAGAAGTAGTGATATTAAAGATAAAGAAGAACTGTGAGTCATTATTTAGTCATTTTGATGGGAGGGCACTGGTATCAAACATCATTAAACCACTAGGGAACACAGTACGCATTAATCCTCCACCTTCTCTAGTTTCTTAGCTCCTATTTTATTTTTAATGATAGTTGGGAAACAATCTGTTATTTTTAAAATCTAAGTGAGAAGAACTCAACTTTTCTCTTCATGCTTTAATGCCTATCTCCTCTTAAGGAGAAAATATATGGATCTTCTTTTACTAAGAAATAGAATCCTTTTCATAAGGATGGTGAGTACTGTGTTTTCACTATTCCCTAGCCATGTAAGCTTTAGGTAAAATTCACCTAGAATTCCAATCAAAAAATGGAATTTACCAAGTCTGTACCACCAAAGTGATCTAAATCAACCTTTCTCCTCTTCAATTTAAGAGTCAGCACCTTCACTGATTTTGAACACCATGGCCTTAAAGTCCACTCATTAAGGTGCTTATTAATGTACTTGGTTAAATTAGCATGATTATTCTAAAAAAAAAAAAAAAAAAAAAACCTTCTGAACTCTGAAAAATAAAACCCTAAGTGATATCAAATAATAATATCCAGCATGCCAGGCACTTTGAAGAAAGTAGTAACATAGAAGACATACGCATTGCCTTCATAGTCAATTTAAGGAAATAGGACATAAGCATTTTTCAACTTTGGCTCTACTAGCAACTGGAAACATAGTAGACTTTGCTTCCATAATTGGTGTAAGAACAAAGGAAAAGATAATTACCATAGAAAAACCAAATAGCACTGTGGAAAATAAGCAATGAAGAAATTCAAAGACTAGAGAAAACAAATTGGGTTATGATAATTAGGAGAGGCTTAATAGCAGTAAAACCTGAGTTTATGAATATGGTAGACCGAGGTTAGTAGAGAGGGATGAACAGGGTGTTCTAGGAAGATGGAAAGACATGGTAATAGGGAACCCCAAAATTTCAGTGGTATAAAACCACTGCTCTTATTTCCTGCTTGTGTAAGAGTTCAACGAAGATATCCCCAGTTGATGTTTCCTCCACACACAATTTAGGTATCTAAGGTCATTCCATCTTGGAGTCTCAATGTCCCCCAAGTACTAGGTTTTCACCAAGGCCTCAGAGTCTTTTCCAGCCAACAGAAGGAAAGAAAGAGTCTGGAGAACATACATCCACTTCTCAAGCACATTGGCGTGGAACAGACATACACCACTTTGGCTCATGCTGCGCTGGTAAATACAGTACAATGACCATACCAGGATTTAAGCAGACACTAGAAAATGTAGCTCCTGCCTGGATTGTCACTCTCAGTGACAACTCTAGGCTTTAAAGGAGGAAAATGCATTTTGATGGACTGCTCTCTATCTCTGTCACACCAAGCCTGCGAAGAAAGTACAGAAGGTGAAATGTTCATTTTTTGCAGTCACGCAAACGTGAGAGTTCCTTAAAGGTACTACAACAGACTGGAATGCACAGAGCTGGGGAACATTCTAAGTCAGAGAATGAAATAATCAAAGCAGCATTCAAAAAAAGAAAACAGGCAGCAGTATCCAGCAGGACTGCAAATAGAATATTTTCCAGAACAGACAACATAGCTGGCAAAGGGCATAGAAAACCTTGATCAGAATTTGAGGTATATTCCTAAGAAAGGAAGTTGATGCATGATTAGAATGGAGGATGGAGGATGGAAAGGAAGAAAAGGAGAGAGGGAAGTGAAAGAAAGTACTGAGAATTCAACCTTATATGGTAGTACCCCTAACAACAAGTAGGAAGTAATTTCAGAGAGAAGAAGATGAGTCCAAGAACATGTTCAAAAACTCCACGGGGGCATCTACATGGAGCTGTCTAGCTTGAGGTCACACAGGGCAAGATGAAGATAAGGAAGGATCAGGAGAAGAGGCCTCTTCCCTGACTCTCACCACTATGCAATTTTTTCTAGGCTACAATAGTATCTACAAGAGGCAAATGAACTATTCTGTGACATGGCAAATCCATTCTTTTTGCCCGTCTACACAATCGATACCAATCGCCACAGCCAAATTGATCTGGCTGCAACTCACATCAATTCTTAGAAGACTGAAAGGAATGGATTGGCTGTGCCATAGGCCAGCCATTTTACATCCTCAGACATGCCCTATTCTGCCTTAAGAGTTATTAGGCCAATGGAGGAGGAATTCAAGGTCTCCATTCTGTTCTCTTTTTTTCAAGATCTGATGTCACATTTATTTATTTATTTTTTTTTTTAGATTTCACAGCTGCCTAAGTAATTCTGATGCAAAAATTAAGAATCAATTTCTTTCCATTTTTTTAAGTCAAAGCAATTACATATGACCATCCTGTACATGCAAAACTCTGTCTTGAATAAAGAAAGTTTCTTAAGTGAAGATATGCAGATAGTTAGAGAAAAGACACACACAAATACAAAATTAATTTGCAGCCCCATACACACCCCTTTCAATCCTATTAGAGAGAAGAAAGCGATGTAATGAGTATGTCCTCTGCACTAGGTACTGCTCAAATGTAGTTAACACACTTCGCATTTCAGATTAGCCCAACATTAAGTATTGTATCTCCATTTTAAAGGAGGTTAATAATTTGCCCAAAGTGATATACTTAGTTAGTGACAGAGGTGGCAATTAAAGCTTTGGTATGACCCAAAGCTGAGTGCATTCTGACTCTACAAAGCCTTTCCCGTGGCTCTAATTAGGCCCATTAAAGCAGCCAGGTGAAGAGCTCATTCTTGTTGCCATATAACCAAAATACTCAAACCAGCATCCTGCACTCCTTTAAATCTGACATAGAGAATCAATTCATTGGGTAAGAACAGCAAAACATCTCCCTGGACATGTATTCATGCTAAGGTGGAACTGAATGATTATTTTGAACCCTGACCATAGTGAAGGATAAGAAAGGAAACTCCAATTTACTCCTGGTTCATCAGTCTTGTGGGTGAAGCAGCCTGGAATTTGCCAAATGTAGTTAGATGTGTCCTTGACAAGGCAGAAAAATACACAGTCATCTACTTAGGAAGCAAATCTGCTGTGAGGTCCCGGTCAGTTTGTGACCAGTAAACACATTTCTCTCTGCTCCTCCGTGGACAAGCTGAACCCAGAGAGCACAGCAGACCCCAGCAGGCTGGTGTCCCTGCCTGAACAGGACACTGCAGTATTTCCAAGATTGCCTCCAGTAGGTATAGTATGTGTCCTCCCAATGCAATTACTTGAGGAAAGAGCCAAGTCAGGAGTGCGGGGCCAGTTCGGAATATAATTGCCCATCCAAATGGGGTTAGGCAAAGAGGCTCCAGATTTAAAGTCAATGTAGACAGAGATTAAGGAAAAGCTGAAGGGAGAGGAGGTATGAAGCAGAGCCAAGGGGCAGCTAAGGTTGTGTTGTTTTTATCTAGTGTCATAGCAGAGCCAAAGAGGATTTTAAACACTGGCCATGGAGCAAAAACATATTTTACCTTGCAAGCTGAAATATCCATGGGCTGTGAAAGATCAAGAAAATAAAAAAAAAATATTGTTATTGCAAGGGCATCACAGAGAAAAGCACCATTTCAGAATCACCCCTGAAACAAATAACAGAATGAGCTCAATCAGCTTCTCTCCAAGCCTTTGCTGCGCTCCCTCCCCCCACACATACTCCAGGTCAAGTTGCAGATCATTTCTTTCCTCACACTCACTAAAGTGTGTGCCCTTTCTTTGTATTACATTTCCTCAACACTATAAAATAAACTGTACTATGGAGTGTTTTAATTTCCTATCGTCTTCGGAAAATCATGCTAATAAGACATTTAGTGAAAGGAGTAGTTGCCGAGTAAGTGGCAATAATCTTTTATGAGTGCTGCTGTGAAAACTATGAACAAATATGTTGACCTTGAAAGTTCCAATCTTACCGTGAGTGCAAGAACAATGACACAAATATTCATTTAGATGAATGCTTACCACGCTTGGTCTTATCGTTCTGAGCTACCCACATTTCAATTTCCTAGTTATACTCAGAAACTATGGTTTGTGATGGAAAGCAAAAGGATACTGTTGCTATGGTAGCAACAACATTTTTTTCTCCCTCTAAAATAGTATATCAGAGACCAGTGAGAAAAAAATAATACTAACTGCACTTGCAGAAAAAATTAAATTTAAATACAAGTTCTTACAATTTTATCAACTGCTATTTACATAGCGTTCCATCTTCATGTGTAAGGGTGTCTTACGATAGGCTTACTAGTTAAAGTACAGGTTACATTTTTCTCTTTGAGCAGGTTGTCTGACATACAGAATACATCATTTAAAATCCGTGAACGAATAAAAGAATCTAGATTTGCAATTGCACGAAATGATATCCAAAAGAAGTTTTAAAAAGCGGCCTTAGATTAATACGGCTAATAAAACAAAATGACAAACAAGTAACTACAACCGGAACAACAAAAACAATGCCTGTTATCCTTTTGAATTCCTTTGCTTGTCATTCAAATGGGATATTACCCTTTCAAAGGACTGGCGGAATAACTCAAACTAATGTACCAGCCGAGGTTCTGCATATCCCCTAATGCACATCATTTTCGTGATATTACTTTTGCAGATACTACAATGGCTTCCTGCAAAATAAAATCCTTGAAATTTTCCTGTATTCAATGAGCTGTTGACATTTTTTAGTAAGAGAACACAACACTAACGCAGCTGCCTTAATTCTGTGAATTACTTTCCCGCCAAATTCAGTGGCGCACTGATGTCACACACAAGCAAACCGTTAGAATCAGTCACCTCTCCAGCTGTTGTTATAGCTCCTGCATTTCCCATCCTCAGCGTATTTTCTCTTTTATGTACTAAGATGAATGTCAGTGTCAAGTCTTTAGAAGAGCTGGTGATCTTTTTACTGCATATTCGAAAACACGTTCTTACTTCTTATTTCTACTCCATGACAGAAATTCTCATTCAGAAATGTTCCTTTCTCACAGATGCCCTTGAGAAAACCAACCCAAGATGTGTCCTAACATAATTATTACTTGTAAATTGCCATACATAAATGTACTGATTTCAGGTACTCCTAATTGTATTGTTTACTCCTGCTGTGGGTTTTTTTTTATTGATTTGATTATTGAGGTGTATTTAGAAATTAATGTATTCTCAGACTTTATCCCAAAGCCAGGTTGTTCTGTGAGACCTATATCCCAAATAAACATCTGCTAAACAAAGAACGAACAAACCGATTACTGTATTACAGGGACCAATTATATTACTCTTTCCTGGGAGAAATAAAAAGCCCGGTCATTAGAGCTCAGTTTGACTGTGGGGAAAATGTTCTGTCTGGTCAATGTTTTTCTTCAGCGCCAACACAGTGTACCACTGCCTTTTCCTCTGTGGTTTAGGATGCAGAGTTTAGAGGTACAGAGAAAACAGAAGTACAGAGAAATGGTCTTTGGAGAATAGAATTATTAGGTCTACCCAACATCCCCTATACACCCCCTCCCAACAAAAATAAAAATAAAAATAAAGCAATATTTTGGTTCTCTGAGGAATAGTCACAGTAAAAGGAGATCTGTTTCCTTGAGCTAAGCTGAAACTGGAGGCAGAGAGGTGAAATCAAAGGTAGCTGCTCCCTGTAGCAGGGAGCTTAGCTTGCTCAAGATGATACGAATCAGGGTTTCCTGGAGTCACACAGACAAAGTCTCTAAAGTTGGAGCTGTCTTGTGAAAGCCATCTTCTGCTCTCCCCCATCTTTATGATGTATAAATTCACTGTTGGTAATTGTACTTTGGAGCGTGATTTAAAGACTGCTTTAGCCAGAGCCTAAAAGCAGCATAGGCTCCAAGCCATTCCATCTTTGGCCTCATTTGTGAATGCTGTCGATAGACATGCCAAAAATGATGCAAATGATTTGAAACAGTGGGCTACTCTATCCTTCTATTAGTCTCTACCCAGCACTCACATTGATTATTTTTAATGTCTTATGGAGAACGCATTAGACTGAACTGGGTACCAGTTGCTGTTAAGGTATCTGAAATGGGAAGAATTATTTCTACTGGAATTCTAGGGGATGAAAATAAATTATCAAGAATAAAAAGTGCCCAGAAAATCAGTCATGTAGAAAATAATTATGCAATGTTTTCTGAAACTAAAAGTCTATGAATTCTCACAAAGACCAACTTGCCAAATCTCCCCCATAACAAACTATACCTGTTTCTATATTAAACTACAACAGTGGTGAATCAGTTCAGTTTTGAAAATAACCATTTTTCCTAAGTGCTCATAATAAGTTAGAAACTCATGTCATGAATAAGACAGATGAAACTGAAGCAGAACTAAGAGCTAAGAAGATTCAAATGCCTCTTTCCACAATGCCTTCACATACTATGTAAGATCTAGCTCTCAGTGAAAATATGAAGATGATATGACACAAGCTGATAAGGTAACAGTCATATCAAGAAGAGCCAATAATTCAACCAGTTAAAAGGTGGCCATCTATAAGCCAACTTGGAGGACTAGTACCAACATTAACTTTCCAAGGCTGACCTAGACACCTGTGATTCTCACCCTCTCTTCTACTGTTTGCCACGTGAGGTGTCCAATGCCCTTGCTCCCTTTTTCTTGGCTTCTCTTCTGCTGCTTCTTCTTTGCATAACTTTGCATTCCTCAAGGAAATTTTCATACCTTCTTTCTTCCTTTTTCCACCTACATTGTACAAAAGTGCTCAACTTTCTGGAAGTGTTTTAGTTGTTTTTTTTTTTTTTAACCCCAATGCCATTTGCTCCCCTCTGACTCCTCAAATTTCTGTATTCGGTTTCTTCTGGCCCTTAACACTTCTCAAAAACTGCTATCCTGATACATTGGCCTCTTTTTGGATATCTTACCAGAACTCTATGTAGAATCTTATATTTCTTTTCTGGCAACTCTATTCTTTAATTTCTGTAATATTCCGAACGTTGTCCTCCTACTTCTCTGAACTTCTCTTTTCTTCTTTCTTCTCTTTCTCTACCAATTCCTTAAATATTGGTATTCCATAGTTATCACCCTTACTCTTCTTTTCTCCTCACCTTACATCATTTCCTAATGTAATATCATCTGCTTCCATGGCTTCAGTCATTATTGATGACTTTCAGGTCAGTCAGTGCCTCTAGAAATAGCCTGAGTTTCTAGCCCATGTGCAAAAACTACTGGAACTGTGGTAATAGCCACTCACGTGTCATGCAGATACTTTGAACTTAGTAGATCCCAACTAGACTCATTATTCTGCTACCAAAACTTGCTTCTTTTATGTACCGTATCTTCTCATCGTCATCTCTCCAGTTGCCAAAGCTGGAACTCTCCTTTTAATCCTTGAATCCCTTCTCCTTCAATTTATATACCAAACACTTGCCCGTTACAGAAACTGAGAGCAGACATTTAGAAACTTATATAGCACTCTGACATTGCTGCAGCGTCCAGCATTTAATTTTTCTAATAATTTATTTTTCTCATATTTTTTTTATGGTGATCTACTTAGGTTACAAATTTTTTTAGAAAAGAAAGAAGCTGGCACTTTGGCATAGATCATTTGAGAAGCTGATGTAAACCATTTAGGCCATGATAACCTGATGTCCTTGAGAATGCCGATGGAAACAATGGGCACGCTCTCCAGAAAATAATTTCCATATACATTACAGTGTAAAATTACGCATATAATACAGATGGTTCATGGTTCTCTCAAACCCATTTATAGCCCCTTCAGATTTCCAGGGGTTTCAAATTCAGAACCCTTAATCCAAATTGACAAAGTCTGGAAATGCCTTGTCAATAGCCTCCTCTGTTTATTTATTGCGATAAACATTACACATGAGCATTAATATCCTGGCTCTCATAGCAAGAATTCAGCACACATATAATTACCGAGCTCAGAACCAAAGACTGGGCCTATTGAACCTAGTGCTGTAAGATCTCATGCGATTTTTAATAGTTTCTTCAGAACAAATGCAACAGTGAATTCCTCAATGACAGAAGAGTTGTGCCATAATCTAACTATTCTTTATGTGGATTATAAAGTTTTAAGACTCAGACCCATAGTTTACAGAAGGGCTAGCACAGAGATACGGTAGATGCTAGGGGACTGGGAAATCAACCTCTGCAAATCTCATTCTCTGACATCTGTCTGTCTTTATATACCTGACTTCACTCCAAATAAGGATGTCGGGCAGCTCATAAAAACATGTAGAATCCAGCATGGTTTTAAAAAATAAGTATGTTATTGGGGCACCTGGGTGGCTCAGTGGGTTAAGCCTCTGCCTTTGGCTCAGGTCATGATCTCAGGGTCCTGGGATCAAGCCCCATATTGGGCTTTCTGCTCAGTAGGGGGCCTGCTTCCCCCCCTCTCTCTGCCTACTTGTGATTTTTCTCTCTGTCAAATAAATAAATAAAATCTTAAAAGAAAATAAGTATGTTGTTTAAATCAAAGAGAATGGAAAATAAAGTTAGAAAGAACATGTGCTCTATGAGGGTAGAGGCCACAGCTACTGTGTCCTCCACTGCACACCAGCACCTATCTCATTGCAGGTGTTGCATACTTAAGATAAAGGTAAGAGTGGCATCAGTATGCAGATGGCATATATGATTGATGGAAGACTGAACCTTCTTGAGCTTCTCTGCTGCCAAAGCAGAAAGATAACTGTGTTTGACTATGATTTACTTTGTCCATAGGTAGGAACTTCCAGGGCCTCAGGGGAACCACTGATTTTCTCCTCCTGAACACCCTGAAGGAGGTGCTGCATCCTGTGCTAGACTCCCCATAATCAAGGACAAGAAACATGATATCCAGTCTGGATAATTGCTTCTTACAATGTCTCTCAGGGCAAGCTGAGTATATAATATCAAAACAAAATTCAGTGAACCTGATTCCAAAGGTACCAAAAAAATGCCCTGTGGTACAAATCTCCTTAATGGTTTGGTTTAATCCAGATATAAAATCTGGACATCCACTGAAAGTGTTCACAGATGAAGACCCACCACCTATTTTTAGAAAGAAGAATTCCTGCAACACAGCCACGCCCACTTGTTTACATATCGTCTGTGGCTGTTTTCAAGAGTTGAGGAGAGTTGGGTAGCTACAACAGAGATGGGTCCTAAAATATTTACTATCTAGCTGTTTACAGAAAAAGTTTGCCAGTCCTTGGTCTAGTGGAATAGATTGACTGCTATCATTAGTTCTCTACAACTGAGTTTGGGAAGCCCAGAGTTCAAAGTCATATTTTCAAGAAGTATTTGCAAAACAGATATATTGCCAGGAATATTTAAGGGCAGATCTGTATGATTTGATGACAGGTATATGGAAAGGTAGTACTGAAAACCTCTGCCTCAGCCCAACCACTGGATGTTTATCCTTTTGCTCTATGTATAACCCCTGAAAAAACTTGTAGTTAAAAAGCCTCACATGGGTGGTTAATGTTCTCAATTAAATGTCTAGTCCATATTTTCTCTTCTGCTCCAGAACTGAACCCAAGTAACCAATGGACCTGAAGATGGAGAATGTAAGACTTCATGGAGAAATGAAGTCCAACAGTCAGAGTAGACTGTAAACAGTTCTGACAAGAAGAACTTGTGGTGATTAATTAGATGTGTCACTAGAACTCTGTGACTTACTAAACATGGATTGAACTTCACAGAGCCAAGGTAAACACAAACAAAGCCTGAAATTGTGGATATTTTTCTAATAGTCTGCATTGGGTAGGGTAACACATAAACCCAAACATCTATGCAGTTCAACTCAAGAGTTTATTTCTACCCACTGCCCAATACAGATGTTCCTGGTCAGCAAGCAGCATTCCTCCCTTTAGTGATTAGGGACTAGGCTCCCTCCACGAGTGCAGAGGGACATGCATGAGAGGTTCCCTGGGCCAGGACTGGAAATGACCCATAGACTTATATACATGGCCACACCCACTGCAAGGGAGCCTGGAAAATACAATATAGCTCTGAACACAAACTGTAGTCAGTTAGCCAAGCTCTTCTACACCCATTATCAAAATGTAAAACCTAATTCAAACTTACTCTCCTGACCTGAAAGATGCAAGCAATTTTCCAGGGTTTAAATCAAGAAACATCTCTGGAAAATCACACAAATATTACATGCAGGCAGGAAGCTTTATGCTACTGACTCTAGATGTTTCACCCAAAAATGTTGCCATGTGTATGTTGACCCCATCTCCCAATTGGACAACTCAGAATGTGCTCTTAGCTGCCCTCTTTCATATTTTATACCTGGCATTATATTTAAATGCAGTATTTATCTTGGCAAATTCTAGCAATGCTGTTAAATATGCTACTAGTGAATCAAAGTGAAAAACTATGATCTCCAACAATTAAGCCCTAGGGTCACTACAACTATCTCTTTTTTGCTGCCCAAGACTTACAGACCCTGCCAACTTAATAGAGATGCTCTTTGCTCTGGCTCTTGTGCTCCTCATAATTAATCGATGTTTAATGCCTCAACAAGGTCCTAAGCTGATTACCACAGCCTTATCTTCTTGTGTCAGGATATCTGTTTACTTCAGCTAACAAAATGCTTAGACTGCTCTGAGGGACCAGGGCCAGGCCTGCAGTAAGCCCAAAGATGCAGTAAGGAACAGGACATGAAAATACATCACTGTGGTGTGGACAGGATTGCTTTGTATGGTGGTGGGTAGACCCTAGCACACTGGCATGAGACTTCCACCAGTCTAATGGCATAAAAACTAAGTACACTGGGATGGCCTTGTCTGACCTGGAAGATTTCTCTTTCCATGAGGACTCCACTGACCACTGAATTATGGACTCACATCCAAAAGGAAATAAGGAGGCATCTGACTTGGAGATAAATGGAGGTAAATGGACGCATCCATTTACCTCTATCCTTACCTCATATATCATTTGTTTATTTGGTATTTCAATAAAAACTCAAAGTGGGGGCCATTTAAACCTAAATCTACTTTGTCATTCTCACCAATCTTCTAACACAGCTGCCCCAATTTTCAGGATCTGGTCTAGCTCAGATCTCTCACATACTAAGCTCTGTCTTCTCTCATAAGCTCTTGACACTTATCACCACCCATCTGCTAGATTTTTTTTTTCCCCACTGGGATTCCCACAACATGTCATGATCAGCTTGACAACTTCTACCCCGTGTTACTCGCTACTAGAACTTAATTTAATCAGATGATTATTTGTTTGTTACCCAGTCTTAGAACAAGAGTCATATTTTATTCCTCCTTATCCTTGGTCCCCTGAAATTCTAGCAGCTACCAAGCTAAAATAATCCTTTCCCTAAAGTGTTAAATTGCAAATAGCTGAATCAACTTTGATTCATTTAGGTGATATCAAAGTTCATTCAGTGATGTTGGCTCACTCATAAAGTGCTCAGAAGGCCAGAGAAGGAGACCAGAGAGCCAGGAACAATGCCCCAAACTGTGCTGTGGTACCCACCCTACAAGGACACAACTGCCACCATCCTGAAGCAGGTCACACAGCTCACCTCACAAACACCAAGAGTGCTGGGCTGGGATCCCACTTGCAGGAACTGTGGCTTCTGTCTGATGTCTCTGGGAAATGGGCACAAATCACTCTATTATTTCTACTCCTGCCACCGTCACTCTTACCAGAACGGATTCTGCACTATCCTAATCTCTTCATATCACCAATATTCTGCTTAATGTCTTATGTGGGTGGATCTGATTGGTGGAGCTCTGGTCCTGTATCTGAACCATAAGAAACACTGGAAATACAAGAAAAAGATTCCAATGCCAGATGTCTGAGGCAGGCGGTAGGTATTCAGCACCTGTTCTTGCCCCCTTTCCTCTTCTAAACCTCACTTTCTTAGAAGCCCTTAGAGCAACTCAGTTCTGACTGATGAAATGGAAGAAGTACTCTCTCCTGCCTTATTGTTCTTTTTACCTGCACGCGAGGCTGGTTGCTTGCAGAGCATTGGTCACGTGTATGTCATTCACAGGCATCTCAGTTCTGAATAACACAGAATCTGGTAACTGAAAGTGAGAATTATGAAATTGGCTCACTGAGAACTGGGAAGCTGCTGGCCTTTAAAATGCGCTGGAGAGACATTTGGTCACACTAGTCACCTGAAGGATTCAGAACACAGAGCAGGCAGCACCCAAGATAGTGTTAGAAAAAATGGGGGAAATTCTCTATCAGTTTGGCATTGGCTGACTCTGCTATTTTCAGCAATGTCCTGTAAGAGAGGATGAACCAAAGTAAGGCCACCAGTCTGTAAAAAGAAATGGAAGGAAGTACCACTTGGCTGAAGGAGGAGCTTTCTGCCTGAAGCCTGCAGGCTAGCTCCATTAAGAGTCCCACAATGTCAAGTCCTGCGTATTTGAAAAAAGCCAAACCTACACCCTGAACTGTAATTATTCTAAGCAACAGCTGGAAGGGACGGGTCTCAGTAGTAAAATCTGTGGCACCAAAGCTTTCTTGAACATTACAAAAGATGGTGTAACTGGAGGTGAGAAGGACCTTGCTCTCTTGACTGAACTGTTAAGTAATATACTGCCTTGCCCTCTGGACCTCCAGGCTTCATACTGCAGGAGGTAAGTAAGCCTCTATTTGGCTGAAGATGCTCTTTTAGAGATGATAATCCGAATGACATAGCCAATAAGAACGACAAATGGAAACCATCCTATGAACTCTCCCTCACATACAATATTCCATTCTTTTTTTTTTTTAAGATTTATTTATTTATTTATTTGACAGAGCGAGAGATCACACGTAGACAGAGAGGCAGGCGGGGGGCGGGGGGGGAAGCAGGCTCCCCGCCTAGTAGGAACCCTGGGATCATGACCTGAACCGAAGGCAGAGGCTTTAACCGACTGAGCCACCCAGGCGCCCCCAATATTCCATTCTATTTCAGGCACTTTGCCTGGACTCTGGATCTCTGAAACGGGCTTGACACTAACCTATCAATTCACCTGCCTTCTCCTTCAGCCTCAGAAATGACACTGTGTCTGTAGCAGAAGCAAATCCTCAGCCCCTGACACACATTAGTTAATGTTCATTGCAAAAGGAACATAAATAAGCAAAAACAGCATTGGCCAAAGAATCAGAAAAATGCATCAGCCCCCATTTAGCAGGTTGCTCTGCATGAATTTAAACAACTCTGGTAATATTTCTGGACTTCGGGGCTTTTTAATCTGGAAGAATAATCTGTTTATTCCTACTTATAGGAGGTATGTGTGAAAGTCCTTTCAAAATTATAAGAAATTATAAAGAGTATTATTTTGAACATCCTTATAAAAAGCTACATAGAGAACCACACTAGGTTGACACATAAAATAACAGTAATTTAGAAAATATTACCACCTTTATAATTCCACCAAGAGGTAGAATACTCGGGAAGAGTATTGAAAGACATTAGAAACATAATTATCATTTAATATTCAATGTTAGGACATGATCAGTAGATAGTAGTTCAGGAGGCAGAAATAACTATCTGCTACTTACAGTGTCACAAAATAATATTTACTCTATAATTACATGGTCAATATTTACTTGGTGATTACATAGCTTTTCACATGGTTGCTTGAACCCAATAAAATAAAGGAAAAGCAGTTATCTTGATTTTCCCGGGAGACAGATTGGACAAAGATAAATTTTCTTGAAGGTCTTCCTTATTGGCTTATTTAACCCTGAAAATTGCTAATATTTTGAAACCGTAAGTAGCTTTTGTGGTACAAGCTTTCATTTGTGAACTTTAAATTTCAAAATCAATTCCCAGTAACAAAGGGCTACCCCTTTGTCCGGAATCCCCTCCTCCCCTTCTGCACTCCCAGTATATAGGGCAGTATTTTTGAAGACAAATAATATTGCTTGTATTTTTAAACTTGTCACATAATGCAATTGAAGATAAAGACCAAAGTAGCTGAAGCTGCCTCCAAATCCCAAATCTTAAAATTCTGAAAAGATTATTCGTCTATCTCTAAAACTATCTGTCTTACAGATTGTGAAGAAAGATGCTTTAAAATGTTCCCTGTTTTTATTTTTCAGCTTTGCATTGTAAAACACCCCCTGTGAATTCCCTGGAGGCTTATTAAGGTATGCTAGGACCATCACGTACTTTTCAAAAGATGAAAAGTGTCTGCCTAGTGTGAAAACCAACTTGTTTCTGAAAAGCACCTCAGGATCCAAAATATTTCCAATCTCAAATGTGCCACCATGCCTGACTTATGGCAGATTTATTGTTTCACAGGTACAGTGAAATTTACTAGTCTTGTATTTAGGAAGCCATCTGCTCAACTTAAGGCACTAGAAGAATATTCCAGAACTGAAGCAACTAAATTTGAATAAACAGAACTGAAAGAAAATGATTCAAGGGAGAGAAGTTCAGACAGGAAGGAAGAATACTATAAAGCCTCTGTGTACATGAAAACCCAGCTCCTATGCTCAGTAGACTTGAATATGAAGGGGAAAAAAAAGTTTTAATTGCTTGAAGTTAATTTGGAGTACTATTGGATATTGCTATACTTAATGAATCTACATATTTCATGATCACACTAACTGTTTCTATTTATGAGATAGGCAGGGTAAAACAATTAAGTATTGGTTGAGAATTACAACCTAATGGCATGTGTGATGCCATTTTTATTGTTGAAATAAGAGCAATAATAGCAATACTCACAGCCAATAATAGCATTTCTTTCATATTAGAAAAAGAGCAAATTAGTATTGGTTTCAGAGCTACTTATGTGTTTCAGTGTAACTTATTGAAGCTGTGTGCTCTAAAAAGCTGAAAACTTTTTCTTAGACCCTTATCACAATAAACAGAGCAGAATTAAAGGCACATAGCAGCAATGTACAACCTGAATCCCTCCAGTCCTTTATTACTTATACTCCATATATTTCCAAAAGGAAACAAGGTCAAGTAAGAAGAGCTATGTGTGTGTGTGTGTGTGTGTGTGTGTGTGTGTACACATGTGTGCACACATGTGTGGTGGGGGAGGAAAGAAGGGAAATGATGAAAGTTGGGTATGTAGTTTTGCCTGTGAACTAACTATAAAGAAATAATTATATTTTCTGCAGAAAGGTGAAAAAGAGAAGCAGCAAGATTTTTAGAGCTTTATTTTATTAACAGCTTTTACAACATACAAGTTTGTTATCAAAGGAGTGATGCATCCAGTGCAGATGCTGGCACATAGTACACTCAATATTAATTAGTTCAATCACTTACTCCTTCAACAGAAACTTACTTGGCACCTACTATGGACCAGATACTGTCCTGCTAATTAGGAATCTGAAATCTGAATTAACTTGTCAAAGGAATTTTTAGGGGAAAACCAAAGAAAATGTTAATGGTTAGACCTCAAATACAAATTTATGAAACACCCAGAGGCTTATGTATGTTTTTCTTGCTTGTCTTTGATAAAAGCCAAAGACCTAATGTTAACTTTTGATTCTGTGAAGGCATTTCTATGCAGAGCTAAAGTACTACAGCACAGGCATGGAGATTTCCGCCTTTGAAGTTGACACAGTACTAGAGCTGAGAGTACTAGAGCTGGGAAGAATGGGAGTTCAGTGTGAAGCCAATGAAAAGGCTTATCAAGATTGATATTCTTGGCCTTTTTCTGAAGTTCAGGTATTTTGGATTGTTGGTTAAAATATCAATTTGCTTTAGATAATAGGCAAAAGATGAAAAACAGTATGGAGTTTCTTCAAAAAGTTAAAAATAGAGCTACCCTACAAACCAGCAATAAGTAATAGGTATTAATCCAAAGGATTTGAACAAAGTGATTCAAATGGGGCAGCTGCATCCCAGTGTTTATAGCAGCAATGTTCACAATAGCCAAAATATGCAAAGAGCCCAGATGTCCCAGATGTCAGATGAATTAATAAAGAAGATGTGGTGTACACACACACACACACACACACACACACACACACATAGTGGAATATTACTCAGTCATCAAAAAGAATGAAATCTTGCCATTTGCAACGACATGGATGGAATTGGATGGTATTATGTTAAGCAAAATATTAAGCGAAATACCATCATATGGTATTTGTCAGAGAAAGACAAATACCGTATGATTTCACTCATACGTGGAATTTAAGAAACAGAACAAATAAGGGAAAGAAAAGAAAAAATAAAATAAGATGAAAATAGAGAGGGAGCCAAATCATAAGACATGCTGAACTCTAGGAAACAAACTGAGAGTTGCTGGAGGGGTGGGAGGTGGGGGGATGGGGTAACTGGATGATGGACAGTAAGGAGGGCACGTGATGTGATGAGCACTGGGTGTTATATACAGCTGATGAACAATTAAATTCTAACCTTGAAACTAATAATACAGTATATGTTAACTATACTGAATTTAAATAAAGAATTAAAAACAGAAAAAAAAAACACACAAAACAACAAAAAAATAGGCAACAGAAATGGAGGCGCAATTTGAAGTCCTCCTTACCTGAAACATCTTTCCCATCTTGTTAGGAGGTACCTGAAACCTGAAATTCTATTATAAGAGATTTAGTAGTGCATTGGGATAGAAATTATGTTCCTCAAGCATCCTTTGTGATGTTTCTATTATAGACATTCTCATACACAGTTTACTTTTAATCGATACAAGCATATTTTGCTACCACTCTATTACCCTCGCACTTAGCACAATGTCAAGCATAGAAAAAGCACACAAGTGTTGATATAGCCAGTGAAGAAATACGCAATTCCCAAGGGTGCACCTCTTTACCAAATGGCAAGTATCTGCCCATTTGGTAAAGGATTGCCCAGACAATATGAATATTATCTAGACTGACACATCGTTGTCCTAACGAACAGCTAAGAACATACCTGCCAGCAGCATCAAACTGCGTTCAGGAAGGAGCATTAGATCTGTTCAGGCACTCAAACAAATTCGTCATTAAAGCCCTAGAGTCTGACAATACAAAGCATGAAAAATATTACCTTTTTTCCTGGAGAAGTTGAGGGCAGGTATTATCAATCATCTTCTTCCACTATAAAACAATCACCATACAACTCACTGTGAACTTTCATGGGCCCCAGGAAGTTTAGCTACCAAATGCACCCCTGACCACGAAATCAATTCACCTGTGAAATAAAATAGTATGTTCAGATGGCCTTTGTCTTAGATAAGACAAAGAAAAAAAGAGCTAAAGAGTCTAAAACATATCATCAATCTCCTTGTTTAGTGAAAATTATAGTGTCTAGTTAAAAGGGATTTTTTTTTTACTCTAGATCCTATGAACAATTAAAGATAATTCATTATTCAATTAAATTTAACAACAAAAAAATGTGAACACCTACGTGTCACAAAGATAGAAATAAAACAAGACTCTCCTTTATAAATGACCTACAAAGAGTCATTATTTACTGTTGTGAGTGGCAATTCAGGAAAGCAGAAGTTTGAGAGCCACAGGTATCATAGAGAAAAATAAGACAAATCACAAGAAACAGTTAAGTGAGGTTAAAAAAAAAGTGCCATGAAAGAATTATCAACCAAATACTGTATCAACTATATCTCTTTAGGCTACGTCCTGACATTTTTAAAAGACATTTAAGGAAAGGAGTAAGAATTATTATTGTCTTCAAAAGAAAATACACATGCAGGGGTGCCTAGGTGGCACAGTTGGTTAAGCATCTGCCTTAGGTTCAGATCATGATCCCAGGGTCCTGGGATTGAGCCCCGCATGAGGCTTCCTGCTCAGCGGAGAGCCTGCTTCTCCCTCTGTCTGCCGCTCTGCCTACTTGTGCTCTCTAACTCTCTTCAAATAAATAAATAAAATATTTAAAAAAAAATAAAATAAAAAATGAACAAAAAAAAGAAAGAAAGAAAATACACGTACAAATGGTAAAGGCTTAAAACAAAGGCCTGGCTGCCCTACTCTGTGACCTCCCCCACCACCCAGCAGCAACTTCCAATTCTTTGGGTACATTACCATACTGACCTCCCTCTTTCTAAACCCTGGTTTAGACAACATGTATTAATTCCCTTTGTGGTAAATGAGGATTGAGCTCTTTACCCCACTACCACATTTGCCTTTCCAAATTATGCCAGTGTAATTACTTCATAACATTTTGTTAAGTCAATCATCAGTGTTCATTGTTGAGCAATATTAGATGTCTTATGATCAGATTTCCTTTCTCATACAACTCTATTTTTTTCTTAACCACAAACTTGCCTTTTTTTTATGTACTTAGTTTTCACTGTCTCTTTCTCTCTCTCTCTTATCCTTCCCAAATATTTATCTGCAAAGGTGTCCCTTAATTTTATTTTCTGTATGGTTTGTTGCATAGTTCTTTTGGTCTTTCATATGATATTACATATCCTTTCTATTCTTCTCTCCCATTCCCTACCCAAATACTAGCTTTTTGCTTCTTGGACTCCTCTATCTTCCTGCTGCATCTGTCTTAGGATGTTCTTCTGTATATACCTATGCTCTTTCCACTGTTTCCTGGATCTCATGTGTTCTTTTTGGGATCTATGCCCTCATTTTGATGAAGAATATTCTCCAGTAGCTTTCTGAGATCAGGTGCCTCAAAGGCACAGTTTTGGAGTCCTGGCATGTATGAGATCTTCATTCTACCCTCACACATAATTGATAGTTTGCTTCCATGTAGAATTTAAAGTTGGAAATAACTTTTCCTTCTAGTTTTGGAAGCTTTCCCCCATTGTCTTCTGGCTTCCAGTCAGTTAAGATGCCAGTGCCCCTCTCATATAGAACACAGTTTTCACAGTAAAATTCCATGCAACAGTTGTTCAAAACCACTGCTTCTGTTTCTTCACCTTCTCTCCTCCTTTTGCTTGAGCTTCCTTGGTTGCCACTCTACTGAATCAGATTTCATAATGATTAGAAAAGTCGTTCCCTGCCCTTTTGCAATCATCAATTCTCTGACATCTTAACTGAGCTCTCAGTGACATGTGATACTGGTAAATGCTCCAGCCTCCATAGGCTCCACTTCAGCTTCTTACAACTAAACTATCCCTATGTTTACCTCCCACCTCACCACCCTTCTTAATCTCCTTTGCCAGCCCCTCTGTCTCTGATTTTTAATTACTGAATTACTCTAGAGTTTGCTCCTTGGCCTTCTACTCTCTGGCCTTCCTCCTTAGGTGATCAATCTCAGTTCCACAGCTGATAAACATCCCTCATATGTTGATGGCTCTGACTTCTCACATGGCCTCCAAGCTCCCATCTTCAACTGCCTCCTCAACACCTTCATTTGAAAGTTGAAAGAGGATCTCAAATTTAATGTGTCTAAAACAGAACTCTTGATTTCTGCCTCATCCACACCCCTTTTTACCAGGCTTCATCATCTCAGTGAATGGCAACGCCATCCACCCAAAACCTAGGAGTCAGGCCCCAAACCCAGGAGTCCGTTTTGATTCCACTTTTTCCCTTGTACTCCACATCTAGTAAATTAGTAAATCCTGATTTTTCTGTTTCCGAATTACATGCTAAATTGCTAGTGAAGCTACCATCTCTCATCCAGATACTCCTACAGTTTCCGATATGTCTTGGGCTCTCTTATGCTTTGGCTCCAGAGTAGGATTTAACAATAGAAGCACTAGAAGATGAAAAGGCAGCCGCCCCTGGAGGACATCTCTTCCAGCAATGGAAGCTCCACATCCTCCACATCCAGGCTTTGGGATGGTAAGAGCTTCTTACCGTTGCAATCTTTGGGATTTCTCAACATCCTGCTTGGCTTCTCAGTTATTCTAGCAGCAATACAACAATCTTCCAATGTTAAATTCCCCACATTCAAAAATCCCAGACTTGTTTCCATTTTCCAGGCTGGACTGCAACTGAAACCAATTCTATTTACTTATTACTGGTTTTCCATCACTGAAATGTAATCTACATGAAAGCAGAGAATTTGGTGCCCAGAACACTGACCCAACTATACTGGGGACTCAATAAATGTATATTTTATGAAGGAAATGTTGATGTCTTTATTCTTAGCAACAAGCCATTTGGACTCTATACAGTTAAAAAACATTGTAACTATGATAAAACTTAGAAATTTGGAAGGCTCATCAGAAACTTTTTGAGTTTTATAGAGGATCCAAAGGAAGTAGGATAAAGTTGTCAAAGTCAAAATGTAAAATCAAATTAAAAATAAATAAAAACAGGAAAAGGGCTCAAATGACCTGAGTATAAAGAAATTGCCTTCTGAAGGTCATTTCATTCCATTAATTTGGATATCAGCTTTAAGTTATTTTTTAAAGTTTATTTTATCTATAAAATACATGCTTTCATTAAATGCACCATTACTTTTATGACCCTTGTAATCAATCTCCTTTTCCCCTTCCAAACATGAGAAACAAATAAGACAGACACAAACATTTATATTGATGAGCTTTAAAAACTACGTGGGAGATGGCTTAAGGGAAAAGGGATTTAAGATAGCTTTATG
The DNA here is from genome assembly GCF_010015895.1 of Lontra canadensis. NCBI lineage: Eukaryota > Metazoa > Chordata > Mammalia > Carnivora > Mustelidae > Lontra > Lontra canadensis. The sequence continues at coordinate 21,389,620 of NW_022631008.1, forward strand.
ATAAAATCTACATTCAGGGCAGAACTTAAGTGACTGAGGATTCTGAGAGTATTTCACAGCTCAGAAAATATTCAATCCAAAGTAAAATGGACCCAGAACAGGTCTTGTGTAAAATAAGAACAGATGAGTAATTAAGGCCTACTTTAAGACAATAAACTCTTTTCGAAAAGAAAATTATGATCATGGAGCTTTTCCTTCTATTTAAATATAGGAATTTTTCAATGCACTAAAACAGAGATTGCAATTTGAAGCCTTGCTAGTTGCACCTGCCTCACAGGCTGGATTTGTTTAATACAGGCAAAGGATTTTTTATTTCATTTTGGGTTTTTTTTTTCTTATATGAATTTGTTGCCAACACTTAAGAATTGGGCAATTTCACATAAACATCTGGAATTCTGATATCTCTAAAAAGTTCCTGCAGTGCCACACTCGACTTCACCTGGGCAATGAATGCCCCACAGACAGAGGCTCTCTGGGCAGCCCCATCACTTCTTCTGGGGACTTATATATACCCACCTTCTCTAATTCTCTCCACCTCGATATGGGTCTGCATTTGAGCACATTGCAGGAAAATATCCCATTTCATGTGCTACTCATTTAAAATGTGTTATATTTTCAAATCAGGATAACCTCCTTTTTTCCTTTACACTAAGGCAGTTCCTAAGATGGAATCCTTGGTTCAGAGACTTGCTGGTTGGTATACATAAGCTCAGGTAAATAAAGGAATTTTCCAGTTTTACTTCTTTCCCCAAACAGAAGGTCCTCTCCAGCCACCTAGACATGTGTGTAGGGGACCACTGTCCTAGCACCATGCCTCAGGCAGCAGTGAGAAGCTCTACTCTATACTACCAAGATGCGTGCTCTGGATTGGCAGGGTCTTAGCTTTCTACTGTAAGGAAGCACCTGGGTCTCTGTGGGGCATTACCCAATGCTTCTAGAAAAAGATTGTTTTATCAGTGGTATGGAACGCATCCAATTTTCAAAGCAAATATTGAAAATATTAAGTGATTCTAACTCTATCACACACAACTGCCTTTAAAAAATAACACAACATGATTTTTCTCGTCTTTGGAAATTTTCTTTTCTGCTGGGAAACATTCACTGATTCCAGTATTCATTAGGACAAATCCTTGACATTTGAAACAAACCTTCTTCAAAGCTAAAGACTAATTCTCATAACAGCCCCATTTATTTTTGCATTAATTGGTAGGTAGTTGACTTTAAAAATTGTCTTTAAAACCACATAGAAATTGAATTTTTTTAATGGCTTAATGACATTAAAGCTTGTAATTTACAATCCTCACAAAAGCTCTTGTCTCATGTGGTCCCATTTTTACCTCCCTTGATTCTACAGTTTTATAGTGATGAGCATTATAAAAATGCCCAAGCAGCTAAAGAGATACTTCCTGAATCCATATTTGGATGTATAAAGGGAAAGATGCTGCCAATTAAAAATGCAGTAGAGCCCACTATCGTTGATTTATAGCCATGGAGGACATAACTTTTTCTCATTTTGCTTATTTGATTTGGATAACAACCCAGTTGCTATGTGAAATAACTTGATTTTCCCTGTTGATGTGCAATTCTTCTAACACCATCATTTGGCATACTGACTGATGATTGGATAAATTTGCTCGACTTTTACTATGAATCATTTAAATTACTCCTTTGCATAAAGTTTTAAATGGGCTTTGGAGAAACCATTAGAGAATTACTTTAGCACTGTTTTGTTTTGTTTTTCATGATATTGTCTCACTTTTTGCATTGGATTTTTTTTCCCCTCTCAAGGTTATTACTCTTAATTGTACTTCCCATTTTACTTTACTAGAATGCAACGAAACACACCTTCCAAGCTAAAACGATGGAAGTTAGGGAAACGAAAGAGGGTAGAAATAGCACTCTTCCATCTACTTCCCCTGAAAACTTGAGCTATAATATCTTCACCCCTGTGAAACCACTTCCCTCCTGGACCTGGACCATTCCACCTTCTAAGTTCTGGCTGTTCAAGCAGGATCAAGAATCAATTGGAATGTTTATAAAATTGTAGCCTCAACAACATCCGAAGTTTAGAAATCTATATATTATGCACCAGAGGAAAGCCTGACAATCTGCTTTTAATTTACCAAGAGAAGCCTGGGTCTTAGTATTAGACCACAAGGAGTGGAGGGTGAGATCCACCCTCAGGAAGGTCTAAAACCCACATGACCAGATGTTCAATAGATACATAGCTACAGCAGAGATTCTTCTCCTCTGGAATCCTGTCTGTCAGGAAGCCTTTCACCAGTAGCCACTTCTTTTGGTTAAAAAACAGAAGCACACCCCTTGCCTCCAGGAGAATGCTACAAAATAATCTTATATTACTTGGAAGGGTAAGAATGGCATCCTGTTAACCACCTATGAGTGGACTGGATGTTAAAGAGCTGTGCTTTCCAATACTGTGGCCACTGGGCACATATGGTTATTAAGTAGTTAAAATGTGGCTGGTCTGAATTGAGACACAGTGTAAGTGTAAAAACACACCAGATTTCGAAGACTTACTATGGAAAAAAAGTGGAAAAAAATCTCAATGACATATATATTGATTACATACCAAAATGATATTTTAGATATGTTTTGTTCAACAAAATATATTATTAAAGTTCATTTCACCTGTATCCTGTTACTCTTTCACTGTGGCTTTTTTAAATATAAAAATCTGAACAACATAATGTGGCAAGCATTATATTTCTATGGGACAATGCTATAATAGAATATGAGTGAACTACTGCCTTTTGTGATGGTCAATTTATGTGTCAACTTGACCAGGCCAATGAAGACCCAGATAGCTGGTAAAATATTATTTCTGGATGCATATGTAAGGATATTTCTAGAAGATATTCATGTTTGATTCAGTAGACTGCATAAAGTAGATCCACATGCACCTTAGTCACCATCTAATCCACTGAGGACTCAAATGGAAAAAAAAAGGTGAAGGAAAGGTGAATTCTCTATCTCTTCTTGAACTGGGACATCCATGTTTTCCTGCCCTTGGACATCAGAATTCCTGGTTCTCAAAGACTTTGACTTTGAACTGAATCCTGCCACTGGCCTTCCCAGCTCTCCAGTTTGCAGATAGCGGATTGTGACTCTTAGGCATCCACAACCACATAACTCAGCTCTTATAATAAATTTCTTCTATATCTATCTTTTTGGTTCTGTTTCTCTGGAGAACCCTAATACATTTATAGTATCTTGAACCTGAGCCTGACAGAAGAAAGTACATAAGAGGAAAGGTGGAGAGGTGAACATGAGATAGCATTCTGGGAGCAAGGAAAGGTGAGGCCCAGAGGCCAAGGGCAGTCTGGATATGTCCTCTCAAATGGTAGAGGTCCCCATGGTGGGGGAGTGGGGAAGCACAGAATTTGGGGAAGGAAGACAAATAGGAAGTAAAAAAATTTTCATCATTTTGCCTAAACCAGGATTTGGGAGTAGGTACCAACTAGATATTCCAATGTGGTGTAATTAGACTACATGGTCACTAAAAGTTCTACTTCAGTGGGGTTATCAAGTAAGAGTATATTTTTCCCCATTTCTGCCTGGTGTTTAAATGATATTAATGATTTAAGCTGTAATATATTCATTTCAGATGAATTATAAAAGCAAACTACTCTAAAATCTCAGTGGCTTAAAATAGCAAAAGTTCATTTTTTCCTTAAGCCTACCTGGCCGTGATACCATGTACCATGGATACATGCAGCTCTTCTTCACTGCATATTTACTACTTCTGTCTGGAACTTTACCAATCAAGTATCATGGCAGAGGAAGGAAAGGCAAGGATAACACAGGCTGGCTCTTAAATTTTCTGTTCAGAAGTGACACATGGCATTCCTGACAGTTCATTGACCAAAGCAAGTCACATGACCCTGAGTTCAATAGGGCAGGCATTTATCATCCTCCTGTGGAATGAGTTCTGAGGTATAGAAATGAGCTTACTTGAGAAAGAGTAATATCACTGTCCACACATTCAAGAAGGGTCTTAAGGAAAGACTGCTACCCTGAAAACTTAAACATACCCCTCTGCTTTAGGGTTTCTGTTGCCTCCCTATTATAGCACATTCTTTAAGAACTGCATCCTCTCTGACCTTCCATCTTATTTTCATCTTGCATCTTATTTTCAGATGACTGGACCAGGGATGAGCCCAGAAGCAGCACTTAGATAGTGGAGAATTCTTGAATTCTAGTGTGGAGATTGGGTGGAGGCAACCATCTTTATCTATATGTGCCACAGAGAAAAAGCTTGGCATGTAAAGCAGACATAGTGAGAGATAACAGACATAAGACCATGAGAGAGTCAGAGGGATGAATGAGGTGTGGCCACCTTGGTCCTTGAAGATGTTCCCTTACCAGCTCCAGCTCTAGCTCTAGCCCCAAAGCCAGTATTCATTACTGAAAGATGCCTTTTAGCAATACTGAGAGATACCCCATAACATATACTTTCTATGGCTCTCTTCATTTGGGCTGCTTTCTCTTTGAGTAGATTACAGTAATACAGATGGTGGTTATGCATAGATTTTAGAGCCAAACTAACTGGTAATAAGCATGACCACATAGTTATATGCAACTTTGGGCAAACCACTTTTCTGGGCTTCCAGTATAAAATAGGGATAATAATCTCATTGAGTGTTATGAGGATTTAATGAGTCAATACATATCAATGATGCAATATATATAAAAAGTCAGCCATTATTACCATATTATTATTACAGCCAAAAAGTTCAGAATACTGTTTCTGAGATGTAGTTTCATAATTCTCAACACCTACCTCACGCAGTATCTCTTTCAGGACAGTTAATGTTGATAAAGTTCTGTGGGATCTTCAAATTATTAGATTATGAGGTACTTCCATTTCTCCAAACTGAGTCTCTACACATGATCCAGATTCATCAAATACCTAATCACCCCCCATGTTCTCAGCACTAATACAGTGGGACAAAGAAGGAGGGATGATATACACCAACAACACTTGGCCAAAGTGTTCCTCACAGGGTTCCACTGTTCTTCAGATGGCAGCTGAAAGCTTTAGATAGGCATTCCAAACTCACAAGCATCCTGATTTATTAACATTCTTCTAAATTAGCACTCTTAAGATTTGCCAATCATACATAAGAATTAGTTAGTTTTTCTGCCTTTTCAGAATGGCCTCTAAACTGAATTTATTCCAGGCATCCACATGCTCAAAACATATGGAAGGGAGGAAAAAAGGAACATTGTTCCAAAAGATTCTTAAATTTTATTTCTAAAAGAAATATTTTCTTGTTATAGGATGTTACTCAATATTTTCTCCTCTTGACTGAAATAAAAAAATTAATTTATGGAATTTTTGCCCTGTTGACATTGGTAAAAGAGGTTGATTTTTACTATTGACTACGAAGAATAAAAACTCAATATTTCTTTCTTTGACGTATGTACTTAAATATTAAGTCTCTGTCCTTGGAGAACATGGATTCTAAATAGAAAAACAGGACAAGTCAAGAAATGTTGTTTTAAATAAGAATAACTGGCCATAGGTAATGCTACAGGGTAAGAGAAAATTTCCCCTAAGACCTTTAACTTCCTCAATTTCTCTTTCTCTATCCAACTAACACTTTCAGAAATACTTTTTTCTCCTTTCCCCATTCTGCTTACCAAAGGCTCAGATATTTCCTCCTGGCCCATCTCTGAATATATTATAGCAATGAAGTCTGCCAAACTTCTCTCAAGGAGGAGGTCTAGAACCCTTATGCAAGAGAAATATTTTTGGAAAAAGATGTGTCAAGTAGTCAGTAGGATATAAGAAGAGCTCTCTGGATATCTGTCCTACCTCTCCATATCTGTAACCATACAATCTGTCTTCAGATGATGCTAATAACTCCATGAACACAAATACTCTGACAGGCAGTCCCAGTTCCATTGGATCACATCATAAAGGTACCCAATTACAAGCATAATCACAATTTTAGAAGATGATGTGAGGATTTGTGAATTTGGATTGGGTAGCATTCTAAAGTCAAAGACCTAAAGGACACAACCACAAGAGCTATACAGAATCACATTAAGAAACACTGGAATTTAAGCCTATTTACAGAAGTCAGGAGAGATTCTACAATCACTGCTGAAAAAGATAAAAACAGATAGTTTTAAATCCATGTAAGGGGCCATCTATTACGGCAATGTATGGTTAGGATATGTAATCCAAATGTTTCTGAATACAAATTCTATGTTATTGGTGTCACATAGGCCTGAGGCCTGAATGTCACCATAGTCACTGAGGCCTGAATGATCCTACAGTTATTTTCATAATTCTTTTTCTCTACTGAAAACACCTTATCTATAAGAAAATCAATCAAGGAGGAAACTCTAAATGGAAATTTTAGGTGCTACACAACCAGCAGAAAAGAATAGTGAAGTAAAGATAACTAAGATAGAAGAAGTAACAGCAATGGAAATGTCTTGGTCAGTCCAAGAGCTACACTGAAACTCCTATTATTCTGAAATTCCCCATGTTCTGATTGGACTTCCAAGAATAGCAATAGTTACGAGATCACTAGTGGTCTAGTTCAAAGGGCAAAACTGAGCCCTAACATAATCACATAATCCCAGATCATTAAGGTTCACTGAAGATCTCTCTCTCTCTCTCTTTCTCACACACACACACACACACACACACACACTAAAAACATATGGGGAAAACAAATACCAATACACATACATACATAATATGTTCACCAGAAAAGAAATCACATTTTCTTTTTTTTTTTTTTGCCCTTGCTATACACTCTTAATAGTATCACTTGCATAATTGCTTTAAGATACCTTTCATACATTTTGTAAACGAAGGTCATATAGCAGAAAGACTGGTATAATAACTCTTAAATCTGAAAAGGGTAAAATTCTAGGCTATTTTCCCACAGGAGTGTTGTTTCTTAGGCATTGCTTCTCGGTTATTCAATTAAACTAGAAGGCAGAAAAGCACCCCATGCAGCACTTAGTCTAGCCCTCCTCCTGTATCCAAGTAAGCCTGGATATGCCAAGTTTCTGAGCAATTGATTCAGAACCAATTTGTGGCAAACAAATGCTCTCCCGCTACTTAGAGTGGAAAGATCTCTCCATGCACTTTTGTCTAGACAGTCTCAACTACAGGAATATAATGTGTTTGCTGGCCCTCCAGTGATTTATTAAATGCCAAATCCATACAGCACAGGCACTAAAGCTTAAGAAATGGAAAAAGAGCTTACCCAGTGGACTTGTAAATGACTTATTAAGATTATGTTGGCAGCAAGACTTATAACAGTATCAATAAATAATAGTGATCTATCAAATAACTTTGGTTGAAATGGTAATGTTTAGAAATATCCCATTTAAGGTGGGTGAAATGCACCCACTGGGGATTAGTGGCATGGAAAATATTCTGTGCCATGATGTGAAAGAAACACAGGCCCACTACAGCAATTCTACTTGGAATTTCAGTTGCCTTTAAAAAATAAAAAGCAAAGCTAAACCCCCAACTAAAACCTAAGTTTAAAAAAAAAAAGGCATCGGCTAAAATCTCCTCAAGAACAAACAGTGGCTTCTTACTATGGAAAACCTAGTAGATCCTCTTCATTTTTATCACACAAATGAAAAATATGATACTTATAATTTTTCATATCGTTCATTTTTGTTTAGAATTTATTTATTTGAGAAAGAGAGAGAGAGAGAGCACCAACAGGGGGAGAGGCAGAGGGAAAGATAGGCGCCCCACAGAGCAAAGAGCCCAATGTGGGGCTCGAACCCAGGACCCTGATATTGTGACCTGAGCTGCCCAGGTGCCCCCATATCATTCATATTTTTAATATTTTCCTTTGATAATCCAATTAAAAACAGGCTCTCTAAAATCCCTAAACAAATGTTAAATGCCAGTGGATATTTCAAAGAATTATGATAGATGGAGAAAAAGAAAGAAGAATCATTTCATATCAAAATAAAATCTCATTTGATAATAGACCTATCTTTTGATAGATGTTTGTTAAATAAAATTTTTCCATATCGTGAGTCAAGATATTGTGTTGCCAGATATTTCTTGATTAAGCTCAGATGTACAGCAGTGAGAAATTTTTTAACTCTTTCTTTGCAAACCGTAAGATATACTTTTAAGAGGACATGTATTATATGTGAAATACTACGGTACTTTCAGCAACAGAGATTATTCATGCGAGTATTAACTATTACTAATCTCTAATTTATAACACTATGAAAAGCACTATAGCTAAGAACATAGATGTTTATTCACTTTCTTTGGGAGATGGTATTCACCAATAATTTAAAAATCTATGAATCTTTAGAAAAAAATGTTTCTTTTGATCAACTTGGTGCCACTAAAACCATTTTCTCAAAAATAATGTATGATTGGGGCGCCTGGGTGGCTCAGGGGTTAAGCCTCTGCCTTAGGCTCAGGTCATGGTCTCATGGTCCTGGGATGGAGCCCCACATCAGGTTCTCTGCTCATCAGGGAGCCTGCTTCCCCCTCTCTTTGCCTGCCTGCCTGTGATCTCTCTCTCTCTGTCAAATAAATAAATAAAATATTTTTAAAAAATAATAATAATGTATGATTGATTTTCCCAAATTGTTCTTTTTAATATTTAAATATTCATCATGCCCAAAAGTTGTAATGAGATATTTGACAGCTATAAGATGTACACGATTTCTCTGAAGCTCTTCAGATTTTTCTCACAGAAGAGAAAGGACAAGCTGTTGGAGTGTCTTCCCTGCTGTCATTTCCTGGTCCTCATCGTCCCACCACAACCTCACTCAAAGCACGTGCCTAGAAGACCTGGCCCCGGTTGTCCTTCACAAGTGTGTCCTAGGTGGCAGGCACAAGGCACTTTGGAAATTGTGATTTTTTTATTTGCTATTCCCAAGAGAAACCATTTAAGGGGTGACACTCAATGAGGTTAAGTCTGTTTTCTAAGCTTGCAATGATTAGTGGGTGAACCAAAAATTAAATCATGCCAGGCCCCGAAGTCTATGTGGCTTTCGGCACTTCCTCTCTACAAAATTAAATCTGACCAATTTCAGAACTTTTAAAACAGGAAAATTGTGTTGATTTGGGTATTTTAAATATAGGTGGTCATAACTAATACTTGGCTGTATTGTTTTTTTCGGCTTTTAACAAAAGTTAACACCAGGCAACACAACTTTAGTTTAATTTTTATTTTTTTATATATTTTTTAAAGATTTTATTTATTTGAAAGAGAGAGATCCTGAGCAGGGGCAGGGAAAGAGGGAGAGGGAGAATCTCAAGCAGATTCCCTGCAGAGCCTAAAGCATTACTTGGAGCTCCAACCCAGGACCCTGAGATCATGGCCTGAGCCAAAATCAAGAGTCATATGCTTAACCTACTAAGTCACCCAAGCACCTAAAAATTAGTTCAATTTTTAGAACTTTTGATTTTAAATTTAAATTGTGTTGAAATTTCAAAGGGGGGATAGTGTGTGCATGGTTAGGCAACAATGTAGCATATGTCCCAAAACTATTCTGGATTTTTATTAAGGATGATTTCAGCACTATATTCTTTAAGTGAAGTTTTCCACATAATGTCAAATAGTAAGAAAAATATGTAATTTGGTAATTTAAAGGTAACAGAAGAAAAATTAGCATTCCTAGAGTAAAGTGGTTCTGAATGTTATTTCCCGGTTAACAAAGTTTGAACTTCTTTTCCTAACTTTGTCTGGAGGCTGAGATACCCACCAAGAATCCAGGACCACTGAACACAGACTCATACAAGGGCACACACATCATGTAAAACTTTGGAATAACTGGGGCAGGCAGAAAGAAGCGGGTTTCAAGATAAAAGTTAGGTCTCAACAGCAACATCACCAGAAAGTAATATAACAATACTAACAAAATAATTCCCAGCACAGGATCCTATAGTTGGCCAAAAGGTATGAGTATATGGTGCCTGGGTAGCTCAGTCTTTAAGTGTCTGCCTTCAGCTCCCATCATGATTTCAGGATCCTGGAATCAAGCCCGGTATCAGGTTCCCTGCCTGGCGGGAGGTCTGCTTTCTCCCTCTCCTGCTGCCCCTGCTTGTGTTCCCTCTCTCCCTATGTCTCTCTCATATAAATGAATAAAATCTTTAAAAAGAAAAAAAAAAGTAAGAGTATAGAATAAACGGATTTGCACATGTGCAAATTCTCACTCTATTTATCTCCCAGGCAAACTTTCTCATGGAGTTCCCACCCAAATGGAGGAATAAACGAAGATAGATTAGGGGCCCAAAAACAGAAGATCCCTCCCAGGAAGGTAGTGGCAAGGGTCCCCATGACAAAGGTTCCCCAGCATGCCCCTCTTCAGCAAGTCTGGAGAATAATCGGCTGAAACTAGAAAAGAAGTCACCAGGAGAAATTTCCTTAAGAAGTAAAATTAATTGAACATATTCAGATGAAAAAATATACAACTTGGGGAAGTTTGAGGGTAAATTGTGGGAGATATGAAAAAAAATTAAGCAAACATAAAACCAATTTTCAAATACAAGGAAATAAAAAATAAGGAAAATGAATGATATTTTATATGCTCTCTAGCTCAGCTTTGATTAGTATTTGCATACCTCTCAGAATGTAAACATTAAAAAATCAACAAACTAAAATTAAGATGTAACCACATTTAGAACTTGGGGCAAGAAGGGTTCATGTGTGTTAGGAAGTTAAGGTTGCAATATTTAGCAAATAAAAATGCAGGTACAAGATACCTAGTTTCAGATAAATTTCAGATTTATTTCAGATAAATTATTTCAGGTAATAATTTTTTGTGTGAATATGTCCCCAAAATTGTATGGATAGGGGTTGAAGAAGTGAAAAACCTCTATATCCTCATCTTCTACAACTGAAAGTCAAAACTGAAAAATGAGTGCACAGCATGATAATCCAAATAAGTAAGTACTAAAATATTTAAAAGTGGTTGCCTCTGGAGAACAAGAAATTATGAAAAAGAAGGTGGAGTGGTACCGTTTTTTATGCCAACTATTTCTTTTAACAATTTTACTCTTTCTTTACACAAAGAATTTGATTAAAATACCATGAATTGTTTAAATATATCTGAAAAGAAATAAAATAAAATAAAATGGAAAAAATAAAACAGTAGAAACACACAAAAAAATAGGTCTGAAGCAAATAAGCCAAAATGGTATAATTTGAAAAAGCAGGGTACTTAGGTGTTTGTTACATTAATCATTTTTTTGCTTGGGAACACTCAGAACCATCCAAGGAAATTTCAACAAATACTTAAAGACTATTGATTTGCAGGATTTCTATATTATTGGACTATTTGGGATTATGGTGGTGAATATTATGGAAGAGTTTGAAGTCATATATTTTTATTAATTCATTCATTTGACAAATATTTACTGTGTACCTATTATGAGTACACTATTGGGGAAGCAAATTGTGTTACAGGAAATCAATTTGCTAATCACAAATATAGAAAGACCAACTCAACAACTATTATCAAAATTTCAGTCAGTTCAACTCAGTTCTCCACATAGGAAGTGAGTCCTCTTCCCAGTTCCGTCCTCAGAGATCTACAGGCTTATCAGCTCTTGTCTGCCATCCTTAAGGGTAGGAACCCACATTCACAGGTGTTTGAGGAATCCTTTCTAATCTAAAATAGCGGCTAGAATAATATCTGAGGAATTTATGTAATTACCATTTAAACGATGCAGAGGTGACAGCAGAGAAAAGGAAATGAGACATAGGGAATCCAGAGGACCCTCTGAAGAAACATCTAGGACTTAATCATAGAATAGGGGTAAGGAAGGAAGATATAAGTCAGAGATCACTTAGCCTGGGAGCCTGGGAAAAACGGGTTCGCTGGAAGAGAAACAAAAATGTGGAAGAAGAGCCAGTTTGAAGGGAAGCTAAAAATTCAGTTTTATGCATATTAATTTATCTACCATACCTATGGCTCAGTGACAGTCATGCCTGAGGCACCTCACATTTTTAAAAAATGTAAATGTGAAAAGCAGACAGGCAGTTCCTGCTTTTTGTCACGTCAACTATCATCGATTTGATTTCTTGAGAGTCTCTTTTACACAACAGTATTTGACTTTCTGCCTCCTTCATCAGCTCATTTATCAGATACAGCCCTCACTTGCTGGGGTTGTGGAAGATCAGTTTAGCCCAGCCCGCCCCGAGGAAAATCCCGGGGAAAATCTGGGTTCGGCTCTTCTATGCAGGAGTGCCATCTAGTGGTCAGAGAATGTCACCTCGGGCTAGACTGGGCAAGCAATAAAGTGTGGGAAGGGCTGAAAAAGGGGCAGGACGTTCTGCTTTCCGGTTCAATTTCCGGGTGCACTGTGACAAAAACCAGTACCTCTTATCGTCTAAACATGACGGTGAGAGCATATCCAGTCATAGCACTATGAGGTACAACGTCTGCTTTTTTTTTTTTTTCTTTAAAATTTATTTATTTGATAGAGAGAGAGGGATCACAAGTAGGCAGAGAGGCAGGCAGAGATGGGAGGGGAAACAGGCTCCCCGCTGAGCAGAGAGCCCGATGCGGGGCTCGATCTGAGGACCCTGAGATCATGACCTGAGCTGAAGGCAGAGGCCTAACCCACTGAGCCACCCAGGCACCCCCATCGTCTGATTTTTAATGTATTCTATACGGATGTGGTCCATGGAGAGAACAATAATAGTAGAGCTCTCTATCTTGTTTCATTTTTCATATAGTTTTTCATATTTGATGAAGGAATGGTATTTGCAGCCATAAATACAATTTGGCTATCTTAGTATCATTACGGAAAAGATTTACAAATACCTAGCTTGGAAACTGCTCACATATAAATGAGTCCCTTTCCTTAACTCTCTTAAAGTCGCTCTCTTCATTGGCTCTTCTATATAGCTCTGATATGATCTGAAAAAAACATTAAGCCGTTTGATGCCCATGGCCCAAACTCATCTCCTTTCCTGAGACTGACAAGAACATTCTGTCAAACCTTTACAGATATTTATATATGCATGTCTCATCTCCCTTGCTAGGCTTTAAGCTTCTTGAGGCAGAATCCATTTCTGACTTATGCATTAAAAGCTCCAAACAGCTGATTACCAAACAGTGTTTCTAATATCAGAGAGTCAAAACATCCTTTCAGAACCCCATGCACAGTAGACTTCCCAGCCAGGAAATATGTGATCTGCACATGCATGCAAAATTTTGCTCATACTCAAGGGACTTCGGCCCCTTGAAGCCCATTCACATGCTGGTCCAGTTAAGAAATTCTGACCTAAAGGAACTTCTGGAACACAATCTATTTTTAAGCCAGAGCATTCTGTATACACAGAATAGGCCCATGCAGAGATACGGAGTAAAGCTTGGAAAAACTGACTTCCCCTACATTGTCAAATCTACCCGCCCCCATCAAAAAAAAAATCCATTTGTGCTTATAGAGATTAGTAGGAGGCCCAGCTGAAATTCCTCAAATTTGGGGAATAGATAAAATGTGGAAATGGTCATTTAAGTGTCCACACAGAATCAAGTCCCCTTCTTTGCCGGGATCCCAAAGAGGGCCTGCCACCATGCCCAGCCCCGCCCTTTGGTGCCCTCTGGCATCCTAGCATTTTGACCTTGGTGTAAAAAGAAAATCCTTCCCTGTGTACTTAGCACAGGGAACTTAGCCTTGTGTACTATTTTTCCATAGGTAACACTTTCTCTCCCTTTTTTCTCCGTCTCATTCTCCTCTCTCTCTGTCTCTCTCTCTCTCTCTCTCTCTGTGGGGAAAAATGTCCAAAACACAAAAACAGATTTTACTCTAAATCTGCCCATGGGTTTGCGCATGGATGACAAACCTGATACCTTTTGTTTCTACCTTAACCTTCCCTAAAACCCCCTTCTTCATCTAAGAGCACTGAGCAGCTTTGTACCCCTCCTTCTTTCCAAGAAAAGAACTAGATCAGAAAACTCAGTGATATTTTGACCAAATGCACAGGAGATTGCTATGGATTGAGGGGCCCTTCCCTGAGTGGTGAGGAGCGCTATTCCCACACTTCATAAACCACACGTGACAGCACATCAATAACCCCAGATGCCTTGCTACCCACTCTGCATGATGCTTCCTTCCTTGCTCATGGAAATAGAACTGTCGTCTCTCCACAGGAAAGTTTGATCTTCCACAGTGATTTCTCAATAAGGCTTTTAAAATATGCATCTATTTTCACAGCACAGTCCAAATACAAGCATTTCATCTGAGGTTGGGCAAATAAAGTTTTGAGAGTTTACAGCAAGAAGAAATCAGCAGTAAAACTTACTTAGCAGTTATCCATGTGGAGGAGAGAGAGAAGATACGGAGGAAACATGAAATTCAGAGCCCAATTCTGAAATAACTGAATCACATGACAGGAAAAATGATTCAACTTTGGGCAAGTACACTGCAGAGGGGCCTCAATTTCTACATCTTTTGAGGGGGCTAGACCAGAACAGCATCAGCACCAAAGTTCTCCAGTAGATGGTCATCTCAGAAACAGGTAAAGCAAAGGCTAGAAGGTTATAAATGTGGCCAGGAGGAGAGTGGGTGGCCCACAGATGAGGGCTGGACCAGTCAGACATAACAGGTAAACCAGAAGGTAAACTGAGGTAGTCCCCAAATCACCTCAAGTAGGGATGATAGTGAAGACTGTCTCTGCTCAGCACGACACTCGCACCAATGTCTTGCAACAATGTTGAGCTGGTCCTAGCAGTTCAGCTCAGAAAGGAATGATCAGCAAATGGCTTCAAAGTAATGAAGTGTCAAAAAGTACATTCTACCCACCTCAAAAGAAAAGCAGGACTGCACACTGAGTCTTTAAAGACAGGGATTCTCAGCTTGGGACTGATACTTTGGGTCAGAAAGTGACCCAACGGTGGGGCTGTAGGGTATTCAGCAGCATTCCTGGCCTTCACCCGCTAGATCCCGGTTGCACTCCCCACCTCAGCTGTGACAACGGAAGTGTCTCCCAGCACTGCCAAACGTCCCTGGAGGCAAACGGCCCCAGTTGAGAGCCCTTGCTTTAGGAACACTTTTCATGACCACCTGATCAGCTGAAACAACACCCTAATTTTCCTGACACCTTTCTTATGCCTCTGGAACTTGACCGCATGGGCATCTCTCTTTTCTTTTAACCTCGACCTCAATTTGTCTTCACTCTGATCTCAGTTTGCTCTCTGCCTAATGCTTTGGCCTTAGCATTTCAAGCCATTCTTTGCCCCTAGTTTTACCTTTATCTAAGATCTACTGCACTGTGGGCAAGCTCTGGATCAACACCTCCTCTGGGCCTCAGACTCTATCTTTCCTCCCCCCAAAGCTCTACACCCAAGATCCATCCATTTCTCCTACTGTACAGCACTGTCTCCTGAGCCCCAAACCTGAAACCCCAGAAACCCAGTACTCAGACCCCTTCCCAAAACTGGGAATCACCAAGAGCCAACTGAAGAAATAAAGCTATTCTATCTTTGTTCCTGAAAACCCCAGAGGCTGACAATATTGTTCTTCCTTTTCCTATACCATCTGCTAGGAAGATGCGGCAATGAGACAACACTTCCCCTCTTGCCTGTGCAAGGACCTAAAGCAGGACCTTCAGAGAGAGTCCTGCTTCTCTCTTCTCCCAAACATCCAAACACTCAACCTGTTTTGTCCTCTGCTCTGCGGGCCTCTGTCCAGCCTTCATCTGTAGTTTTCCTATTGGTGGGTTCACTTTGCCAACCACACCCTCAGAAACCTCTCTGCACCACAGGGACAAGGCCCCTGTCCTCAAAGGAGTTCCAACTACCTCGTACCCTCTTCTTTTTTAGGAGCCCATGATGCAAGATTAATTATTCAAAGAGCCTTTCTTAATGAGGTACTTTTCCTGATGTTTCAAGTAAACACATTCCACATTACCAAAACGCAGCCACACTGTGACTTGCTTAACCAGATTCTCAAAGACATACTTCCTTAATCTCCCTTCTTAACTCCCACTCTACTGAAAATGTTCTCTGCCACCTTCTCCCAACTGTGCCATTGATTGTGTAATACTGAGAAAGTTACTTAACTTCTTCCTGCTTCAGTTTCTATATTAATTGAAAAGGCACTAATAATTTTTGCTTCTTTTTCAGGTCAATCTTTAGTGTTAATAAGGCAGCATATTGAAAATGCAATGAATTCTAACAAGATGCCCAAACCACCCCCCCCCCAAAATACTTCTCTTCTCTGGATGGTTAACAAACAGGGTTTTCAATTCAATAATGCATTATATTTTATTCCATACAGAAGATACACAGGATGTAAAACTGGTAGTGAAACTTTAATAGAATGACAATCTCCTTAGCCACCAGAGGTGTCAACAAGGATAAAGACTGGCATATGAATGAGGAGTTCTCCAGGGGGGAAGCTATTCCAAGAAAGAATAAGTGACATATGTCAGCTGGGGGACAGCCAAGATTCTAATGTGGGGTAGAATGTGGAAGTAAGTGAAGTTGGACGTCTTTTGTAGGTCTATGATTCTAATATGACTTCTCTTTGGCCCTTAGTGATGTTCATCATAATCTAAGGTGGGCAGTTCATTTACAGTGGACGGCTGTTCTCCTAAATGGGTTGTTTTTATCATTATGGTATCTGCTTTATCAGTGAAAGTGAGAGATATTCTTGGAATTGATTGATTGATTGACTGTTTTTGTTTTGTTTTGGTTTGGTTTGGTTTGCCATACACTCACAAAGTTAAGGAAAAGGCTGGTGTTAATACTTAAATAAAGGGAGTAAGTTTTCTCTGTATTCAATTCCTTCCCAAGAATGAGTGCTAAAGATTTTCTGTGCCATGACCATTGCTGTGCTGGTGGGGGCCAAGGAACTCACTCTCTGTGTCAGGGTTCTTCTGAGGCTCTAGGGACATTAATAAAGAGGTAACTTACAAGAGCATCTCATACAGAGCTCAGTGAATCTCAGGGCACTGGAAACGATCAATTGTGTTTCAGAATTTTTAATTTTCAAGATCCTTTTCTTTTCCCAACAAAGATTTGGCTATTAAAAATATTATTCCTGTTAAAAATATCCTCTTTGTGTCTCTGCAATAAAACCCTCTCTCCTTAGAGTAATGGGAATACCTACAACAGAGTAAGGAAAGGGTCATATACAAGAAAGCACACAGATTAACCTTGCAAGATATCTTGCTACATGTAATTACATTATATAAGACAATTCTCCTAATGGCAGAGGACTGTCATTCATGGAACAGTTTGGCACTTTGGAGGTGGCACAGACATATCTTTAAATAACTTCGTGAAAAGATTCAGCAAAGAGAAAAAGGAAACTGATGTGATATCCACCCTGTTAGAAAGAGTGGCATCACTTAACAATGTAGGTCAGGTTGAAAACCCCTAGAAAGGCTGCAAGTGGCTGTCTTCCAAGTGTTAGAAATTATTGGTGCATCTTTAAGAGCACGAACTACATTTTGAAAATAAAAATGCTATTTCCATAATTAATAAGATGTTTATACAGTTATATGCAGTCTTTCACCAGACCTTTAAGTACTAGATTTTTTTCATCTTATTATCAGACTACAGAGCGAATGGTAATAAGCTGATAAAATGCTCTGTGGGATTTAGCATTCTTTTATCTGTCCTTCCTTGGCCTTCAGTTTACTCAAAATTTTTGTCTCTCAATAGTTTAATTACATGTGGAAAGATCCCAGTAACACACTTGTGTTATAGCATATTAGAATTAAATGAAGAGAAAAACTTTTCATTATGGGGTTTTATTGTTATTCATTTGTACATTCATTTGACAATACTGACTCGAGCTGCTGTGTGTTCTCTTAAGCTCCAAGTATTTTATATCCCAGAGCTATCCGAGAAGCTACATAATTAAAAGAAAAGCTTGTTTTTTCTAATACTATATAGAGAGAGCAGAATTTCAACAGGTTCTACTTTCATCCATTATGAAGCCATCTTATATAAAAGCTGCACTTTTCTTTGTGAATGAACCAGTGCTTGCCATTCCAGTACTCTAGCTGATGTATGCATTAACAAAAATCAAAATGACATAAAAATTGTTGGTCTGATAAATCCATTATATTTGAAATTAACTGTTATTAACCAAAACAAAACCCAACCTAATTAATGGTTTAACAAATCATTCTCTCTTGATTAAAGACAGACATACACACATATATATATATACACACACACCAGTTAAATTCATGGAAGAGTTTAGCTTAAAAAAAATAATGCATTTCAAACAACCATTTTTCTTGCCTTAAACTGCAAACCTTATTCTGAGTAAGATTGTAAGAGGAACTAAGTTGTAAAGGAAGAAGAACATCAGAGAGTTCCTTTGATACTGGAAATAGTCCATCCCTGTTCTGAAATAGTTTTGCCCTTATGACTCTGCTCCCAAGGTAGGCTTTTCTGGCATAAGTAAATTTAGCTTTATTTCTGGTACAAGTAGTCTTTCTTCATAAGTGTCACACTGAGCTGGGCTGATTTAGCTCTCTGTCTTCTTTATACCAGCCTTAGCAAGTTTCAAAATATATGGCCATTCAAAGCAAGTTGTATTGCAAGCTTTTCTCATTTGTTTTCACTTATCAAAAAGTTAGAAGAACTATGTGACACTACAGTTCTTCAGGCAATACTAAGTCAAGGTCAGAATTCACTGGTTAACAGGAATGTTTCTTACAAAAAAAAAAAAAAAAAAAAAGTGCAAATTCCCAACCAAGGAACAGGGCCAGAACTTGTAGAATGGGAAATTTTCACTAAAACTGAAAATGGATAAACCCCAAAGCTCTCTGAGCAAGGAATTAAGAGGATAAGAGCCATAAAGACCCAAAGTTTCCATATCATCGCATTCCTTAAAAAATTTAAATATGCTACTTTTGCAAAGAGATTTCAATTTATGCTCACAACATTCACCCACAAAGAAGAGGTTAATATTAAGGTCACTACAAAGCAAATGCTTTTATTTCATGAGTACTTTGAGTTTTCCTGACTGACATGATTGTTATATATGGCTATATCTAGGGTTTATGTCTGCCTTTGTATATCTGTGTGATGCCAAATTCTTTTTCACAAAGGCTCTGGCTGATGTCGCTCATGACATTCTATGGTGGAGATTTATTCCCTGACCTTATACTTTGGAAAGGACAGCCTGAAATACTCAAGAAATTGTGGGACTTAGTAGATTATACTATGAGTTATTTCTCTTTGCCAGAGGAAGTATTACCAACCAAAAGCAAAGGTCCAAGGGGGTTCCTCCTGATTGCCAGTATCCTCATAGAAGGGCCATGGTTCTACTGGTTTAGAATTCACTTCGAGGCAAAGGTGGTGGTCAGGACACAGAGATAGCGTGTTAGTCCTTTGGCAAGTTTTCATTCACTTCTAAAACCTTGTGATACATCAGACAACACTGAATCTAAAAAGGCATCAGCACACAAAATTAATAAGCGGTACCAAATATACTATACCTTGTTTGATGTTTTTTTAATATCACAAGTGAGTTATAAAAAATGTTTTTCCAAATTACATTCAAACCGAATTTTTAAGGACTATTTCATGTTTAAAATGTTTTGACATGCTGATTACATATTTGTTTATATACAACATGAATTGCATTAAAGAAAAGAACCCACACTTAGCACTGACTAATTAACTAAGGCTCATGGGAATCGTATTTATATTAATTATTTACAATGTTCTTCTTTGTAATGATTTTTTAACATCAACATAAAAGTTGTGCAATTTAACTTTCTGGTGCTGTTTCTCCTTTAACATTTATCCAACAATTAGTTACGAAGCACCACATACTGGCTAATACTCCAGGTACTAGATACTCCAGGGCTTTGCAAAGTAGGGGTCTTCAAACTCTGGCGAACATAATCAGTGCCTGGGGTTAAAGTTAATCAACCATAAAAATAAACCCTAAATCAGTGTGACTTCGTGTCATGCACCTCCTATGCCTTCACTTCCCACAATTCTCTACATTTTCATGCACCGAGGAGGATGATCACAAGGGAAAATCAGCAATCACCCCTTCATAATATGTGTCCCAGCACTCCTCACACTGCTCCAAAAGTCCCCATACCCTGAGACCAAAGTGTAGCTCTATTCCCTAACATGCTGAAAATGCCCAAATCTGTCTCTGTCCCCAGCTCCTCTCCTGGGCTATGGACCTACACATCCAGTTGTTTCCTCTGCTCTATAGGAAGCTAACCCTCCAGAGTGACCTAAAACTGGACTTCCCAGTTGCCCCACACATCTAAGACCTCTCCAGAAGAGCTCATCTTGGTGAGTGGCAATACCAGCAGCACAGTGTAGCCAGAAATATGTCACCCTCCATCTCTCTCTCTCTCTCCCCCTCTCTCATACACACACACAACATACTTAGTCAGTTACCATGTCATTACTTCTGATGAGAAGGATTTAATTGTAAATAGAGGAGCTGTTACTCTGGATTCATCATTGAAGTGGTAAGAATCGGAGCCAAACTGCTGGGGCTGCCTTTTTCAGTTCTATGATGCAAGCAAATGTCATATCCATGCCCAATGTCCACTCAGAAATACCCAGCTGCAGAGAGGACATGACTACTTAGAACTAAGGACATACTGTATTTCTTCTCTTTTGTTCTCCAGGAGGATATCCTGTTATAGCTTTGTGTCTTCTTGGCCTCCCATATGCATTAAACATAGAAATAAGCAGAGCTCCCTATTGTTTCAGAATATTTTGTTTCCTCATTTTTACTAGTAAAATGTAGGATTTACATGCTTGGTCTCTTGATGGCAGACATGTGTGAGGACCCAAATAATACTGTTAGAGTCAAGATATTGAATAAAGTCTGGCTATATGTGGAGAAATCTGTAACATTATATGCTGAGAGCTGAAAGGAAAATGAGACATCCAAAAATGAAATTAGAACACAGAGGTGCCCTCCCTGCTTTATGATAAAGACCACCTACCACCGATACAGGTTATTCTAATGATGGGAAGAGTATGTGAAACAAACGGAGTAAGAGAAGCCATATACAAAGTAATAAAACCTGGATGATATTTTTAATATTAAAATAGGAGATATGGTTAAGCCTTGATCAAAATATAATCCATTTGAGCTAGACAAGAGATAAAACCTTTCTCCCATGACAGCTGACATGATAGTTGCATAAAATTATGAATCAGACAAGGCTCTGTCTTATCTTTCTCCCCATTCTCACCCCCAGGATTCCAGAGGACCACACAGAGAGAACCTAATGACATTAGCAAATTTTATTTCTCAAATCTGTATCAAACCTTCCCTGCTCCCCAGATCCCCTCTACTAGCTTGTACTCTGACCTAAATGCTGGTCATCTGACTGTGTCACCTATACTTCTGCTATAGTCTTGTAACTGGTCTCCCTGGCTCTGGTCTCTCCTCTTTCCAGTGAATTCTACACATTTTGCATTTGTCATCACAAATTATAAACATGTATTTTTCCTTACTTCTCTACTTACCTCTACCTCTGGTATCTGGTCTTAAATTCCATGAGGGCCTATCCGTAACTCAGCAATGTCACAAAGCTGGAAATAATGTGGACTCAATGTATAAATGAATGTCAGTATCAATAGGCCTTTTTTGGATTCAAAGCCGGTTCTTGGGCAAGGTTCTCAGGCAAAGTTCCGTGGCTTAGTTTCATTATCTATAAAAAGATTGCGATACTATTTACCCCAAAAGTTATTAGGAGGATTCACAAAACAGAACTAATACATGTAAACCATTTAAAACAGAGTCCACATGTGGAAGAATTCAAAAAAGCATAGCTATTATTATTTATTATAATTATAATTATGATGTTGCTGTTATCATTATTATCGTTATTTAACTCCCTTAAAAATAGGTCGCTCTTGCTTCAAGTTCAAAATCCTTGGCAAAGTATGTCAAATCCAATGTGATCATTGCTATGAACTGAGTTCTATCCCCCCAAGAGGCCAATGAGGCCCTTAACCCCAATGTGGTTACATCTGGAGATAGGCCTTCTAGAAGGTAGTTAAGGTTAAATGAGGTACACACAGAGGAAAGGCCACTCAAGGACATATCCACCAGCCTGGGCTAATGCAATCAGGACCATGACTGATTCAGTACACCCCACCCTCCTGCTGTATGGAACAATCTACTTTCTCTTACTTCCATGCCTCAGTGAGAACATCCTTCTCCTTTTTCACTGGCTAATTCATACTCATTCTTCAACAACACCTTACTTCAGGCATTCCCTATTCCAGCCACACTACCTGAGTTCCCACTGCCCTCTTAAGGGCTCCTCCTCTGTGTTGCTTGGGTGCCCTCTTGTGTTGCTTGGTTGCCCTATAATGACTACCAGCACCACTAGGCATACTGTAGATGTTCCTCAAATACATATTTAATAAGCATGTCACTCAGATGTCATCTAGGATATTTTTGATCTTCTGCTGATAGGTTGACATCACAGCAGTGGAAAAAAATTCAAATGGAATATTAGATGCACCTATTATTGAGGTCATGTGGTCATTTTTTAAAATTGCTTGACTACTGCTTCCTTTTCATCTGTCTCCCTCTTTTTTATTTGCCCATCCTCACCACCAATAGCTGTACCATCACCAAAATGTGTATTCTTGCTAACTCAAAGCATCTTAGCTATGTCTTTTTTACATGACTTCTAATCCATGCCTTTAAGACTCACATTCCATTCAAATGGAATTTTCCCAAATACAGTTCCCTCACTATTATGAATTCTTATACATTTTCCCTAAAAGACCTCACTGTAAATGAATGATGTAGGCTGACAACTAAATGCAACTTAGCAGTGCCCCCTAAAGCAACTCTGTCCCCAGTGAAGGCAAAGCCCAGGGAATTGATTCCCACTGGATGTCAAGAAAACAGGATAGAAACTTTCAGAACTCTGGCAACATTTTCTGCATGCATGAAAAACAGCATGCAGCGCAAGAGGGGTGTAAAAGCATCTAACTCTGTTGTTAGGATAACTACAAAGGTACCATCAGACAAACCATCTTCTACTTTCTCAACCAACTCTTCCACTTGAGCCCAAACATGAAATACATTGGAAAATGTTATCAACACAACTGTAAATTTTTATTTTATAGATACGGCTGAAGTATATCTCTATATCAGATGACATAGAAAAAATAACAAATAATTTCTGGGGCCAGAAAGATATATTTAAAATGTTTACATTGCAAACTCTATTTATCTTCACAATAACAACCTCGATGTCCATCTTTTCCTTCCAGTTCTGTCTTCTACAAGATCCTTTTAAACACCCTTTAGTTTCTTCATTCTCATCATGATCTCATTCACAATATAAGAATAATAATGACTTACTATTGTTGTAAGAAGCGTGAAATGTTTTCCAACGTTTTAATATTATACGCAATGGTAACCCAATGCAGCATCAATTGTTCTAATTGGTACCAAGTTATCAAATATGGATACACATACCACTATGTAACCCATTTTATTTTTCCTATCCTTGGTTTTCATAATAAAAGGAGAATAATATTTTCTTTTCTTCATTTTAAAATAAACAGTCTTCCCCCTCTCTGGGCAATCTTTTTAAACTTGTGAGTCAATACATTCTTACAGAAGAAACAACAGCTATGACTCAGGGCCATGGAAGAAGCTTTCCATAATAAATTACAATGATTAGTGCTACTAGACAAAGTGCTTCAGCTCCCGTAGCAAATTCTTCCCAGCTCCTTTCATTAATCAGTCTGCTTACCTGGGTTTATCATTAGTGCCAGGCCTTTCAACTTGGTGCCTGAACCAATTAATACATAATTTAAACCAGAAGCATGTTTAAAATTCTATCAGACTACCCTGTAGTGACTGGAGTACATCATCCTGCCTTAATTCTATAAGTTTGTTTGTAAAAGTAATTAATTATTGCTGACAATAATAAGTTTCTGAAGCAAAAACTACTTTTTCTCCTATTCAATATTCCTTTCTGCATGCAACTGATAATATTATCTGCAAAGTTTAATGACAGGTATTATTATCTGCAAAGTTTAATGACAGGTATCCGTGGGATGAAAAATAACATACTAAATCCACATCCACACTGCTTGCCAGATTTTTCTTGAGGTTTTCAATCTATCACACCAACCTCACAATATTGGTGGTAACAGAGGACAAAACTTGCAAAGATTCCAAAACTTACAAAATATTAAGTTGAACTAGATGGAACTATTAGTACCCTCCTTATTCACTGATTTCATAAATGGAGAGATGAATGACAATGACAAAGACCCCCTCTCATCATTTTTCCCCATGATCTGCAGGTAGTGTGAAGAAGATTATGCATAGAGACTCCAATGACAAGCTACTTGCCAGAAATGAAAAGTGAAAGCAAAGGGCTTTGTTTAAAATGCATCAGGCACTGTCAAGTGCTGAAAATAGAATCTTTGATCATCCTTATTCTGGTTCTCATTGTAACCAAATTTCCACTATTAGCTATTTAGAACCTTACAGCGATATTAATATGATTGCCCCAGACTGGGTATTAGGCTTCAGTGTATATGACAATTTTCTCTTAGAATAAAATTTTCATTTGATTTCTCCTGCTCAGAGAAAATTATTTTACGCATTATTTGTTGCTATCCAAGAGCTATACACACCCAACCTCCAATACACACATACACATACATACACACACACAGATACACAAAATTCTTCTTTATCAAGAACCCTGATTTTTTTTTTTTTTTTTCACTTTCTGGTAGTCATATGCCTTAGGAGAGCAAAGACCCACTTCCAGCCCTGGGGGCTTGGTGGCGGGGTGGGGGGATAGGAAAATAAATCTTAATTACTATAAAGCAGTCATGATCATGCCTTTCTCCCTGCTAGTGACCAACTTTCAATGGTCAGTTTTAAGTCCATTAAAAGTCTAGCAAAAGTCACATGAAGAGGATATGCTGGGGGACTTAGGGGAAATTTTTTTCATTAAAAACAAGTTGTATCAGAGAAAACAATTATTCTTTCTGCCTTGGAGTTTGTAGTGACACCCGGAGCTGCTGCCACCATCTTGAAACAATGAGGGTCATCTGAGGACAAGCGCCAACACACTGAGAATGACAGAGCAGAAAGATGGAAAAATCTGAATTGTTGATGACATTATTGAATGAACCATATAGTCATCCAACATTAGAATCACTTTACCTCAGGGCTTCCACTTATGGAAAATAATACATATCTTTATTCTTTAAGCCATTTTGTTACAACAAATATGTTATCTGCAGTTGAATGCATCTCATCTGATATAGCAGCCAAGGTTCTTTGCTCAGTAGCTCCCAAAAACACTGTATTTCCAGAAGAAAAGGACCCATACAAATGTAAAATAAATAAATAATTAAGCCAAAGTATAAACTGAATTGGACAACTAGAATGATCTTGCACCCTGACTTTTTTATTAAGTTTAATCATTTTAATTATCCATGTAATTTTATGTCAAGATATTAGAATCCTCTCTTGTGTTTACATTATAACTACCAGAATTCATTCACAGTATACAGTACAATCTAGAAATTAAGACCCCATGCTCTAGATTCGTATACATGGGGATCTGGTCTTAGCTCTCCCCCTCCCTAACAACATAACCTCCCTAATCTTCAGTTCTTTCATCAGTAGAGTAGAAATAATGAAAGTACATGTTTCTCTGCATTAATGTTGGCATGATGAGCTAATTTATGTACCTGCTTTAGCACTTAGCATATAATAATGATTCAACAAATGTTGGCTATAAAGAAAAAATAATAAGTATGCAAACACCAATATTATAAAGAATAAGGATTTAGGTCTTTAGCATATTAAAAATATCAACCTACAAAGCACAGCTATATAATTTTATACAGCTAATGCTATTCTGAAGTAAGAAAAGTCAAAGAAACTCCAGGAGGACTGTGAAAGAAATCTAAGTCTCAGTTTTCCTTTCCAAAGAACAAGATCAGACTTGGTTAAATGAGGATTATTCAGATAACAGTATGCTAGCTTTATTTGTAGGTAATATGCTCTATCACACACAAAATATTATTATATCTAAAATCTGTTGTGTAAAATAATTCAGTACATGCAAAAAAAGGCAGACGCTGCAGCTCTATTTAAATATATGCATCATCAAGGAGTTAAGATAGCAGAAAGGTAGGGGGACCCTGGGCTTTTCTTGTCCCTTGAACTCAGCTCTATTGAGGTCAGATAACTAGGAACACTCAGAAAATAGACCTGAGAACTGGAAGAAGGATTTCCATGGTTGGAGGGAGACTGAGTAACATATGCGAGCAGTTTGGCTCCTTTAAGATTTGGAGTTTTGAATCGTAGCTGTGCCAAAAATAAAATGTAGGAGAGTTGAGTACCAGGTGTGCTGAGGGCCTTTGCGTTTCTGTGAGGACTTCCTAAACAGTGGGGATGTGAGATCCCCTGTCCCCAGAGAGAGAGTGGGGTGACACCATTTTACCACCACCCACCACTCCCACACCCTACCACTGCCACCACACCACCAACACCACAGCTGGACATCAAAAAGCAACACAGCAGTCCCCAGTGAATATAAGGGCCACTTACAACAAATCTGGCCCCCTTATACTTGGCAAGTGCTTTTTTTTTTTTTTAAGTTTTAATTTTTATTATTTTTTTATTTCTTTTCAGTGTTCCAGAGTTCATTGTATATACACCACACCCAGTGCTCCATGCAATATGTGCCCTCCACAATACCCACCACCAGACTCACCCAATATCCTACCCCTCTTCCCTCCAAAACCCTCAGTTAGTTCCTCAGAGTCCACAGTCTCTCATGGTTTGTCTCCCCCTCCAACTTCCCCCAACTCCCTTCTCCTCTCCATCTCCCCATGTCCTCCATGTTATTCCTTATGCTCCACAAATAAGTGAAACCATATGATAACTGACTCTCTTCACTTGACTTATTTCACTCGGCATAATCTCTTTCAGACCCGTCCATGTTGATACAAAAGTTGGGTATTCATCCTTTCTGATGGAGGCATAATACTCCATAGTACATATAGACCATATCTTCTTTATCCATTCGTCCATTGAAGGGCATTATCAACAAGATCCTAGCTAATAGGATCCAACAGTACATTAAAAAGATTACCCACCATAACCAGGTGGGATTTATCCCTGGATTGCAATGGTGCTTCAACATTCACAAATCAATCAATATGATAGAACAAATCAATAAGAGAAGAGAGAAGAACCACATGGTCCTCTCAATTGATGCAGAAAGAGTATTTGACAAGATACAGCATCCATTCCTCATTAAAACACTTCAAAGTATAGGGATAGAGTGAACATTCCTCAGCTTCATAAAATCTATCTATGAAAAACCCACAACGAATATCATCCTCAATAGGGAAAAGCTGACAGCCTTCCCTTTGAGATCAGGAACACGACAAGGATGCCCACTCTCCCCACTCTTGTTCAACACAGTGTTAGAAGTCTTGGCAAGTGTTTTTATGACAAGGGTAAAATTCACTCTGAGACAGCACAGCAGGCCTCTCCCACAGAAGAGCAAAGCAGGCAGTACACCGCAAACACCATGTCTACTAATAATATAGAACTTCAAAATCCCCTTCAGTTCTGGTGGAAATAGGACCAGGCTGTATTTTTTTTCTTATTCTTTATTTTTGGTTACTTTTCTTTCAGAATCAGGTTTATAGTTTTTTTGTTTGTTAGTTTGTATTTTCATTTCCTTTTCTCTCTCTCTCTCTCTCTCTCTCTCTTTCTCTGGCAAGGGAGGTTTCAGCCTTCTTTTTGTCTTTTCTTTATCTTTATTTGTTTTTCCTTTCTTTTTCATTGGAATCAGGCTTATAGTTTTTTTGATTGTTTGGGATTTTTCATTCCCTTTCTCTCTCTCTCTCTCTCTCTCTATTTTTAAGCATGCTTTCCCTCCCCCTATCCTTTTTCTTTTTCTTTCTCTCCTTTTCTACCAGGCTGCTTTCAACAAACAAATCAAAGCACACCAAGATAAAGATCCAAGTACTCCCCACTGCAAGCAAGGAGGAACTCTGCAGAGGATTGAGCAGTGGGAAAGAGCAGCCAAAATGCAATAGCAGAGAGTACAAAGCATACACCAGAAACACTTCATAAAGTGTCAGGCCCTCAAGAGTGTATGGCCTCTTTTTAATATAACATTACTCTGAGGTGCAGGAAACATAACAAGCTATCATAACATGCAAAAGATAGAAACTTAGCCCAAATGACAAGATGGAGGAATCTCCCCTAAAGAAAGGTAAGGCAGGTACCATAGCCAGGGATTTGCTCAAAACAGATATAAGCAATATATCTGAACAACAATTTGGAATAGTCATAAGAATACTGGTTGGATTTGAAAAAAGTATAGGAAAGAAACCCTGGTACAGATCTAAAAGACCTAAAGACTAGTCAGGCTGAAAAAAAAATGCTATAACTGAGATGTAAAACAAACTGGATATAATCACAATGAGGACTGAAGAAGCAGAGAAGAGCCTAGGTGATATAAGAAATAAAATTATGAACATTAAAGAAGCTGAAAAGAAGAGAGAAAGAAAACTACTAGATCATGAAGCCAGACATAGAAACTCAAGAGATTCCATAAAGCACAATATTATCCATATCACAGGAATCCCAAAAAAAGGAGAGAGGGAGAGAGGGGCAGAAGGTTTATTTGAACAAATTACAGCTGAGAACATCCCTGACCTGGGGAAGTAAACAGGCATTCAAGTGCAAGAGACACAGAACTCCCTTCAAAATCAACAAAAAAAAAAGGTCAAAACAACAACATATCATAATGAAACTTCCTAAAAACAAAGATAAAGAGAGAATTCTGAAAGCAACTAGGGAAAAAAAGGTCCTTAACATACAAGGATAGACACATAAGGCTGGCAGCAGACCTGTTCACAGAGACCCTGCAGGCCTGAAAGGAGTGGCATGATAATTCAACAAGCTAAACGGGAAAAATATGCAGCCAAGTATACTCTATCCAGCAAGGTGGTCATTCATAATAGAAGGAGAGATAAAGAGTTTCCAGGACAAACTAAAACTAAAGGAGTTCATGACCACTAAGCAAACTCTGGACAAAATATTAAAGGGGACCCTTCAAGTGGGAAAGAGAGACTAAAAGTAATAAAAACTAGAATGAATAAATAAATAAATAAATAAAAACAGAGACAATCTACAGGAATAATGACTTCATAGGTAATAAAATAGCACTAAATCCATATCTTTCAATAATTACTCTGAATGTAAGTGGACTCTATGCTCCAAGCAATGCTGCTTACAAGAGACTAATTTTAGACCCCAAAACACCTCCAGATTGAAAGTGAGGGGGCAAAGAAGCAGTTATCATGCTAACGGACATCAAAAGAAAGCTAGAGTAGCCATCCTTACATCAGATAAACTAGATTTAAAACCAAAGACTGTAATAAGAGATGAAGAAGGCCACTATATCATAATAAAGGAGTCTATTCTATAAGATATAACAATTATAAATATTTATGCCCCTAACTTGGGAGCAGCCAAATACATAAATCAAGAACAAACTAAAGAAACTCAGTGATAATAATATAAGAGAAGTAGGGGAATTTAACACCCCACTCACAACAATGGACAAACCTTCCAAGCAGAAGATCAACAAGGAAACACGGGCTTTAAATGACTTGCTGGACCAGATGGACTTAACAGATATATTCAGAGCATTTCATCTGAAAGCAGCAGAATACACATTCTTTTAAAGTGCACATGGAACATTCTCCAGAACAAATCACATACTGGGTCACAAATCAGGTCTTACCTGATACAAAAACACTGAGATCATACCATGCATACTTTCAGACCACAATGCTATGAAACTTGAAGTCAACCACAAGCAAAAAATTGGAAGAACCACAAATACATGGAGGTTAAAGAACATCCTACTAAAGAATGAAATGGTTGGGGTGCCTGGGTGGCTCAGTCAGTTGTGTCTGCTTCAGCTCAGGTCATGATTCCAGTGTCCTGAGATCAAGCCCTACGTCAGGCTCCCTGCTCAGTGGGGAGCCTGCTTCCCCCCCACCGCCTGGCACTCTCCCTGCTACTACGCTCTTTCTCTCTCTATCAAGTAAATAAACAAAAATGAAAAAAAAAAAAAAAGAATGGACCTACCAAGAAATTAAAGAAGAAATAAAAATGTACATGGAAGCAAATGAAAATGAAAACACAACAGTACAAAACCTTTGGGATGCAATAAAGGTGGTCCTAAAGGTAAGTATATAGCAATACAGGCCCTCCTCAAGAAACAAGAAAAGTCTCAAATACACAACTTAACCTTACACCTAAAGGAGTTGGAAAAAGAACACCAAATAAAGCCTAAATCCAGCAGGAGAAAGGAAATGATAAAGAGCGGAGCAGAAATCAATGAAACAGCAACCAAAGGAACAGTAGAACAAATCAACAAAACTAGGAGCTGATTCTTTGGAAGAATTAAGAAGATTGATAAAGCCCGAGCCAGACTTATCAAAATAGAAAAGAGAAAGGATCCAAGTAAACAAAATCATGAATGAAAGAGGAGCAATCCAATCAACACCACAGAAATACAAATAATTATAAGAAGATATTATGAGAATTGTATGCCAACAATTTAGGCAATCTGGAAGAAATGGATGAATTCCTAGAAACATATAAACTACCAAAACTGAAAAAGGAAGAAATAGAAAATCTGAACAGAGCCATAACCAGCAAAGAAATTAAATCAGTAATGAAAAATCTCCCATGAGTCCAGGACTGGATGGCTTCCCATGGAAATTCTACCAAACATTTAAAGAAGAATTAATACCTATTCTTCTGAAACTGCTGAAACTGTTCCAAAGTTTAGAAATGGAAGGAAAACTTCCAAATTCATTCTATGAAGCCAGCATTACCTTGATCCTAAAACCAAAGACTCCATTAAAAAGGAAAATTACAGATGAATATCCCTGATGAACATGGAAAATTCTTGCCAAAATATGAGCCAATAGGATCCAACATACATTAAAAGGATTATTCATCACTACCACGTAGGATTTATTCCTAGGCTGCAAAGGTGATTCAACATTTATAAATCAATCAACGTGATACACCACATTAATAAAAGGATAAAAACTATAAGATCCACTCAATAGATGCAGAAAAAGCCTTTGACAAAATACAGCTCCCTTTCTTAATAAAAACCTTTCTGCAAAGTAGGGATAGAGGAAACATACCTCAACATCATAAAGGCAATATATATATATATATATATATATATATATATATATCCACAGCTAATATCATCCTCAATGGGGAAGAACTGAGAGCTTTTCCCTAAATGTTAGTAGCATGACAGGAATGTCCACTCTTACCACTGTTGTTCAACACAATACTGGAAGTCCTAGACTCAGAAATCAGGCAACAAAAAGAAATAAAATTCATCAAGATAGGCAAGGAAGAAGTCAAACTTTCACTCTTCAGAGATGACATGATATTCTATGTAGAAAATCCAAAAGACTCCACCAAAAAATTCTAGAAGTGATACAGGAATTCAGAAAAGTCACAAGATATAAAATCAACACACTGAAGTCTGTTGTATTTCTATACACCAATAATGAAGCATCAGAAAGAGAAATCAAGGAATCAATACCATTTACAGTGGCACCAAAAACCATAAGATACCTAGGAATAAACCTACCAGAGAGGTAAAAGATCTGTACTCTGAAAACTATAGAACACTTACAAAAGAAATTGAGACCCAAAGAAATGGAAAAACATTCCATGCCCATGGATTGGAAGAACAAATATTGTTAAAATGTCTATGCTACCCAAAGCAATCTACACATTCAATGCAACCCCTATCAAAATAATACCAGCATCTTTCACAGAGTTGGAACAAATAATACTAAATTTGTATGCAACCAGAAAAGACCCCAAATAGCCAAAGGATTGTTGAAAAAGAAAACCAAAGTTGGAAGCATCACAACTCTAGACTTCAAGCTCTATTACAAAGCTGTAATCACCAAGACACTACAGTATTGGCACAAAAACAGACACATAGATCAATAGAACAGAATAGGGAACCCAGAAATGGACCCTCAACTATATAGTCAACAAATCTTTGACAAAGCAGGAAAGAATAGCCAATCAAAAAAGACAGTCTCTTCAACAAATGATGTTGGGAAAACTGGACAGCCGCATACAGAAGAATAAAAGTGGACCACTTTCTTATACCACACACAAAAATAAATTCGAAATGGATCAAAGCACTAAATGTGAGACAGGAAACTATCAAAATCCTGGGGTGGAACAGAGGCAGCAACCTCTTTGACCTTGGCTATAGTAACTTCTTACTAGACATATCTCCAGAGGCTAGGGAAACGAAAGCAAAAATGGACAATTGGGACCTCATAAAGATAAAAAGCTTTTGCACAGAAAAGTAAACAATCAACAAGATTAAAAAGCAAACTATGGAATAGGAGAAGATATTTGCAAATGATATATCAGATGAAGGGCTAGTATCCAAAATCTATAAAGAATTTATCAAACTCAACACCCAAAAAACAAAAAATCCAGTGAAGAAATGGGACGTTTCTCCAAAGAAGACATATGAATGGCTAATAGACACATGAGTGATGCTCAACATCACTCATCATCAAGGAAATACAAATCAAAACCACATTGAGATACCACCGCACACCTGTCAGAATGGCTAAAATTAACAACTTAGGAAACAACAGATGTTGGCAAGGATGCAGAGAAAGGGTAATCCTCTTACACTGTTGGGCAGAATGCAAACTGGAGAAGCCGCTCTAGAAAACAGTATGAAGGTTCCATAAAAAGTTAAAAATAGAACTATCCTATAACCCAGCAATTGCACTACTAGGTTTTTATTTAAAGGATGCAAAAATAGTGATTTGAAGTAGCACAAGCACCTGAATGTTTATAGCAGCAGTGTCCTCAATAGCCAAAATATGGAAAGAGACCAGATGTCCATAAACAGATGAATAGATAAAGATGTGGTATATAAATATATACAATGGACTGTTTCTCAGCCATCAAAAGGAATGAAATCTTGTCATTTGCAATGACGTGGGTGGAACTAGAGGGTATTATGCTAAGCAAAATAAGTCAGTCAAAGAAAGTGTCTGGTTTGGTGCCTCCCTTGCAAGAGGCACTCAATAGCGCTTCAATGAATTCAGCATAGCATTCTAAAAAGTTCCTGTTTCTTTATCTAGCCAATAAACAATGGCTCTGCCTTCTTGTATCTGGCTAGTTAACAACCTTGTTATGTAAATTAATTGACTCTGGATTTCCTCATTTTTAAAGCAAGAAGACTCCACCAACCTCCTAGGGTGGTTGTAAAGAAAAAACAAGATGGCATATATGAATTTTTCTGGAAAATAGTAGGCATCCAATAAATGTTATTGCCTTTTTCTTTATTGTACTCCTTTCCCTTCCCTGTTCTATAGAAACAAACACGACAACATTTTCTTCAGTTAATATATACAAAAGACAATTAATAATAACTAACTACTTTTGAGCCAGCTTTGGTTATTTCACTTCAAACGTACGTATTACATGTAGGTAGAACTATTTTGCATCTTACATTTACTTTATTAAGTTATGGATTACAATTTACCTTAGAAATAAGGCAGACTATTTTGTTGAAGGAACTTATTGTACATGCAAATAGGACTAAAATTCTGCTAAGAAAATAAAATATTTTATTGGGCTTAAGCTAATTTTCCCAGGGTTGTGAATCTAAGAATGAATATTATTAGAGAAACTCTTTTTAGGGAACAGACATGTCTGAATTTTGAGTTTGAAACCATTATATACCAGCCATAGAAAACAGATTCAGGCTGAGGGTCTAAGAGAAATGAGTGTGCACCCACATCTGGCAAGTTGTACCCTTTGGGGTCTATTTCGGTTGGCAGTGTTTGGACTCAAGTGTTGGCATGCGATACATATGAAGCTAACTCCAAACTTAAGGGAGAGGCAGGCACAATCATACCTTGACTCCACAGGGGGGGAATAAAACACACACACCCTAGATGAGCGCTCTTGGCCAGTACTGGGCTTAGAGTGTTATGTCCCAATAATGGGTCCGTGATTAAAGGAGCAAGACTGATAGAAAGCGAAGGTCAAGCAAAGCTTTATTTCGCGCCAAGCATCAAGAATCTAACCGAACATTCGGGGACGCACCTCTTACAAGAGAGGGTGACCCTTCTCTGTTTCACAGACTAGCTTTTAAGGGCAAAGGCCATGCGGCTGGGCCTGGCCACACACAGGTCACCAATGAGATTGTAACACACACAGGAAACTCCACAGTGATGCTAGGTGACCAACTGAGTTACAATTTACCCCAGTAGACATTTGACCCAGCCTATTACACCTTGATTAGGATTGGCACTAAAAAGGCTACCAAAGGGCGGGGTAGCTAGGGAGACAGTATGCAACCCCCCACTGATTGGATGTCTCCACCTAGCCTGACCCACCCTTGTATCTGGGCTTTGTTACCTGGGGGCTTTGTTACCTGGAGCTGGTTTCCTGGACTTGTTTTTAAGTGAATCCCCTGGGGGAAGGGGAGCAGGGACAGTTTAAGGGTTAAACAACAAGGTTTTTGTTTAACCTCAATGAAAGCCTCTTACTAAAATATAAAAATATAAAATAGGTCCTTACAAGAGGTCTACAAATATTTTCTCACATAATCCTCACATAAATTTATAAAGTAAACACTATGATCCCACTTATGAGACTTGGAGAATAAGTAACTTTCTCAAGGCTACAAACCTGGGTCTCTCTGCTGGCAAAGGCTGTATTTCTAACAAAATCTCAATTTCCCCCCTTGTTTATCTTAAAGGGTTTTCTAGAACACTATCACTGTATTTCCTGTCAGTAAACTGCTTATTACCCACGTACTCGGAGTAATGGAGCTTGCACCTGAACGTAAATGGCTACATCACTATACACACTGCTGAAGTCCACTGACACTTTCTGTGGCAAGACTTCGTAGACAGAGGAAACAGTGCACTTGATGAGGGACCAGGAGGCTGGCTGAAGACAAAGCAAAAGCGGCATCTTGCACCCCCTATCCATCGGCTCCCCTCGGTAATGTGTGTGACATTCCTCAGGCACCCCTGACTGCCATAAATGAGAAGCAAATAGTTAACTTGCAGAGATCACATCCTGCAATACAGAGTCTCCCTTGGTTTACAAATGTCCTAGAGATATACAAACAAAGAAGTTACCTTGTCAATAGCACAATTTCCAGAGGCCAATAACTCAGTTCCTCAAGCCCTGAATAAAGTTAAATTTCTTCTAAACCCAAATCTCACTAACAAAGACACTTGATAGCAGAAATGTGAATGGCTTGCCAAAAGACAACATTGATCAAGCCGCAAGGCCTGTGGTATCCCGGCACCTTGTAGGCCCTATTTAGCATATGAAAGTTCCGTTGAAACCTCCCTTCCCCTCACCTTCCCCCAACCGCAAGGTACATAACCTGCCATCTCTCACAACCCCGGGCAGCAGCTCTTCCTGCCCACAGGTCCTGTCCCCATGCTTTAATAAACCACCATTTTGCACCAAAAATGTCTCAAGAATTCTTTCTTGGTTACCAGCTCCGGACCTCAGCCCACCAAACCTCACCTAGGTTCTAGAACTTCATTACACTGATTTATGTTATAGCAAATTCCTTATTGTCAGAAACCACTGAGTAGCTGCTCTAGAATTTGGATTGAACTGTGAGTCTTCCTTCTTCCCTGTCTTGTCTTGGCACTTGTGCTCTACAACATAACTGCTTGTTTGTATGTCTCCTTGTGGACAGGGATTTGGGTTCACTGTGTTTCACTAGTGTTACTACCATTCAGTGGGGACTGGCATGTGGGGTGAAGCCTACTTACCAACCCCACATCTGAGCATTTCCCAAGGGCATCTTCTGGGCATTCTCAGGGCTTTATCCAAAAAGCAGATGGTGAGAGAGGACAAGAGAATTAACAGATACCAGCAACCTGGAAAGTCCCATAGTAATGCCCTGAGGGGTCCTTGGCCAGTTGCCCCAAGGAAGGGGTTAAAAATTAAAAATGCTCCCTCTGGATGCCACTGAAAGTCACATGGCAGCAGCACTCAAGAAAATACTTAACCAGGGAGTTTTCTGGTCCTATATTCACCTTTCCTAAACTCTTACGGGGATAGGCACAGATCAGCTAGGGAGGGATTTTTTTTTTTTTTTTTAACCAAAGTTAACATTTTCTCACCCACCATCCAACTGGCTGGTCCTTATACATTACCCCTCCATGAGTGAGAATATGTGAGTATATGAGTGTATGTGTGGCCAGTACGTGACCCACACTGCCTCAACAGTTGTATTTCCCTAGCACCCTGATGAATATGCTGATCCACTTTACTATTATTGCTCCCCCCAAAGACCCTGGGACCACTCAGTTCATCTCAGTTCAACAAACATCATTTGTTTGTCTTCCTTTGGCCAGGAACAATGCTGGGAAACTGAGAAATCCAAGATAATAATGTGTGCTTTCTGCTTTTTAGGATGTTCCCACCCGGAGGATGAACAGCTCATTTTAATATGGTGTGCTAACTGGTGTGAGACAAGCCTGGGAGAAAGCAGCCTGTAGGACATGAGGTCTTAGCAGAGTCCTAAACAACAGATAAGAGTGAGTCACTTGAAGAAGAGAAACAGAGAATTCCAGAAAGAGGGAACAACATAAGCAAAGCCAGTCATTAAAGAGCATGAAATGTGCAGAAAGACAAGACTTTCATATCAACAAGATGCAAGATAGGCAATGGTGAGCCCTAGGCCTGCAGAGGCAGCAGGAGCAGGGAGAGATGGGCTTTATCAGCCCAAGATCAGGGTCTACTTCATCTTGTAGATGAAGGCCGGCCATTGGAGCACATTTAAACATGAAACTTCATCCTACAGAATATAATAATAGATGAAGAAAAAACACAACATGAGCAAATGATTCATAACAACTGCAAAATATTTAGATTTTGGAATTTCTGATATATCCAGTGTTTCCTAACTGTTTCCCCTTAGAAAAATGGAAGCAGAATATAACATGATGATTTTGTATTAACTGGGGGAATAATCTTATAACTTGAGCCCAACTGTGCACTATTAGAACTTCATTACTACTTGAGACAAAAAAAAAAAAAAAAAAATGGATACATTACAATCTATGTTGTTTAAAGCCCCTTTGTATTCAAACAGACCAATATACATTTTCACTTTCATTACTTTTCTCTTTATTTCATTACCAGAGAAGTATAAATAATATGTGAAGGGATCGAAAGACAATCCATAGTAATGGAAGGGAAGAGACCTCAGTCGGGAACAGGGTTAAGGGACAGGGGGAGTTAGATGTTGTGTTATTCCATGCCCTGGCTGTCTAAAATTTCAATTTCCAAATCTGGTAGTGGAGAAATGATTCAAATAGTTCTCAAGGAACAAGCAGGCTATTCCTAGTACAGTTGAATTTTGATCAAGCTTTTTTCTTCAATGGAGTCACCCTTGCATGTTTTGACCTCACTTTGTCTCCTCATATTAATACAGTGTAGCAA
Source organism: Lontra canadensis (assembly GCF_010015895.1). Taxonomy (NCBI): domain Eukaryota; kingdom Metazoa; phylum Chordata; class Mammalia; order Carnivora; family Mustelidae; genus Lontra; species Lontra canadensis. The sequence continues at coordinate 21,427,184 of NW_022631008.1, forward strand.
TTTACAACACTTTTCCATAGTTGTCAGCATAGACAGGAATATATTTGCAAAGCTTTTTTAGATAAGTTTCTGGTGTTTAAGTTACACATTTAATTCTCTTCCCCAAAAGAAAGAAAATCAAATGATAACGTTGTCACTTGGCATGTCTGGGATAGAAGTACTCAAAGAAAATAAATTCTAATTTAGAAATAAAATGAACCTATACATACATAATCTATATAAGAAGTTTCATGTCCTGAATCTCCTCCAAGAAACTCCTAGAATATTGCCAGGTGATCATATCCATATCATATCCATATCATGTCAGAGATGATGGACAAGGTCTCTTGTACATTATTAAGTGAGTCATCCAATCAATAGAAAATGTTACACAGCACTTACACCCAACAGTAAGAGAACAGATCATATCTGCAAATAATGAAAGAATTTAGCCAGAAAATTCATTCAACTCAAATGCTCATGCTTTTATTCCTTCTTTCAACTAAGGTTCATAGGGCACAATCCCCCTTTCCAGCTACCTGCTTCCCAAAACTCCTTTAAAAAAAAAAAATTATTTATTTATTTATTTATTTATTTATTTATTTTAGAGAGAGAGAGGGAGAGAGCATTGGCGGCAAGAGGGGGCAAAGAGAGGGGGAGAGAGAGAGAATCCATAAAAGACTCCCCGCTGAGCACTGAGCACAACATGGGGTTTGATCCAATAACCCCAAGATCATGATCCAAGAAGAAACAAGAGTTGGCCGCTCAACAGATGGGACCACCCAGGCACCCCTGCTCCCCAAAACTTCTGATTGCTTTGGATTGGTTCATTTCTGCTTTCTAAGAAAACAGTGCCCCATCCCCACAGCTGATGATATTGATAAGTGAGTCTCCTCTCCTCCTGAGACAAATGACTCACCAATGAATAGGCAAGGTCCTAGTTTCATATGGTTAAGGGGGAAGGACCCTAACCTAACCCTAACTTCTTTGGTCTCTATTGCATAATTTTTCACTCACCTGTCCAAAGTCACTTTCTGTCCTCCCTTGAAGAGCCTCTGTGTTCCTCTGCCTTCCAACATCCACCTATATAGTCAACACAGCACATCCATCTCTTTCACAATTTGTTGCATACAGATATGATGGAAGATCACTTCAGGTGATAATAAACATCTTTGTTAACAAAGATGTCAAAACACCTGTGATGATCCAGGGACCTTCTTCACTATCAATTTAAACTAAAAAAAGTCAAATAATGCTAAAATCAAAGACAGCTTGAATGCCCCTGCTGAGGTCTCAGAACATTTACTTCAACAGACATTATTAACTTCAGTGAGACTAACCCATGACTTTCTTTTAAAAAAATCACTAATCCCAAACCTCTACTAGCTCCATCAGCTTCATTTCTGCTTGTTTCTTGTGGGAGGGGAAAAAAAAAAGCCAAACAGCAACAAGAACAAACACTTGCAATGGCATTTGACAGAGATGGCAGAAGCCATGCATGGCACTGCAGATGGCCTAAGGACAATGAAAAGAAACAGCCATGCATTAGTGACTCAGCTTGTCCAAGGAATGAAGAGTCCCATCACAAGTGGATATTGTGATTCATCTGGAATTCTCCTCAACAAAACGGCTCCGAGTCACACGCTACTATCTACTTATCTGTGAGAATGAATAATAAAATAGAAAGTATATTATACTCATTTTAATAAAGCTGAAAAGCACCAAATACATTTTAGGACACTTTGGAGCACTTATTTTGTGGTGCCTTTCCTTCTAAACCATATTGGCATTTGCGATGCTAGCAATCTTGTCACTCAAATCCATAATTATAAGGAAGAAAATAACTTAAAACATAAATTGTCACTGCATTAGCCATCACATTTGCATGTCTGTTCACTCCAGTAATTTTCATAAAAGCAATCTTATTTTTAAAAACCAAAATGTAAAATAATTAAATTGTTGTTAACTCTTTTGAATGAGCAGCTTTATTTTTTTGCAAATTAAAAAAAAAAAAAAACAGTATGCCGCATACAGTTTTGAATGACAGCCTGTTAACAAGGCAGGGAAGGAACAGGTGAGTGTTTAGTTTAAAGACTTCTGTAACTGAAATGAGCATCTTGCCAACCATATTGGCAACCACAAGTAATAGCAGCTGAGAAAACAATCCGAAGCTGCCTGGGTGTGATACAACTTTCCTGGCTTCTTCTGGTAAGGAAAAACTCCTGCTTTATTTCTCCATGATTCAAAAATAAGTACGTTCTTTGGAAAAAACTTAATTTATAAATTAGGACAGGCTGGTTTAACGGCAATAATAACTATCGTAACTCACCACAAATTCAAAGTAAGACTATACTGTTCACCTTAAATTCCATGAATTTCATCACTTCCCTCTGGCTGTCTTTGAAATAAGAGAAGAAAAAACATAATAAAACTCATTCTCTTATAAGTGCTAAAATTCACCCCCTGACTTAAGACCAAACCCTAGCTTGCAGAATTATGCACTGGTCCCACCAGCACATGGGGATGTCAAGTGAGCAGGCAAACCCCTCTCTTTCTCACACTTAACTGGCTCTTCCCTAATGAATAACACAGAAAGGATAAGACTAAGTTCTCCTGAAATCTCTTCATCAGCATCTCTTTCCACCACTGAGTCCATAATCAATACATATAAGACCACATAAACAAGTTGAGACTTACATCAATGCCAAAAAGAATAGTCAAAGGACCAAAGGACTATCACACCAAGAGAGTAAGACAGGCCAGAGACTGAAAGAAAACATTTGCAAATGACACATCTGATAAAGGACTACCATTCAAAATATGCAAAGAATTCTTAAAAACCCAACAATAAGAAAATAACCCAATTTAAAAAGAAACTTAGGTATCAAAGAAGATAAACAGATGACAAATAATCATATGGAAAGATCTCCACATCAAATGTCAAAAGGGAAATACAAATAAAAAAACAAAAACAAAAACACCATTAAACACCAGTTGGAGTGGCCAAAATCCAGAACACTAACAGCACCAAATGCTGATGAGGCTGTGTATAGCAACAGGAACTCCCATTCATTGCTGGTGGGAATGCAAAATGGTACAGGCACTTTGGAAGACAGTTTGGCAGTTCTTTACAATACTAAACACACTCTTGCCATATGATCCAGCAATCACATTCCATGGTATTTATCTAAATGAGGCGAAAACTTACATTCACACAAAACCTGCACATGGATATTTATAGTACCTTTATTCATAACTGCCAAAACTTGGAAGGAACTTAAAATATCCTTTAGTAGGTGAACTGATAGTTAAACTATGGTACATCCAAATAATGAAACAGTATTCTGTGTTAAAAAGAAAGAAGTCATCAAGTCATGAAAAGACATGAAGGAAACTTAAATGCTTATTACTAAGCAAAAGAAGCCAATCTAGGGATGCCTGGGTGGCTCAGTCTGTTAGGCATCTGCCTTCAGCTCGGGTTGTGATCCCAGGGTCCTGGGATCCATCCCCATTCAGGCTCCCCGCTTAGCAGGAAGCCTGTTTCTCCCTCTGTTTCTCCCTCTCCCTCTGTGGTCTCCCTTCCTCTCTCTTTCTAACAAAGAAATAAAATCTTAAAAAGAAAAAAAAAAACATAAATATCATGAGACTTCACTAAGTTTCATATAAATTGCTAAAAAATTAACTCCTTCAAGGCGAGTTTGAACCCCCAAATGGGAACCTGAATTATGGTGCTTTCTGATTATTGCCACCACTGCTGCCTCTTTTGAAGAACAGTGAAGATCATCATTTGAAACATCCTCTCCTGGGGCAAAGTCATTCATAAATATGTGTTATGATCAGAGCAATTCTATATCATTCAAACTATATGAAATTCTGGAAAAAACAAAACCATTGCAGTCAAAACGTCTCTGGTTGCCAGGGGTTTCCAGGGGTGAGGAAGGAATGAATAGGAGGAACATAGATGATTTTCAGGGCAGTTACTATACTCTGCATGATACTATAAGAGTGGATACATGTCATTATACATTTTACATTCTTTTCATATGGATACATGTCATTATATATTATACATTTTTATAGTACGGGTACATGTCATTATACAATATACAATTGTCCAAATCCAGAATGTACAACACCAAAGTGCATCCTAATGTAAAAGTATGAACTTTGATTATGATGTATCAATATAGGATTATCCTTTGTAACAAATGTACCACCCTGATAGGGGATGTCAATAGTGGGGGAGCTTATGCATATGTGGGGGTAGAGGTATATGGGGGGGAATGTTTGTACCTTCCTCTCAATTTTGCTATGCATCTAAAACTGTTCCAAAAATGAATGAATAAATAAATAAATAAATAAAATAAAGCCTCTTTTAAAAGCACACAAAAGTAAAGAAAATCTGCTACTCTATTTTTGAGGCTATTATTGCTGTGAATAATTGTAGCATAGGAAATATCTATCTAGCACTCTGTCTTGATCATTTTCCTCTCTGCATTAAATTATTTAAATGAACACTGTCTCTGGCATAATTTTTTAAACTTTGACTCAAAGCACAATGTATTTGACAGCTCTTAACCTTCATATGCCATGAATGCACAATCGAGACCTTAGGTGGCCAAGATACCTCCTGTTTACTCATTTTCTTTGCTGTGTTCATACTGCTGCTCTGTAGGAAAATGTCACCTTCCATTGTATTAGCACAGCAATAACCTTTCCTTGCATTCCATGTGAAGGTAAGTCACAATAAATAATGTCAACCTTAATTTTCTGGTATTTTATACTAAATCACAAAGAAACCAAGTGTAAAATGCTTTGCCCAACTTTCTTTCACTCTCATTAATAGGCACAGAAATCTTGAAAGCTAGTGCAAATTTACAAACCATCTAGAGCCCATCCTTCCATTTCACAAAAATTGAAACTGAGGCACAAAGAGAACAAATGATTGGTCATAGGCTGCCTGTATCTCTACTGACAAAAGCAAGCATAGATTCTAACTCCAAGCTGCTAAGTTCATGCCTTTTATTTCCCACCACCCTTACTTACTTGACCAACGATTTAATAGGATAAAAGTGATCTTATGGTTGAAGAAAGCCCAGAGCACAACTAATGACTTTATGTTCTTAGAACCTTCCATATTAACAGAGAAACTGTAAAATTCCATGTGAGAGGAAGGTGAGGTGTATTTCAGCCTAAAGGCTGACACCAAATAGACCTGTATTCCAGGGTAGGAAGGCTCTCATCTATGCCATTTCTTCACTCCAGGACATTGTGTTTACTCAAAGGAACCTTGTGACAAGTGTCAGAAAATCCATTCAAGTTGGTTTAACAAATGAAAAAGGAATTTACTAGCTTTTTAACTGAAAAGTCCAACGTCATCTTCAGGCAGGGCTAAATCCAGGAAGTAAAACAATGTCATCTGGCACTTCTCTTTATTCCTCCCACTATAGTACAGCTAAAAACTCTGGTCATTATATATGAAACAGAAATAAGGATGATGCGTGCTGTGAATTGGGTAAGACTGATGAATCACAGACCTGTACCCCTGAAACAAATAATAAATTATATGTTAATTTTAAAAAGTAAAGAAATAAGGAGATTCTAAAAGGAGAAAAGAAAGCAGATTGGCTTCAGACCTTAGGATCCAAGGAACAACACTATGGTGAGTTCCCTAGTGTTTTTGTTCAGTTTGGTTTGGGTTTTTTTGTTTGGTTTGGCTTTTTTTGCCTTGTATATCCCAGGCATAGAGCCAGAGAAGCTAGAAATTCATAAACACTGATAGGGCAGACAAAAAGTTAACCCAACCCCCCCACCACCCCCACCATCCCCACCCCCTGCCTCCACCAAAAAAAAATGCCCTCAGCCAAAGGATCAGAAAAGGGAACACTACCAAGACAATTTAGACAACAGCAACCCTACTCCAGCCAAAGAGCATGGAAAAAATAGCAACCCCACCCATACTCCTGTCAGTAAGACTAAATAAGGAGCCCTGCCTTCCATCCTCACCAATCTATAGTATCATGCCAAACACCGTCACTGGTGTGGTATCAGAGAAAGATGAGTAGGAAGCTGGAGCTTTCACTACCATTGGGCAGTAGTAAAGTCTCTCCCTCATAGTGTCTTAGAAAGTCACATAGGTAGCTTGGACTTCCATTCCCATTTGGTGGTGAAGAGGTGATTTTTCAGCCGTATTGAGGCCTCACCTCATGGTGTCAATGGAAACCCATGGTAGAAAGGTAACAGAGCCCTTCTCCTCCTCCCAGCTATGGTAATGTCAGTGATGGCCTACTCAGAACCTGAACTCCCACAACCACAAAACAGTAAAGAGGAATGCCTAATTCCTACCCTCCCACCCCCAGGGTATCAAGGTAACCCAAGTGGGAAAGCTATACTTCTACTTCACCCGGAAGTAATGAGGTTGTGACCTCTTCTCTTGCTGGCATGATAACAGAAGGAGATCTTCTAAAATACAAGATGTAAATAAAATCCATAATCTCACAACTTAATATTCAAAACATCCAGGGTACAATTAAAAAAATCTTCATACCAAGAACCAGAAAAACCTCAATTGAATAAGAAAAGGCAATCAACAGATGCCAATACTTAAATGGCACAGATGTTGTAATTTGTTCACAAGGATTTTAAAGTAGCCATCATAAAAACGTTTCAGTGAGCAATTACAAACACACCTGAAACAAACGGAAAAAAAATGAGGCTTTCAGTAAAGAAATAAAATTTTTCATCAAAGAAAGGTAATATACAAAGATAATCCTCTAGTTTTAGAATTGAAGAGGGTAACTAAAATTTCAAAACTCAGCGAACGGGCTCATCAGCAGAAAAGAGACGACAGAGAAAGGAATCAATAAACTTGAAGATGGAATGATAGAAATTACCCATCCTAAACAACAGAGAGAAAAGAGACTGGGGGAGAAAATGAGCAGAGCCTCAGGAAATTGTGGGACTAGAACAAAAAATCTAGCATTTGTGTCCTTGGAGTTAATCCAGAAGGAGAGGAAAAAGAGATCCTTCTGCTCACATTCCTTAGACCTCTCCTCACAGGGTGCTGTGGCTGGCACTCCATCTGTCTTTCTCTTTGACAGACTCTAAGCTCTAGGAGGGAACAGACGGTGGTTTCCATCCCTGCATTCTAAGCTCCCAGTACAGTACGGTGCACATGGTGAGCAATCAGTAAACATCAAGTGAATGTATGGATTCCTTGTATTATGCACAACATTTATGAAGCTCAAGGATTCAACTTTTGGAAATTTTCATTTTATTTTTGCAATATAAAGTCAGTGTCAAATTCTTTTGTAAATCCGCCCTCAACCAAATAAACTAAAGAGTGAAAAAACAATTTTGCTCCCAAGGAAATCTTTTATTTGAATCAAATTCAATATTGAGAGTGATACTTTGAAATGAATACTTCAGCTACAGGACACTGAGGGTCTTCTCAGCTTTTCAATACACAGTGATGTCATTAAAGCAGACTACAAGGTTATAAAATAATTTTTATGAAGAAATGGGCTCTTTATTCAATTTCTCATTTAGAGCACAGTAATAAAAGTCAATTCATATTCTGAATTTTCAGAAGCACATTGGAAAATCTATGAAGTAATTTCATGTTTTATGGATTCAGGAAACTATAGTTCAAAGATATATCATTTATACTTTTTTGCACTTGCTTTATTAACCATCTAGATCAAAGAATACTAAAAATTCCAAAACAGAACTAGTTTCAGTGTGAGATATTCTAAGTAGAAATATGAAGCAAGTTTTACCAAGTTGATCCAATTATATTTTGGAAGGGATCCATGTTAAAATTTGCATGTCTCCAAAAAAGACCCAATAACTAGTCTTCTGTGAGAACTCAAAAGTCTCAGTAAATTTACTGGAATCTAACCTTAACTTTATCAGATCTACAGAACTGACAAGATTCAACCAGATGACTCACAGCTTCTCAAGCTCTTAAGTAAAATACACCACTTTCTTACAAATACTCAAAGGAGACATTTTCTTCCACTGACCAGAATGTAAATGTCCTTCACCCATAACGTGCTGTTCCTGGTCTCAGCAAAACTGGGGAAAAAACAGTTGGCAAAATTTTGTGTGTGTGCACAGAACAACAATACTGTGATTCTACTAAATATCTTTCCCTTTGCTCTTTTAATATAAGTTGGTCTCTATGGATTAAAGCAATAGACCTTAGACCTTCATTCTTCAGGTCAGGGAGCCTAACAGGAAATCAAAGGGAGGAAGAAGAATGGGATGAGGATATTTATTCCCTTTTCTGAGGTTTCCTCTATCTGGCTACGACCCTTGGCCAGAAGGCCACCACATTTCTCAAACCAACCTGATTCACATAACTCTTTCCTTCCAGATTCTATTAACCTCTTCCTCCTTTCCACACTTTAAGCCAATGGTTGATAAAAATTTCACCCTAAATCTGGGCACTTGTGCAATCTCTTATAATTCCCTGACAGCCTACTTACATCTTTATAATAATCTCTTAGGTTATATAGCCTCCTTGAATTACCTAGATTTGAGTGTGCTATCTCATTTCTTTTGGGACCCTGACTGACAAACATTTAACAAAAGATGGCTAATCTCAAAGGCCATCAGAAATGATCACAGCCCCACAACAGAGCGCCTCTCTCATGTGTATATCCACCCCATATTTCTGTCCTTCTATCTCTGCCCCTCTTGAGGATATTGCTGAATAGACACTGTCAACATCTGGTTCTTGGGACTTCCCTTCTCTATGAGCTTTGCTGACCTTCCTCTTCCAACCTGAATTCATTCACAGTGTCTTCCTCCAGAAAAGGTGCAGTACAGATTATTCATTTTTCTGATACTGAATTATAATCATTTTCCCCCAGCTTGCATCTCCAACATTTCCCACACATTATATGGAATGTGAGGTGCTTCTAAACTCCAGTCAGATAATTTTAACTTCTGGATTTATTATCATAAGCAACTAATTATTTTCATATTTTGTGTGGATTTTACCAGTTTAACATTAAAATATTAATCTTATTTTCCTTATTTTTAAATTTAAAGCAAGGATATTATTACCCCATATACTATAAACAAGAACTTAAAAAATTTATATTCTGACTAAAATCTAATAAAATAAATCCTCTCCTAATGAGAAAAAGAATAAAACCAAAAGAATCTGACAATTAAGATTGCAAGAATAGAAATGTCTTTCCTTTACAATTACGGGTTTTTCACAAAAGTAAAAGGTCTAAGGTTTCCTACCTAATTGGAAGAAGAATTCTACCTATGCCTACATTTTCAATAGTTCTCACTCAATGAATTTGTCTGTTCACAAAAGCTTAGACCTAATGCATAGAATTTCTTCAGGCATGCACACAGAAGAACTAGGGATAAAATTTAGAATTCATATAGTTGAATTTTTCCTACGAAGACATAATTCCTTGTTAAGAAAGTAATACATATTTCTAATTATAAATCATATAATTTAGATTAAGGATCAAATGAAATACTGAATTCTAACTATAAATCAAGAACCCACATCTTTAATAATTCTGCTTATTTAAAATTTTCTTTTCTTTATACACTGAGAAAAACTGTTTCTTTATTTCTACTTTTAAGACTTTCTGGGTCATAACTGTTTGAAATATTTTCTCACAGAGCTTCAGAGAAACCAGTGCCTTAGTATTTCCCAGTAAACTGTGACCTCTAGATGCTCCTCATTTTCCTTCAACTTTGACTTTCTTCCAAGAATGCTGAGCCTTTTTCTGGTCTGTCCCTTGCACCTACCTGTTTGGTTCCAAACTCTCCTTTAAAATGTAGAAATGTAACATCCAAACATTAATTAGCAATCTAGCAATTGAGTGATTTAAATATGTAGAATCTGTCTTTTACATGTAGCCTGACATATATATATCATAATTGTGTAAAAATTTAATGCAAAAACAAAAATAGGAAAGCTTATATCCATAAGTCATTCTTCAAAAGTAGAAATATTTACCACTTCAACAAAGTGGAACGGGTATTTCTTTTCCTCTTTTTTTTTTTTTAAGCCACAGCAAGATATTAGTGACATTTAAGAGAAAAATGATCCCTACTGAACAAGGCAGTTATGTTACCATACAGTTTACAATATTAAGATTTATTTTTGCTTGAGGCAAAGTTAAGATTAAAGAGATGATGTCGCTAACACCACACAGGCTCATAAAACACTAAGCCATTACTATAACCTTAATATAGAACTTCGGTTTCAAGATATCAATATTGCTTTATAATAGTTTCATACTCATTTAAAATTCAGTTGTAGTTTGTCATAGTTCTATTTCCCATTTTTATCTAAACTACACTGAACTTTGGTTGCACAAAATAATTTTTTATCTCTTTACTAACTGTGTACTTTAAAAATTCACAGGATCCAAAGGTGAAAGACAATAAAGTGTTTGAAATAACAAGAACCATCCACCTCACATTCTACCTTGTGAACTTGACCAGTACCTTTGCAGTGAGGAAAGGGATTATTGTGTGTACTAATACCAGACAATATAACAAGAAGGTATCATGAAAAATTACTTGGTAATTGATAAAAATTATATTTTTCCTCAAAGTTTCCTACCTTCATGTATCCTTTTATTTATCCAAAAATCACAGCTTTGTCATATAGTATATAACCTGAGGATAATTTCTTAAATAGTCTAAGTTTCAGTTTCTCATCTGTAAAATGGGTCTAATGACACTTCACAAGATCTCTGTGAAGCCTAAACAAATGAAATAACATATGTATGATGCTTACCACATAATATAGTTCACATTTACTCCCCTCATTCCATCTACATCCAGATCTCTAGACACTGAGACAATACAAAGAAATAAAAATTACAACACAATAATGGGATAAAGAACACTGTCACATCTACTCTGTACCAATATAAATATTACAAAAGAAATTACAGTTTTACTCATACATTAAGACATTTTGCATATTCTTATACATTAACTTATATCAACAGAATTGCTTTCCTATTAACTATGTTTTATTAATCTGAAAAAAAATTCAGAAAATATTTACAGCAAAACATTACTATCTCTTGAGCTTAATAACTCATTTATAAAATGAGGGGGTTGATCTAGATCATCTCTAAGATGTATTCCAATTCAAAGTTATACTAAGACTAAGTTTTTGAATAAGCTTATGAGGGAGGTAGCTATATAGTCCTGGATATAAATCTTTTAGAGTTTCTGAACTAGTTAAGGGGAGGGCTGGGCTGCTATAACAAAGAGACCCCAAAATAAAAGAGCTTAAATAAGACTGAAGTTCTTTCCCTCTCAAGTCATTGTCCAGCCACTCAAAGTTGCAAGGCACTTTTCTCCCCATGATCATTTGGGAGTTCTAGTTATTTGTTCTTCTACCATCCTCTTGGTTGGTTCTTCCAAGGGCAATTCCTTCCTTGTATATCCTGGGGAAAATGTATGTTTTTCCAAATTCTGCATTCTGAGAAAAATAAGTTGAAAAGTCAGGAAAACAGGAAAAAGTATCATAATTTTCCTGGGAAAATTAAAAGTTTTCAATATATAGAATCATTAATTCAAGGGATGCAAAGGAAAAGTGGCTGCTATGGTCAGTCCTGTTGGTAGTGGTTGTTCTTTTTTAAGTGTGTGTTCCTGGCCCTGTCTACTGCTAATGGTGAGTCATCCCCAAAATAAATATTAATCAGTTTATATGCACAGTATACTTTATACAAATCTTACAAATGGTGTTACAAGATATAACAAGTTTGAAAGTAAAATAAGTTCTCAAATTGGCAATTTCAATACATGATGTAATGTGGAGTTGTTAACCTTTGAAATGTCTTCTGCCCACTTGTTTAAAAAGAAGTTGTTTGCCTTTGGTTCCCTTGCGTTTTCATTCATGCAAGCTGAATTGTGGATGTAGCTCTTCCCCAACTTCAACTTGCAAATGAGGACAATACATAATATTTTCAAATTTCCCATGGATATTAACCTTTGGGATTCAGGATGAATACCTTAAACCATGATCCAAGTCACAGTCAGGCCATAGCTCTTCGAGCAGGGACCCCCCAAGTGGCAGATCTGGGGACACTCCCCTTCCTTCCCCAGGCGGAGCAGCACAGAAGCACGCAGCAGGCATCTGCTGGCTCTGGAGATTCCAAACAGGGTCATGTGCCAGAGATAGAAACGCTTGGTCACAGGCTAGGTGAGCTCGGAGTGTAGCCGGAGACCAGGGAGACAGGAGGGATTGAATGGTTCTCTCTGAGGGTGCACTGAGAAGTGGGGACCCGAGCTCTTGGCTCCTATGGGGCCCGAGATTGGGAGCTGTCATTCTCATTCCCATCCTCCAAAGCTCTACGGAAAGCGTTCAGAAAACAAAAGCTTGTACCAAGAGGGAATCAGAGCAGATCACTTAGCCTGGCCCTTGGCAAGGGCAGTGCAATTCTGCCTTGAGCAAAGACACTTGAGAATTACTGCAACAGACCCCTCCCTGAGAACATCAGCAAGAACATCCAGCCAAGACCAAGTTCACTGATCAATGGGAACTGTGGAACTCCAGAGCTAGGGGAAAGCAATGCATAGAATTTATGGCTTTTTTCCCATAATCCTTCAGTCTTGTGAAGTCAAATTTTTAAAAATTTTTTTTAATTTTATTTTTTCTTATTCTATTTTTTAAACTCTTCCTCTTTCCTCTTTTAACATTTTTTAACTATTTTATCAATACCTGTTTTAAAACAATCTTCTTAATTTTTCATTATTATAGTCATAATTTTTCCCTTCATTGTATTTAACCTTACTTTTTGTACATATATATATATATTTTTAATATTAGGATATAATTTTTTCTAACAGATCAAAATATACCCTAACTCTAGCACATGTTTGTTCTAGTCTCCAGCCTGAGCACATTCTTTCCTCTTTCTTTTTCTTTTTCCAATCACCTTATCTTATCAATTCCTTTTTTATAATCTTTTTAAATTTTAATCTTTACAGTCATATTTTATTCCATCCCTTCATTGTACTTACCCTTATTTTTATATACATATAAGTTTTTCTTTCTTTAAAGTGTTGGAAGGTAGCTGCTTCTAAGAGACCAGAATACATCCAAAATCAAGTAGGTGGCTCTATTCTGTTTACCAGTCTAATATATTTTTTTTAATTTTTTTATCTTTTTTCCCCCTTTTTTCTCCCCCCAGTTTTGAGTCTCTTCTGATCTGGTTAGCATATATTTTTCTGGGGTCTTTGCCACCCTTTTAGTATTTTACTCTCTCATTCATATATTCCTACCTGAATAAAATGACAAAGCAGAAAAACTCACCACAAAAAAAAAGAACAAGAGCCCGTACCAATGGCTAGGGATGTAATCAATACAGACACTGGTAATATGTCAGAACTAGAGTTTAGAATGACAATTATCAAGAAGCTAGCTCAGCTCGAAAAAGGCATGGAAGATATTAGAGAATCCCTTTCTGGAGAAATAAAATCCCTTTTTGGAGAAATAAAAGAACTAAAATCAAACCAAGTTGAAATCAAAAAAGCTATTAATGAGGAGCAATGAAAATGGAGGCTCTTACTGTGAGGATAAATGAGGCAGAAGAGATAATTAGTGATACAGAAGACCAAATGATGGAGAATAAAGAAGCTGAGCAAAAGAGAGACAAATAACTACTTGACCACAAGGGAGAATTCGAGAGATAAGTGATACCATAAAATGAAACAATATTAGAATAACTGGGATCCCAGAAGAAGAAGAAAGACATGGGCAGAAAGTATATTGGAGCAAATCATAGTAGAGAATTTCCCTAATATGGCAAAGGGAACAAGCATCAAAATACAGAACGCACAGAGAATCCCCCACAAAATCAATAAAAATAGTTTCACACCCCATTATCTAAGAGTAAAACTTCTAAGTCTTAGTGACAAAGAGAAAATCCTGAAAGCAACTCAGTACAAGAGGTCTGTAACATACAATGGTAGAAATAATAAATTGGCAGCAGACTTATCCAAAGAAACCTTGCAAGCCAGAAAAGATAGGCATGATATATTCAGAGCACTAAATGAAAAAAATATGCAGCCAAGAATCCTATATCCAGCTAGGCTGTCACTGAAAATAGAAGGAGAGATAAAAAGCTTCCAGGACAAACAAAAATTAAAAGAATTTGCAAACACCCAACCAGCCCTACAGGAAATATTGAAAGGGGTCTTCTAAGCAAAGAGAGAACCTAAAAGTAATAGACCAGAAAGAAACAGAGACAATGTACAGTAACAGTCACCTTACAGGCAATATAATAGCACTAAATTCGTATCTTTCAATAGTTACCTGGAATGTAAATGGGCTAAATGCCCCAATCAAAAGACACAGGATATCAGAATGGATAAAAAAACAAAACCCATCAATATGCTGTCTACAAGAAACTCATTTTAGACCCAAAGACACCTCCAGATTTAAACTGAGGGGGTGGAAAACAATTTACCATGTCAAAGGACATCAAAAGAAAGCTGGGGTGGCAATCCTTACATCAGACAAATTAGATTTTAAGCCAAAGAGTATAATAAGAGATAAGGAAGGACACTATATCATACTTAAAGGGTCTATCCAACAAGAAGTTCTCACAATTTTGAATATCTATGCCCCTAACATGGGAGCAGCCAATCATATAACCAATTAATAACAATTAATAACCAATTAATAGCAAAATCAAAGAAATACATTGACAATAAAACAATAATAGTAGGGAACTTTAACAACCCCTCAGTGAAATGGAGAGATCATCTAAGCAAAAGACCTCCAAGGAAATAAACACTTTAAATGATACACGGGTCCAGATGGACATCACAGATATATTCAGAACATTCCATCCCAAAGCAACAGAATGCACATTCTTTTCTAGTGCACATGGAATATTCTCCAGAATAAGTCACATTTTGGGTCACAAATCAGGTCTCAACTGGTACTGAAGATTGGGATCATTCCCTGCATATTTTCAGACCACCGTGCTCTGAAGCTAGAACTCAATCACAAGAGGAAAGCTGGAAAGAACTAAAATACACAGAGGCTAAAGAGCATCCTACTAAAGAATGAATGGGTCAACCAGGAAATTAAAGAAGAATTTAGAAAAAATTCATAGAAAAAAAATGAAAATGAAAACACAACTGTTCAAAATCTGTGGGACACAGGAAAGTAGTTCTGAGAGGAAAGTATATAGCAATCCAACCCTTTCTCAAGAAACAAGAAAGGTCTCAAATACACAACCTAACCCTACACCTAAAGTAGGTGGGAATACAAGCTGGTGCAGCCACTCTGGAAAACACCATGGAGGTTCTTCAGAAAGTTGAAAATAGAGCTAACCTATGACCCAGCAATCACACTACTGTGTATTTACCCTAAAGATACAAATGTAGTGATCCGAAGGGGCACATGCACCCGAATGTTTATAGCAGCAATGTCCACAATAGCCAAACTATGGAAAGAACCTAGATGTCCATAACAGATGAATGGATAAAGATGATGTGGTATATATATATATATATATATATATATAATGAAATACTATTCAGCCATCAAAAGAAATGAAATCTTGCCATTTGCAATGACATGGATGGAACTAGAGGGTATTATGCTGAGCAAAATAAGTCAATCAGAGAAAGACAATTATCATATGATCTCTGTGATATGAGGAATTTGAGAGGCAGGGCTGGGGGTTGTGAGGGGCAGGGAAAGAAAAAAATGAAACAAGGTGGGATCAGGAGGGAGACAAGAGACTCTTAATCTCACAAAACACACTGAGCATTGCTGGGTGGTGGGGGGTAGGGATAGAGTGGTTGGGTTATGGACTTTGGGGGAGGTATGTGCTATGGTGAGTGCTGTGAAATGTGTAAGCCTGATGATTCACAGATCTGTACCCCTGGGGCAAATAATACATTTGTGTTAATAAAAATAATTTTTAAAATAAATAAATAAATAAATAAATAAATAACACAAAATACTGAAGACAAATCAGAGTCAAGCCATAACTTTAACAGCCATTACAAGAAATAGTGTAAATGTTAATGTGAAGATGAAAATAAGAAAGACAGAGGTAAGATGAGGCAATATTAGGAGATTAAAGATCTCATGCCGGGGCCCTTATATCTTTTCCTTTGTTCATAAATTTTAAACTATTTGTATATAAAATGTTTGTGTTTATAATGTGAGCACATCCAGATAGATATAAATTGTGTTTGAGCTGTTGTCAACCTCAGGTTGCCACTTTAGACATCAAAATCTTTATCTGAATAACCAAGAATCAGAACAGGGGTCTACCTCTTACCTTTCCTGCTCTTTCACCATGCCAACAGACAGCCAAGAGTTTTGCTGAAGAGGACTGAACCCAGAGTAGGAAACAAGAATTTTATTTACTGTCGTTTAGGTTTACATAAGTGAAAAAAAAGAAGAAGAAGAAGAAGAGAGGAAAGGGGAGGGGAGGAAAGGAAAGGAGAGGGGAGGGGAGGGGAAGGGAAGGGAAGGAACAAGGGGAGGGAGGGGTAGGGACAAGAGGAGAAGAGAGGAGAGGGGAGAAGATGGAAGGGGAAGGGAGAGAAAAGAAAAAAGAAAAGGAAAGAAAACAGAAAATAAGAGGAAAGCTTTGCAGAGCATGTCTGATTTCAATTTCCTGGTCATCCTAGCCAAAGAATTCATGAAAAATCATACTTTAAGCATGGCTACAAGAAAACTCTCTTTTCAAATTGGGCGTGAATTAATTTCTTCCACCTGTCTTTGCTGAGCCTTCTCTGTGTGTCACACGCTGTTTGTCCCTTGCTGGGACATCTGACTCTGTTCTATGTTTTCTATATTCTTGGCTACTAAAAGAATGTTTTCTTAATTTGAGTTAAAACAAAATTAAAAAAATACTCCTCAATGAGATAGAAATAGGACGATAGTGATACTTCCTAGGAATTACTGATAAACATCCTCCTGAGTTATCTTTCTTGAAGTTCCTGCTTAATTCTGTCTTCAAAAAATTTTTAGGAAAGTTAGTTTACCAACTAACATACCTAATATAAGACATTAATCCAGTGTCTACACAAAATATTACTTGAAACATTTGTCCAACGTTTTGTTTTGGTTTTGCATCTTTGTACATGTAGAGCATGCAGCTGTGAAAGCAGCCTAAGTGTATGTGTGTGTGTGGTGGGAGGTCTGGCTGGCTGTCAGTGGAGCACGTGACTCTTGATCTCAGGGTTGTGAGCTGAAGCTCTACACTGGGCTTAGAGCTTACTTTAAAAAAATAATAATAATTAATTTAAAAAAGAAAGAAAGAAAGAAAGCCTAAGGTAATGACAGTGAATGCTTGTAAGTGTACAGTACTTCCTGTATCTACATAGCCATTAATTCCCTTTACAAAGCCCTGCTTCAGTGGGTTGGCCACTCTTGTCAATAAGGGTCATTTAATAGTTGTTTAATTCAGAAGCAAGTGCTAAAGCCTTAAAGGGAAGCAGTCCAGGAATTTGTAACACCACAGTACTGATCCCTTACCATATCTTCAAAATGTAGTTAAATATTGTACATATTTTCTGATGTTGATAATTTTCTTGCACTTTCTTCCCTTTGGAGGCAGAGACCCAGCCCTGAGGTTGACTGCCTGGCTTCAAGCTGCAGGTTGAATCTATTCCTCTGTGATTGGAATGCAGAATTGGGGCACGTTGACCACATTTAATAGTCTTCAAATAATGCTGGTAGCTAGTAAGTTTCACTCATGATTAGTCATTTCAAGAAAAAATGATAAACCTAAGCATTTCATTACCTCCAACTAATTTAAAAAGCATCAGTAAAACACTAGAGAGACAGAAGAAACCAGGACATGACGTGAGGAAACCTCCATTTCATTCTGAGAGCTGTCTGCCGGTGATACCTGGCCAGTCGTTTAACCTCTCCAGGCTGCTATTTTTTTCATCCATTACATGAAGGGCTCACAGGAGATGATGACTCAGCTGCCATTACAAGATTCCAGACAGAAAGAACCTTTAGCAAGGAAATCAAGTGGAGCAACAGCTATGATGGAAGGCAATCTATCCTAGTACCCAGAGTGTGAATCTGAAGGTGGAAAGGCTTCCGGACCCGGCTGGATGTGAACTTGAGAGAATCACTTGCCTTCATCACACAGGTCTATAGGGAGGATTCTATAGATAATTTATGTCGAGCTCTTAGCACAATGCATGATAGACATAACTAAATCAATGATAAGTTATTAATATTTTACAGTTCAGAAGGTGAATAGTGCACCAGAGTCTTATAGTCTAATGTTATAATAATTTAAAAGGTGTTGACATGACCCACAGTTTATCCCAACACTAAGGGAGAAGAGAGGAGAGGGCCAAAATTAAGGTCTGGGTACTGCCTTACACACCCGCTGTGAAGACCGGAAATGATATATGCAAAGCCTCATATGTGGCTACGTATTAAATACTCTTAGTTCATTGATGAATATAGAAAAATTTTAAATGATCAAAAGCCCATTGTCTGGTTCACCGTAAACAATTATATTTATAATGCGCACACTCTACTGCTCTAAGATTTTATTTCTTGGTTTAGATTTTATACCCACTCACTGAGCTAAAAAGAAATTCAATATAAAAAGGGAATAATACAAATCTATCAGAGGGCAAAATAGTACACTGCCAAAAAACAGTTATATTTGATTCCTTTTCCTAAATCATCCCCCAGAGAAACCTAATTCAGACACTTTTGGACTTATGCATGAATTGAAAACTTGCAAAGGAAAGTCAATGTGAAAAAAATATATCTTAAAGAGAAGTTAAAGATTTATTAAGATTGGAAAAAAGGTAGGAAAAAAAGTTATATGTTTCATTACAAATATCAAAGGAGCTGATTTCTGTTTCCTGGATTTAATACTTGTGGTTTTCCCCAACACAGCTATTTCACATTTGTTGTGGAAGCAATTTTTTCCATTTCCTATAGTATACCTGGATTGAAATAATAATCTAACTTCGTAGTACAGGTTAATGTTTTTCTTACATATAAAAAACATACCTTCTATGATGATAATCACAATTTCGTACCACATTTTTAAATTACTTACAATGTAATGCTTTGCTGTAATGATTTTACATATCTAAAATTCCCCTTTGACTTTGTACAACCTTCAAAATAAATATTAAATTCCTTGCCTAGATTGTCAACATTGTCTATCATGGTGCTTCTAGAAATCACTCGTCCCTCATGCCAGGTCTCACTAAGAGTCAATCCTCCTTTCCTGCTTCCCTCCTCCTCCTCACACTCTCCCCTTCTCCCTGTATATCTGAATGTGGGTATCTATTCATCTCAAATATTTCTTTCTTCCAAATACCTGTTCTTCTCACCTTTCATCTAATGTAAAAATTTCCAAGTTCTGTATTTGCCTTTTGTAAACATATATCATGAAAAAGAACCTTTTCTCAAAACTGTCGTGAGTGCACTCCCGTAGTTCACCAAGAATCTTCTTTTTTAAATAGAGCGTGAGTGGATGGCTTTTGAGTTAACTTGTGCTTCTATCTGTATTATGGGTGGTGCCTACCCTACTCTAATATTCAGCAAAAATATGTAATTACTCTAATAGGAGTCACTTGGTAAATATTTATTGAACTAGGCCCTGTTTTAGGCACTGGCCATCCAGCAGTAAATAAGAGTCTCTGCGGTCTTGGAATTTATATTCTAGTGGAGAGAGAGACAAACACACAAGGAACACCACCAAAAGCAACAACTAAAAGGACATCTTAGATAGTGATGGGTACTATATGTGCTTCAAAACACACATGAAAGTGGTTTTGACAATCACCGTTTCATGAAGGCCCTGAAAGTATTTTGTAAGGAAAACATCCCCAAATGTGCTGATCATAAATACTTCATTTACACACAGTACATTTGGACATCTTACAAAAGATCTTCACTAGCTACAACAGCGTAATTACAGAATTTTGGTAGCAACAAAAATCCTGTGAAGGGTACAAAGCATGATACTATTTCAGTGCCACCTGGTAACACTCCTATTTTGTTTGTTGTTGTTGGTTTTTTTTTTTTTTTCTTTGCTCTGCACTCAACCCAAGACCCACTTTTTCTCTTGAATAAAATGTGACAGGTAATGGTGAGGCCTCAGGCACTGTTATTAGCCTTGAGTGACGGCCACGGCAAGTGTAGATGCACAGTCAGAGTAGACAGCGCAGGAGAGTCCACCTAGACAAACATCAGCACTCCCACAGTCACCTTGGCTCCTTGGCTTCCACCTCCAGCAACAAAAAACTAAAGCCTGAGAGAAGGGCACCACCTATATGTTTGCGTATGTTTTCTTGGAGTGTGGTACCTTGGTAGAAAAATTTGAGAACTAGTGCATGAGTATCATACAAATTAAGGAAGTATTTTTGAAAAAAATTAAATGTAAACTTAAATGTAAACTTGAGACTTACAGATCTTACTTAAGGAATTTTGTATGAAGAGGTTTATACCACATATATAAGAAAAAGCTCAGTATTTTAAAGTAAGAGTTTGAGGGACGCCTGGGTGAATCAGTTGGTTGAGAGCCTGACTCTTGATTTCAGCTCAGGTCATCATCTCAGTATTGTGAGATGGAGCCCCACATCACGCTCTGCGTTCAGCCTGGAATCTGCTTGGGATTCTCTCTCACCTCCTTCTGTCCCTCCCCTTGCTCGTCCTCTAAGTACATACATATATACATACACAAATAAAATCTTTATTTAAAAAAAAGTAGTAGCATTTTACATTTTCTCCATACAACATGAAATAAAGGATACGGTACAGATATTATAAAAAAGATAATTCAGCAGTTAAAATTTGCCACTTATGTAATCACTGAATAAGATTTTGCCTTCTATTAGTATGCAGATAAACTAAATTCAACAAAAATAATCGCTTTCATCAAATTTATATAACATTAATGGAAACAAAAAGCAATAAATATTTTCAGTTAAATATTTATAGCTTCTAGCTCCTCTCCTACCTATCTTTATTAATTTCCTATGGTTTCAGGAAGAAATTCATTTCTAAAAGACCAACATTCTACCAGGGTCCTCTAGCAAAATTCAATTTTAATTACAATTCATAATTATTAACATCATATAATTTATCTTTCTTAAGAATGCAGGTAATCTCCTAATCTGGGCAAAACCATGTGTGCCTTAGGGATCTATAATTTATTTCCTCTCAGCAAGATAATTAGCCTATAAGGGTACCCTTATTTTCCTTAAAACTACAGGAAATTATCATAGGGCTTTTTTTTTTTTTCTCAATAGTAAATCCATGTGCCATGTCGGGATTTTATAAAGCATGTTTTGGTATGAGAATCTACCCCACCCATTTTTGGCCTTTGTATCAATTATATCATTATGCCCATAGCAACCAGGACGAATAGTTATTATTACATCCAATTTTAAGATAAACTTAAGACAGAGGTCAGGTGATATACCAAGTTCATAAAATGTTTTAATAGGGTTGGGACCTCAATTTTTTGCCTCAGCCTCAGGTCCTTACCCTCTGCCCCTGAGAAAATCTAGGTGGTATCATGGGCCAAGCTAAAGAACAAAGCCATGGAAATGATACAAAGCAGGGAAATAACACAAGACAGGACACAAGAAGTAATTCCCCAGTGGTCACAACTAATAGCCAGAGTCACAAATAATAGCTAAAATCCACATACAAGTTTTGTGGTCACAAGCCAAGGAATTGATCAGAGGCGAGAAGCTTCATCATCTGCAACTCTTGCTGCAATCAGGAGGCTCCCCGGTCAAAGCAGAGGCAAGGGGCATCGTTTCAGCAGGAAGGGAGAGGTAGAGAGGGAGCGCTTGACCAAAGTGGTTTATGTCTGCCTCCTATGGGTAGGCCATGGAAAACCTAATGGTGGGGGCGCCTGGGTGGCTCAGAGCGTTAAAGCCTCTGCCTTCGGCTCAGGTCATGATCCCAGGGTCCTGGGATCGAGCCCCACATTGGGCTCTCTGCTCCTTGGGGAGCCTGCTTCCCTTCCTCTCTCTCTCTCTGCCTGCCTTCCTGCCTACTTGTGATCTCTCTCTCTGTCAAATAAATAAATAAAATCTTTAAAAAAAAAAAATAAATAACCTAATGGAACCAATGTCTCCTCAACAGAAGATTTACATTTAACTGCTTCCACAAAGTACAATTTCTCTCTATTTCCTTTATTCATGTAATATTAATATGAGTTTAAAAGTCCTAATAGTTTTCTTTTTCTTTTTTAAAGATTTTACTTATTTATTTGACAGAGAGAGAGAGATCACAAGTAGGAAGAGAGGCAGGCAGAGAGAGAGGGGGAAGCAGGCTCCCTGCTGAGCAGAGAGCTTGATGCAGGGCTTGATCCCAACACCCTGAGATCATGACCTGAGCTGAAGGCAGAGGCTTAACCCACTGAGCCACCCAGGCACCCCTCAATAGTCTTCTTTTTTGATGTACTTTTAGACATGAGTGTAAGAAATGTACAGTTTTGTCAGCTAGTTCAATTTGAAAAAAAAATCTATAAGAATGATGGCAAACATGGTGTTATTTTTTAAATTTTTATATTTGAAAATAATATGTTATTTCCCAGAAACTTGAATGGTAATAAGATTTTATCAAAAGTTCTGGCCAGAGTCCTTAAACTAATTATCACTAAATGGAAATAACATTGAATTGTTTGAATAGATCTCCCTATTTTTCATTTCATCCTCTTTTTCTTTCTTTTTTTTTTTTTGTTATTTTATCTTTACTTTTTATTATGGAAAGTTTATGCAAAACATACACCAAAGAATAGTTAGTAAAAAAAAATTTCTGGGGCACCTGGGTGTCTTGGTCAATTAAGCATCTGCTTTCAGCTCAGGATGATTCCAGAGTCCTGAGATCAAGCCCTATATCAGGCTCCCTGCTCATCAGTGAGTCTGCTGCTCCCTCTCTTCTGCCCTCCCCCTGCCTCCTGCTCATGCTCTCTCTCTCTCAAATAAATAGATAAAATCTTTAAAAAAAAAAAAAAGAATAGTATAATAAACTTCTGTGTAAACACTACTCTGCCGCGCCAATTACTCCTGGTATTATCTCTAACATATTCAGTGCTTCAAACTCCAGATTATTAAAGTATATCTCAGATATATCATTTTATCTATAAATAACGCAATAGTACTTCTAAAATATTTTACCCAATACCATTATCACCTTAACAATTCACAGTGATTATTTAATATTTTAAAACATTTGATTACTCTTCAAATTTCTCCAATTGACTTATTTTTTAAAATATGTTTTAATTTAGATTCTAGTAAATTCTAGACATGGTGATTGGTCAACAGGTCTCTTATGTTACTTAATCAAGGTTCCCACTCCTTTTTTTTCCTTCTTAAAATTTATTTATTCAACAAGCTACAGAGTTCTCTGTAGTATGGATCTTGCCCCATAGTGTTATCTTACAGGCTTTCCTTTCCCCTGAATTTTCACAAAATGGTAGATGAATAGGACTTTCTTGTTATTTCATATACTCTGTGATTACTGCTAAGAAATTCCATTTCTTATGCATAAGCTTATGCATAAGCTTTCCCACTTGCTCAAATGAATAACTCACCCTTCTCAATGAATTTGCTCATTCACTGATGGTGCAACATTGAGTACCTGCTGCACGCAGCTCAGTGTGGAGCTGGTAAGATGACTGAAGGGAGGTGCTCATAAGCTAGAATCGTGCTTACAAAGAACACAAACAATTGATGAAAACTTCCTTTTACTTCATTCCTTTTGGGACTCAAATAAAATCAGAAACGAAGGAGAAGAAATAAAAACTGACATCACAGTAATACAAAGGATTATAAGAGAATTTTATTAAAAATTATAAACTAACAAATTAGCCTAGAAAAAGTTGATAAATTCCTAGAAACATATAGCCTCCCAAAACTAAATCAGAAAGAAAGAACAAAAAATTGAATAGACTGATTACTAGCAATGAAATTGAACCAGTAATCAAGATTCTCAACAAACAAAAGTCTAAGACTTCATAGGTGAATTCTATTAAACATTTAAAGAAGAGTTAATACTTATACTTACTTATTTATACTTATACTTATTCTTCTCAAACTATTCAAAAAACTAGAAGAGGAAGGAAAGGTTCCAAATTCATTCTACGAGGCCAGCATTACTGTCATACCAAAACCAGATAAAGACACTACAAAAAAGAGAACTACTGGCCAATATCACTGATAAACATAGATGCAAAAATTCTCAACAAAATATTAGCAAACCAAATCCAACAACATGTTAAAAAAACATTCACCACGATCAAGTGGGATTTATTCCAAGGATGCAAGGGTGGTTCAATATTCACAAATCAATCAAATCAGTCAACATGATACAACACATTAACAAGAGAAAGAAAAAAAATCTGATCATCTTGATAGATGCAGAAAAAACATATGACAAAGTACAACATTCATTCATAGTAAAAACTCTCAACAAAATAGGCTCATATGAAACATACCTCAACAGAATAAAGGCCATATATGAAAAACCTACAGCTAACACTATACTCAATGGTGAAAAACTGGGAGATTGTCCTCTAAGATCAGGAACTAGACAAGAATGTCCACTCTCACGGCACCTGGGTGGGTCAGTTGGTTGATCGTCTGACTTTTGATTTCAGCTTAGGTCATGATCTTGGGGTAGTGGGAACAAGTCTCGAATCAGGTCAGCTCATCTCAAGTGAGAGTCAGTCAGCTTGGGATTCTCTCTCTCCTTCGCCCCCCCCGCCCCCGCTGTTGCTCTCTCTCTCTCTTTCAAATAAATAAAATCTTAAAAAAAAAAAGTAATGTCCACTCTCATCACTTTTATTCGACATAGTTGTGGAAGTCCAAGCCACAGCAATCAGACCACAAAAAGAAATAAAAGTTATTCTAACTTGTAAGGAAAAAGTAAAACTTTCACTACTTGCAGATGACATGATACTATATATAAAAACTCTCAGACTCCACCAAAAAGCTATTAGAAGTAATAAATGAATTCAGTAAGGTTGCAGGATACAAAATCAATATACAGAAATCGTTGCATTTCTATACAATAATAATGAAGCAGGAGAAAGAGAAAATAAGAAAACAATTCCATTTACAATTGAACCAAAAACAATAAAATACCTAGAAATAAACTTAACCAAGGAGGTGAAAGACTTCAAAAACTAGAAAACACTGATGAAAAACACCAAAGATGACACAAACAACAGGAAAGATATTCCATGCTCATAGATTAGAAGAACGAATATTGTTAAAATGCCCATACTAACCCAAAGCAATCTAAGATTTAATGCAAACCCTATCAAAATACCAACAACATTTCTCACAGAACTAGAATAAATAATCCTAAAATTTTTCTAGATATGTCTCTTCAGGCAAAGGAAACAAAACCAAAATTAAACTATGGGGACCATGCGAAAATAAAAAGGTTTTGCACAGCAAAAGAAACAACAAAAAAACAAAACAAAACAAAACCTACTGAATGGGAGACTATAATCACAAGTGATATACCAATAAAGGATCAATATCCCAAATATATAAAAAACATACACCTCAGCACCAAGATAATAATATTAACAATAATAATCTGATTAAAAATTGGCAAAAGAGGGTGCCTGGGTAGCTCAGTGGGTTAAAGCCTCTGCCTTCGGCTCAGGTCATGATCCCAGCATCCTGGGATCAAGCCCCACATCGGGCTCTCTGCTCAGCGGGAAGCCTGCTTCCCCCCGTCCCCGCCTGCCTCTCTGCCTCCTTGTGATCTCTCTGTCAAATAAATAAATAAAATCTTTTAAAAAAAAATTGGCAAAAGACCTAAAAAAACATTTTTTCAAGGAAAAACATATAGATGACCAACAGACACCTGAAAAGATGCTCAACATTACTAATCATTAGGGAAATGAAATTAAAGCCACAATGAAATTCACTTAACACCTGTCAGAAGGGCTAAACTCAAGACAAGAAATAACAAGTGTTGGCGAGGCTATGGAGAAAAAGGAACTCTGATGCATTGTTCGTAGGAATGTAGATTAATGCAGCCACTATGGAAAACCGTATGGAGGGTCCTCAAAAAATTAAGAATAAAATTACCATAAGATCAGTAATTAGGTATTTACTCCAAGAAAATGAAAACACTAATTCAAAAAAGACATATGCACCTTATGTTCACTGCAGCATTGTTTACAATAGCCAAGATACGGAAGGAACCTAAGTGTCCATCCATAAATAAATAGATAAAGAATATGTAGCATATATATGCAATGGAATATTACTCAGCCATAAAAAAGAATGAACTCTTGCAACTTGCAATAACACAGAAGGACCTATGGGGTATAATGCCAAGCAAAATAAGTAAGTGAGAGAAAGACAAATACCATATGATTTCATTCATATCTGAAATTTGAGAACCAAAACAAAGAAAAAGGAGACCAAAAAATAGACTTAAATAAAGGGAACAAACTGGTGGCTACCAGAGGGGAAATTGGTGGAATCATGGGTAAAACAGATACAGGGGATTTGAGAGTACACTTATTTTGAAGAGCACTGAGAAATGTATAGAATTTTTGAATCATTATATTGTACACCCAAAACTAATACAACACTGTATGTATAATATAATTTAAAAAAATAAAAACAAAACAAAAAACCTCCTTTTAGAAATATAAGAAAAAAATGATTTAATTTTCTAACAATGGTTGAGTTGCCTTAACAAGTATTTGTCTTAATGAACCCTCACCTCAACCCTACTAGAGAAGCATAATTCAATGTTTACTCTCCTTCCACAGGTGAGGAAACAAGTTTCAAGAGGTTCCGTGATTTGCCCAGCTATATCACAAGCCACTGGTGAGATGAGCACTTGGGCCTGGACTACCTGCCTTCTGTGCCCGTACATCTACCCACTGCTAATACTGCCCTGCTTTTTCCCCGCTAACTCTCTGCCCCAGAGTCTCAGTGATAGAAAAACTGAGCAATTCCCTAGCTAACTAGTAATTCTATTTCTTCTCATGCAGTCATTTGAATCTATTTAACTGTGATGAGTGATGAACAACAATGTGTTTATGCAGAGATCCAGAATAAAGTTTGTGTCCATGTCATGAGGGGTAGGGAGCACAGGTTTTGTAATCATAGCAGACTGATAATCTTATAATTCAATAATGTGATACATTTTACTGTGAGATTTTTGCCTCCCAGTATTCCTTTTCTTAACTCCCTCCTCCTCTCCAGAAACCATATTCTTTTTTTCTTTTTTTAAAGAAAGGAACATTTTTCTTTTTCTTTTCTTTTTTTTTTTTAAGATTATATTTATTTATTTGAGAGAGAGAGAATGGGAGAGAGAGCATGAGAGGAGAGGGTCAGAGAGAGAAACAGACTCCCTGCTGAGCAGGGAGCCCGATGTGGGACTCGATCCCAGGACTCCAGGATCATGAACTGAGCCAAAGGCAGTTGCTTAACCAACTAAACCACCAAGCACCTAAGAAACCATATGTTTAAAAGCCAAAGCTTTTTACTTCTAAGAGCCAAATATCTGGAATTCAAAAGCTGAGGCCAAAAGAACAAATACTAGATTCTATCAAGAATATTGGGGAGAACCATGTCACCTACCCTGAAGGGCAAGTTTGTGTCTACAGTGTGTAGGGCCCCAGACAAATATTTTTTGTGGTGTTTCTGCCTATCTAAAGTTGTATTTAGGGACACCTGGGTGGCTCAGTCCGTTAAGCCTCCGCCTTCAGCTCAGGTCATGATCTCAGGGTCCTAGGATCGAGTCCCACATCGGACTCCCTGCTCGGCAGGGAGCCTGCTTCTCTCTCAGCCTCTGCCTGCCACTCTGCCTTTTGTGCACTCTCTCACTCTCTCTCTGACAAATAAATAAATAAATAAAATCTTTAAAAATAATAATAATAAAGTTGTATTTAAAAATATATTATGGGGGCGCCTGGGTGGCTCAGTGGGTTAAAGCCTCTGCCTTCGGCTCAGGTCATGATCCCAGCGTCCTGGGATCGAGCCCCACATCGGGCTCTCCGCTCAGCAGGGAGCCTGCTTCTCCCTCTCCCTCTGCCTGCCTCTCTGTCTACTTGTGATCTGTCTGTCAAATAAATAAATAAAATTTAAAAAAAAATAAAAATAAAAATACATTATGAGGGGCGCCTAGGTGGTTCAGTCAAGGTTGAGTGTCAGACACTTCAACTTGATTTTGGCTCAGGTCATGATCTTAGGGTTGTGGGACTGAGCCCCATGGTGGGCTCTGTCCTGGGCATGGAATCTGCATAAGATTCTTTCTCTCCCTCTGTCCCTCCCCTGTTCCCTCTCCCTCCTAAAAAAAAAAAAAAAAAAAATACACACACACATAATGAAATTCCTAGCCTCATGTGAGGTATTGTGATTTAACAATGAAAACTTATAATAATAGGCAGAGAGGAGGTACTTTGGTGTTAATTTACTGTCTAGGGAACGCATGTAAAGGTTCTTCATTCTGTGTTTCACATGAAAGTCACCCAAAATCAGCTTGTGAGCACCACCTGGACAATTCCATGAAAAAATACTATGCCAGCTAGTCAGAGCCATTTCCCCCTCAAACTACCTTTCTGGGACCAAGCCGGTCATGGGGCCCTGGAAGAACTTCATAGGCTGGAGTCCTACTGCTCCTTGACTGAACCCACGTTGACAGAGAGGGTCCAAAAGTGCCCCCGGAAGTCTGAATGGGACAAGGGCCCATATGGATTCCAGTATAGCCTCCAGGGTGCTCCACTTAGATAGCATTGAGGACCCTGGCGGGGGGTGGCACCAGAAGGGGACTTAGAAACTTTAGCAAAAAGCACCCTTCAGTTGGTGGGCCTACTGAGGCACAGGTCCCGGAGCCGAAGTCCTACTTGCCCCAGTCTAAGGCCAGTACTGACAAAGTGTCATCCAGTCTGGAAAAGGGAAAAAACAACAGAGCCTTGATCAGGGAATAAGGTCACTTGGAACCCAACACTCTGCAGACTCCTATCCCAATTACCCCTTTCTCACATGGGAGAGTGTGGAGGAGAAATCACCTATATTTGAAGAGAACTGGAGAAAACAAACTAAAAATCCTCTCCCAAAGTTTGGAGGAATGGTAACTCATATCCAGTAGTATCATTATAATACCCTCAGCAATTACTTAACTATCCTTAATTTCAATGTCTTCACCTATAAAATGGGGATTGAATATTTGCTTCTAAGAACTGCTGTAAGGATTTAATGAGCCAATACAAGTTACATGTCTTGCATACATGAGGCACAAAAGAAATGCTAAAATATATTTTCATGTAATTATTTAATAACCACAAATTGGGCATTAAGTATAGGAAGCAACAAGAGAAAGAAGCAACTTCTCCATCACCAAGTAATTTATCCTTTAACTGTACCAACAGCAACTCACAGAAACAGGAAACCAAGAAGAACAACCTAAATATAAATCTGAAAAGGGTGACTGGGATACAACAGAGAGAGAAAAGGCATGAATGGAGATTACTGCATTTTATTGGGAAGGCCTCCTAGAGCAAGAGAGGAACAAAAGTGGGAGAGAAGGAAGGAGCGCTTGCAGCAGAGAACACCAGCAAATGGAGGCCAATGGGCACAGCTTTCATAATGAGAAATGAGATCCCTAATGCCCCCAACGCAGGTTTGGTAATTCTTTCCTATTATAATGATTGTCAGCAGTGAAGCCAAGAAATGCGTTGGCATGCTAAAAGCTATTTCATATACTGCAAATAAACACAGCAAGAAGCTTGCTAACTCTGACCATTCGAAAACAAAGCCCTGCTGACTTGTATACTTGACAAAGGCAAAGTGTACGAGTTTCCTAAGTGCCTCAAGACACAAGTATATCCATACTAAGTTTAGAAAGTGTTGGAGGCCTGGTAAAAAAGATACCAGAACAACAGAGGTGTGACTCTGAGCTAAATCAGATGAGTTAGCTCTTGCACGCTGTAAAAATGGAGAGCGGGGCGCCTGGGTGGCTCAGTCAGTTAAGCACCTGCCTTCGGCTCAGGTCATGATCCCAGGGTTCTGGGATCGAGCCCTGAATCAGGCTCTCTGCTCAACAAGGAGCCTGTTGCCTCCTCTCTCTCTCTCTCTCTCTCTCTGCCTGCCTCTCCACCTACTTGTGATCTCTGTCAAATAAATAAATAAAATCTTTCAAACAAACAAACAAATGAGAGCTACTGGACTACCTTAAATGGAAAATTAGGATACAGAGGTAAGGGAGCTAATGTCCACTGAGGGAGCAAT
Source organism: Lontra canadensis (assembly GCF_010015895.1). Taxonomy (NCBI): domain Eukaryota; kingdom Metazoa; phylum Chordata; class Mammalia; order Carnivora; family Mustelidae; genus Lontra; species Lontra canadensis. The sequence continues at coordinate 21,457,424 of NW_022631008.1, forward strand.
TCACTTTCCACACAGCTCACAGAGATTCATCAACCTGGAAGCACACAGTAGGGGTCTGGCAACTGGACAGGAACTTCAGCAGTCGCTCTCTCCTGGGGGACATCCATCCCTGGCTCCCCAAGTGCTCTCACAATGCCGTGCTGGGAAATGTTTACCAGTAGGCTCTGTATGAGGAGCCTTAATTTGAAGATTTTGCTGGTTTCTTTTAGGTAAAAAAAATTCCCTTCAGGGCCTTTCAAGCTGCAAATGTGCTGTCCCTGAACACAGAGATGGGAAAAGAGGACTGCTGTGGGTTTTGGTGGCACCACTCCCTGTGTCTCAAAAAGTGACTCAGCTTCTCAGCACCCCTACTCAATGGATCAACTTGCACACTTCTCTCCTCCACTCCCAGCTTTCCTCTTACTACTTTATCTCTGTGAACCTTCCCACCACCAGCTCTGTCTCATTGTTCAAACTCTCTAAAAGAGGAGGTCTGATTGAATTAGCCATTCCCCAGCTAGAAGGGAGAGCTCCCCGTGGTTGGAACTCTCTGCCAGACTTAACTACATCTCTAATGCAATCAGAAGTGATTGTGTCCGTGGCTGGTGCCTAATACCAAGGCAAAGAGTTTGCTCTGGAAGGCACAAGAACATTTTAGAAGGGGATGGTCTAATACGGCAGGCACCTTGAACAGGCTATCCAAAGCTTTACAGCATAAGCTTAATTGTGTTTGTGTTAGACCAATTGCTATAGTAGCATTTGGAAACATCTTTATCTAAATAAACTCCATTCCTGCTGGCTTGCCCCGTTTCACACTGATCAGGGTCCACCCAGAGGTGGCACTGCAGGGAACTGTCCAAAGCGGGACAAATTGTCCAGAACAGGAGATCGGAGACCTGGAGCCAGGTCCCACAACAGTTACTTTGTCTTTTTCTGTGACCTTAGACAATCTCACATAAACTTTCCAAATCTAAGTTTCCTCATTTATAAATGAGAAAATTGCTTCTGCCCCACCAAATTATAGAGGTTGTTTTACTGAAGTGAAGAGGAGGAGGAGGAGGAGGAGACCTGCCCTTACTTATAGAAGTGAAATTTAAAGTTTTTAAAGCAAAGTTAACTTTTTTTTCCAACATGTAAGTATTAGGTGTGAGACTGGAGCTACTCTAGCTGAAAGAGGCAGCAGCAAGAAGAGACGAGGACCCAATGTGTGTGGCCTCCTTCCTGCCTGCTCTACCCTCTCCCAGTTGATGGAACCCCAGCAGGACTCAGACCACCACCGGAAAATGACTAGCCTATACAAATGATAGATGTTTTGATATCCAGAAATTCTCCTCCTGTGTCAACTTGGGAAAAAAAAAAAAGTGCTTCTCCACAAAAACATTCAGTAATCCTAGAAACAAACAAACAAAAAAGTATCTCTGGAAATTTTTATTGTGAACAAAATTGAGAAGTATTTTAACAAGAAAGTGCTGAGACTACTGGAACCACAATTTCTAATCTCCTACTGGGAGCTAAGTCATGAATGACCCTACTTCTACCAAAGGTACAATAAAATATGTGGTATCGTTGTTGCAGAGGGAGGAAGAGAGAAATAGGTTCATTTTATCCTAACCTCCTATCTTATTTTTGCTTCCTATTTTTCTATTTACTGCAATGCACACCAATCTGATCTGAATTAGAATGAGCAGAAAAAAAAGCCACATATGCAAAAGTGCATTTATTATGGTTGTTGTTAATAATAATACTATTTTTGGGGTGCCTGGGTGGCTCAGTGGGTTAAAGCCTCTGCCTTCGGCTCAGGTCATGATCCCAGGGTCCTGGGATCGAGTCCCACATCGAGCAATCTGCTCGCAGGGAGCCTGCTTCTCTCCTGGCCTCTCTGCCTGCTTGTGATCTCTGCCTGTCAAATAAATAAATAAAATCTTAAAAAAAAAAAAAAAAGAAAAAGAAAAAGAAACAATACTATTTTTAACATCTTTACATTAGCCTCCAAAACCATTTTTTTGACCTTATCAAGGCTTTGGATATTATTGGATAAATACCAAAGGAGGTTTTAAGTGTTTAAAAAATATTTGGGTTGTTGGCTTTCTATAAATCTTTAATTCTATTGAGGGTATAAGTCTAGCCAAATTGGAGGTCGTGGAAAGAAACAAATATAATTAATAATGTTAACAACAATAGCAAAAGTGCTTTTATGCTCTTTTTACAGTCATCTTGAAATCAGATGAGAGTAGATCAACAATGTTCTGTCATCCATAATTTCTAGTCAAAGGCATCAGCCATAGTTAACCTGATCATCTACCAGCCTATGTCATATAGTCATGGTATCAGTCAGGGTCCGAATAGGAAACAGAATTACAGATCTTCTGGGTTCCTGGGAGGCTCGGTAGGTTGAGCCTCCATTCGACTCTTGGCTTCAGCTCTGGTCGTGATCTCAGAGTCCTGAGATGGAGCTCCACAGAAGGCTCCACACTCAGTGAGGAGTCAGCTTCACAGTCTCTCTTTCCCTCTCCCCCTACTTCTCCCCTGCTAACATACTCACTTTCTCTCTCTCTAAATAAAAAAATAGATCTTAAAAAAAAAAAAAGAATTACAGATCTTTCTCAACTATAAAATGGGGGGTCATAATACTGGCTTCTAAGAACTGCTGTAAGGATTTAATGAGCTAATATAGATACATGTCTTGCTTCTATGAGGTACTAAAGAAATGTTAAAAGTTACTATAAATATTTTCATACAATTATTTAATAACCGCAAATTGAGCCTCCTTGGGGTTACATCCTAGTAAACCCACCCTAAATTGAAATTTTTTAAATTGAAAATGTAATTAATACACCTTACCTACTGAATATCATAGCTTACTAGCCTGCCTTAAACATGTTCAGAACACTTACATTAGCCTGCATTTAAGCAAAATCACCTAACACAAAGCCCATTTTATAATGAAGCATTGAATGTCTCAGGTAATTTATTGAATACTGTACTGAAAGTGAAAAACAGAAGGGCTGCGTAGGTACAGAATGTTTCTAAGCGTATGTGTTGTTAACCCTCCCATTTGCGGGGTTGACCAGGAGATGCAGCCCACTGCTGCCCAGCATCACAAGAGTATCTACCACATATAGCTGGCCTGGGAAAGGATCCAAAATCGAAATTCAAATGAAGGCTCCTACTGAATGCCTATTATTACATTTGCAACATCATAAAATCAAAAAATCGTAAGTCAATCATAAATCAGAGACAGCATTAGGAAAAGTTCCAGGAAGGAATACTTACAAATATTCTAATTATAAGATTAGTAGAATGGGTAGGATATGAGGAAATTTACCAGGGATAAGGCAGAAACTCAGAATTAGCAGTAGGAGAGTTATAACCACACCCACGCTTGAAGGGATAAGGGGAAAATGAGATTATAAATGCCCAGGAGGAGAAAAATTTCACAGACCAGCGCTGTGCAACAGAAATAGAAAGAGACCCATCCATAAAATTTACTTTTTGTACTGGTCACATTTTAAAAAATTAGACAAATGAAATTAATAGTGCTCTTTATTAATCCAATGTGTCATTTCAACATTTAATTAATAGAAAAATTGTTAATGAGATATCTTACATTATTTTTTATAAGTCTTTGAAATCCAGTGGAACTTTCCAAATGGCTCTATAAAATGTAATACAGAGGCCGCTGGGGGCAGAGGGGTGTAGCCGTAGGTCTTTGGGATGCTGAGGCCTGCGGTAGAAATTCCTACTCCACTGTAGGAATGCCATGGGGAATGGCCTTCCTGGAAGATTCTCAGCCCAAAGAGTCTTCCTGTGATCTAAGAGATTTTGCATCCTCATCTACGCTATGTTTAGCAGAACTGATAGAACACTGGTATCTTTCCCGTAAACAGATCCTCCTAGTTTCAGTAAGACCCCTTGTCACACCACATGCTTGAAAAACAGTGATAAGGATTTCTGATTATCCTGAAGGACCAATAAAAGTAGGAGCAAAGAAAGGCAAAGGTCTGACCCCCTTGCCTTCTCTATTTCACAGCAAAATTCAGAGTAATCTTTCATCCATCAGTACAGGGATTGCTGGCCATTCCCAGTAGATTATTAATTCTATTTCTCTAGTAGTTATCTATCTAATTCTTGTGCTGATTTTGGTAATGTGCTGATTTTGGTAAACTATCTATTTTCCTGCATAAATTTGCTCATAGTATTCATTTATGATTTTTTTAAATTTTCACTTTTATACTCATCCTTTTTCAAATATATCCATATATAATCTATATACCTCTTATATACTCTTCCCAAAAAAAAAAAATCCAAAATGTTTCTTTATGCCCTCTTTCCTTTTTCTTAACCAGGAGTTTGTATAGAATTAATTCTCGGGGTGCCTAGGTGAATCAGTCTGTTAAGCAACAGACTCTTGTTTCAGTTCAGGTCATGATCCCAGGGTCATGAGATTGAACCCCATAACAAGCTCCATGCTGAGCTGGAGGCTGCATAAGACTCTCTCTCCCTCTCCCTCTGCCCCTCTCCTGCTTCCTCTCTTGCTCGCTCTCTCTAGGAAAAAAAAAATTCTTTCAAAGTACTAGTTGGGGATTATGTTGATCTTCTTTGTTTTTTTTTTTTTTTAATTCAGTAATATTTCTCTCATCTTTATTATCTCTTATTATAGTTTTATGTTAATTTATTCTTATTTCCATCCTTGTAGTTTCTAGGATGGAATCTGAATCATTTATCTTCAGGCCTTCTTTTTAATGAAGTTACCTGTAAATCCTGCTTTAGCTCTATCTCGTAAGTTTTGATAGTTTATTTTTGTACAGCTTTTGAATTGTGTTTCCTTCCTTAACCCGTATTATTTAGAAATAGGATTCAATATTACCAAATGCATAGCAATTTTTCAACCAGCTTTTTTACTAACTTGTGGCCGGAGAACTAAAAATATATATTCTCCATTACTGGAGAAGATATAAAGAGGTACATACAGAGTTAAAGATATACGAAGAGATTATTGATTTTACCTTTTTTTGAGAGAGAGCGCACGTGCGCACGAGAGGATGCACACAAGCATGGGGTTGGTGCAAAGGTTGAGGGAGAGAGAGGATCTGGAAGTAGGCTCCACACCCAGCGTGTGGAGCTCGATGTGGGTCTCCATCTCACCACCCTGAGATCATGACCTGAGCAGAAATCAGGAGTCGGAGGGTTAGCACCAACTGAGCCACCCAGACACCCCTAAATTTTACTTTTAATGCTTACATAACCTACTTGTTTAATATTCTTCAACTATCAGTTTCATTATATATTTCTCACACACACACACACACACACACACACACACACACACACACAGATTTCTTTTAGTTTAAATGCTATTTCACTTGAGGACCTCAGCTTTCTTTAATTTGTATTTACACATTAGATCTTGGCATCCTTGCAATTTCAATTTTTCAGTATCATTTGGTTTTGTTATTTCACTTGGATGCAGGGTACAGCTAACTGAGGTGTTTGGGTTTTTGTTTTTTAAGATTTTATTTATTTATTTAAGAGAGAGTAAAAGCAAGAGAGATCACAGAGGGAGGAGGAGAAGGAGGCTTGCCCCTGAGCAGAGAGCCAGATGTGGGGCTTGATCCCAGGACCCTGAGATCATGACCCAAGCCTGTATACCTGTATTTTTTCCTCCTGTTCATTTAAAAACTGGATTGCATTGCTATTATTTTGGTGATTCATTTTAGCATATTTAGATTCTTTTTAAAAAAGATTTCATTAGGGCGCCTGGGTGGCTCGGTGGGTTAAGCCTCTGCCTTCGGCTCGGGTCAAGATCTCAGGGTCCTGGGATCGAGCCCTGCATCGGGCTCTCTGCTCGGCGGGAAGCCTGCTTTCCCCTCTCTCTCTCTGTCTGCCCCTCTGCCTACTTGTGATCCCTCTCTGTCAAAAAAAAATTAAAAATAAATTAAAAAAATAAAAGATTTTATTTATTTATTTATTTATTTATTTGAGAGAGAGCATAAGCATGAGAGGGGGCAGAGGAGAAGGGAGAGGGACAACCAGACTCCATACTGAGCATGGAGGGAAGACCCTGAATCATGACCTGAGCTATAATCAAGTCAGTAGAGTATTAAGATTCAAATTTAAAATCTTTATAACAAGAGCTTAAAATATGAAATACTTATATTTGTAACTAAAACAATGACTACAGTACACTGAAAACCCTTTAAAGTTCGACATCTTATTATTTCTACACAGAGCTTCACTTTTTACTCTTTTTAAACAGAGCATTTTTTGTAATCAATACTTAATTAAATTTGCCAACATATTTCATTAAATGCTATGTTCATTCTTGTTTCTCATGCTCCACATCTCCCTTCAGTGGTCATTTTTTTTTCTTACCAAAGAAAAATTCTTTTAGTGGATGGAAATGAGAAATTCTCTTACACTTTATGTGACCCAAATTTGCTTTATTTGCCCTTACTCTTACATGATTTTTGTATATACAATTCGAAGTTTACTTAAGATTTTTTATTCAGCACTTCTAAAATACCACTCCATTCTCTCTGGCATCAACTGCCAAGACTAAAAGGTTGCTGTTTGTCTAAATGCTGCTAATCTGCACATTATTTTTGTACTTTCTCTGATAACTTTGAAGATTTTCCTTTATTCCTAATGACCTCATCTCATAATGTTTCTTAAAGTGAATTCATTATGATTTATATGGTTTTATACTAAGAGTATTTGAGGGATAATTGTAAATCTAGAAATTTTATTTATTGATTGATTAGATTTTATTTATTTATGAGAGAGAGGGCATGAGTGGGAGGGGGGGCAGAGGTAGGACAAGCAGACTCCCTGCTGAGCGGGGAGCCCAATACAGGGCTTGATCCCAGGACCCTGGGATCATAATCTGAGCCAAAGTCCATCACTTAACTGACTAAGCCACCCAGGGACCCCTAGAAATTTAATTAAGTCATCTTTCATGTATTCATTCTTTAATATTTCTTCTATTCTCGCTTTTTTATAACTTATATTAAATAAATAATAGAGCTCCTCAATTAATCTGTCATGTTTCTTTACTACTCTTCCGTATTTTGTTTGTCGATGCTGCATGATGAAGAGCACTTGAGTTCTACAAGTTTACTTTTCTCTTTTTGACTGTGTCCCTTCAAGAGCCTGTCCTATATACTATATTTTTATTTCACTGACTACTTTATTTCCAAGACATTTGATTCAATCTACTAATACATTATTTTATTCCTCCTTTTGTCTCACACTTTTCTGTTCTTTTAACAACCATTTCAAATTCTTTCTCAGGCTTCTCTAAAATTAATCAGAAGTTTATGTTCTGATCATTTGTTTTCTGCCCATGTGGTTGTCTTCCTTAGCATCACATTTTTTTTCCCTAAGTTTTGAAATTTCAGTTCATAAGCTAGTTTCTAGTAACAATTTTTAAATTTTATTTCTCTTTCTTCTTTCCATTCTTATTCCTGCATGTCTAATGGATTGAACTGCAATAGTCTCCATCCAGCTGATACAGAACCAGTTCTTCTGATGACAGCGATTGCCCTGTATGATATTAATACTACTTTTTCAGAACACCTTTTGTGAGATCCAAGTCTAGATTAGGTGCCACTCCAATGCTTTTCCACTTGGACACTATAATTGCTATTTACTCTTGATTTCTGCTGTCAGCAAGACTATATGCTCTATAAGGGCAAGGCTCTGGCCACCCGTTCACTGTTATATAATCCAGCACCACAAACATTGCCTGAAACAAAGTAACACTCATTAAATAGCTTCTAAATGAAAGAAACAAATGTTCGCATTACTGAGAATTGTGTCTGATGGTATCACGATTGTACCATTTTCTCAAGACCCATGTGGTTAATTTTGGAGCTCTACGGGTCATGAATTTTCTAGGTCACAGGTGTTTAGTTCTGAATAGTGATTTAGTAAGAACTTGGCTTCTAATTCAATCAGTACTACTTTTTGAGTTATTTTAATACTGGGTGTATCTGATGGGCCAGCAGCTATGAAACCTGGCAGGAGAAGGGGATAATATCTCTACTCTGCATTTTGTTCCATTGATAGAATTACTATGAAGCTTATAGATTAATTAAACTGGTTCCTGGTTATCATAATACCCTCTTTGAAATCCAAAGATGAGGGATTTCATTCTACACAGGCTTTTCATTTCTTTCTGAATAGAAACCAACTAAAATTAGCTCCAAGTCATTACTGGGCTGTCAAAATGGAAGTGTCTTCAGCATACTCACTTCCTGTCAATATTACCTGACAATCCTAGAATCATTTAAACCTTCTCACAAGTGGCTGCGGGGAGCACGTCATTTCATTTTAACTCTAGAGCTTACTGAAGGTCACACTGAGATAGTCTGTAAAAACATGAGACAATGTCTCTTGACGTTTACGAAGTATTCTAAGTTTATTTATGTATATTGTTTTGTTTCCAAGACCTCTGACAATTACTATAATGACAAACATACACGTTTCCTTTTTACCCACAGGAAAATTGATTTGGGTTTGCTTTCTTCTTTAAGGTTTAGTAGTAATCTGTATCCCAATATTTATGTTAAGATTTTTTCTTAAAAAGCCAATTTTTATCAAACATGCTTCTTTAATGAAGACAAATCATCATTTAACATTTTTTAATCCTTTCAAATAGACACAGAAGCACTATCTACAATAGACCCTAAAATCTATATGCCTCTAAGATAGCACTGAAAAACATTCATCCTATTTCCGTTCTTTATACAGTGGGGAAAATAAAGATTTTCTCCTCTCTGTGACATTTTAATATCTTCCTAAATTTATCGTATTTCTGATAAATATTCAAGATTGTCATAATTATGCATAGAATGGTCACAGCCATGGTTTCTTCCAACTATAACAGCCATCTTTATAGTGCATCCTTCATTGCATTTAGACCAGCTTACTATATAATCTATGTTCTCAATCCTTACTTTACTTGAAGCCTTCAAAAGTTACAAATATATATAAACACATATGTTATATATAAACATATATATATTTTATATATATAATATATATAAACATACATTTTCATTCATTCCATGTTTCCAATTTCTAAGATTTTTTTCTAGCTGTATATCTTTCATTATAAAAGCCAGTCACAGTCCTTACAGGGTTACAGATTAGACTTTTTTTAAGTTTTAATTCAAGTATAGTTAGCATACAGTCTTATATTAGTTTCTGGTGTATGATACAGTGATTCAACAATTACACACACCACCTGGTGCTCATCACAGCAAGTACCCTCCTTAATCCCCATGCCCTATTTAACCCATCCTCTCACCCACCTCCCCTCTGGTAACCAGTTTTTTTCTCTATAGCTAAGAGTCTGTTTCTTAGTTTCTTTTTTTTTATTATTATTATTTTTATAACGTATAATGTATTATTTTCCCCAGGGGTATAGGTCTGTGGATCATCAGGCTTACACGTTTCACAGCACTCACCATAGCACATACTTCCCCAATGTCCATAAACCAGCCACCCTATCCCTACCCTCCCACCCCCCAAGTAACCCTCAGTTTGTTTTGTTAGATTACGAGTCTTTTGGTTTGTCTCCCTCCTGATCCCATCTTGTTTCATTTTTGTTTCTTGGTTTCTATCTCTCTCTCTCTCTCTTTATCCCTTTGTTCATTTCTGAGTGAAATCATATGGAATTTGCCTTTCTCTGACTAACTTATACTTGGCACTATACTCTCTAGCCCCATCCATGTCATTGCAAATGGCAAGATTTCATTCTTTTTTATGGGCAGGTAATATTTCATTGTGTATGTGTGTGTGTGTGTGTGTGTGTGTGTACCACATCCTCTGTATCTAGTTACCAATACATGGATCCTTGAACTGCCTTCATATCTTGGCTATTTTAAATAATGCTACTATAAACATAGGGCTGCTTGTATCCCTTTGAATTAGTGTTTTTGTATTCTTTGGATAAATATTCAGTAGTGTGATTGCTAGATCATAAGGTAGTTCTATTTTTAACTTTGTAAGGAAGCTCCATACTGTTTTCCACAGTGGCTGCATGAGTTTTTATTCCCACCAAAAATGCACAAGTGTTCCTTTTTTCTCCATATCTTCACCAACACCTGTTTTTTCTGTTGTTTTCTTGTTTCTTGTTTTTGATTTTAGCCATTCTGACATGTACGAGGTGATATCTCATTGTAGTTTTTTTTTAAGTTTTTATTTAAATTCCCCTTAGTTAACATACAGTATAATATTCATTTCAGGTTTACAATTGAGTCATTAAACACTTCCATTCAACACTGGGTGCTTATCACAACAAGTGTGCTCCTTAATCCCCTCTCTATAGTCTTGGTTTGCATTTCCCTGACGGTAAATGATGAAGACCATCTTTTCATGTGTCTGTTGACCAGGTTACAGATTAGACTGATGGGAGAAAACATGATCAGGGAAAGAAGGTAGATACACCTATTAATTTCTCTCAGAAGCTGCTCCTTTAAGAAGCTGTACACAGAGAGTCACTGAAGTTCACAAATTCAGTACAATCACATTAAAAAATTATAGGGGCATCTGGGTGGCTCAGTTGGTTAAGCATCCAACTCTTGATTTTAGCTCAGGTCATGATCTCAGGGTTGTGAGATCAAGCCCTGTATCAGGCTCCACACTGGACATGGAGGTTAAGGTTCTCTCTCTCTTCTTCCTTTGCCCCTCTCCCCTCCAAAAAATTTAATGACAACAAGAATAATGTTTATTGCAACTGTGGATTATGAAACACAATTCTCAAAAGTTATAAATTTACATCTGAAGACTATCAGAAATAAAGTATATTATTGATTAAAGTATATTTAATATTTAAGTACAGAAAGAAATAAAAAAGGAAAAGTCAGATATAAAAAACATAAATTCATATCTCATAATATTACCCAACCACCTAGGGAACAACAGATTGGCTACAAACTATGTGAAGAATTTCAATGTCAATTCTTAGACTCGTATGTGTGATTCTTTTCTCTTTTTTCTAAAGACTTTTTTTTTTTTCTGAGAGTGAGAGAGACAGCAGGAGCAGGAGAGAGGGAGAGGGAGGAGCAGACCCCCTACTGAGCTGGAAGCCCAACACAAAGCTAGATTCCAGGACCCTGAGATCATGATCTGAGAAGCAGGCACTTAACCAACTAAGCCATGAAGGTGCCTCTCCTATGTGTGATTCTCTGATGATAAACATACCACTGTATCATAAAATGATCCATTTCTACACAAATTGTTGAATGCTAACTAATGCATAGTGAAAAAGACTCTATACTTTGCCTTAAGGAATTCACAGACTAATGGGAAATAAAGACAAATTCTGATGTTAGATACATTTTTTAATAAATTCCCAATTCTTCCCATTAATAAAAGACACATGTGTTTCTGTAATTTATAATTACAAACAAGTGATCTCTTTATATTAATAAATAAAAACCTCCATTCCAATCAGGCACTAATGTAAAACAGCCACTCACTTCCCACCTGCCATCCCATTTACTAATGCACACAGGAAAAGGACACAACTGCTGGGTGTCACAAAATGGATATTCAGTTTTAGAAAATAAGTATTATGAAATGCTTATAAAATATTTTGGTTAGAAGAAATAACCAGGTGATGAACTTTCATTTATTCCACACTAACATAACAAAAATTAACTGGATTCATAAACTAACAAATTACAGAGAATCTTCTGTGTCTGCTATTTTCTTATCTCCAGCAGGTCTTCTCAATTATGTCTCCCATGTTTCATATATTTCAATAATGAACTATCACCCACTCCAAAAAAGTTCATCAAAGATGGTAACATTAGTGACTATGAGTATCTTCTTCTGCAGACAACATTAACTAATATTCTCCTAAGAATGGATGTGTACCATGGTCTTCCCTCAAAAGGAGTCTATTCTGAATAACTGGACACAAGAATGGAATCAGCAGCATCCTTGTTTGTTCAGATGCCGACTGCCAGGCCAGGGAGAGGCTGAGCAGAGCTTCCTTGTAGCATGGCTATCCCTGCCATCTTAGTAATTCATAGCCACTATACTATTCTCCTCAGAGCCAAACTTCCTCATGGACTTCTAGCTCTTTAGAAATGGCTTGATGTACTTTGTGTTGTACACACAATATGCCTGGCACAGGAACCTTCATCTTGCATCTGAAGATTAAGAGAGTCTCCCCTCTAATATAATCCAACCACCACTTGCCCAATCTCAAATATTCTACTAGAATTCAACTAGAATTCTACTAGAATTCAACTAAAGAGCAACCTGATGTCAAGTTTATCAACTATATCCAAGATAAATTTTTCAGGTCACTTGAGAAGCTGGCTGCCAGTCTTAACCTTAGTTTCGTGGTCTCTAGGTGACATCCTTTTCTCATCTAGGCCTCTTGTGAAATTATCCACACCTATTTTTTGTCATTCTGTAACCTATAGACTAAATGGGTATCTAACCACTACCACCACACTGGATATACAACTGTGACCTGACCACTAAGACTTGTACTGGAAAGGGGAAAAAGAAAAGGAAGGAAAGGGCTGGAATGAGTAGGAGTGGGGAGTTGGTAATTTTTTTAATTTCCAAATACCCAGGCAGTGAAAAAGAAAAAGAAACTAAAGGGCAGAGGAAGCCACCTTTCATCTCTGCAAATGAACACAAGGTTGGGGCTTAAATGTAGGTCTTTCCTCTTCTACAATCTGTTCTATGTTCCTCCTGCCTTCAGCCAGTGCCTCACAGGACCATGGTCTCCTGGGACAAGCCAACCCAATGGAACTGAGTCCTCACTAATTGCTTAAGGTTGCAATTCCTTTTTGTTCACTTTTTTGCAAAAAGCAGGAAGCACTAACTCTCCTTGGTATGACTGAATAAACTGGCCAACAGAGTCCTTATATCCATGTAGTTCCCTAATGGCTCAAGGAGGCCCTGAATCCCTAGGTAGCCATCTCAAGTTCAAGTTGATTGGGACAGTTATAAAGTTCTAATGGGGTGTGCATCCATCCTCTGGTCTAGACTCACACAACTAATTAGATAGAGAGTTACTTGACCATTTGTAAACCAGTCCTGACAATGATACTTCATTTTCTCTCTCTTAAATCCATCCCCTCCTCCCAACTCCACTGCTACAGCTTTAGTTCAGCACTTCATCTCTTCTCATCGGGGTTATGCACTTATCAAACAGCCCTATGGGTGATGATTCACCTATATTTCTATGAGACAGTATTTTATAATTCCCTGTAAGCAGGTATCACATCCTACATGACCTTTTCTGCCAGCACATTATAAACTACTGGGCATATATTAGATAATCAAAGAAAAAAAAATGTTTGTAGAACGAACGCATCTTTTGGCTTTTCTTCCTCTCACCAGTCTCTTCCCTCTAATGTACCTTCCACAATGCTACCAAAATAATCTTGAAATACAAATCATGCCATGTGCCTGGCTAAAATCCCTTTACGATACCTAAAAACCTTCAGGATAACATGCCAAATACTTGCCTTGCATTCATGCCAACCACGTGTCTTGCCTGTGCTGCCCCAAAGGAAATCTCATTAAACTCCATCCCTACCAAAGCAGTTCCCTACCTCCCATGCTTTCTCACGCACACCTCCAAGACTTCATTCAAGCAGTTCCCTCTGTCTAGGATGCCCCTGCTACCTTGATTGCCCAAACAAATGTCTTCATCCTTCAGAATTCGGATCAAGTCTCTCCAGGAAGTCTGTCCAGGAAGCATGTCCAAAGTCTTCCATCTGGATTAGATGCTTCTCTGGGCCTTCAAAACACTCCATGCATAGTTTTAGCACAACAATTTTCACACTGAATATTAATTTTCTTTTGACTCATACATCTCCCCACTTAGACTGAAAACTCCTTGAAGGCTTGAGTGTATCTCATTCATATTTGAATTTTTGCTGCCTGCCACGGTGTTTGGATATATATCAGTTGTTTAAAAAAACTGACAAAGGAATATAGGAATAAATAAATCACACCTTGAAAGATTTATTTCCACATCCACTGTTTTGTTTGATTCTCACTTTACTCCCATGATATTAAATGTACCAGAGTCTCAATTATGCTAGTAAGAAGACAAAAAGTGTATCTACCACAAGATTATGCCACTAGTGAATCAAGGATCTTGTTTCTTTTCTTTTTTTTCTTTTATTTTTTTTAAGTAATCTGTACACCCAACGTGGGGCTCAAACTCACAACGCTGAGATCAAGAGTTGCATGCTCTACAACTGAGCCAGCCAGGTGTTCCCAAGGATCTAAGTTTCAAATTCACGTCCCTCTGGCTTCAAATACAATGTTTATAATGACAGTATTCAAGGATGCCTTAGCAGCTCCTCAGCAGAGAAATTTAGCCACTTCCTGAGTCAAGTTGCCTAAAACTTGTTCTGTGCTCTATAAAGTATCTGGTTATTAACCTCAACCTACCTGAATTATTCTGAATTTCTTCTTCACTCATCCCTAGTCAGCCCTATGCTGGTTCTGTCTTAAGTGGCTAGCTCAGATGATTATAGCACAGTGCCAAGGAGAGAAGAATTATAAGGTTAGGATGTGTCTATGAAGTTAGCTTGGATTAATTCATCCAGCACTATGCACATCTTCTTAACTTATACCAACCTACTGGCAAACAAAAACATCTAAGGCTGACAGAGGCTAGTTAAGATAATGTGAAGGGATCCTAGCAGATCCAGAAACTTGTTCATTGAACCCCACATTTTAAGGCAAATAAAAAAATGAAGCAATTCTAGAAGCCTATTAACTCTGCATATCCAGGAAGAAAGTGTTACTACGGCAAAAAGAGAGAATCTGCTCCAGCTTTTGAAAATATTTTCTTAATTCCTAACAACTGCTCATTACTGTCACAAGAAAATTAATAATATCTTCAACCTATGAAATCATCAGTATCACCCACTGGCACCATTTTTTTCTCTCTTTGCTTAAGTTTTTTGTAAAGTGGTAGGAGTCTACACACTGCATTTATTGACTAATTCAAAGGAAATTCTAGAACATTTTTCAAATAAAAGCTATACTTAAAATAACTCCTTATTTATAGAGTATCTACTCTGTACCGGGCACTTTGATAAAGGCTAAATATTTGTTGACTCATTTATGAACTCAAAAACCACAAAAAGAAGCATTATTTGTCCCCCTTTAAATATGGGATAACAAATGTTCTAAGAGGTTATATGGCTTTCTCAATATCCCAAGTCTGCTAAGTAAAAGAACTTGATTTTGAACTAGTATATCTAATTTTAAGGAGCATGCTTTATGCTACCGCATCACTATGGCACATAGTAAGTGCTCAATATTTTTGTGTAAATAAGCCACCTGTGGCTGAACCTGTCTTTACCCTAAGATGTTGAAGCTATTCATAAAAACGAAGCTTACTGACATAGCACTAGATCTGACTGTCTAAATAACTTTGTTAAGGAATATACTATAGGGGTTTGGGTGTTTTCTTTTTTTTTTTTTTTTTTTAATGTACTTTAGGGTTTAATCACATTACTTTCACCTCAGTGGCCAGTGCAACTCTGAATGTTTAATTATGCTACTAGTTTTATACCTAATCAATCTTTTTCATTAAAATCCAGTGAAGCAGACAACTGAGATAATTACTGCAGAATCATCTTAATTAAAAATTTTAGCTTCTAATTAAAAGTCATTGTTTATCTCATCAGGAAACAGTTAGGGTTCATGACAGGGCTGCCCTATTCATTAAATTTTTTAGCCTTTTTTGAGGTTGGACATAGCATATGATACTCCTACCTATGTGAGCATTTGTGTTTACACATGCACATATGCTCAAGTATATTTAGGAGTATTTTAAATTTATCAGAGGAAAACAATTAATAAAAAGCATGAACTCCAATGGAAATTCTGTCAGTAAAACCCTTGATACAGTATTTATGTCTCAGCTAATTACAAAATGTTCAAAAGTGAATTATTTATACCTCTATTGCTAGTTGAATACATAATTATATTCACAACTGAACAAAAGCTGCCCTAAAACTTCTCACAAGTTATGAATTTAAACAGGACTGCTGAACATCACTCAAGTCTTGGCAGCATAAAGAGATAATTCTTCTTTCCCTAGACTCTCATTTCTGGAATATTTCTTTTCACCATAGGAATCATACAGATAGGACTTCAGAATGAAGTCACAGTCTCCAGTCAGATGGTAAATACAGCCATGATACCTTGTTCCTCAAGAAACCCAGCATCATTATTCACTGCAGCTGCACTGAAGCTTCTCAGTGCATGTGTATTGTTGTGTAATTCATAACCAAACACTGGCAAATGCTTTGAGTCACTACCCTTTGCTTTGACAGTACAAGACCATCTTAAAATTTCACAGGGGTAATTCATGAATCCATTGCTCTATTAAACTTGGGTAAAATCAACCACTGGCTTACGGATAATTTAAATTTACGAATATAAACCACACTAAAAGTTCCTACGTGGAAATATTTGGAAGCCAATGGCTTCCATCAGCTATGACATGACAAGCATGGCCTCACACAAAATCAAAGTTGTCAACAGGCAGTCAAATATTTCAAGCTTACAAGGAAAAATCCCACTCAATTTTTCATGTTAGCAGTTAGCTGAAATAAAAGTTATGGGGATTGGGGAGAAGTAGAGGCAAGAAATAAAGTTCAATTCATCATCTACAACAAAATTATCCTCTGAGGAGGGAAGATGTAGGAATTTGGGGAAATGACAACCTGCACCCCTATAACCAAGTGCATTCCTTCTCTCCCTACAACTTCCATTGCCCTCCCACCCCAAAAACAGTGGACAGTACAGCTTTCTAATGAAGTAAGCACTTCATTGCTCTTGCTTTGCACTTACTCAGCATCTTTCTAAATGACTTTAAAAATCGTTTCAAATTGGAAAGGGAACTAGGGTCAAGAGATAGAAATTCAAACTTTCCTTGAAGAAATTTTGGAAGTAATTACTGCTCTCAGAATGAAAAAAAAAAAGATGGAGATAGAAGAGAATTATAGTCTAGGGTTGGGTATTTTCCCCGAAAGTTACTAAACACACCTGATTATATTATACCAGTCTCTCTCGCTATGAAGCTTTATTCCTCAGACATAAAACAAGCAGAAAGCATAATATTAAATACGCATAAAAGCCAGACTTCCGAATGAACACCAACATTCAGATTTTTACACATATTCAGAGGTGCATTTTCTTCTGGGAACAATTTGTACATAGGTCCAGATGTTTTCCCTTCCAGAAAACAACAAACACTACTTAGCATCCATTTTGCCAGTGTAAGCAATGGGCACTTTAAATCCTGTCTGCTGCACCATGGCCCACTGTTATTACAGCCAATGCCTCACCTGGACTTGTACTGTATATTGATGCTAAAAGAATCCATTCAGATAAATTACTGACTGGCAACAGATGAGCTGATAAGGAGAGAGCATCATTATTTTGCAAAATGGTCAATGCAGGATGCTGGAAAATAAAAATATAACCAAGGAATGCTTCACAAATGTAGCACATTTTATGGCAAAGGGGCTGATGAATAATGTGCCTCTGGAGACCATGCACTCTTCTTCCCCTGCACTGATTGTGACAGGCAGGACAATGTTATGCTGCTGGAAGTGTCCGGCCACCAGGGTTAATTGGCTTATAAATTCTTTTGGCAGCAGAATACTGATGGCTTGATAAACGGATTATTAAAATGAAGGAGCATGGGACGCCTGGGTGGCTCAGTTGGTTAAGCAGCTGCCTTCCACTCAGGTCATGATCCCAGTGTCCTGGGACTGAGTCCCACATCGGGCTCCTTGCTCGGCAGGGAGCCTGCTTCTCCCTCTGCCTCTGCTACCACTTGGCCTGCCTGTGCTCTCTCTCTCTCTCTCTCTGGCAAATAAATAAATAAAATCTTTAAAAAAAAAATGAAGGAGCACAAGGGCATAATGAAGAAAATTCTCAGAAAGGTGTTGAGGTTTCTAATTCCTAACTCAGCTGTTATGGAAGGATAAGAATAACTATCATTAGAGTCACCATTTCTTGAGTACTTGTCATGTTCCAAGTACTGGATTTACATACTATGATGATTGATTTTATGCATCAACTTGACTGGATCATGCGACACCTGATATTTGGTTAAGCATTGTTTTGTTAAGGGTGCTTCCAGAAGAAATTAGCATTTAAATCAGTGGGCTCACTAAAGCAGATGGCCCTCCCCAATATGTGTGGGCATCATCCAATCCACTGAGGGCCTCAATAGATCAAGAAGGTACAACACCCAAAAAAACAGATAACCCAATTTAAAAATGGGCAGAAGACATGAATGTACATTTCTCCAAAGAAGACATATGGATGGCCAACAGACAGATGAAAAGATGCTCAACATCACTGATCATAAGGGAAATGAAAATCAAAACTACAATGAGAAAAGAACCTAGATGTCCATCAACAGATGAATGGATAAAAAAGATGTGGTATATATATACAATGGAATACTGTGCAGCCATCAAAAGAAATGAAATCTTACCATTTGCAACAATGTGGATGGAACTAGAGGGTATTATGCTTAGCGAAATAAGTCAATCGGAGAAAGACAACTATCATACAATCTCCCTGACATGAGGAAGTCGAGAAGCAACATGGGGGTTTGGTGGGGGAGGAAAAGAATAAATGAAACAAGATGGGCTCGGGAGGGAGACACCATAAGAAACTCTTAATCTCACAAAACAAACAGGGTTGCCAGGGGGAGGTGGGTAGGGAGAGGGTGGGTGGGTTATGGACATTGGGGAGGGTATGTCCTATGGTGAGTGCTGTGAAGTGTGTAAACCTGGCGATTCACAGACCTGTACCCCTGGGGCTAATAATACATTATATGTTCATATAAATAAATAAATAAAATTACAATGAGATGTATTACCTCACACCTGTCAGATGGCTAAAATCAAAAACACAAGAAATAACAGGTGTTAGTGAGGATGTGGAGAAAAAGGAATACTCACGTACTGTTAATGAGAATAAAAACTGGTGTAGCCACTGTGGAAAACAGCATGGAGTTTCCTCACGAAGCTAAAAATAGAACTACCCTATGACCTAGCAATTACATTACTGGGTATTTACCCAAAGAATATAAAAACATTAATTCAAAGAGATACATGCAGCCCTAGGTTTATAGCAGCATTATTTATAATAGCCAAGATATGGAAGCAGTTCAAGGGTCCATGTATTGATAAATAGGTAGAGTATATGGTGTATGTGTGTGTGTATACATATATACATGTATTTACAATGGAATATTACTCGGCCATAAAAAAAATGAAATCTTGCCATTTACAATGACATGAATAGAGCTAGAGAGTATAATGCTAAGTTAAATAAGTCAGTCAGAGAAAGCAAATTCCATATGGTTTTACTCACAAATGAAGAAAGGAAAAGAGAAAGAGAGAGAGAAACCAAGAAACAGACTCTTAACTATAGAGAACTGATCGTGACCAGAGGAGAGTTGGTTGGGGGTGGGAGGACAGATGAAAGAGGTGATGAGGATTAAAGAGTACACTTATGATGAGCACTACCAAGTAATGTACAGAATTACTGATTTACTACATTGTATACCTTAATCTAATATAATACTGAATGTGAACTATATGGGAATTGGAATTAAAAACCTGTTTAAAAAAACAGATGAAGAAAGTAGAAGAAGAATTTGGCCCTTCCTGTCTGGTTGTTTGAGTTGGAACATGGATCTTCTCCTGGCTTCAATGTTCCTGTCTCTCAAGCCTTCAGAATCGGGCTAAGTTCTACCACTGGCTTTCCTAGTTCTCTAGCTTACAGATGGCAGATCATGGGACTTCTAAGCCTCTGTAATTGTATGAGCCAATTCCTTATAATAAATCTTTTCCTAGATATATCCTACTGGTTCTGTATTTCTACAAAACCCTAATACACATACATCCTCTTACTTAATCTATGAGGAATACTCCTGTGAAGAAGATATTATTTTATAGATAAAACCCATACTCCTAACCACTTTGCTCTACTGAGTCTGATATTCATAATATCTTGGAATATAAAATTATAGTTTTCTTAGAAGGCAAGGATTTATAATTATCAATAGAGATGTTTAAAAAAAAAAAAAAAACTATTAGAGTGCCTGGATGGCTCAGCTGGTTAGACATCTGACTCCTGATTTCAGCTCAGGTCATGATCTCAGGGTCATGAAATTCAAACTCATGTCAGGCTTTGTACTCAGGGGGAATATGCTAGAGATTCTCTCTCTCTCTCTCTGTCTGCTTGATATTCTCTCCCCCATCCTCTCCTTCTGCCCCCTCCCCATTCATGCTCTCTCTCAAATAAATAAATAAATCTTTAAAAAAAACTATTAAGAAACAAGAAACAGGAGGCACTTAATTCCATTTTTAAAATCACCCAAAAGAAAAAAGAAACCTATTCATAGAACAAACTTCACTAACTTAGGCTAAAATGCAACATAAAATAATTTTTGTGAATTTCATATTATACTTTTAGCACCATTAATGTTGGCAAGCATGAGTTGATCAGATATCTTTCAAAGCATTTCATAGACAATGTAAAACAACCCAAAGCACATCTAACAAAAACACAAAATAAATTATTTTTTGTAAATATTATATTTATCTATCTGTACCCTCAATAGTGAAAAAAACAATTTATTTAAAAGAGAATAGAGGTGAGCCTGAGTGGCTCAGTGGGTTAAGCCTCTGCCTCGGCTCCGGTGATGATCCCAGGGTCCTGGGATCGAACCCTGAATTGGGCTTTCTGCTCCGCAGGGAGCCTGCTTCCCTCTCTCTCTCTGCCTGCCTCTCTGCCTACTTGTGATCTGTCAGGTGAATAAATAAAATCTTTTAAAAAAATTAAAAAATAAAAGAGAACAGAGACCTTTAGCCAACACAGAATGAGTCTCATGTTCACAAAATGGTAAAATTACCCTAGAGAAGTAAGCAATTTGTAACAATTTTGTAACTTCCTTTATTTACCAGAAAGAGAAGATGGATGGATGGATGGATGGATGGACGGACGGACGGACAGGCAGACAGAACAACTGAAAGGAATCTTCATTTATAAGCAAACATCAGTGTTTTAGACCCTTAAAGTTTATCTATTCCTAATTTCCGAAACACAATTTAGTCCCTACAGGACAAAGTAGACAATATTTAGCTTAAAAGTTTCCTATAGCTGCTATAACAAATTACCACATAAAAACAAAACAAATGTATTATCTTACAGTTCTGGAGATCAAAGGTCCAAAATGGGTTTTATGAGCTTACTGTTGACAGAACTGCATTCTGGGAGACAGTCCACTTCCTTGCCTTTCCCTGCTTATGGAAGCTACCTGCACCCCTACATTCTTTCCTCCATATTC
The DNA here is from genome assembly GCF_010015895.1 of Lontra canadensis. Classification (NCBI taxonomy): domain Eukaryota; kingdom Metazoa; phylum Chordata; class Mammalia; order Carnivora; family Mustelidae; genus Lontra; species Lontra canadensis. The sequence continues at coordinate 21,478,791 of NW_022631008.1, forward strand.
ACAGAACATCACTTCAACATCTGCTTCCAACATCACATCTCCTCTTCTAACTCTGACCCTCCTGCCTTCTTCTTTTAAGAATCCACATGATTACATTGGGTCTACCTGGGTAATCTGGGCTACTCTTCCCATCTCAAGATCCTTAACCCATCTACAAAGCTCCTTTGCCATATAAGGTAACATATTTACAAAGTCTGAGGATTGGGACATGGGACATCTCTGGGGAGCTGTGATTCTGTCTACCACAAATTCTCTGTTAGTCAACTATCACAACTCACTGGAGGAAGGAGGGGAGCTAGGATCTTTTTTACCTAAGGAACTAATTTACTACTAATCATAAAGGTGGCCAAAGGAAGTTTAGACCTAAGGGGTCATTCCCAGAACTTCTCTTATATATTTACTGCATTTGGTAATCCTATCCAGGTTGTCTTAAATACCATGTACATGCCAAGGATTCCAAAATTACCTCTCCCAATCAGATTCTATAACCAACTACTTACTCAAAACACCCACTTGGATGTCTAGTATGTACCTCTGACTTGTACATCTAAAACTGAGCTCCTTACTCCCCCTCTCCCAAACCTGCTTCTCTTACAGTCTTCCCTACCTCCAGTAAGAGCAAATTTCTCCTTCCCCTTGTTCAAGCAAAAACCTTAAAATTATCCTTGACTCCTTTATTATTTTCACAACCTACATCCAATCCATCAGCAAACTCTGTCAGTATTTCATTCAAAACATATCCAGAATCCCATACCTTCTCATCTCCACACCCTGACCCAAACCATAACCATCCCTCTCCTGTGTTCTTTCAATAACCTATTAACTGGTCACCTTCCTTTTACCCTTTCCCTTATGGCATATTCTCAACGTAACGTGAGAGTGGTGTATGTTATGGAGTAACATCAAGATGGCCCCTTCAGAACTGAACTACTTTCTATGCCAACAGTCTGGAGCATTGGTTGTCAATGGCTTATATCCGAGTCTCCTCTTGGAATTGCCCTCATCTAACGGGCACTGCCTCACTGAAGTGTTGCCTTTCCCTTAAGGCATAAACAATGACTGATCGGTGTGGAGATACAAAAGTTCCAGCCTTTTTTCTCAGTGGGAGCCACCGCAGCTGCAGGGCTCCCTGTGGTCAGCGGAGGCCTCTGTTGCAACTGCATTCGTTTCAGCTCCTTCCCCTGCCAGTTCTGCTCTCCAGCTCACTCAGAGGAGTTGCTTCTGAGAATATTTCCAAAATAAACCTACTACACACAACCAAGAGCCTATTCAGAGCCTATTTCCAGGAGAACTGGACTTTAAGACAATCAAGGTCACATCCCTTTTCTAGTCAAAAACTTCCAATTACTTTCCATTTCATATAAAACCCACTGTCCTTATAATGGCCTAAACATCTTAAGTGAAATGGCCTAGTTGCCTCATCTCCTACCACTCTTGTCACTAACACATTACCAACCACAGGCAAGCATACCCCTTCCACTAGCTGTTCCCTTTTCTGGAATGCTCTTCCTCCACATATCCATACTATTTACTCACTTCTTTCAAGTCTTTACTGAAATGACACTTTGCTCAAGAAGATTTTCTTAATCATGATATTGGAATTGCCCTGTGCTCCCATATTTCATACCCTACTTTGCTTTTTTCCATAGCACTCACCCAAATATACACTGTAATACATGGTTTGCTATATGTATTATCTTGCTTATCTCACTATGAAGCACTTTGTGTGTGAGTCTCTTTCTTTCACTATTGTTCTTCTATGCTTCAAACAGTGCCTGGCACATGGTAGGTCCTCAGAATACTTGCTGAACGAATGAATGAGGGCCAATTGTGTACCAGACAACTCTCTAGGCTTATTTGCATATATTATCTCATTTCATACCTTCAACAACCTTGAGAGAGAAGTATTATGATACCCATGTTTCAAATGAGAAAAGAGTCTCCGATAATCACACCAGAATACCCCATACAGAAGTGATAAAGCCCAGATGTGAACCCCTGTTGGTCTAAACACAAAGCCGCATTCTTTCCACTATGCTAGGTATTCAGGTACACAATTTGAGCACAAAAGGATGACTATCTGACTCACTCAGAGAGTATCTGTCCCACTACAGTTACATTACTCTCTTCCCAAACAAATGTAATCTCAACTGAAAAGACAATTCTAAAAAACAATTTCATTTTATAAAATGTACATGTTTTTTTTGTTTTTTTAGATTTTCTTTATTTGAGAGAGAGAGAAAAAAAGCACAAGCAGGGGGAGCAGTAGAGGGAGAGGGAGAAGCCGGCTCCCTACTGAGCAGGAAACTCAACGCAGGGCTGGATCCCAGGACCCTGGGATCATGACCCTAGCCAAAGGCAGCTGCCCAACCAACTGAGCCACCGAGGTGCCCCTAAAATGTCCATGCGTTCACTGTTATTATAGATGTCCCACAAAATATTTAAAATTCCTAGCTTTGTAGTAATTGCTGTTACATATGCCTATGAAAGATTAATTAACATGCAGATAATTTCTTGCACACACCAAAACCTTCCCCAAAGCTAATTACATTGTTAGTAGTGTTTGGAACAGTAGGGGGCGGGCAAGGGATGCAAGTGTTGATAGAAAACAAGTCTGGGTTTTATATCGCAGTTAATGGAAAAAAATAACTCTCTTTCTCCCACTTAGCAAAAGAAAGCTCTATAAAGGAAGTGGGATTACATGAGCTTTCTAAACTCCAGAGAGGAGGAAGTTTGGCAAGTTGACACTCTGGTCTTACTCAGTGCTCAACACCCATTAACTTCAGAGAAAGCTTCTAGCCTGGATCAGCTGGGCAGGATGCAATGCAAATGGGAAATGAGCCTGACCCCATCACAAAAACCTTTAGCTCCATGCACATGTGGGTCTGATGGAATCCAAGGACATAAAAGGAAGGTGAGAAAGCTCTAAATTGGCTTTTACCATCTAAGGATGTTCACACACAAAGCATGCATTGTACCCACTAATGAAAGACATGTGCTAGAGTGGCTACACATTGCAACTGAATGAAAACTAATGACATGAAACAGCCACAGTGCCTCTAGACTGACCCCTGTAAAACCTCAGGCCTGACTTGTAACAGGCAGAGCTAAACCAATTTATCACTGAATTATGCATCATTTAATAAAAACTGGTGTGACTCAACCTGCCACAAATGCTGAAAGCTTGAGGAAATCACCTCCAAAGTCCCCCTGTCCTTTTCCCAAGCTCATCTTTAACCCTTCAGGGACTGATGGACTGATTGAAATAAAAGTTTAAACTTTATAAACTATACTAAATAACCTTAGGGTAGTCTGACCTTGTGGTTCCTGAGGTCACTTACTTGAAAATTACTACTCTGGCAGAGTTAACTACTGTTTCTGTAATTCAGTGGAGTATGAATTAAGTGGAAAGGAGGCATTCTCTGTTTTGAACCACGACTAGCATCTTGAAACTATAGGTCAAAGTATGTGTCCATATGCCAAAAGCCAGCATTGATTTTACTAGTGGCATTTACAGAGTCATTATCAAAATATATTTTAATTTAAACAACAACAACAAAAAGAATCCTATAGGCTTTAGGCTCTGCCCAACAGCTCTATATTTTCAAGAGAAAAAAAAAAATGCTGCTAACCCCATCATTGTCATAGAAACAGAAAAATCAATGCATTATAGGAAGATGTTTCAATAGGAGTAAATCATGCAGGGCTGAGAATAGGGACATCCACTTCCATTTTAGACCATTGGAGATAAATGATTTTACCAAAAATTCAGCTGAAGTCAAGGAAATCATAGCAATTTCTACCATCAGTCCCATACAGAAGCTTTTTAGTAATAGTCAAAAATATATACTTAGATAGGATCTAAGAAGTTAAGAAGCCTCCCAAAATCCTTCCTTATTTTATTTCTCTTTACAGTATACAGCCATTTTTCAGGAGAACAAATTCGTACCACTGTAGGAATTGTTTAGGTGCCTTGAAGTCTTATAAAGCTTTTTTCTTTCCTGACAATGCACCAAAGATAATGTTTCTCTTTAAACCAAAAAAGTGGATGAAGCCAAAATGCATTTATTATTAAGTTCAGCAGCCATAGATTATATCGAAGACTACAGCACTTGTAATGTTCCTTCATATTAAAAATCTGCCCATTGTGCATTTGCATTTCATTCCTTCTTTTCCTTTCACCAAGGTAATGAAAGTATCAAGAGCCTCTGAAATATTTGACAAAGAAAATCAAAAGGAGCATTCACAGCCCAGGAAACTGTTAGTAATCATTAAGAGTTTGTTACTAATTTTAATTTTTCTTTAAGTACTTTACCTTTTAAGATGTTTTAGACCAGGAAAAAATATCTGGGATGAGAGACAGAAACTATTCTAAGCACTTTATGTGTATTAACTCAATTTGCACTCAGAACAATGTTATAATAAAGATCCTATTATTATTCCCATCTTAAAACTGAAGAAACCAAGGCAGAGAAAGGCAAAATAATTTATCCAAGGTCAATAGCTATCAGTGGTGGAGACCAGATTCAAATCAAGACAGCCATTCTCCAGAGCCCATGCACTTAATTCACATCATATTATCTTTAGAAAAGTAGAAAGGACACTCGAAGTTTTCATTTTAATAATGAACCCCCCCCCAAAAAAAGTCATTGAGTTTCTGTGTATTCTTATTAAGGTCCCAAAAGGTAAGATTACACATCTCAGTGAATTTCTCTCAAGTGAAATAATGTGGATCCTCAATCTATTTCAAAATTTCATACAAAATACGAAGTATTCTTTTTCTAGGGCAAAGGTGATTAATTTCTGTTAAGAAAAAAACATAATGAGAAGAGCCAGGCTGAGATGTTCACTCTTATAGCGTCATTATTTTTAGGGTTTAGTTTCCTGTTTCAAAATCACCACATCAGAGAGTCTCAAAGCAGATGGCCCCAAAGCAGGTTTTGACTATCTCCATCCCAATCATATTGGGGGGTAAGGAACATACAGATTAGAAGTCTAGCAAACAGAAAATCAAAATAAGGCATGTTCTTCTGCAAAAACTAAGTAAATCCCAATCTAATCATTTTAAAATTCAAATATCTACCTCTAAATGACACCAGAAAAGGAAACAAAATAAAATTTGGCAGGAATATGGATCCTCTCTCTCCAGTCTGCTCTACTCTATATGATTTCCCCTCCCATTTCTAGATGCTTGACCATCCAAGCAGCTTTGATTTCCATTTGCCATGATTTGAAAGGACTTTACACATCTTCTAAACATTCAGATTGTTTAAATGGAAAATTTGAAATCAATAGCTCCAGAAACTCTTGAGAAATCCGAAGGGGGATGAAACTTAAAATCGATTTCTAAGAACAAGTATTTATAAGAAATTCCAGAGTGGAATAACTAAATCAAGCCCACCAAACAAGTAGAGATATGATCATCCTCTATAGTAAATATAAATTTCTTCTAACATTTTGCCCTCTATTATTAACTCCAAAGAATGAAACAAATGCACATGCATGTGTGTATGCACTCACACACACATTCTTTCCTTTTCAAAGGATTTTTCCTTTGGCAGAAAAGACCAAGGATCCTATTGAAGGTCTCAGATCCTGAGGGAAGTAAGTGGGTGGCCCTGGCTTGGCTTCTGTCCAGTGTCTTAAGATGATCCAGAAGTGATATTAAAGGATCCATCCCTCTCCAAGGTGCGGGAGGCCTGCAGCAGTCTATTCCTTATTTTACCTTCTTCCAATCAAGTATGGTGCTCTGCACTTTACAGGAGATTGATTACTCTTGACTGGTTTATATTGTCTGGCAGAGTTAGAGGAAAATTTGAAAGTTAATGAACAATTTAATTCTCTAGAGGATGTCTGCAACATCTGGAGAATTTTGGTAGTATAGACATGACAGCTTTTGAATACAGCTGTGATAGAAGTAATTTCAAGTAACACTGAGGGTACCTTAGAGCCATTTCTTATCACCCAAATCACTGTAAAATGAATCTTGACAATGATCAGCAATGATACATTATGGGTGGCATGCCCACAGAAGCCCAAATGTGAGACATCAACAATGAGCTAATGTTTCTCTGATAGGCATGATATAAAGAGAGAGAATTATGCCCTTCAACTACCCACAAAGATCCATTTTATAAAATATTATTATTATTTAATTATGAATGTGGCAGTAGGCTCCAGGTTTTTATGTATACACTGAAGCTATCACTAAAATATTTCAGATAATATAAAAGCATGTACCTGTGTAAGTGCTAATAATAATAATACCATGGCAGAGCAGAGCAGAAAGTTAAAAAAATAGAGCATAACTGTGTGTGGGGGCTCTGGTAATTGGAAGAGTCAATGGCCATATGATTCAAGAAAATAGCCTCCCTCGAGAAGGAGACTGATTGTCCTGCATTTATACAGCAGCTAACCAACACTAAGCACACTTTCCTTTGCATATTATTGGTGCCAGCCCGATGAGGCAGAAAATTGCATCGTGTCATTTAATTTCCCAATCTTTGTTTTCATTGTATTAATCTTTTGGCTTTGCTTCACTTTATAATTTGAAGGCTCAGCAAGAAGCAAACCAAATGGAAATTCAGCTTACTTTCATGTCTAGCTGAATGTGTTTGGTGCAGTTTCCAAAAGTTTAATTCTACGTAATACTGTCCATGAATAATAATAGGCTGCTTCTGCATGCAGACTTATTAGTGTTTATTAAGGGTTGCCTTAAAGTTTCTGGGAAATGTGCCCAAAAGTCAGTCACCAAAACCTGATTAACAAATTGGTTACAGAAGGAGAACAGATAATTTTTAAAAACAGAAGTATATCATCCTGTCAAGAAATAAGAACTAAAACCCTCAAAAATGGATTTAACCTAAGTGAGCTTATCTTTCTTTCTTCCCTCTTTCCTTTATCTTCCTTCCTTCTTCCCTTTCTGTTATTCCTATCAAGAAAATAAAAGGAAATAAATATGAAACATAGAAGATTCAGACTCCACTGAGCTGCATAAAAGTTAGCATCTCAGAATATAAATAAAAGGCACTCACAGTATTTAGGGGGTGACACTGGAGTGTAGAGCTTTGAATTGCTTTGACTTTGGAATGAGACCAACCTGGCTTCATCTCCTGCCATCTCTACTTGCCAGCAATGTGTGTTTTGGTGAGTTATTTAACCTCCTCAAGCTTCATTCCCTTGTCTGTAAGATAGGGAATCTATAAGGAGTGTCTGACGAGGTTGTTATGAAAAGCAAGTATGAAATGCATATAGACACCTAGCACTGGATCTGGTATCTAGAATATCCTCAGCGAGGGGCATGTGACATTGCTGCAGGGACTGCTCACTGTTACTGTCACTGTCATCAATGTGTACTCAATAAAAGTAAATGAAAGGGTGTAAAAAATCTGCCAGGGCTGGTCCCTTACCTCTACCAAAATAACTTCAGTGTCACAAATACTGCATTTGAGATGGGCTTTGGAGATGGAGTTCTCTTTTTCTCCTGACTTATGTTATTTGTAATGATTGCAAGCTTGCAATATATAACTGACCTTAAAACTGGAATATACCTTCTGCATAACGCTTTCATTGTTACGGATGTTATCAAAGCATCCACTTCACATAAGATACTGAAACACTGATTCTTTTATGCTTGTGGGCCCATCTAAAACGTGGTTTATAATGAGTCATAAATAACAAAGAAATACCAGTGAACCAAGGAGGAATGTATGAAATCACATCTGGAGTAGACAGTGGGCTCACTTAGCTTCTCAGATCTCACAGTCGTTAAGTCCCTCTTCGAGGCAATATTTTAAGAAGTCTAATGGGTCTCACAAATACAGATAAGAAGAAAAGAAATGGAGAGAGGAATTCACCACACTTCCTCAAATAAAAATAAGGTTCAGCCAAAATTCCCTTTTCATTTAAGATTGTCTAGTTCTTTATGGGTCACCAATTCCTTTGATAGATCTCAACGCATGTGACACAGCAGCCAAGGCAGGTACTATTGAGTCCATTTTAAGGATGAGAAAAACCAAGGATAGAGAAGGTTATGTGACATGTCCAAAACTATATAACTAGTAAGTGGCAGATTTGAGGCTTGAATCAAGGTCATCTGACTCCAAATCCAATGTTTACACCTCACATTGGTGCAGAACACTTTACCACTTAAAACCCCTGCCATCTCTATTCAGAGGAAAATGTGATTTGGTCTAAATACCCATAGAAATGGACTAGTGAAGGCTACTTTTTAAAGAAGAACATCAACTTTGACTTAATTGTTTGCTTTTAAAGAATATATCACTCTGAGAAGAGATATGGGTGGAATTTTGTTGTGTTTTTTGTTCACTTTTCTTTTTTAAAAAATTGCAGCATCATACTTCTTTTTCTTTTTAGCTCAAAAGATGGGAAACACTGTTTTCTCATTTTCCTCAGACTCCTATCATGTTATTTGTGCCAACCAACCCATTACAAATTGTAGAAATGACATCCCTCCCTGAGCTCAACTCCCCAGGCATTCACAAGCAGCAACTGAAAGTCCTTAGGCTTCCTGTGACTTAGACATCACTTTTTCAAGAGTCCCTGGAAATAATGTCAAATTACAAGAATTTGCACTCCTAGTCAGCTCAAAATACCTAAGTTTGTTACTATACATCCTTCTCAAAGTGAGTTATCACTGTTATAAAATGAATTGGTCTTACATAAATGTCAATCATGGGTTATATTTGTCAAGAAACTCAACCTGTTTCTAATACCTTGTTTGAAATCAGAGGATGGATGAGCTTCTGTCATAGAGTATGACATGTTATAAATTTATCGAGCCTATTTTTGCCCAATGGTGGAGGTGCCTCAGGAAGTTAATTACCAGCACTTTGTGCTAACTGACAAGCAACTTCTTAGCTCCATGAATGCTATCCCAAATAGTTAATCATGAAACTAATACAGATAAGGTGGAAGTATGCATGCATCATCAGGACAAGCAAATTATTTAAAAAAAAAAAAAAAAAGATCATTATGAGTTCCATAGTTAATGTTTAAGGTTGTTCCTTAATGCTATTACCAATTGCCTTTTCAATTTTTTTCTCAAGATTTTTTAACTGTTAAGGTACCTTTTATTAGCTCAATCCATTTCCTATTAGTCTTGGAATTTAACAAGGCTTCATGGCAAAGCAGGTCTGGAAGAAATCTTATTAAGTTTCCCTCAGGATAATAAGTCCCATATGGAATAAAGAAAGAAATCCAATTCCCAAAAGACAGCAGTCATTAGAGTCAATGGAGGGTTAATGTGATTTTTAATAGGAGATCCATTACAATTCTCAGGACCCATAAAGTTGGTACCACACTGGGCATCTATTTAAATATAATCAGTGATTCCATTATCATCCTCCTCTAAAAAAAAACTAACATCCTCCTCCCTACAGTCTCAGATTTTTCTCAGGGAATTATATAAGTCCTGCCATCTCTTTTCTTATAAATAAACAAGACATTCATGCTTGTCTTTCCCGAATATTGTTTTTACTAATTATAAAACCTTTATTCCATTGCTCATTAGAAAATTAATTTTAATTGGGAATCAAAGTAAGTGAAAATCAGTGTGAAAGTCTAGTGTGAAAATCAGTAACATAAAATTGACATTTCATATAATTTTATATATATGGTAATACATAAAAATGTTTTCTACCATATGTGTTGCTAAATATCCATGTTTCATCTATAGCTTCCTCTGGAAAACATCAAAGCTAAGAAGAATAAAAAAATAACACAATTCAAATAACTAAGTCAGAAAACTAAAAATAATTTCCATCACTGAAATTGCATGAGAAAATCAAAATCATCATTTGGAAGGGTCTCTGGAAAGTAAAAGTATAGGCAAAGAAAAGTTATATTGGGGATGATAAGATAAATGTTAGTTTTGGATTCAGAAGACCTGGGCTTGAAGACCGTAATCAGAAGAGTGACTTTTGCCAAATCATTTAACTTCTTAAAGCTTGTATTTCTTTGTCTGTAGAATGAAACTGTTAGACATGATCAGGGACAGCAAGCAGATATCATCTGAAGTCCCATAAATTATAATCTAGCCAGAGCAGCCTGGAGGACCAGACTGAATCCAGGCTCAACAGGAAGAATGTTGTGTTCAATTAGTAATGTCTGCCATGGGAGGAAAAGGTGGGGCATATGAGCACAAATTTACTATCACCAGATTAAAGGATTCTTAAAATTTTCTTTCAAATTCTAACATTCTTTGATTCTATTAAACCATAACCTAGAAGAATTTTTTTTTTGTCCAGTATTTTTACTTGCCACAAATAAATGTTCATCTCAAATCATAGCAGAAAGATCAAGCTACTATCTTTGGAATTATTGAGCTATATGATGACCAATTTGACAAAAGAGGGATTCAAAATAAGGAAATATAAAAGGAAAGTTGGGGACAGTGGGTCTGAGGCTTCCCTATGAGTCTGAGAAGTTTCTGGATGGAAAAGAGTACTGTTAACTCCAACTTGCCCTCCCTTGCAGACTAAGAGACGAACACCTAAATAACTCCGTAAAACAAGAAAATTGTTTAAGTTGGTAAAGATTTCCCTGGAAATGATCCATTTTCCCCCAATCCAATGACAAAGCAATATTCATTGTTTATAATGAGGTATAAAGACTGGATAATGTAGATTAAAGTATTGCCAACTTCAAGGTTTACCAATAAGCTGATTTGCAAGACAACAATATTTCATATCATGTGCTGTAATATTATATATCAATGTTTAATAAGCACTTCATAAGTTTTGGCAAGCAAATGAGAAATGGATTACTATAGAGAGGTGATGAAATATTTATAATTCACAATAGCTACTATTACATTGTAGCTGTTCAAGAAATCTTAATAGTAAATTGAATGGAAATATAATACGGTAATGGATGTGAAAGTGTTCAATCGGCCATTTATAAGGAAATATGAAAGTGTTTAAAGAGAGTAAATACATTTATAATGGTTTCTGATTAGCTATAACTATATATGATTCAACCATCCCTTATGAATAGTGTGCAGGTATTATGATGGCTTATAATATTTAGAATAAAATGGCAGGCTTGGAGAAATTTTTTAAGAATCCTTAGTAACTTTCAATAATTAAATCAGTACTGTTACTTTGGAAAAAAAATTCTTCCTTTGTTTGCCATACTTTCCTAAGAATTTTAAATTGCATTTCTTTAATAAATGGTCTTTATTTGTGGTTAGTGGTACTGTTTTCATTTTTTATAAATCATAAATTTGACCTCTGTTTTTGTTCATATAAGACTTTCTGCTTATAACAAATGGGTCAAAAACAACAAATTATATCATACACACACACTCAAACAATTCTACCAGGAAAGAAAATATTCTCTAGAATTAAGACAATCGAATGGAATCATCAAAAATTCCAGTCTATCTGTATTGTTCAGTACAATTACCAAATCTATACTTCACAGGCCCTTCGTTCCTTCAACAAACACTTCACATCTCTGCCTAACACCCTGCGATAACCTCCTGGTACCACAGGAAACAGACAACAGTCCCTACAGGGCCTGTAGAGTGTGACAGAGCTCCCGTCCACCCCTGCAACCTCATAACTCCATTCTGGCTCTCCAAGCTCCAGCCGCACCTGTCTTGAGGCCTCAAAATTAGTCTTGTTCTTGTCTCAGGTGTTTCACATATATTCTCTCTGCCTGCCCCAGCAGCCCCATTCGTGCTTCAGAGCTCAGCTCCTTCCACAAGCTAGGTCAGGCTCTCCTATGAGGAACTCATGGTACTCTCTACTTCTTTAATTAGTCCCTTGGCACAATTGTCACTAAATAATTAAGAGTGTCTATATGTTGTCTCACATTTAACTCTCCTAGAATGTAATCTCCATGAGGGAAGGGACTGCGAATCTTTTATACCTTAATAGTCTCCAGCCTTGGGACAGTGTCTTGAACATAATAATGTTCAAATAAGATTAATTTATTATAAATTGATGGATATATAAATAAAAAGCCCACTCACAGACATTGTGTCAGTTACCAAGAACAGAGGAACAAGGTAGAACCCAAAATTAGTTAATTAAATCTAAGTTTGGTTTTATAGACACCAACTGTTATAATCAGAATATTATTCACAACTTCAAACATTTGGTGTTTTTTAGGCTTTATAAATGTTCCTGCCAGCAGACTGCAACTCAGAACCTATAATATTTTCACCCAACTCACTCATTTGTTAATTGAGATAGATCCTGGTTCATGATCTAGCCTCATTTCTCTGTCCTTGGTTCTATTAATAACTAAAATTGCACTCTCTAAAGATAAGACCTAAATGTGCAAAATAAATATTCTTGTATATTATACCTCTCCTTTGTGCTGGGTGAGGTAACAAACAAGAGAACAGCATGACAAGCATAATAGGATTGTACCAGTCAGAGATCTCCAGACAAACAGAACCAAAATATCTATGTACCTATCCATATTTATCTGTTGAAAGAGAGGGCAGCCTGTGTGGCTCAGTGGGTTAAAGCCTCTGCCTTTGGCTCAGATCATGATCCCAGGGTCCTGGGATCGAGCACCGCATCGGGCTCTCTGCTCAGCAGGGGGACTGCTTCCCCCTCTCTCTCTGCCTGCCTCTCTGCCTACTTGTGATCTCTCTGTGTCAAATAAATAAATAAAATCTTTTTAAAAAAAAAAAGAAAGAAAGAGAACAAGAGAGATTTAAAAGAAAGAGCGCATTTATTTTAATGATTTATTATTTTAATTAATTTTTAATCATTTTAAAAGGTCACTTGGCCTTTCAATTGTGGGGACCAGCAAGTTCAAAATTCAAAGGGCAAATCAGCAAGCAGGAAAATCAAACAGGATTTCTATGTTATGATCTTGAAATATAATTCCCTCTCCTCCCAAAAAAAACCTCATTTTTTAATCTTTAAGTTTTCCACTGATTGAATGCATCCCACTTAGAATCAACTGATTATAAATCAAATCTACAAAAATACCTTCACAATAATATTGGGTGACACAGCCTATACAAGTTGACACATCAAATTAACCATCACAAGGACTCTGATAGATTTGTATTCTTAACAAGTATTCATTCCTTCCTATCCCCAGTGAGATGAATATAAATTCCCTGCTCTATGAATTAACATTACTTGCTTTGGCAAATGGAATAGGAGCTCATCCTGAGACAAATTTTTGATTTTATGGCTTGAATAGCTCATTCTGACTATTCCCTAGTGTCATGAAAATGAGTTTGTTCCACAAAAGAACTTTCTTTTATTTTAGACCCTAGAATTAAGACCGTTTATAAAGCAGATCAAAATCTAACCACCAGTCTGGATCAGAGCTGAAGGATAAGCAAAGCCACCAACATAAACCCGCCACCACTAACAAAGAACATGAAGAAAAATAAATCCTTATTTATTTCACAAACTACTTTGATTTGAGGGTTATTACACAGAAAAATCATTAGCAAAAGCTAAATAATACAAATACTTTGGTGAAGCCTGCCACATTTGATAGTACAGCTGATCCTTGAACAATGCATGTGTTAGGAGTAACCCCTGCACAGTCAAAAATCCATCTATAATTTTTAACTCCCCAAAAAGTTACCTACTAATAGCCTCCTGTTGACCAGAAGGCTATTAGTTAGGCTATTATTAGACTGTTTATGTTGACAACATAAACAATCAATCAATACATAATTTGTATGTTATATGTAATGGATATTGTATTCTTACAATAAAGTAAGCTAGAGAAAAGAAAATGTTAAGAAAATCATAAGAGAAAATACATTTACAGTATCATATTCACTGAAAAAAATCTGCATAAGTGGACCCATGCAGTTCAAACCTGTGTTGTTCAAGGGTTAATTGTGTAATGCATCGTATCCAATCCATTTATGCTACCAATGATAAATATACATTAGCTGTATGAATATCATTTTTAACTAGATAGTGCACAGCATGGCCTTTATGGTGGATATTGTGTTTTACAAAACATAATGTAAGTGGAGCTATATAAAATTTATTTTGGACTCACTATGTTTCAGACAATCTGAGCTCAGCATGTACAAAGATGAATGTGACACAGTTTCTCCATTTAGAAGCCAGTAGACTAGAGAGGAAAACCATACATGTCAACGTATAGAATGACAAGAGCTTGACATTAAAGTATACTTCATGAGTTATGGCCTCACCTCTCTGCTAAAGCCTTCTGACCAAAGCCTTCCTCCTATGCCTTAAGACCCAACTTGTTATGATTTTCTTCTATTGGCTCCTGATAAAGATCCATTACCTTAAAACCAACATCTATATAATCCATCCTTTCACCTAAATAGAAAAATGCTTTTGTTAAGAGAACAAAATTGAATGACAGACACAATTGTGACTCAGAATCCCATCTTTCCTCCTAGTGTGTAAGTCCCTTATGATATTCAAATCTAAACAGCTCTTGCCAACATTCAAAGTTGTCTGTCACCTGTCCCAGCCAACCCCTATAGCCTTACCTCCTACCATACCCAACATGAGCATTCCACTCCAGTCAGCTTCCTCACTGCTGGCCCAATGTGCCCACTGTGCTGCTTCCAAGGTAGCTTTTGTCTCTCAGCTTCACACTCAGACTTCTCAACTTGGCTTTGTGGTGCTGGCACTGGGCTCTGCAAATCATATCTCTGTTTTTTGCCAGGTAGGCTCTGGCAATAAGGGGCATATGGAGAAAGGACTGAGAATGGAAAGGGATTTTTTTTTTCTTTCCTATTTGCTCCCTGCTTGGGTCAGCATAAGGAAGAGTTCTTTGACCCAAAAGGGTCAGTTAGTTTGGTTCTAGTTGCAGTGGCAGTTTTAGTTTGCCTTTTTTCCCCAGAATTCCAGCACCAACTTTAGCATGCCCCTTCACAGATACCAGCACTGGTCCCTCCTTCTGTGGTTTGAGTCCTACCTTCTTGGGATCACTCCTCCAAATGCCTACATTCTAATAATCTCAGCTTCTTCTCTTTGTCCCACCAACCCTAAAGATGACTGTGGTTTCCTGTAGTCACTGCCTCTCATGATACCTCTTCATCCCCTTTTGCCTTTTCAGTTCTCCAACTCCTGGTCAGTAATTCTTTATAGGAAATTCCCCTGCTAAATAAGTGGTATGGATTCTGCTATCTGACTAGACCCCAACTGATACAGCCTAATGTAGCAACCTTACTCTTAACCTTTGATTTGGTTTTGGTTTAGCTTTCATTCCATGTTTCCCCCTCAAGTCAAATGAATGGCCACCACTTTCTCATCCTCCGACTTAACTCTAGCCATGTATCCTTGATGAAGGCTTCTACCCCAACCCTTCTCTCCCTCTGAACTCCAGCAGTATGGTTATCACAGGAAGATATACTCAGGAAGATATACTCAGATACTGAGATATACTCAGGGAGATATATACAGGAAGACTGGAAAGAGACCTTGACCCAGGACTCAGAAAGCCTGGTTCAAGAGCCAGCTCTGCTAGTCACTAGTCCTATAAATTTGGGTATTTCTGGGATTCATATTTCTCCCCTATAAAAGAGAGAAAGTTGGATTAACTAATCTCTCAGCCCCATTATAACTACACTCTTTCAGAACTCTGTACTCTGTTTTTTACTGGTAAATACTGTCTTTCCAAGATATAAGATTATAACCTCCTTAAGGCCAAAAGCTTTGCCTGAAACTATCTTTAGCATGCCTCCCATCCCACTCTTATCCTTAGGATGCCTGACACAGTTTTGTGGGCTATGCACACAGTGAGAGCTCTCTAAACCTCTTCTAACTAAAATCTCAGAATTATATTGAAAATCTGTGTGAACCAGAAGTTGCAAATTAGTGGGCTGGAAACCAAATATTGCCCATAAACATGACTTGTTTGGGCCACAGTGCATTTTTATTAACTAGTTGCCATGATTTTTAAAACTGGGAAATGTTATACACAAATCCAAAATGCAACCTTCAAATTTCACAGATGAGAAAATTTAGGATGAAGAGGCAAGGGAAACTGTCCAATGTCAACGACTCCATCAAGAGGAAAATGGTCACTGAACTATGAATACCTCTTTTGATTTTGAGGTTCCTGAACCTCCCTGCTTCTGTAAAATGATACCATGAAGCGGGGTTGGGGGAAAGTGCTATAACAAAGGAAAATTTACATCTTGTTAGCCAAATCCTCTCATTTATCTTGATGTACAGCAGGTTTTAATATTCTATATAAGGCTACCTTTAAAAATTTTGAATGCAATTTTATTTTTAAGTAATTATAAATGATCGACATTTCATTTCATTTGTGTTGGCATTCATAATTCACAGAATTCACTGTGATTGATTTTGAAGAAAACTGATACCAAAGTACTTATTCTCTGTAATGTAAAATTAATAGCAGATGCATGACTGAGGAAAATTTTTTCCTGCTGTTTTCATGGCTTTCAAAACTCTTGGACTCTACTCTGTTTATATCCCAGATGCTATGTTGTCCCCCTTACTAATTTAATTCACTGTAGCATTTAAAAGTGGTGGCTACTCTCTCTTAAAACCCTTTTGTGGCTTTCTGCTTTGAAGTAATAACAGCAGCCACCATTTCCTAAGCCCTTGTTATGTGCTACACAGCAGATTAAGTGCTTGGTAAATGCTATCTTGATTAATACATGAGAGAAGCGTGGAAAGTAATATTATCCCCATTTTACAGAGAAAAACAAATGAAGCTCAGAGACAATAAGTAGATTACCATCAATGACCCTGTTAGCATGTGGCGGTACCATCTCTCTCAGTGCTCTTCTTCTTCTATTTCCTCTACTTCTTGGCCTCTTTCACAGGCCCCTCTTCTTTTGCTGGACCCCAATATGTTCCCAGACTTCCATCTTCACCTATGTCACTGACAAATATAGTAACAACAGTTCTACATGGCTATTCCAGAACTCTGCCCTAAGCTCATGGCAGTAAATGGTTGGAGTTAAAAGTGGGATTTGGAGCCCAGTAACCCTTCAATCTCAACCTGTCTACAACAAAGGCTTCATTTCCTCTTGTAAGCCTGCTCCTCCTCTGCATTTTCTTTTATGGTGAATGGCGCTGCCACTCTTCACCAATTCATTCAAATCAGAAATCTAGGTTAATCCCTGCCCCTAAGACATGCACTCTCCTAAAGGATGGAATTTTTAGCTAACGTCCAGAATATATCATCTGTACTTGCATAAGAGGGATCTTTCAAAATTCCAAATCTATTCATACCTGCTCACCTCATTTAAACTCCCTCAGTAGATCACCAAGATCTTTAGAATGCAATCCAAGTGGTTAAGCAGAGCAAGCACAGCCCTTCAACATCAGTCTTTGCTAATTCTCCAGTCTGACCTTCTACCTTTCCATTCTCCAAAAGCACAAATTTACTACTGCTGCCCCAAACAGAAACTAGTCATTTGTTTCTTAGTATGCTGGCTAACACAGTTTCCAGGAGTCAAAATTATCCTCCTCGCTAACCCTTCCTGCCCTTCTAAATGCTGCTCATGCCCTCCTCTTTCCACATCTTTGACAGCTCCTAAAGTCTGTTAGGCCCCTCCTGGATAGCACTCACAGCCTGCCCTTAGCTGGTTCACAGACAACCCTTGTTGCTGGTTGCTCCTCAGTCATACTTACTAGACTCTGAAATTCCTGAGTTGAGTTTATCAGTTCTATAACCAGATCCAGATGGTATCCAAGAGGCACCTAACAAGGAAAACTATACTAGAAAGCCAACTAAGTTCTAACTTAAAAAGCAGTCATGTTGACAGTACAATTACAAATCTGTTTGTGCAAATACAAAATTGCAGTGCTGACAACAACTTTGCAAGTCTAATCCAATTGTTTTAACTTATATATGAGAACTTATTCTTGTCTAGACTCATCCTAGAACACCAGTTTAGAAAAGGTTAAATGATCTGAACCTGTGTCTCAAACTAGAACATAATCACTCTCCAAACTCACATAAATAATGCATTTACTTATAATCTGTCATGTTACAGAAAAGGTCTTGGACATTGTGGAGATGTACTTAAAAGAATATAAGACTTCAGTTTTCTTACGGCTAATGAAAAAGTCCTACAGTGCTGGAAAATGGCAGCTGTGAAGTGGACAGGACTATGAAAGCCAAAGAGAGGCAGGCTAAAATCGCAAGTGAGATTAAAATTTAAAGCCCTGCTGTAAGGGTCCATTTTCTGAAAGTAGATTACAAATTTGCCTGCAAGTTACTCAGCAACCAACACAGCAAGGTAGGTAGAATATATTCTTGAATCAGAGTGGAAGATAAAAACAAGCCAGTGATTCAGGAGAAACATTCCTGATGCTGATCTGAAAGGAATTTCTCCCAGAGGTCTTTATGAAGAACAAAAATGTGAAAGAGAATAAACAATGTCTTTAAAATAATTGTTTCATAATATCACCTGTATAGTGTTATTCAATAAAGGCCCAAAGCCTTAAAAAGAGCAGTTCAGGAAAATTGGAGGGATTTGGTAGAAGGCAAAATGATGTGAAATTTACATATATATTTCCCTTCCTAAAATAGGTTGTGCACTTCATGAAGGCAAGCAGCCCTTGTCTTGTTCACTGTTGTGTTCCTTAGTGCACCCTCTACATTTGTAAAGTCTCCATGGTTCAAAATGTTCAATAAAAAACCGAATGAATTAATCTATATAAACAGTCAATACCTCAGTGAATCAAGAAAGAAAAGTAAAATGTGAGAAGTATAACTTTTTAAGGCAGAACCACATTATTGACTAGGATCCCAGTAAACATCAGTTCCAGGCCCTATATTGGTATGCAAAGAATTTGTACAACAGTTTCAGAGGAAACATTTCAAGTTTGCAGTTAATATTAAATTGGAAGTGACAGCAAATAATGAGAAACAAAGGAGGCAGATAAAAGGGTTTTAGATATTTCAAGTACCTACCTAGCTAATAAATGCAAATGAAGTTCAGTGCAGATAAGCACAGAATTATGAGTCTGGAAGCAAAGAAGAAAAAGGAGGACTATCTGCTTAATGGAAATGAGCTGCACGGTGCTGACCAGGAATGAGATCTGGGGAATTATTGCAGAAGAAATCCCTCAAGCTTTCAACCCAGTTTGCTGCAATGGAAAAGAAACATGACGATGAGCTGTATTAAACCACAATACACAACTATCAAGTCACGCTCCACATTGGGTGAATATGAAACCACAGCAAGGAAAGAATAAGATTTTTTTTTTTTTTTATTTAAACTGTCATTCTATTCAGGGCAAACCATCCTTAATGATTTTTTTTTTAATCTTGACCTTAAGTAACTGTCTTCTCCAGATGTATTAGAATGTGGCCTTTTATGATTTGCTTGTATTCTCTGCCATTTTCTATGCCATCCCACAGTTATTCAAGGGTCCCCAGAAAACGGCCATCATACCTGATAGCAGCATCCATCACTACAAAAATTAGAAGACACTTGGATTACAAAGGTTGAATGCTTCTTCTGCCAAAGCCTTATATTTTCTTCCCTGGTAAGAGAGAGAGAGAGAGAGAGAGAGAGAGAGAAAGAAAGAAAGAAAGAAAGAGAGGGAGGGAGGGAGGGAGGGAGGGAGGGAGAGAGAGAGAGAGAGAAAGAAAGAAAGAAAGAAAGAAGGGAAGAAAGAAAGAAATGGAAAGGAAAGGAAAGGAAAGGAAAAAGAAACAGATTCATAGCTTTTAAAGCTAGAAGACATTCTAAGTACCTACTAACTATTACTAATACAATGTTAGAGCTGAATTTCTCAGACTCAAAAGTCTAAACCATTGAGACTCCCTACAATGGTAGAGAGTGCACTAAGGAACACAACAGTGAACAAGACAAGGGCTGCTTGCCCTCATGAAGTGCACAATCTATTTAGGATAATATCAACTGACCACACTACGGTCTAGTCTAGACCCGAGTCAAACTTAGCACACAGCTGAAGGAGACAGGGATGGTGGAAGGCATACCCAAAGGCTTCCCTGGACAAAAACAGTTCTCCCTTTTCTAGTTTTGGTTCCTGAAATCCTATATATATATTCATTCAACAAGTATTTCTTGAGTTTCTACTTTGGACTAGGTACTGTTCTAAATACTGGTGATATAACAGTAAACAAAAGAGATAACATCCCTACCTTCACTGAGCTTAAGCTTTAGGAAGGGGAGAGAGACAATAAACCAATAAACACAGAAACGAGGCAGACAGTCTCAGGTAATGGAAAGCATCAGAAAAATAATTAACTGGATGAAATGGAGGAAAACCAGCAAGGGGTGCAGAGACTACCTAAGGAAAATGATCAAGAAAGACAATTCTGAGAAGGTGACATTTAAGGACTTAATGAGGAGTCCATAGGGAATTATAATTATGCCCTGGACAGGTTAAGGTATTAAAAGGATAATCATTTACTCAAATCTCATTCTGAATTGATTTCTCAGATTTTTAATCCAATCACTTCATAGAACTATATAAAAAAAAAGAAAAAGAACAGAGAATAAATTCTGCTTCATATGAAGGAAGGATACAATGGGTTAGGAACACAGGATTTGGACTAATGAGGAGGTCCTTGATCTTGGTAAAGAAGGAAACAAGGGAAAACACTTCCTGAAAGTGACAAGAAACTGAAGGGATAGGATTTGAAACACAACTATTAGAGCACACTCCACCAGTTTCAGCCACATTTTCCCTAATAATATCCTTACTACAGAGATGGCAGTTTTTTCACCTAATCGGCGACTTCTACAGACATATCTTATATAAACAAATAGTGGTTCAATTTTCTTTTGAAATAGGAAAAGCTGTAGGATGCTCAGGGGGAGCCTTTCAGTGATCTTCCATGTCCCCTGCTGCCTGGTATTCATGCCCTATATAGTCCTCCCTCCTGAGTGTGGGTTGGACCTTGACTTTCACTTCTATAAACAGAATTCAGGAAAAGTGATGAGAAGTCACTTCTGAGATGAAGTTGCAAAGAGACCATGGCTTCCTTCTTACTCACTCACTCACTCTGAGACAAGTGAGAGGTTATGTTGTGAGCTGCCATGGAGGAGCCCATGGGGCAAGAAGAAGCTGAAGAAGGACTGAATCCTGCCAGCAAGCACATAAATGACTTGGAAAGCAGATCGTCTCCCAGATGAGCCTTCAAAAAATACTGCATTTCCAGGCAGCACTTTAATTGCAGCCTTGTGAGAGAAACTGAGGCAGAGGTTCCTAGCCAAGCCATGTCTGGATTCTGACCCACAGAAACTTTGACGTAATAGATGTTTGATGTTTTAGGCTGCTAAGTTTTGGGAGTTATGTGTTACAAAGCAATAGATAACTAACCTATACACCAAGAAAGCACTTTAAAATTGTGTCCCGCCTCCCTTTGAAGATCTTGTATTTTACCCAATACCGCTTATATAGTAAAATTCTATCTCTCGATGCCTTCTTGAGCAAAAGAGAAGCTGAAAGTTGGGCATGCAATGAGGCTACCTACAAAGGTGGCAAGTTAAAGGACAATAATAACAGCCATTAAATTCCTTTTCATTCTGAATATAAATCCATAAAGATATGACATGGGACAGTAAAAACCCTACCAAAGTGTCTGCTTCCTATAATTTTAATAGTTTGCTCAACCAGTCAGAACTTGATGATTTTCTTTCCTGGGGTTAGTCTGGAGCATCCTTAAGCTCAGGTAACCAAGGGATACCATACCCTCTCCACCTGAAGAAGAGAAGCACATCCCTAGGCCCCCACCCACTGGAAGTATCAGATTCAGCCTCAACTTGACCCACTCTTCTCTGGTAGCCCTCTGAAGTTCTCAGCATCACTTCACCACTCATAGAACCAAATAAAATGTGATAAACTCCCAACTAATACCAGCAAAGAAAATTAAATTAATTAAGATCATTAAGAGTTTATAATTCAAATTGAATTACTTTTGGATTAAATACTATCATTTCTCTAATATAAACTCATTTATTTAGCTGAACCAAAGAGGAGCTTTTATTATATCTAAATGAATAATGCTTTCCTTGCTTATCTTTGAAAAGCTAAGGAATTTCTCCAGAACACTGTAAGGTTGCTTCTATCACCCCAAAATAAATATAATACTAATCAAAACAGACAGCCCCTTAGAGTACTGCCACTGGCTATTAGCTATAAGACACTACACAGTAGGTCTTCTTGAGCACAGCAACTACAGTGATACTAGGTTTTCCAAATTCAAAGAGGCAGTTCTGGACTGCAGAGATCTTCCAAATATGCAGACAGAAAATACACTTAATAGACCTTGGAAAGCATTATTCCCTTGCCCTGTGACCTCACCCTGAGGGGAACCAGTCTAACCGGGACAATCCAAAGGAAGAAAGGCTAAGAAAATTTCCCTATTTCCACTTTTTTCTTTTAATCTTTCCACAGCATTGGCCTACATAAAAATCAATACATTTGTCAACATTTTATCATCAGCAGTTCTTTTAAATAGGCTTCCATTCCCGGAATAGCCACAGATTTAAGGCCAAACTCTCCGCTGTGTCACCACTAAATGCCAAATAGGAATACCTAAAATAGAATTTGGCCATAACAACACTGATCCTCCCCACTGCCATTTAAAATCTGCTTTATGGGAAGCAGTGGGAAAACATGCTTTTCCTGTAAACCACTCTTGATATAGTTCATATACAAAGAAATCTAATTTCGATTTTAAGGTTTTCTTTGCCAGATTCAATAAAATTTCAAGCCTACACTTTTTTTAAAATTTTTTATTTCTTTTCAGCGTAACAGTATTCATTGTTTTTGCACCACATCTAGTGCTCCATGCAATCCATGCCCTCTCTAATACCCACCACTTGGTTCCCCCAACCTCCCACCCCCCAACCCCTTCAAAACCCTCAGATTGTTTTTCAGAGTCCATAGTCTCTCATGGTTCACGTCCCCTTCCAATTTCCCTCAACTCCCTTCTCCTCTCCATCTCCCCTTGTCCTCCATGGTTTTTGTTATGCTCCACAAATAAGTGAAACCATATGATAATTGACTCTCTCTGCTTGACTTATTTCACTCAGCATAATCTCTTCCAGTCCCGTCCATGTTGCCACAAAAGTTGGGTATTCATCCTTTCCGATGGAGGCATAATACTCCATAGTGTATATGGACCACATCTTCCTAAACCATTCATCCGTTGAAGGGCATCTTGGTTCTTTCCAAAGTTTGGCAACTGTGGCCATTGCTGCTATAAACATTGGGGTACAGATGGCCCTTCTTTTCACTACATCTGTATCTTTGGGGTAAATACCCAGTAGTGCAATTGCAGGGTCATAGGGAAGCTCTATTTTTAATTTCTTGAGGAATCTCCACACTGTTTTCCAAAGTGGCTGCACCAACTTGCATTCCCACCAACAGTGTAAGAGGGTTCCCCTTTCTCCACATCCTCTCCAACACATATTGTTTAAGCCTACACTTTTTTTAATGTATCTTTTTCTTCCTAGTTGTATTGAGTAATAACTGACATATATCACTGTGTAAGTTTAAGGCATGCAGCATGACAGTTTGATTTATATATACATTTTATATATATTGTTAAATAATTACCTCAGTAGGTTCTGCTAACATCCACCTTCTCATATCTTTAGATACGATAAAAAGAAAAGAAAGAAGAAAAGGAAAAAAATTCTCCTTATGATAAGAACTCATAGGATTTACTCTCTTAAGAAATTCTCTATATATCACACTAATTATAGTCCTCATGCTATACACTACATGCCTACTAATTATTTGTCTTAAAAGTGGAAGTTTATAACTTTTGACTATCTTCCTCCAACTCTCCCTTCCCCTCACACTCTGCCCAAGTCTGATCTCTTTTTCTATGAGTTTCGTTGTGTTTCTTTTTCTCCTTTCCTTCTTTCCCTCTTTCCCTCCCTCCTCTCTTCCCTTCCTTCCTTCCTTCCTTTCTTTCCTTTCTCTTGTTCTCTTTCTCCCTCCCTCCCTTCCTTTCCTTTCTTCTTTCCCTCCTTCCTTCCTTCTTTCTTTTAGATTCCACATATAAGTGAGATCATATAGTTTTTTACTTTGTCAGACTCATTTCACCTAGCATAACGCCTTTAACATTGCTTTAAGGTTGCCTTTAAGGTTGTCACAAATGGTAAGACTTCCTTGTTTGTTTGTTTTCAATGACTGAATGATATCCCAGTGTTTCTCTATGTGTGTGTGTTTGTGTACCTATCTATATATCTCACAACTTCTTTACCCATTCATCCATCAATGGACACTTAGGTTATTTTCGTGTCTAGTCTCTTGTAAATAATTCTGCTATGAACATGGGGGTGCAGATATCTTTTCTAGTTAGTGTCTTCATTTCCTTTGGATATATTGCCAGAAGCAGAACTGTTAGATCATATAGGAGTTCTATTTTTACTATTTTAAGGATCCTCCATATTGTATTCCATAATGGCTGTAACAATTTACAATCCCACTAATAGGACACAGGATTCCCTTTTCTCTACATCCACAGCACCACTTGTTATCTCTTATCTTTATAATGACAGCCATTCTAAACAGGCATGAAAGGATATCTCACTATGGTTTTAATTTCCATTTCCCTAATGACTAGTGATGTTGAGCATCTTTTCATGTACCTATTGGCCTTTCACATAGTTTGGGATAAATGTCTATTCAGATCCTTTGCCCATGTTTTTATTAGGTTATTTAGATTTTTTTGTTACTGAGTTATATGAGCTCTTTATATATTTTGGATACTAACCCCTTATCAGATAGATGATTTGCACATATTTTTTCCCATTCCGTAGACTGTCTTTTCACTTTGTTGATGGCTTCTTTTGCAGTGTAAAAGCTTCTTAATTTGATATAGGCAGGCTCATTTATTTTTTTATTTTGATGCTTGTACTTCAGGCATCATGTCCAAAAATTTGCTACCAAGACCCATGTCAAGGATTCTTATTCATATGTTTTCTTCTAGAACATTCATGGTTTGAAGTCTTACATTTAAGTATTTAATCCACTTTGAGTTAATTTTTCTGAGTGGGGTAAGATATTGATCCAACTTTATTCTTTTACTTGTAAACGACCAATTATCTAAGCTCTTTTTATTGAAACCACTATCTTTTCTCCTAAACACTATCATTGAGTATTCTTGGCTCCCTTGTCAATATTAGTTGACTGTATATGGTTGGATTTATTTCTGGGCTCTCAATTCTGCTCCACTGGTCCATTTGTCTGTTTTTATGCCAGTACTATACTGTTTTGATGACTATAGCTTTATAATAAAGCTAAAATCAGGAAGTGCGATGCCTATTCAAAGTCTTTCATGACTCTATATAAATTTTAGGATTGTTTTTTCTACTTCTGTAAAAAATGACATTGGAATCTGGATAAAGATTGCATTAAGTTTATAGATGGCTTTTGATAGTACTGGCATTTTTCTAATATTATTTCTGCTAACCCATGAACACAGGATAACTTTCCATTTATTTGTGTCTTCTTTGATTTTTCTTTTTTCATCAGTGTCTTACAGTTTTCAGAGTGGTGATCTTTCACCTCCTTAGTTAAATTCATTCCTAAGGATTTTATTGTTTTAGATGCTATTATAAGGGATTGATTTATTTCCTTTTCAGGAATTTCACTGTTGATGTATAAACATGTCACTGATTTTTGTATGTCAACTTTGTATCCTGCAACTTTACTGAATTCATTGATTAGATCTAAGAGTTTTTTGGTTGAGCCTTTAGGATTTCCTATATATAAAACCATATCATTTGCAAATAGGGCCAATTTTACTTCCTTATTTTCAACTTTAATATCTTTCAGTTCCTTTTCTTGCCTGATTGCTCTAGCTGAGACTTCTAGTACTATTTTGAATAGGAATGATGAGAGTGAGCACCCTTATTTTATTCCTGATCTTAGACAAAATCTTCAACATCTCACCATTCACCATTGAGTATGATGTTGGCCATAGGCTTTCCACATGTGTCCTTTATTATGTTGAGGTATGTTTTTTCTATGCCTAATATGTTGATTTGTTATCATGAATATATGTTGAATTATATTAGAATGCTTTTTCTACATCTATTGAGATGATCAAATGATTTTCTTTCATTCTATTAATGTGATCTATCACATTGACTGATTTATGTTCAACTATCCTTGCTTCCCAGGCATAAATCTCACTTGATCATGCTGTATGGTTCTTTAAATGTGCTGCAACATTCAGTTTATATTTTATCGAAAATTTTGGCATCTATATTCATCAGGGATATTGGTCTATGATGTTCTTTTCTAGTAGTGCCTTTTTCTGGATTTGGCATCGAGATAATGCTGAATTTGTAAAATGAATTTGGGAGTGGTCCCTCCTCTTCATTATTTTGAAAAAGTGTGAAAAGGATTGGTGTTAATTTTTCTTTGAATGTTTGGTAAAATTCACCAATGAGGCCATCTGGTTCTAAGATTTTCTTCACTGGGAGACTTCTGATTACTGACTCAATCTACTTAGTGGTAATTGGTCTATTCAGATTTTTTATTTCTTCCTGATTCAGTCATGGTTTAAGTTGTATATCTCTAAGAATTTCCCCATTTCTTGTAGGTTGTAACATCAGGTACTTCTATCAGTTGTTACGCCTCCTTTTACATTTATAATCTTGTTGACTTGATCCTGTCTTTTTCCTTGGTTAGTCTAGCTAAGGTTTTGTTAATTTTATCATTTCAAAAAAACAACTCTTACTTTGGTTAATCTTTTCTATTGTTTTTGTTTCTAATTTTCATTATTTCCTTTCTTCTGCTGACTCTGAACTCTGTTCTTCTTTTTGTAGTTCTTTAATGTATGAAGTTAGGCTGCTTAATTGGAATCTTTCTTGCTTCTTAATGTAGTCATTTACTGCTATAAACTTCACTCTTAGAACTGCTTTTCCTGCAACCTACAAGTTCTAGTATGCTGTGTTTCCATTTTTGTTTGCCTCAAGGAATTTCTAATTTCCCCTTTAATTTCTTTTATGGCCATTGGTCTTTGAGGGAAATGTTGTCTAATTTCTATGTGTTCGCGAATTTTCCAGTCTTCCTCTTGTTATTAATTTCTGATTTCATGCCATTGTGGTCAAAGGATATATTCAGTATGAATTAAGTCTTCTTGAATTTGCTAAGATTTATATCCCAACATATGGTCTTTCCTAGAAAACATTCCATTTGCACTTGAGGAAAAAAGTGTATTCTGTTGTTGTTGAATAGAATGTTCTATAGATGTCTGTAAGATCCATTTGGCCTATAGCACTGTTCAAATACACTGATTCTTTGCCTGGATGATCTACCTATTGTTAAGAGTGGGGTAATAAAGTTCCCAACTATTGCTGTATTACTATCTATTTCTCCTTTCAGCTCTGCTATATTTTGGTCTATGTTTAGGTGCTCTAATGTTGGGTACCCAAATATTTACAACTGTCATATCTTCTTGAAGTATTGACCCCTTTATCATTATATAATTACCTTGTCTCTTTTTATGATTTTTAGTTTAAACTTTATTTTGTCTGATAGGAGGAGAGCTACCCTGCTTGTTTTGGTGACCATTTGCTTGAAATATCTTTTTCCATCCCTTCACTCTCATTGTGTGTCTTTATGGCTAAAGGGAGCCCCTTGTAGCCAGCATATTTGGATCTCGGGGGTTTTTTATCCATCCAGCCACCCTGTCTTTTCCAGTACACTTAAAGTAATTATTGATAGGTAAGGACTTACTATTGTCATTTGTTATTTGTTTTCTAGATCCTTGTTTCTTATCCTTCTTATCCTATTGTCTTTTTTTGTGTTTTGCTGTCTTTTAATATCAGTTTGTTTGACTTCATTATCATGTTCTTTTCTGTAATTACTATAAAACTTTTCCTTCTGGTTACCACAAAGCTTACATAAAATATCTTAAACTTACAACACCCTATTTTAAACTAATAGCAACTTAACTTCAACAGCATTTATAAACCGTATAGTTTTTTCTTCCTCACGTTTTAGATTATTGTTATAATTTACATTTTTATATTATGTAACTAATAACAGGTTACTGTAGTTATTTTTAATACATTCATTTTTTTAAACTTTAAAACTAGCATTGTAAATGAATTATACATCACTATTACCATTTTACAGAATCTAATTATGACTATATATTTACCATTACCAGTGAGATTTACACTACCTTTGTATGTTCTTATATTAACTAACATTCTTATACTTCCACTAACTTTAGTGAGTGGAACTCCCTTTAGCATCTCTTATAAGGCAGGTTTGGCGGTAATGAACTTGCTCAGTTTTTGTTTGTGCAGAAAAGTCTTTATCCCTCCTTCTCTACTGAAGGAAGACTTCACCAGATACAGAATTATTGACTGACAGTTATTTTCCATCAGTATTTTGAATACATCATCTCGTTTTCCCCTGAAAAGTTTCTGTTGAGAAATCAATCTGTCTATAATCTTATGGGGGCTCCCGTCTATGTAACTTCTCTCTTTTCTCTTGCTGCTCTTTTTTTTTTTAAAGATTTTATTTATTTATTTATTCGTCAGAGAGGAAGAGAGAGAGACAGACACACACAAGCAGGCAGAGAGGCAGGCATAGGCGGAGAGAGAAGCAGGCTGAGCTGCTTCTCTGAGAAGCTTCCTGCTGAGCAAGGAGCCCAATGCGGGACTTGATCCCAGGACCCAGGATCATGACCTGAGCCAAAGGCAGCGGCTTAACCCACTGAGCCACACAGGCGTCCCTCTCTTGCTGCTCTTAAAATTCTTTCTTTGTCTTTGGCAATTTAATTATAATGTGTCTCAGTGTAGTTTTATTTGGGTTCAACCTATCTGAGGTCTTTTAGACCACATGGATCAGGATGTTCATTTTTCTCCCCAAGTTTAGAATATTTTCAGCCAATGTTGCTTGAAATATACATTCTGTCCCTTTCTCTTTCTCTTCTCTTTCTGGAATACCTATAATGTGACTACCATTTCTCTTCATTGTACTCCATAATCTCCATAAGCTTTCTTCACTCTTTTTCATTCTTTTTTTCTCTTTTGCTCCTCTGACTGGGTAATTCCAAATGTCTATCCTGCAGCTAACTGATTCTTTCTTCTATATGATCTAGTCTACTTTTGAGACTCCACTAAATTCTTCAGTTCAGTTACTGTATTTTTCAACCATAGGCTATCTGAGGTTTTTTATGGTTACCGTTTCCTTGTGAAATTTCTCATTTTGTTCATGCATTGTTTTCCTAATTTCATTCAGTTGTCTGTGTTTTCTTGTAGTTCACTAAACTTCCTTATGAAGATTATTCTGAATTCTTTGACAGTTCATAGATCTCCGTTTGTTTAGAGTTAGAGTTTGTTTAGAGTTAGTTATTGGAACTTTACTAGTTTCCTTGGTGGTGTCATTTACCTGATTTTTCATGATCCTTTATTCCTTTTGTTGGCATCTGCACATTTGAGTAATCAGGCTCTTCTTCCAGACTTTACCAGTTTGCTCTGGCAGTGGCAGTTCACCACTCAGCTCAGTTTGGGTTTCTGGGTTTTATCTTTGGGCAAGCGGAGCCTGCTACCATGGTCTATTTAAGGGCGAGGCAACTATTCGAGCTCTGAGAACAAGGATGGGGGTTGTACCACCAGCTGATAACAACTGGATACAACTGCTGACTTGGTTCCCTACCTGAGAAACTATAGGATGGACTCCATGGTTGCCTGGATTTTCTGGTCACGCTCAATAGATAGTTAGGACTGGGTATTAGATTCAGTAGTAGACAGTACTATGAATTAGCTTCCCTACCCTCGTAGGGCAGCAGAATGGAACCCAGGGCCTATACAGCTCATTGTTTGTGAACCTGAATCAGGCCAAAGTGTACAATGAATTTGCTAGTCAGGGGAGGCCAACAGTTTTGCTCTCTATTCAAGTGCTGCTGGGCATAGGACTATTGGTGAGCTACATAGCTTCCCATGTGCTCTGGTTAGTTTCCTGGGTGAGACAGCCTAAAGGCTATATTCAGTAATGGACAGGACTACAAATTAAATTCCCTACCTGGGCACAGTGGGAGAAGCAGCTCTAATGCTGGTAATGCTCTTTGTTGACTTAACTTATGCTGACCTGCACCCCAGGGTTCCTGACCAAGCAGAGGCACTGGCTTTTCTCTGCAGATTATTGGCTCTACCCACCCACCTCTTGGCTCAAATGCTGCTGGACCATCCATCTTTCAGGAGTCTTCTCCAGCCATTCTGGTCAGATAGGGTTGGAAGACATTCCACAACAGTTGGGACTATGATTTAGTTCATCACCTGTGTGTGAGTAAACAGGGCTCTAGGGACCTAAAATCTCATTTGAGGACCTAGATCAAACATATCTGCACCCTGCTGAGTTCCCTAGTCAGAGGGCAACCCAATTTGGTTCCCTAATCAGAGAGCAAAACCTCTGGTTGAGATTACTCTTTGGGCACCATAGGTATGAACTCAGCCTGCCCAGATCCATGTCCTATTTGCTGCAAGCCCCTCCCCATTTCCCCTTCACAGTCATATTCCCATGTTGAGCACCACAGATCCCCTGAAACTCCTGGAGGTGTGAGATCCAAGTAGAGATCCCACAAAACAACCCACAATGCTGGGGAAGACCTGGTTGTCCCCACAGTGTTCTCTTCTCCCATGGAAGGACTGGAAGGCTCAACAGAGGCTCTGTTGGTGTGGTGCTGCACTGGCCTGGGGGAGGAGCACTACAGTCAGTTGTAGCCACTTCTCTTACTCTTCTGATGCAAGGTCTCTTGGTCTCTTTGGTATAGGAGATGTTTCAACTTCACCTATATATTCTAGGATGCTCTCAGTGGTAACTTGTTCTTTAATACTTGTTAGTTGTTTTTCTCGTGAGGGAAGCAAAGTCAGGAACAGTCTATGACGCCACCACCCCCACTACCCAAGCATACATTTTTTAATCTATGTCCCTTACACGGGGTGCCTGGGTAGCTGTTGGTTAAGCATCTGACTCTTGCTTTCCACTCAAGTCATGATCTCGGGGTCCCGAGATAGGGCCCTGGGTCAGGCTCCCAGCACAGAATGTGTTTGAGATTCTCTTTCCCTCTCCCTCTGCCCCTCCTCCTGAGTGCATTCTCTCTCAAATAAAATAAATAAAATCTTTTTTTTTAATCTATTTCCCTTACATTTATACTAGTTCTCAGGTATTTATGTACATTTACACTAGTTCTCAACTACTTATGAAAACAAATGTTTGAAAAGCCAGAGATTAAAGGTATCATACCTACACCAAGCACAAGGAGCACAAAAGAGCAAAGTGAGACAAAGAAAAAAAAATTTTAATGTATTAATTCAAAAAATAAAAAATAAAATGTATTAATTTGCTAAGCTATTAGATGAAATGAAAAAAAGAAGGGTTAATGTAACATCTTTCTATGAAGAAAACAAAATTACTTATATTATTTCCCTACATACCATTGAATTTATCTCTTTATTCACCAGATTGTTTGTGGTGCTTTTTTATGCATTCTTTTAAAAATAAAAATCATACTAGCTTTCATCTAAACTGGCAGTATTTTCCATTACATACAAAATTCGTCATGTTTACAGGAGAAAACCTGTGAGAGAGTCACTAACTTTAAAGACTATAGGACAAAAAAGAGATTGTTGTAGAAATTTCCTTATATTCACACTCCTAACCTTTAGGAAAAGCAAAACTACATTCATTTGAAAGAAGCATTCATATAAAAAATACTATATTCATTATATAGAATAATAAGTATATTGGTCAGAATAATCAATTCTGTGCATCAAAATTAAAATGCCAAATGTTTTCATGTTTTCATCTTATAAAATTATTTAACATCCTTCAACTTTCCTGAGACGTTCCCAAAACTATATCTACATTAGACTTCCAAATCCCTTCAAGGTATAATTTAATTAAGCTTTTTTAGTAAAGTAATTCTGTACTCTATAAATAAAATGATTTAAAAGTCTATCTTCACAGGAAAAACAAATTTGTGAAATCCAAATAAAGTCTGTAGTTTAATAGTATTATAGCAATGTGAATTTCTTACTTTGATAAATGTACCATGGTTATGTAAGATGATAGTATTAGAGGAAGCAGGGTGAACGATACACAGAACCTCTCTTTACTGTCTTTGCAAGTCCTCTGCAAATTTTAGATTATTTAAAAATAAAAGTATTTTTAAAGAAAAATCTTACTTGGAATTTCAGTATGACAGGTATTTGGAGAGAAAAACTCCTAACATTTTATATGGAACCTATTCATAAACATGCAATTAACAGACAACATGTGTTCTCAATTGACTTCTGACATTAAGACTATTTTATAGATCTAGAGACCACACTAAGGCAACAGGGTTATGACCAACATGAGCACAATATATTTGTATTCTTACTCAGACCACAACCTTTCAAAGTCTCTATAAATCAACATCTATTTTCAGTCATAGAAAATAAGGGAAGCAGTTATTTCTAGATTAAAATTCTCCTAATGAGGAAAGCATTTTTAAAAGCAGGTATTATGAAAAACTTTATTCATAGAGCAAAGCACAATATTGAGCTTACATGTATATGTTCATTATTTACATGGAAATATTCCATGTAGAACTAATATCTACCTTGACTCATGAGAATGTTGAAGTCTTTATGTTCAGCAGGCACATTATTTAATCCTTTAATAAACAGTGAAATCCCACTAACACCAAAGAGTGATGGTGTCTATACATCTGTCCAATGAAGAATCCCACTGTCAGCTCAAACCCAGCACTGAAATTATTCTTCCTGGCAAAAAGCCAAAGGAACCCATAAACCTCTTCACTTTACAACAGAGCTAAATAAGAAAATTACTCAGATGGAAATGGTGAAAATGCATAGCTGACAGCGGTGCCTTCATTGGCTCCTTCAGTGAAGTATCTGCCTTCAGCTCAGGTCATGATCCCAGGGGCCTAGGATCAAGCCCCATCTCAGGCTCCTAGCTTAGGGGAGAGTCTGCTTCTCCCTTTGCCCCTCCCCCTGCTCATGCTCCACACCATCCCTCTCCCTCTTTCTCTCTCTCTCTCTCAAATAAATAAATAAAATTTTTAAAAATTCATAGCTGAGAAAATAAAAAAAGTTCTATTGAAATAGTAGTGGACACAAATATCTTGCAGGGTACCAGAGAAAGCAAGCCATGGAATCTATAAATGACAAAGGCAACAGAGATCAAATCTTTACTTTACTCAAATCGGCAAGTAATAAAAAGCATCCTTTTACCAGGAGGGTTCTGACTCCAGCACAAATGAATGGGACAAGAGAGAACAGCATGGAAAAAAGAGGACATGGAAAGCCTAAACAACTAACAAACAGGAGAAATGGGAACCAGACCAGAAAAGAAGTAGTTTCCATGGTGAGCAGAGATACAAAATTACAGGTCATTGATGCCTCGTCAGGAGGGGCCAGGAATGAAGAGCTGAGTTCTTTGGCATACCATTCGATATTTCTGTTTAATACAATTGCACTTAAAACAATAGTATGATAATATAAAATAATATATATAATAATAATAAAGTGCAACTCACACTCCACAACATGCGTTCATTCATTCTCGATACATTTATTGTCTTAAACCTGATTTAAAGAAAATTTCCAGGTCTTCATAATTCTTCCTGGTCACCAGACCGAATGACCACACTGACAATGGCATTCATTCTGTGCCTAAAGGGGCCCAGGAGGGCAGGGTGCTATAGGTTGACCCACCATTCACCCTCCAATGCAGAATGCTACTCTATGAAACCTTGCTTCTGGGTGCTCCAAACTAAAACATCATCATTTGACTATGTTTCACATTTAAAATGAAGTAGCGGAAGTGCCTGGGTGTCTCAGTCAGTTAAGCACCAGATCTTGATTTCAGCTCTGGTCATGATTTCAGGGTTGTGGGAACACGCATGCTGGGCTCCATGCTGGGCGTGATGCCTACTCGGGATCCTCTATCTCCCTCT
The DNA here is from genome assembly GCF_010015895.1 of Lontra canadensis. NCBI lineage: Eukaryota > Metazoa > Chordata > Mammalia > Carnivora > Mustelidae > Lontra > Lontra canadensis. Next base: position 21,512,703 of record NW_022631008.1, read on the forward strand.
CTCTCTGTCCCTCCCCACCCCTTTAAAAATTTAATTAATTAAAATAAAATAAAAGTAGCAATTGTCAACAGGCTCAAAGGAGCATAAAGAAGTGTTTATTTAAAAAAATATCTGAGGGGGGCACCTGGACGGCTCAGTGGATTGAGCCTCTGTCTTTGGCTCAGGTCATGATCTCAGGATCCTGGGATCGAGCCCCGCATCGGGCCTCTGCTTGGCGGGGAGCCTGCTTCCCCCTCTCTCTCTGCCTGCCTCTCTGCCTACTTGTGATCTCTCTCTCTGTCAAATAAATAAATAAAATCTTTAAAAAAAAAAAAAAATCTGAGGAACACCTGAGTGGCTCCACCGGTTAAGCGTCTGCCTTCAGCTGAGGTCATGATCCCAAGGTCCTGGTATCAAGTCCCACATTGAGCTCTTTGCTCAACGGGGAGCCTGCTTCTCTCTCTCTCTCCTTCTGCCTGCTGCTCCCTCTGCTTGTGTTCTATCTCTCAAATAAGTAAATAAAATCTTTAAAATAAAAAATAAAAAGAATATTTGACATTTATCCATGTTAAGAACTGCTTGTTTGTTATTATTTCAGTAACACTGAAAATGTTACAGATGTTATTTTATATAAATATTTCATAATTCAAAAGAGAAAGGACTGCTGAAATTTCTAAAATGACATTTCCATACATATGTATGTGTACATAAACATTTATACGATACAAAACGTATATGTTAGCCTTTATATTTGCTGTTCCAAATCTTTTTCAGGAAATATTTCATCTTTACCTGCAATCCTCCAAAGAGGCAGCTAAAAGTACTGCATATTATCTTACTTTTAAATACTCAGTGCAGAAGTCACAAACCCTCTGCAGTATCACGCACTGAATCAGTGAAGAGACGGAATAAGGAACAACTTTCAAAACATTACAGTAATTCCACAGTTCATAAAAGTTGTATACCTTATTAAGATTTCAACATAAATAATTTAATATTAGTAAAGATACTTATTTTTTAAATCCATTAAATTATAAATGTATTACATTTATGGACTATAGTCCAATACACAGGTCTCCAGAAGTTTTGAGTATGCACTGAAATAAAATAAATGTTCATGTCATTTTCTCCTCACTTTCACAACTTCAGGTTAATTGTAAGCTTCTAAAAACAATCTAGACTTCACTTGAACTAGCTTCAAATGAGAGGTCAGCAATGAAATAAGCAAATGTTTTTAGCTAGAGGTCTGGTTTCATAGAACAAGTATAAAAACACTTACTATTTAATTCCTTGAAGCATTTTTTTCATCAAATGATTTAGTAAAGGCATTTGGCCTGCTTTCCTAAAAGGATTATAGGTGCCAAGAAAATCAAACTATAATGGAAATGGGGGATATTTTAATACGATGTGAATTCATTAGACTATTCCAGACTAAAGCTCCAACTTGCCCAAAATATCTCCACATCTTCACCTTCCCTGGGGAGGGCAGCCTCTACCGGAGGAGGCAAGTGGAAGAACAAAAGAGGTCCAAACAGTGGACTCATGAACTTTTGAAGCACAATTCACAGTTCTTCAGCGAATACTTGCTGATGGCACGTATGCCTAGCACCAGGCTACAAACACGGATGAACCAAAGGATGAGGCACCTTCCTCCTGGACTTGTCACTGAGTAGGAGAGGCAGACAACAAACCAAGTATTTGAGTCACCCGCGTGATAATGGCTAGGAAGAATGTGGGAAGGAAGAAGAATTTGAGAAAGAAGTTCTCCAACTAGGTAGAAGGTTCGAATACATTTAGGGAGATGGCGCAAGTAAGGAGAGGAATATCCATGTCCTTAAATAAAAACAGCAATGACGATGAAACCAGAAACAGCTTCTAACACAGAGAGAGCGTTCTATGCGGCCAGTTTCCCATGCATTATCCTACTGAATTTTCACAGCCCTGTGGGGGAGGGAGAGCGCAGGTTTTATTGTCCTGATTATTTTGGCCAGGAAACTGAAGCCTCAGAGAGTAAGGGCACTGGCCTAAAGTGCCACCACCCAGGCTATGAACCCTCTGTGGCTAGTCTTCACTAGGGTGAACCCAGCAGAGACCATACATCTTAACCTCACAATGAGAGGAGTTTGCTGCCTTGCTAGGCAAAAGGTGTAAGCAGAGGCCATTCCTAAGAAACACCCTAAACCCAGGATTTTCCTCCTGAAATAATCTTCAGTAAGTGTGAGAGTAGGCATCTTTCTCCTAGGACCCAAAGAAGAAAAAATCCCACGTCACATTCGTAGAGACCCCAGCAAAACAGAAGAATCTCTTACAAATGTACTTTATCAAAAGAGACCGAGTAAAATCATTTCAAAATATGATATTTATTTCATAATAACACAAAAAATTTTAGAAAAAAAGGATGGTGAGTACATTCTCTCCCTTTTAATATTTTTCAAGGAAAAATAACAAAATTAACCAGGCCAAAAGAGCATCCTGTATCTCCCATCACGTACTAAAGTGAGAACTTTTCTTTCTCCACCACTTATTCCAAAACTGCAGCATTGGATAAGATTGGTAGGCAACTGAATAACCATTGGGTTTTTCTTTTCTTCTTATAAAACTGTCATGCTGCACACATCTCAGCAACGTGTCTGTCTTCTCTATGTTGAAAGCAGGTCTATACAATAGAAATACAATGTAAAAGATGACCTCAAGTGAGGCTCTGTGGTTTGGCTATAAAAGAGGCCATGATGCTTGGCATGCAGTCCCACCCCCCACCAGAGTTCCAGCTCCCTGAGAGCTTTGCAGGACTGCAATGCAGTAAAGGGTCTCCATAAATGAAAGGAGATGGGAGAGGGGGAGGGAGAGAGGGAGGTTGCAATTTCCTTGTGTGCATTGAGCCTGAGCATTTTCTATTTCAACTAAATATGAAGAATCATGGCCTTGTTTTAAGGATTTCAGCAAAAGAAGACAGTTTAAAACCAAATGCCTGCTCTCTGCTATGGCAGTTCTATTGGCAGGCTGTAATTTGTCTGAGACAGATAATGGAAATGCAGTTATGTTTGTATAATCCATGGGCTGTTTATCAGCTAGGTAAAGCCCAAAGAAACAGGTAGCAGCAAATCTTTCTGTCGGGGGGCGGGGGGCGGGAATCTTTTGATTCTGTAAAAGGAAAAAAAAAAAAAAAAGAAAAGAAAGAAAGAAAATGCAGTTCCATTTCATTTCTTTACAGGTAATTCTGAAGCAAAGAGAAGAGGTTAAAGGAGAAAAAGAACCTGTGGGACAATAGGCATATTTCATATCATATATGGAACATGAATGTGCATTTCACAAAAAGAGAGATTTCCATTCATGTCCTGATATATCTTTAGCCCACAGTTTAGAAGCAAGTAATGTAAATGACAGCTCTACACAAATCACTTCTTTGATACTAGGATTGCAACAACCAGAACCTTCTTTTGGGGGAAAAAGGTATTGTAATCAATTCAGGCAATAATTTATTACCTTTGTTTTGTATTATTTTTATGATTTTGGGCTTTTTGGGAAGAATCAAATCCTCAGCAAAACCTCACCCTTATCTGAAAGTATTAAACAAGCATTCACTGGTTTTGTCATGAGAAATAACATACACAGATATAAATGTGATAGGCTCCTTAAGAACCATGTAAAGTAAACTCTGAAAATTGCTTCTTTATTCAGGTACCGGTATTTACTTCTGAGCTTTCATTTTCTAGGCTGCATGTTTTACTCTGAGATATAATCTTGCTTCATTTTTTCAATGTCAGTATGTCAGTCTTCGATTGAACCAACAACGATGAATATAGAGCTTATTTAGTAATAAACAGAAGGTACATGCACAGACTACAAAAACACAGTGTAAACACATTTCAGAATACAGCTGCCCGAAATTTCCATTTCAGTATATCTCGCAACCACACTGCATGCCACGGAAGAGACTAGAGTGAAATGACATCGCAGACCAGGGTTTCCCTGTGTGGTTTCTATCCTGATCAGTGACTGCACTGTTTAAATGCAAAGAGGACAATACATAAATCATAAGCTTTTTCTCCCGCTTAAACATCCCTTACTGGTATTTCATTCTCTGTAACCTCAGGTGAGCTTCAAAAATGAATCCAGCCATCAGCATCCAGCCACATAAATTGCAAGCCATTCTAGCTTTTTATCTTCTTATTCTTTGGGGGAATATTCGCTCCCTGGCTCACACAGTCCAATTTTACCAAGCCCCTGAAAGTATTGGGGTGCTTCTCCTTCACAAAGTCTTGGTCAGGATTCAGTGCAGCAGTCCCCAGAAAGAACATCACACAGCATCTCACAGACAGCAAGTACGCATTAAATCATGAGTCATATTTGGTATTATTACAATTAGTGATTTTCTAGCTATTTTCTCTAGACCAGAATTTCTCACTCAGTATGTAATTAACACCCAGAGAAGGACTGCTACAAAGGAAACTGCATGATTTTTAGGGGACCTGTATTCATATTTTGGCTTTGCCACGTAACAAACTCATGACCTTGGGTAATTTACTTTAACTCATTTAACTTCAGGTAACCTATCCGTGCAATGGACATGGTAATACTTAGTTCATAGGTTTGGTGTCTGGATTAAATAATAAAGCTCCTCACTCTAAAAAGCAGGACAGCAGACAATGATAGAATGAGGAAATGAGGCATACAGAAAGAACTCAGGGTTGCACAGTAATTGGCACAAATTGTGTGGGCACAAATACTCATGCTGCCAATTATTGTGCAACCTTGAGTTCTTTATCTGTGCCTCAGTTTCCTCATCTGTAAAATGGGCATAATAATGGTGAATATGCCTAATACGGCATTGTGAGGACTGAATAAGTTATAAATTACTTCCAGAAGAGTGTCTAGAAGGCAGTAAGTATTAGTTATGGTGATAATTGCCATTTTTTTATTTAGTAATGAGGTATTTATTGAGCAACTACTATATAATCTATCACTGTGCTAGTCACTGAGGACACAAAAACAGTATAATCCCTGCACTCATGAAATTTAGAGTCTGATGGGAAGATAAACATTAATCTAACAACCACAAAGATAAATGTATACTTATAAACTGAGATATATGCATTGAAAAAAGGGAACAGTTTTATGAAAACATAATTCAACAGGTGAGTCTTTGGGAAAGAGGCATTTGAACTGAGAGCTGAAGAATGAGAAATTAAGTAAGTAATGAGGACAGGGGGAAAAGGAGCCGTATATGCAAAGGCCTTGTGGTGAGGGAGCATGTTGCATCAGAGGAAGTGACTGGAGACCAGAGAAAGGGTGAGCATAATAGGAGCAGAGGCTGGCAAGGTATGCAAGTGTCACACCATGCAGGGCTTGGAGACCAGAGTGAGGATTAGAGATTTTATCCTAGGAGAATAGGAAACTTTATGGGAATTTAAGCAGTGGAAGGCAAGGGATGTTGGTGGTAACAATCAGATTTGCATCCTGCGATTTTCCGGCTCATATGTTTTGGATACAGACACAACTATACGCCTGGGAGACCAGTTAGAAGGCTATGGTGGTGGTACTCGTGCTGGTGGTGGATATAGAATCAAATGGTAAAAATTAAGTGAATTTCATTTTTGGCCCATTAAAGTGCACTCTAACAGTTCCCCTTTTTTGTTGATCACTGCCTGGCACAGGTTTTCTAAGCCTACACTGAGGGCACAGCTAGAGACAGACATGTATTTTCACCATGGAGTGGTACTTGACCTACCGATGATCTGGATCAGGATAGAAGTGAGCTGAGGCAAGCTCTCCTGAGGGCGAGCTTTCACCTGGGCTCCCCAGACTAATCTCAGTCCAGCCAGAGCAAAGGCCACACTACCACCCAGGAGTTCTGCGGACTAGAGTAATGCTCGACATGGGGCAAGGCTGAAGCTGCTTTCTGTTCCCACTGCTGCTTCTTGCCACCTGGCAAAGAAAACAGCTAAGATCCACTCCTAGGTCTATGTCCGCGATCAATCCGAACAGTATTCATCAATCTTCTTTGTTATTTATGCCCACTTTTTGCCAAAACACTACAAAATACAACTTGTGGACATTATCTGATAGGTCTCTTTCTTGGTCACAGACAACAGGTCAAGTGTCAGGCTCAGCCCCTGTCATCACGGACATGTCCCTCTGGAATACTGTTACTAAGCCTGACTCTCTGTGACGAAATTGGTTTTCTTTTAAGCTGCCACTGATTGTGGCAATCATCTATTGCTTTACACTGACTTCTATAAACAGATTCTCACTCAATAAGAATCTAATATTTATTGAACATATACTATGTGGCATGCTTATGTCAGGTGCAGGACACCAGAAGATGAGTGCCCCATTCCCAGTGTTAAGCATCAGCAGTCTAGTAGGGAAGACAGGTATAAACTGACTGATTACATGATATGGAAGCACAAAAATGAGGGCATGAATAAATTACAGAAATCCAGTGCTGGATATAATTATCTTCTGTCTGGGGCAGTACATAAAATCTCCACAGAATTTGTTGCAAAACACAATAAACATTAGATAGCCTTTCGATTAACAACTTCCTTCTGGCATTTTGTTCTTACCCTTTAACCTCACTGCAATTGCCTTATAGTTCCTGCACTATATTATTAATGGAAATGTTTCCCCTCATTATCCAGCAACTTTGTTACATAGACAATTATGTTCTGGAAGATGCTTGAGAACTTCTTTAGCTGATAAAAGAATTAACCTTTTAGACTAAGGCACCACTTGCTGCTGGGCACAACTCAAAAGGATTCTGATTACTTGGAAAATACATAGCATCTGTTTTGCATGTGTATGTAGTATAACCTAGCAAATAACTACTCATAAGAGTAAAATTTATTATAGCTAGGAGATTAAAAAATGATAATCTTCAAATCATGCTTCTAAAACAGTCAAATCCTAAATTTTTTTTTTAGCAAATCATGCTTCTAAAACTGTGAAATCTTAATTTTTTTTAGCCTCCAAAGAATAGAAATGTCACTAAAGGTGCCTGAGTGGCTCAGTCATCAAGCATCTGCCTTCAGCTCAGGTCATGATCCCAGGGTCCTAGGATTGAGCCCTGCATGGGGCTCCCTCCTCCTTGGGAAGCCTGCTTCTCCCTCTCCCACTCTCCCTGCTTGTGTTCCCTCTCTTATTGTGTCTCTCTGTCAAATAAATAAATAAAATCTTAAAAAAAAAAAATCTCTGGGTCCTAGGGCCAACACTATAGGAAAAGAAGAGGCAGATATCTGCTAGAGACTTAAGGACTGTGGAAAACCTACCTGACCCAAAATATGTTCCTCAAAGACTAGGCTACTTGGTCAGTAGTAGAGATGTAAAAACAATGCCATCTTACATTCTCTAAGAAAGAAATGAATCTCAGAACACAAGAATTAGGGGCACCTGAGTGGCTCAGTCAGTTAAGCATCCAACTCTTGATTTCAGCTCATGTCATGATCTCAGGATCGTGGGACTGAGTCCCACATTGGGCTTCAAGCTCAAGGTAGATCTGCTTGAGATTCTCTCTCTCTCCCTGCCTATTCCCCCTCTCTATGCTTGTGCTCACGTGCATGTATGCTCGCTCTCTTTCTGTCTCTCTCTCAATAAATGGATAAAATCTTAAAAAAAAAAAAAAAGAATTGGGGGACATGTTGTAAAAGACAGGTGACTCCTACTCTGGATTCTCTGGATAAAAGATCTTCTTCCATCCTATCATTCCTTATAACCCAAAGAACAAAATCCAAAGCTTTACCCATGCACTTAAGGCCCTCTACATTCTAATGTCAACCTATATTCGCCAACTTGTATCTCACCTTCCCTACAAAAGCCCTTTGTTCCAGACTAGCATAATCACTGTCCTTAGTTCAGGCACAGTTATGCTATAGGTAGCTACAGAATGAGCTCCATAACACAACCTTCAGTGAATTTGAACATCCCAAATTATATTATTAATAATCAAACTAATAACTGAACCAAAGAGTAACCTCAGAAATAAACATCTAGAAATAGACTCCTGACCTATGTAATTAACTAAAAGAACAGGAAGCCCTCCTGAGGGATCTAGGTTCTGTGCCCCTAAAGGCATTACAGAACAGATCAGGCTCTAATCCGAAAATGGCAAGTTAACCAAAACTCTGGTTAACAAAATCTTTGTTACCAAATGAAAGATAAAGGCATAAAAATAACAAAAAGAATAGCTGATATTTATTGAGAACTTGCAGTGTACTAGCACCATTCTTAATCCTTTACATGGACTGATTCATTTAATCCTCACAGGAATGCTCTGGGGTAGGTAATGTTGATAATGCCCACATTAGAGGTGAGAAAAATGAAGTCAGACTTGGAGTCATTTGCTCAAATTCACACAGAGCTTAAGTAGAAAATCAGAATTTGACCTCAGACTCTCTAATTCTGGAATATATGCTCTTGACTTAGTAGCCAGGTAGAAAAATGAAAGCCTACAGGTAGAACTATATATGAAGTGGGTCTTAATGTTTCAGGTTTTCTGGGATAAAATATTTACTGATTAAAAGTCAAGAAAAAGGATATGTTTGTTATTTTCTATAATTGCTGAATTCTTTATCAAACCAAAATGCAAAAGAATAAAAAGGCTTCCTATCAAATATATCTTCAGAAGCAGGAAAAATGAGCAATGCCTTTTCCTAGATTCTACTTAAGTTTAAAGAACTGAATTAAAATTTTCTTTAAAAGTCTGTGTATCTAAAAGATACACAGCTTGACCTACAAGGTTGACTATGAATTTATCCCATTTGGCAAATGTCTTAATCTAAAGAAGTTCATTATTAGAAGAGTTTTCATTGAAAGAAAAAATTTAAATTTTATTGAACTTTAAATTTACCTTAAGTTCTGAACACAAGTCATAATAATTGCTGTATATATACAAAGTGAATATTTCACTGGCTTGTTTCTACATTATACAATGGAATAATAAGGATCTACTAAAAATTAGTTCTATGCGTAGTTTTTAGCAAGGGATAAAAAGCCTTATCCTAGCGTGTCAAGTGAAAATGACAAGATTTTATATTTAGTATGACTACATCACTGGGCATACATATTCATAAAAAATAGGCTAGTAGAAAATGTTAATATTAATAAAATGATTGTCTTTGGGTGATGGCATGTTGTGATTTTTTTTCTTTATGCTCTTTTTCTGTTTTTCTAAACATCTTTACAGTTATAATAAAAAAAATAAAACTTTAAATATGAACAAGAAAGTCATTAGCAATCCAAGTTCTGTTTCTACACTCAGCTCTTTTAAGGAACATTTTACCATCTACTTAAGAAAATTCTCTTTGAACCACACACCAGATGTAAGTTTACCTTTATGAGACCTTTCAGCATTTTATAGACAACCACTAATCCAGAATAATAAGGGAAATCAGGCATTCTTTCTGTAAAGGGGAAAAAAACATTTCTTCTCTAATTGAGAAGAAATAAAATGGGCTTTCTACTATATCTGAATCATGGTTCAAATACTTCAGCAAATTAGTTAAGCTCCCTGAGCCTGCGTTTTCCCACATGTAAAAAAAAAAAAAAAAAAAAAAAAAAAAAGCTGCTATCAGATTTAAATTCAGTAGCATAAGTCAAGTGGCTAGCTCAGGTGACTGCGGCCCGACACCTGATGGCAATTGCAATGCTAGTTCCTTTATCTCACGCTCAGCCCTGGATCCCACCACCGTGTCCCTAACTGGGAGGAAACACAACTGAATCTCAATAAATATTTTAGATTCATCTAAAATACCAGTGGCTACAAACTAGGGGATAGAGAAAATTTGGTAGTATTTTCCAGTCAACATTGTTTATTGTTCTGGTCGATGTGGAATAATTTCAGTTCTTAATGACCATTTAACTTTCTGCAACAAAAATGAAAAATAGGGTTACTTGATTTCTAAACATACTTTTCACAACATACCTTGTGTTAAATTTAACACATCTTGTTTATTTTCTTTCTGTCAGTCTGATTTGCCTTCCCAGTGTCTCTGTTTCTTCCTTATATTATTTTGGACATAAAGACAATGCAACAGTTTTATTAAACACCCAAAATGCTAAGTATATTCTTACAGCTGGATAATTTATCAGGTACAATTTGATCTGTATAATGCTAAAATATATTATAACCCTCATATATCAAGAAGTACATCAAAGAAAGATTTTCTTTTGTTTAGTGTAAATGATTATTAAAATGGGTTAGAACCCTCCTGTGATGTTTCTAGTTGGGCATTTTCTCCTTGTGAACATTCAGTCTCTGTCTCATCTACTGACCTTCAAAATTTCCTTAAAAGCATTCTAGTCCTTTATAATATAGTTATTTTAACCAGGTTTTATAGATCATACAGTCCTTTTTACTTAGTATCAGTGACAGAACAAATATAAAATAGGATTAGATGAGCATAATTGAGGTTTTATCATAAGTATGTCATTTCTATTAGCATTCAACATTCTTGTATTTGTGGAGTTGGCAACTCCTCTCTCTGTCTTGCTAATTCCCACTTATTTTTTTCAGATCTCATATTAAATAAGACAAATTCTGGAAAGACTTTTCTGAACACTTCCCACTCCTACCTTTTCACCCAACTTACCACCTCAGATTAGGTCGGGGGCTTTAATTACATTCTCTCATTACACACTAGATTTTTACTTTATACCGCTATCACAACAATAAAGTCATTACTAATATAATACTCTGCTTAATATCTATCTGTCTGAGTAAACTATGACTTCCATGGGACAAAGATGTACCTGCATTTTACCCATCCTCCTGTGGTATCTGACCTAGAAAAGATGCTCAATGAGTAATTATTGAATAAATGAACGTACAAAACCAATACTTGTTGCCAGTAAAAATATCCAGGGTTATGCTTTCATCTCAGCAAAACAGCCTGAATCTCAACAGTTCATTTAGAATCACACTATATTCATTGTGTAGTTTAGTAAAATATGTCAAGGAACCATTTTTCAGCTTCTAGTAAATATCTACAACAAAATAAGCAAAGTCTGGCTGCCATTCACTCAGGCATTTGTGTTACCAAAGAATATTTACAACCACAGAGTTGACAGCAAAAGATGTTTTCTAAATTCAGATACGTATAGGCTACTGATTTATCAGGTACCTTTTTCCTGGAAGATTTACTATGAGAATCAATGAAATGTCTGCTTTGAGATATAAAAAGGGCTATTTCTGATAGTTATCAGAAAGATGATATCCAGTGAAAATAGAGTATATTATAAGGCATGAACAAAATTCAAGTCAGAAGAATTTAAGTTAGTATGCTTGGAAAGAATATAAAACAGAAATTTCTTTAGTGAACCAGGGTCAGGTCCTCAAAGTTGCTCTAAACTCTGTAATAATAAACAACCCCACATAACCAACAAGATCAGTTTTACGGAGTACAGTGAGTTTTTTTGAGCTGTTGGAATGTTCACTGTGGAGTAGCCTCTAGGCTTATACATTACTTTAATAACAGGGTAATTCAGGTTACTCTACTTGCTTTCTGAAGTCTTGATAAAGTTTCATTCTGGAACAGGAACTAGGCAAGGTGTCAAGTGGGTAGCTTAAACTCCCACTGTGTGTTAAAAAAGAAATAATGAGAACACAAGAGTGAAAAGCAAAGCTTCAAACCCTCATTACAGAAGGCACCAAACAACAAAAAGCAACACCAAAGATTTTGAGACAATAATATACGCTTTTTCCTAACTTTGTTCAACAAATAATTTATATGCCAGGCACTGAGCATGATTTTAGTGATTAACACAGGTGCAATGCATGTCTTTCACTGTATTTACACAATGTCTTATGAAATACTAACATAGAAGCACTAGTATCTAAAGAATATTGGTAAATGTTTTTTATTTGTTCATCATTAATGAAATGCTATAAATGGCCTGTCGTGTGTATCAGTCACTTAGAAACCTTCCCAAGAATTGAACTAGACTTTGCAGTCACAAATGACTACAAGAGACAAATGAGTGACCCAAATGATAAAGGCTAGGTGAGTCCAAAAATGGAGATTTCATGTCCAACACAGGACTAGAGCTGGGCTTTGGAAAAATGAAGACCTGGAGAAAAGTGAAGAGGACTTTGAGGACCTGAGGAAAGTCACAAAGAAGACATGGACCCAGGAGTGTTGATGACATCCAAGGAGAAGTCAGTAAGCTGGTCGTACCAGAATGAAGCAATGGGGTTGGAAAGGTGGGCAGACTCCTCAAATATCTTACATCTTATACTATAGAGTCCTCAGCATTCAGAAGATAACCTTGAAGAAATCCTTGCATTAGAGAGACTAAATTGGTTGTAGCTCCTAAGATCTGATTTGAAAAATGGGGCCAGCTGGCCTAATTAGAATCACCTGGAGCACCTTATGAATCCCACAGACCCCAAGTCCCACATTCCTAGTAACTTAGAGTATATCTAAGAGAATATATCTATTTTATTATATGTGTAATAAAAAATATATATAGTTTTTTTTTTTAACTAGTACTTTAAGTGATTTCTTATGTGATTCTGAGGCACAACCTGCATGGAAAGCATTGCCGTAGAAGCTGAAATGACTGTGCTGGCTGAGGGAAAGTGACAAGGACCAGGCCTAGGGAGTGTGGACTGGCCTGACTTGAAAGACAGACAAACCACTCAGTCTTAAGTCAAAACTCCAAGGTTTAATTGGCATCTGGAAATATTTGTAGGAACTTTTGACCCCCAAAAGTACATTACTCTCACATTGCTGGGCTCAATGTTTAGAATAAAAGGTTTATTATGCAAGGACTCCAAATGAATCAAAAAACTACATCTACACATCTTGACTCCATCTGTTTTCTCCTACTGCTATCCCATGAGGAGAGGAAGGAAAGCTCCTCAAGTCAGAGAATTTACTCCCTGCTCTATCCTAGCCCTAACAATGGCAGTAACACAGACTTGACAAGCAATCTTTTTTTTTTATGAATACTTAAGTGAATGAAGAAAAACCAGTCTTTTCAATTGCCTATAAAGCAGCAGCCATTCACAATCTTTGGAACCATGTCTAAAATACCCACTCCCCAGGTGAAAACCAGGAGAATTCAGTCTACCATGGACATTGAGTGCTTTGGTATATTCTGTGGGTTCTAACACTGGGAAGAGACCTGGGAAAACCCTTTTTTTTTTTTTTAATTAATTTATTTATTTATTTATTTATTTGACAGACAGAGATCACAAGTAGTCAGAGAGGCAGGCAGAGAGAGAGAGGAGGAAGCAGGCTCCCCGCTGAGCAGAGAACCCGATGTGGGGCTCGATCCCAGGACCCTGGGATCATGACCCAAGCCGAAAGCAGAGGCTTTAACCTACTGAGCCACCCAGGCGCCCCTGGGAAAACCCTTTTTAAAAACAATATGGAGGTACAGAGGCAGTATGAGTAGAAACATCACCACAGTCGATTTCAGCCTGATTATAAAGCATCTGCCATCTCCAAACATCATAACTTTCCAGATGTGTCATGGGGGTTTTTACTCCCTCAAGTCTGCAGGAGAACTTCTGGTTCATGAAGGAATTCCTGCTCTTCCCATTTGAATTCCAGAAATCTGAGTTTAATATTTGAGAGTTCTAGAAATTCAGGGTTTAGTATTTAGGAGTTAGTAGATCTTACACGTTTTTGTTTTGTTTTTGTTTTTGTTTTTTCTGAAATTGAACAAAACTGTGATTGCTATACAATCAACTGTTATTCCTTTAATTTGGATTTTTAAAAAAATGATTTTAATTTGGCACAATTAGCTAAAATGACCACGTTGTGAAGTAATCTGCCTAGTTTCTTCATTAATGACCTCTGAGAACATCAGCTTGACTTTAAAAGAGGGAAACAGAGGCCCAGAGAGTTGATGCCATGCCTAAGGTTTATCAGTGTCAGAGCCACCACTACAACAAGGTCTCTGCATTCAAGAGTAAATTCTACAGTGAGATGCTGCCTCTCTTAAAACAAAGAAAAGCCTAGGAGTTCATGTATTTTAAGTCTAGTGCTTTTTATAACATTTTTCCTTCAGTAATCAAGAAACAACTCAGTGAGAAACCAGTTTTAAATTTTTGTGGGTAAGATTCCAGATTTTAAATAATTCTATTTAACCAAATAAGTGAAATTAAATTGTCCTGGAGACAAATTAGGAGGGGAAAGCATAAAATATATAAATAAACTTTGCTTAGTTTCTCCAATAGGACTTTTTAAGAGAGAGCATGGCAGTGGGAGTGGGGGGTGGAGATGCAGTGGCATTTACCCCTGCAGGTAGAAGGAGTATTTTTATTACTGGCATTGTTTAAAATCACTGAAGCATGATAACGATAGAAAGCAGAGCAACCTGGCTTTATTACTCTTTTTAAATTCTCTACAGATAATGCACCCCCTAACTTCCCTTAGTAGGCTCCTGCAGAGGGCCAAGTGGGAGCTGTGCTTAGAGATAACCCAAGGACACAAATCACTGCCACAAATATTGTCACCAGGGGTAGAACTAATATCAGAGAAACACTGGAAAACATTTAGGATCTTAGTAAAGAGTATAAACATGAACAGCAATGAGTGAAAAGCAGTTTAAAGTGTGTCTAGGTGATATGTTGGATGAAAAAGCTCTGAGTACATGGCACAGGAAAGCTCCACAGACCAAATGAAAGACTATTCTAGGTTGTTCAACCTCCTCAGACCAAAGGAATTAGCCTCAGTTCCTCCATTAGGATCAGGCCTGGTTTGCCCTCACCTCCATTCACTGATGTATTATTAATTGATAGGTTAATGTAAAAAAAGAAAAAAAAAAGAGAGAGAGAGAGAGAGAGAGAAATAGTGAATATAAATACTACAGAATAAATTCTATGAAGCTGAAACAACTACTCAAAGTGTGACGATGAAAGGAGAGTCCTCACGCACCTCACCCAGCCTCTTCCGTTCCTGATTTTGTGGTGTTCTGGATGCCTGTCCAGGTCATCCATTGTTTCTAAGGTCCACCCTGTGTGGCAGGGAAGACACTTTAGACTCCTGGGTGGAGGTCCCATGACATGGCCTACTGGGCAGATGCCCCTTTCTGCACTCACATCTCAGATTCTAACCCTCATCAGAGGTACATGATGACCTTCACAAATAGGGAAACTGACTTCAAGCAATACATTCCTTCATCCTATGATGGACTCTACTGTCCAGGGTTTCATGGTCACAACACTAAGGTCAAAGCTAAGTACTATGCCCACCTCTCAGAGAGTCACAATGCACAGTAGTCATAGCATAGGTTCTAAAGAGTCCTGTGATGATGAAACATGTTTGACTTTGTTTTACCAGGTATTTCTGCAAAATCAGTAAGGCACAGAACCCTTTTTCCACAGAGCACCTGTTAGTATGAATGCATATGTGGACCAGCATTCTGCTTTTAGAACCAAATGGAATTAGGGAATTCAGCCTTCCTCTTAAACATACTTTCTGAAATAGAACAGTTTGAAAAGTCCTAAACTTAAATAACACTTGATTTATATATAAACAAATGCCTTGAATTACAGAATTCCAAAATATAAAGGCAAGGCTAACTTTTGACCAATACTGAACGTAGACACCCTCTTGCATCACTGGGGTTCATGTATGTATAAAAGTTAATAATAGTGGAACAATGTTGAACATTTCATTGATTGTATATCCATGTGCAGGTGAGTTCATACGAAGTCCATGCATATTTACGGTTTGCCTCAACCGTTCCCCACCCCTCAAGAATTCTCTTTCTTCTTCTGGTTACAAATTATCAAAATGTTAAAAAAATGAGCTTACTTTTTTTTTATTTTCAATTTAAGTCAATGACAGTTTTTTATTTTATCTGGATTTATAGTATCTACTTTACAAAAAACAGCTACACATTTCTTCAAATATATGCCATCATTTAATAAGAAGTTTTAAAGTCTAAAAATGCATGGGTACCAATTTAATTAATGTGCTATTTAACACATTTTTAACCACCTGTTATTCAACACTACATTTAGCAGATGTTATCTCTGAGGCCAATTAGGTTTTTTCATCTGAAAAGAGTGTGGGAGGTGACAGATTATTGTTGCCATGTAAGAAGAAAACTTCACATTCATTACTACCAATTTACAGCCTCTTTTTTCTGGCACTTCTAATATTTTTTTTTTTTTGGTCACATTTTTCCTTTACCCTTTATAACAACCTCTAGTAGTGGACTTTCCCTCCTTGGGGGCTGTCAGTTACAAGATGCCCTGAATCAGATGTCACTAGCTGATACAACATTCATCTTCTTTCAGGATTAGAAAAATGACCAAATAACGATTAGAGACAGAGGGCTTTTAAATATCCTAATCATATATCTCAATTCAATATTGATTTAAGTGATAAATTTTTCTATGATGATATAGCATCATGACCTATCAAATGTAATGTTTACAAGGTGTATTAATCATAGTTTATAGTTTTCTTAGAGGCATGATGGATAGCGAAGGTTTTTTGAATCAATAAATGCAAAAAACTATTTGCACTAGAAATATGGGAGCAGACACACGACCTGTTCAATTTGTATATGTTTTCAAAATTCCAGCAGTCTCTTAATTATAAACTCATTTTGGCTTATATTTAAGGGTTTCTTTCATTAGCTTGTTTTTATCATTATGGGGTAATGGAAAAACAAGTTCAAAACGTGGAGCTGTTTCTGCACTTTATTCAATGTCAAACTGCAAATAACAGTTAGCTATATGAACTATCCAGAGGAAACAATATTTTATGTAGAACTATATAAAACCGTCTGTATATGTTTTATTTCCTTGGAGAACAATCAAGATTTAAAGATTATATCTAAAGTATGGTCAAAAGAAATAAATCAAGATTTTGCTAAGCAGAATTCAGATCTTGTAACAATAAAGGTTTCCTCTCACAATTTTGAATTATTATAATATTTCTGTTATTTTTTACTCTTTAGACGAATTCATACATTCATGCCATTATCTTATGGATAACTAATTTTTTTAATTTACTTCTATGTGATTTTGTTTGTTGCCACTTTCATCTTGTTTGTCCTTCATTTTTGTCCTTCTTGTTGGAACCCAGTCACTACACACATTCAATTTCAGAGGACCTTCAGGACTCTCAGCTTAGCCCTGTTTCTAACATTGTTCTAATGGGTGCTCCTTCCCTGGAGCAAATTTCTCAAAGGTAGAGTTCTGAGCAGGGATCCTCTCCTCTTGACATGTGCTGGAATAGAGCTTTTAAATATGCAGAACTGGAAAGGGGATCTCAAGGTAAGCAAAGGATCATCTCATTGGTTTTCCAGTACACCCTGGACAGCGCCACTACAGAAGAGCATGATTATGTGAGAACAAATACCATGACAAAGGTGATATATGACCAGTTTCACATCCATGATATGTGGAACTCCTGAGTTTCTGGAGTCCAGGCTGATCAGCTCAGTGGGGAAGGTGGGAAACAGTGCCCACCGCCTGCCCACAAATAGTACCCCAGGACCGACCCCTAGACAGTGTGCTTGATCTTAGGAAATAGACTGAATTTATCTGGAAATTTATCTGAATTCAAAACAATACTTCTCTGAGTTTTGCATTCAGTTGGTTCCTGCTGAGAGTTTTAACCAAGAGATATTTTTTACTATACTCAAAAGACAGCCCAGTGCTTCAGAAAAAGAGAATCTGAAAAGTCTCAGATGCCCCCCAATGATATCTCCAATGTAAGAATCATTTATGGAAGCATCCTTTTGGGGTACAAGGTTAATATCAGAGAAGACAGTTTGAAAACACTATTTTATAACACCAGCTTTTTACTGTGTTTCATTCAACAGACACTTATCTAGGACCAGTTACATAACAGGCTTTTGCATTACACTAAGCATTGGAAGAAAAAAAAAAAAAGAATGACTATTCCTGCTCTCAAGGAGCCCAGAATCTAGTGAGATAAGTAGACAAGAAAATAAATACTTTGGAATAAAAGCAATAGTGCTGTGACTCAGAAACAAATAAGGAACTGTAAGTGTTTAAGGTCTGAGCAACTAATCTGCCCAAGGATATCAGAGCCAACCCCAGAGAGGAAGTGAATTGGAACTGTTAAAGAATTAGGAAAAGTTTTCCAGAAGAGGAAATGTGTTCCAAGAAGGAAGACCATGTGCAAAACATAGTCACGCAAGAAGCTGGTATATCCTAGGAATGATTTAAAAAAGGGGTGTTGAGGATTAAAGCCCTGGTAGGAGATGAAAGTGAAGCTGAAGGATATAAAGCCCCTTAGAGTAAACATATGTTGTCTGCCTATTATTGTTTTTTTTTTTTTTCTAAAGATTTTATTTATTTGTCAGAGAGAGAGGGAGAGAGAGCAAGCACAGGCAGACAGAATGGCAGGCAGAGGCAGAGGGAGAAGCAGGCTCCCCGCCGAGCAAGAAGCCTAATGTGGGACTCGATCCCAGGACGCTGGGATCATGACCTGAGCTGAAGGCAGCCACTCAACCAACTGAGCCACCTGGGCGTCCCTTATTGGGTCTTTTGATGAAGCACTCCCCTACTCCTTCTAGTTGGGGAAGCTGACAACACCTTGTTTTTGGCCCTAGCTGTGGACAAGTAAGCCAAGCCTGATCCATCAGAGAGCTCCATACACTGGACCAAGAGATAGGTTCAAGAATAGATACATAAACCCTCTCCCCACTCCTCAAAAAAAGAAGAATAGATGTATAACCCAAACTTGGCCAATCATAATCCTTGTCAAGGCTACCAGCAGATCCAGCTTGCTGTATGACCTGCTCAGTGACAAAGGCCTCTTTAGTCAGTTCAAGAGTGTTCTGCACTTGGTTTAATGCTCTGCTGTTGCTGCTTTGAAATTCTCAATAATTTTACCTTGAACTTGTGTTTTGTAAGTGAAGTCCCACTGAACAACAGGCATACACATGAGCAAAGAAAATACATACTCTGTTTGCAGGATAGCATTTATGATGCCCATAAGCACAGCCTTCCAGTGGACCCACAAAGTGGAGCAGTTCTGTAAGACTCAAAGGACAAGGTAAGTATGTTACATTTAAAACTGAGTAAATGGGGTTGCTGGGAGATCCATGAGACCGTGCTTTCCATTTGAACCAGAACTTTCTTCCAATGAAGAAAGCAGAAAGAATGCAATGGCATTTTAAGAAACAAGACCAAATAACTTCATCATATCTTTTCTCACTTGTGTCACTTCCCTTTATTAGACAAACTCACTAAAAATGATGACATTGAAGGAAAGGAGAGATAGGGCAACCCATAGTTCCTGTTCTTTTCGGTTATTCCTTACTCATTGTTAAGCTGAAGGAAGAAACGGCGGGATGTGGGAGTATCAAGAAGTGAAATAAAAACAGTTGAGTTCATTTTGCACATTTCCATTGGTTTAGTAAGAAAAAATATATATTAATTATATGTATTATAAATTGTATAATTTCAGTGCTTCCATCTATGAGTTAAATGCTTTTATATTTGTGTTGAAAAACTGGTGTTGCACAATATAATGACAAATGGTGAGAGTCATACTCATTCTTAAAATTTTAGTTTTTCTTTACTTGGAACATTACATAAGAAATTTTTAAAAAACACAAAAAAACACAACGACAAGTTGAAAGATAGCATACAGAATTTTTTTTTTAAAGCACTTTATATTTCAGTGCCTTTAATGACACTTGTTCCTGGTGTTTGAACAAGAGACCCCACAAATTACATAGCTAGCCCTCCCTATTAGGAAAGACGTTTATTCTTCCCTAGGATCCCAAGTTAGAAGGGCAGTGTGAGCTGGACTTTCACGTGACTCTCATCCTTAGCCAAGTGTGTGAAGTCAACTATAGTAAGAGAAACAGAAGCCAAAATGCAAACATAACATAGATGAGAGAGACAAAAAGAAAGAACCCATACTGTCATTTTAACTTGTGGGCATGGAGAGACCAAAGTTAAGGGCACATTTATCCTTCTTTGTCATATAAACCAACAAATTCTTTTTCTTTTGGTGGGAGAGTAGGTGGAGTGCTTAAATAATATGAACTGGATTTCTTTCACTTGCATCCAGAATATTGACTAATATAGCCTTGTATGGTAAGCATATATGGAGTTCTCAAATTCATACTCCTAGAGGCTGAATAGAAGCTTCGGAGAGGCAAGAAGACAGGTGATTTGGGTTCTTCTTAAAATCAGTTTTATAATTTTGAATGAGAAAACATTTACAAAAGATTTAAATAATATTTGTGAAAGGTTGAATATACCAATATAAATATGCATGTACTTACTACACAATTTAAAAGTATCTACCAGTGCCTTTGATGGCCCCTAAGATCTTCCTCAATTACTCCCCTGACCATTTTCACCCACCCACCTCAAAGGTAACCACTGTGAACTTTGCAAATAGCCTTCTCTTGCTTTTCCATATAATTTGGGTATTTTTTCCAGAGAAATGGAGAAGAACTGGAGGAGACTAGTCTGTACGTTAGGAGACCATGTAGGAGATAGCATAAGTCTTAGCTCACCTGATCTTCATTTGTGAGTGCTTTATGTAACCACCAGATCATGTTTCATCAAATAAAATTCAGGCAACAGATTAATTTATAAAATTATGTATTTTAATAGGAGAAAAAGCATATTGCCTTTTTTTTTTTTTTTTAGCCATGGGCAACTATTTAATCAGACCAAGATGAAACGCCAACTCCTTACTATACCATGACCCAGTTATTCAAGCACAGAAATGAGCTTTGGGTTTGAGGTGAGGGCACTGAGGGTAGTGGACTTGCTACCCGACTCACCAGTGATGCCAGGAAGGGAAGTAGAAAAGAAGAACATGAGGAAGGAAGGAAAGAAAAGAACAAACAATTCTGTGTTTCATGCTATGTTATCCTCTCCCAACACATAAAAAAGAGACCTGACACACGTTATGGTATTTCTCATGACTTTACATAGGATTGTTCTTCTCCTTCTATCAAATTCATTTTAATGAATCACAGGAATAAAAGAAGGAATAGTTAGCCCAAGGAAATAATCCCTTATTGTAAAACTTGGTGCAGTATAGTACTGAGTTAGAGATACATAGGAACAGAGCTTCCCAGTATAAGTAAAACCTTCCTTTTACATCTTCACTTTCTTGCTGGCTCACATAATGAGAACTTCTGCTCTAGCTGTAAACACTGTAGCTACCTGAATACTAGTAGGAGGAACATTCTTTTCTGTTTTGTGATGAAAGTCTGATATCCACTAGTCCACTTTGCACTATGGTGGATGAATCAATGGGTGGATCAATGGATTCATGGCTGCTATACATGAGTGGCCTCTTACTCAGGTTCTCTGGCCCCAGTGGGTATGAGTTGGTCCATAGTCCTTCAAGAAGATGGCAGAGGAACTATCACTCTGTAGACCCAACTCCATCTCCCATTCATGTCCTAAACTTACTGGAGAGGGAGCAAGAAGCCCATTTAGCACCACATCTAAGCCACATTCTCCAGTTTTATGCATAATAAAATTCTCATGTTTATTTCTCATTGTCCATTTCCTGTATCTATTTCTCATTTGGTTTAGAACTCAGAGGGAAGATGGAAAGAACTGATTGGCCCCTTGAAACCCCAACATACAACATCCCTCAACTTATATAATTTAGTTAACTATTTATGAATACAAATACAAGTACAAATGAATATATAACACAGTTCTGAGGAGTTAAAAAAAAGATAGAGATGTAAACTCTAACTATGAAAATTAATCTTATCCCTAGCTCATAAAGTCTTCAATAAAACAATGTGATTTTTTTACCCTCCTGTTTTTCTATAAGCCATAGCCTCCTCAAATACAGACTCAGGATTTGTAATGCTCTCCAGACTCCATGCAACAATCTCCAAATACTTAAATCAGCAAAACAAATTTACCCATGAGCAACCTATGAGCTGCCAGCATCAATTAAAAATAAGTGGTGTATAACAAATTGATGAAGGATAATTTTGATGCAACACCATTTCAGTTTATACAATGCCTTCCATCTCTAAAAATAAGCAGACCTGAATAACAAAAAAAAAAAAAAAAATCCCTAAGAAACAAACAAACATTTGTTCCATTCAATAAGAACAAATTGCTTTTATGTTATCTGAAAGGGTTTAGTCAAACAGAAATATTGGCATTGAACCACAACATTTGAATATTTTGGCAGAGGTGTTTTTAAACCATTCCTTTACAAAATTTAATAAAAATGGCAGTACCATTGGAAAATAATGGAACAAAAAACTCTGCAACATACAATAAAGTTACCATAAAATGTGAACATTATAAAAACAGTTAAGCTTTTATTATGCTGTTAATGGCTTAGGTGGGACTTATTCTTTAATGCCCTTGAAACCATCTATTTTTTTAAGATTTTATTTATTTCTTTATTTGACAGAGAGAGATCACAAGTAGGCAGAGAGGCAGGTGGGGGTGGGGGGAGGGCAGGAAGCAGGCTCCCTGCCAAGCAGAAAGCCAGGATGAGGGGCTTGATCCCAGGACCCTGAGACTACAACCCAAGCCGGAGGCAGAGGCCCAATCCACTGAGCCACCACACACCCCGAAACCACATTTTTTAAAAGATGCATTTTAAAATAACATAAGATGACTTCAAATGCTACAAAGTACAATTTTCTATTTTAAAACTGTTGTCTCCCAATAAATAGGGAAAAGCTGTTTCTAACTAAGTCCAGGGGCACCTGGGTGGCTCAGTCAGTTAAGTGGCTGCCTTTGACTCAAGTCATGATGTCAAAGTTCCTGGGATCAAGCTTCACGTCGGGTTATCTGCTCAGTGGGGAGTCTGCTTCTCCCTCTCCCTCTGCCTCTCCACTTGCTTGTGCTCTTTTTCACTCTCTCTCTAATAAATAAAAACTTATTAAAAATAAATAAATAAGTCCAGAAATCTTTATGTACTCAATAGTTTTCAGAGCCAGTTTCCCACCTCCCACCCCAAGTTGATGTGTCTTTTCATTAGTTCCTATTACGATTGCTCCCAGTCTACACATTGCCCACACCCTGATGCTGTGTCCTCCACCAGACTTGCAGTGATGAGCCTGTGAGACTGAGACTAACAAACACGCTCTCATCTTCTCTCTTCTCTTCCCCCAAACCTCTATTGCCAGCCATCCTCCTTTCCCTTTACTTTTGTGTTCTTCCTATTCCAGACTAACCGGGAGAAGTTCTCCTTTATTCCACTTGACCTCTGAATGTTCCAGCTTCCTGCCTCCCCATAACAGCCTCAACACAGACTTCTCCCTGCCCTCCCCCAATAGTGCACAGGGCTCTCTGACAAACCACCTGACAGATCAGGATCAAATCCAAATCCCGAACTCACCTGCCAACAGAGGCCAGAGAGGTCATGCAAATGAAAGGAATGAGCAGGTGGAAAGGACAACCATCAGGAATGGGGACTGTGTGGTGAATGCAAGAGAGCACATTATTTCTGAGGTAGACAACAAATTATTGCCAAGAGGAAGCAAAGGCCATTGTTGTCAGATCTTCCAGTTTTTTCAAGAGAAATATAAACTTACATTTTATATGAAACCTCCCAATTTTTAAGTGTTAGAAACTAATTTTTTTTTTCTCTGAACACCATGGAGCACAACAATTAGTTAAAGCACATTGTGAAACACCTGTGTGGTGGGTCTGTTGTCTCTGTCTACACCTGCTACCTCCATGGCCCCAGTGTCCTACTCCTTACCTGTTTTGCAGTCTGGCTTCCAACCACATCACTATACTGAAACTCAGTACGACACTTTCTGGCTTCTTCCCAGTTCTTTTCATCCCTAAATGGCCATAGCATTGATGTCAGTCACTGATATTGATGACCAACTCACATTCCTGGAAGTCCCCTCTCTCGGCATCCATGACATGTTTTCCTGGTTCTCTTCTTCCCTCTCTGACTTCTCTAGTCGCTCTTCCCCCCTCTTCACCTCCCACACCCTTCTGGACTTGTAGGGTAGTATGGGGAGGTTCATATGGAGAGAATGCCTACACAACAAACTCCACAGGGCAGGTTTTGAGAGGACAGTATCACAGGCTAAGCATCAGTTGTGCTTCTCACACAAAGGGCATATTTGGCAGTGTTTCTGACCCTTGGATATACACTAAAATCCCCCTGATTTAATTGGCCTGAGTTGTAGCCTGGCCTTGGAATTTTTTAGAAGCTCCCCAGGTGATTCTAAAGTGCAGCAAAATAGAACACCACTGGTATACTTGGTGCTAAGGGGTGCCTGCACCAGGGGCCTCAAGGAAGGCAAAGGAACTGGTAGAGCCAGCATCGGTTGCTGAACATCCTTGCTCAGAAAAGATCCTGTATAATCTGAGTAAACTTTTTTGTGAAAGTCAACTATTTGTTCCACTGGAATATAATTTGTTAAAAAAAAAAAAAAGTCTCTTATTACAACGCCTTTCCCTAGGCTTATAAATGGAAACCTTACAAATCTTTTTTCTCTCTCTCCAACTCTGAATACCTTTATCGAATTGACTTCTGCATTTCCAACTACTTGGTGGACATTACTACTTTTCTTCTCCCTACCACCCAAATCTTCTCCTCCTCCCAATTCTCCATTATAATTTTTCCATTCTCCAGCCCACTAGACAGTGAAATCTTGACATGATCCTTGACTCCTCTTTCTAATTTTTCCTTCACACTGTTACTGTCATTGGCTGTGTCTCCCCATTCCCACTACACCTTCCAACTTAAGACAGTAATACTTCATGTCTGATGTATGGCAATGGACCTTAGTATTCTCACTGCCCCCAGCCTGTTCCTCAACTGGTCGCACTCCATGATTATGTTTCTCACTTCGTACAAACCTTTGTTGCACCCAGGAGGAATAGACTTAGCCTACAGCCTGGGTCTGCTGAACTATGTTATTCTACCCACTCCCTTGAGTAAAGACTCAGAAATGTTCTGCATCTCTTTTGGAATAGTTTCTTGCACCTGGTGAACAGGCAGGCCCAACCCAGAGTCTACTGCATAGTAAGGCAGGTGGCTATAAAATCTCCCAGGAATGCAAAGGTGAGCCCCCAAATCTTTGCCCACAGAAATGGATTCAACAGCAGCAGTGACCTCTATAGGAACTTTGGGGGACCCATGCCTCCACTTGAGAACATGACGAACAGTTTCCTGTTTTATGTAGTTAATTCCAGATGGGTATGTTTCTGGATCCTTTCACACTGAAGAACTTTCATTCTCTTGTTGCATCTCTTGGCATCTTTCTATATTCCACATCATCCTCCCAAAAAGACAGCTGCACAGATCTCCAATACTCAACAATTAAGATCCATTCTCCTGGGAGCTGTCATTCTAGGTCCTTCCCAATCCCCTTCACTAGTCCTTCTGGCCTTATCTCCCACTACACCTTTATTCCCACCCTCTGCTCTGATCCTAGCAGGCTGTTTGCAACATGCATTAAGGCCAGTAAGAATCTGAATCACTCACATGTCCCATCCAAAGAAGGGTATAGCCTTTCAAACTTTCCGTTTATTGAACTATAAAAACACATTTCTGAAGACAAACTCCAGCATAATGAGAAATGTTGGAGATCATCACAAAATTATTCTTGTTGATTTTAATAAGTTCTGTCCATTTCTCACTTCAACATTATGAGTATAGTTTTAGATAACCCTTGATAACACTTGACAATGTACTCTGCATACATTCTCTAATACACACAACAATCCTTTGAACACCTACAGATGAGAAAATGGACACACAGAGATATTATTTTGATTTTCCCAAGGTCACACAGTTTATAGGTGGCACAGATGGTTCCCAAACTCATTTGTCCTGATTTTAAAATCCTATTAACATTCTACTACCCAGTCTTGCTTTATTTACTGATATAAATCTCCACTGTTCACCAAAACTTACAATGAAAATTAATAAGATAAACTACCTATCTTTGAGAATTTCAATGCTTTCTTGATACCGTTCTGACTCCTTCAAAGCCATAATAAGGAGAATATGCCTCTCTGTAGATCTGCATCATTAGAAACCTCATATACTCAACCAAGACTGTCCACAGATGGAGAAATGAAAGCTTATAAAAGGCACTGAAATTGAACAAAAAAGACAGTAATGAAAAGGTAAGTAGACAAACAGCATTTCAGTGATTACACTGTTCTGCAAAGAAAGCTGTCCATCATCAAATATTGGCCTCTTTATGTTGTCATGCAAAAATCTAATTGTACCATTTACCTCCCACAGTGCTATAGAGAGAACAAAAGAGCCAAGCACCATTTCTTTATTTCTGTCATTTGCCACGGATTCCAATGCTAGAAGGAAGGAGTAGAGATTAAACAGAACTGTAAGAATCTACTCTGTTTTAATACTGGTGAAGATAAATATGTGTCCCTTGAAAAAACCTTGGTATCCAAGTGGGATGGAGGTTCTGGGAACAGCTGAAGTGAATAAAGGAGGGATGGGATGAATTTTCGAGTCCTGTCTCATGGCACCCTGCTTGGAGGGCTCAAATGGCTCAATTTGTAATTAGTCAAACATGAATATTTTTCACAGAAACAAATCTTATTCACTTGTAAAAATAAATACTTTCCAAATCTTTGACTTAGCTATCTTACTTCTAGGGATCTACCTAAGAAGAAATACACAGATACATATACACACATACACACACATACACACACACAGAGTCACTCACACATACATGATAATAGTAGTTGACTATGAGAGTAGCAGAGTTGAAAAACAAGGACAGCTGAAAAAAGATTTAATTTTTGCTGTGTCCTTTGGTACCCTTGTACTTTTGTCAAGTGAATACCTAGTATATATACATGAAATTAATTAATTTAACAGGATTATTCTTAGTTCATGCCTCAAATACACCTAAGTTGTAACCCAAAAATGCCTCTTTTAAAAATGTTTACGAATAAGCACCAAGAAATCTAACAAGGATGTTTGGTGCAGTAGTATTTATTATAGAAATGATCAGATGGAAACTAACGTGCATCAACAAGAGAATGGTTTGGTAAATTCCAGCACATGAATTCAGTGCACACTCTACAGCGATGAAGAAGAAGAATATAACCATATGCAAAATACTCTGAAAAAAGAATGTTTTCCAAAAAAAAAACCAGCAAAGTGAAGAACATGTATAATTTATTACCATTTTTTGTAAAAAATAGAGACTATAAAAACCACAGAGATATAAATATTCCTGTATATACTTAGAGACTTTATAGAAGGAGACTAGGGAAACTACAAACAGTGGTTAGCAGTTAAGGGGGTTTCTGAGAGACTGATGGTTTGAGGTATACATCCCTCTTTGCTTTTAATTTTTAGTCTTGGTATACATTAATTTTTCAATTAAAATGGATTTTTAAAAATATTTTATTTATTTGACAGAGAGAGACATGGCAAGGGAGGGAACACAAGCAAGGGGAGTGGGAGGGAGAAGCAGGCTTCCCACAGAGCAGGGAGCCCGATGTGGGGCTCGATCCCAGGACCCTAGGATCATGACCTGAGCTGAAGGCAGCTGCTTAACAACTGAGCCACACTGGTGCCCCCAAAAAAACAGTTTTTAAAAAATCAGTGTCTCCACACAATGAGACAAAGAAAACTTACCTCAGCTAAGTATATTAATTAACCTTGTTCTTTCTTCATAAATCTGAGCAG
This sequence comes from Lontra canadensis, assembly GCF_010015895.1. NCBI lineage: Eukaryota > Metazoa > Chordata > Mammalia > Carnivora > Mustelidae > Lontra > Lontra canadensis. The sequence continues at coordinate 21,540,284 of NW_022631008.1, forward strand.
ACAATTCAGCATTAACAGTATCTAAGGAACAGCCACAATCCAGAAGAGAAGGACCAACATGAGCAAAGAAAACAACTGACCTAATCTGGAAGAGGGTCACTTAATATCCCCAGAGATATTTGGGACCCCTGGGTGGCTCAGTCAGTTAAGCATTTACCTTCAGCTCAGGTCATGATCCCATGGTCTTGGGATGGAGTCCCACACTGGGGCTCTTGTGCTCAGCAGGGAGTCTACCTCTCCCTCTCTGGTTCCCCCTGCTGTATTCTCTCTCTCTCTGTACAATAAATAAAATCTTTAAAAAAAAAAAAATCAATCACATTTCTTGTCTTCAATATACTTCGATTAAGATATGAATTGTATTTTCACATTTCAAAAGTACTTAAAATCGTCACATTTCTCTTATATATACTGAAATCTCTTTGGGAAGTACATGTTTCTTTTTTTTAATTTATTTTTTAAGATTTTATTTATTTATTTGTCAGAGAGCGAGCGAGCACAAGCAGAGGCAGAACCAGGCAGAGGGAGAAGAAAGCAGGCTTCCTGCTAAGCAGGGAGCCTGACACGGGACTCGATCCCAGAACCCCAGGATCATGGCCCAAGCCAAAGGCAGACACTTAACCGACTGAGCCACCCAGGTGTCCCAGGAAGTACATATTTCTATTTACCAACTTCAAACAAGCCTCAGGGGGTGCCTGGGTGGCTCAGTGGGTTAAAGCCTCTGCCTTCGGCTCAGGTCATGATCCCCGGGTCCTGGGATTGAGCCCCGCATCCGGCTCTCTGCTCAGCAGGGAGCCTACTTCCTCTTCTCTCTCTCTGCCTGCCTCTCTGCCTGCTTGTGATCTCTGTCAAATAAATTAAAAAAAAGAAAAAAAATAAAACAAGCCTCAGGATAGTACATATTATTTTTTTTTTAAAGATTTATTTATTTGACAGAGAGATCACAAGCAGGCAGAGAGGCAGGTAGGGGTGGGTGGCGGGGGAATGCAGGCTCCCCACCAAGCAGAGAGCCCGATGCAGGGCTCGATCCCAGGACCCTGAGACTGACTGGAGCCGAAGGCGGAGGCTCAACCTGCTGAGCCACCCAGGCGCCCCAGGATAGTACACATTATTAAGATAACATGAAATGCATTCTTTTCTCTGAATCTTTTTCATAGACTCCATGGTCAGATATTTTGCAGAAGGCTCTTCAGCTTAGAGCAGAAATTCTCTTCTAGGGATAGCTAGAGAAAATTTGAGATGGAAAGATTTAACTGCTCTTTTGTGGGTCACAGCATTGATGTGCTTCAGCCCTTAGAGCATGGCTGAAATTTTAGTCACTGACAATGTTAGTTCCCATTTCCTTCTTTCCCTGTGTCTTTAAGCTGAGTTCATTTAGCACATTGGTTTGCCATAAATTCACTGAATGTTCCTCCCAATCCCTTCATACTACCTAGTGAAGATTGATTAAAGATGGGGGAAATGATGCTACCCATAGTGGAAGTAACCGAAATCCAGCCCTCTCTTCCCCCTTGTAAAAGGATGCCATGTTTTTTGGGTGTCCACTCAGGAGAGGAAAAGAGGCCCTCTCCACATACCCCGATTTCCTGTTGCATGGCCACGGATTAGTTTGAACAAGGGCATGTAGTATAATTCTGAATCCTGTGATGTGTAGGAAATCTGGGAAAGGCTCTCCTTATTAACAATAAAAAAAAAAAAAAAGTTTGGGGATAAACATCCCCTGCTGCTGGAGGTCGGTGTGTCTACCAGGGTTCTGGAGCTGTGGCAGTCATCTGACAATCACGTGGGGATCTAAGTCAACAAATGCAGGAGGGCAGAATAGAAAGATGCAAAGAACTTAGGTTTTCGTTCTTGTACGGCGACTGAATCAATCAATCTGGAGCTGTTCCATATTCACATTTCTGTTATGTGAGATAATAAATGTTTCTCATTGTTCAAGACATTTTTAGTCAGTTTTCTGTTACTTAGCAGATAAATCCATCCAGATTGGCGCATTTGAATTAGTTCCCTCTGTTACCCCTCTCTTCCTCCATTGAGCCAACATTTTAAACATTCTTAACATAATTTAATTGGTATTAACATTTTCATGTAGGTAGATATTGGCTTTCTTTAGCGACAAACTTAAATTTATCCTCATGTTTTATGCTTTACCTTGGCAATCTACTTTAAGAAACTAAATCTTATCAAATGTATCTGGTTACCATACCCATGGGGTACTGATTATATCCTTAAGGTCATGCAAATAGCAGTAGGAGACTACAATGCTTTTTGATAGCTGAACATACCCATTTGACCAAAGGTCCTTTCCCCTATTAAAAAAAATAAAGAAAAGAAAGAAAAGAAAAAATTAACTATACATAGAAGCTAATTCTTATCCCAAACTTTTTTTGGATAGACTTTCATTACAGCAACTCCTTGAAGCCTGACTATTTGGCTTTCACAGTTTAGTTTCTCAGCTTTGAGTTAATATTATTCCCTTAATCTCACTAATCCCCTGAGGAAGATGAACATAATGGTGACTTCATATAAGAAATATTCTATTAAATTTTGAAATGATTAAATTGTAAACATAAAAATAAAATATGAATCCACACTGAATTTATATAACTTCCTGCCCAAATTTCTGGGTTTAAGCTATCTTTTCACCAACACTATTTCCGAATGTCCCTCTATGTGAGCTTTATCAAGACAAGTGTCAGAATTCATAAAATCAACCAGAGCAATTGAAAGGCCTATGTTAATTACAAATCATAACACAAGTCAATGTTAATTACACTTAGTTTTAAATGTTTTGCTTGAGGATATTAAGCTTATTTAGTCTAGAATGTATTTTTTAAAAATAAAATGCTATGTATGAAAGATATGAGTTTACTACAGCTGTGGGTTGGGGGAGGAAGCACCTACCCAGCACTATTTAAACATTACATATTCATCTCAAAAGTAACAAAAATAAGCAGTGTGAATATAAATTATTCTCAGGGCTTTTTAGCTCTTAAAAGGAAATGTAAAGGCCATAATCTTTTAAGCACTTCTGAGCAATTACAATTTTTTAAAAATTCTAACCTGGATGAAGCTAAGATGCCAACATTTATTTCTGGAGTTTGCAGCCAATTTTGCCATACAAGTGCTTAACTAATACTTTTTCACTCCTGTGTTCTGTTCTAAGAAGAGTTTTCCAGAACAAAGTCTTAAGTTTAAAATCACAAAGTACTCAAAATCCACCCGACAACATTTTTTAGCAGTTCTCTAGCTCCTCATAAGGAAAAATATTGTAGATGGAATTAGAACTTTTACGTAACTATAAGGATGTGAGAACAAGCTTACCCAGTCTGGAAAGTGGACATGGGATTTCTAAAGTCCAAGAATACTAGAAAGTCTAATATGAAACTAAATGGAGATATTCTACAAGTAAAAAAAAGAAACTCTTTTCCTTAAGGGAAATTCAAAGTAATTTTAAGAATAAACATATAAACAACTAGAGGATCTGGTAGAGGGTATGTAGAGATCTTATTTTTATAATTTTTTAAAAATCTAGGGGCACCTGGGTGGCTCAGTGGGTTAAAGCATCTGCCTTCGGCTCAGGTCGTGGGCCCAGAGTCCTGGGATCCATCCACGCATCAGGCTCTCTGCTTCACAGGGAGCCTGCTTCCTTCTCTCTCTCTGCCTACCTCTCTCCCTACTTGTGATCTCTGTCTGTCAAATAAATAAATAAAATCTTAAAAAATAAAAAATAAATATAAAATCTAAAGCTTTTACAAATTGGAAAATGTAAAAATGTTTTAAAATGCTTAAAAATTATTACTATTTTGACATAAATTAATTCAATTGTCTAAAAGGTTTTATTTTCTGACCAGGTTCAAACTAGATTAGAACATTATTATGTTGGGAAAATTTCAGTCTGTATTCCATGGCCTCAATTATTATCTTAGTTCTTGGTGGTATTTAAAGACATCAATTCCCATAAATAGACAGATTTTTATTTTCATACAGATGAGTTCTACATAGAAGAAAAACTAAAAACTCCATGAACATTATAAGCCTGAGTTTGGATAGTATTTGAAATCTGACTTAAATATGTTGCTCTTTTATTAGGTAGTTTATCAGATCCTTTCAAATTAGTTCATAACATTTCTACCTTTATGTTGCTTAAAAATAAATCATAAAATTATAAACCTAAAATGACCTATAATTATAGTTTATACACTCTCAGAGCTCAGAGCAATATTACAGATTATCCTAAATGGCCCAGAGATGTGAAGGGACTTACCTGAGGCCACACACTACAACTTAATACATCACATCACACAACATAACACACCAGTTAACTTCAATGTGGGAACATACATTGGATCATATAAAAGACATTCTTGTAACAATTGGGGAAATTTAAATATGGAATGGCTACCAAATAGTGTTATACAATTATTGTTAATTTTCTTAAGTATAACAACTTATAATAATGTTATTCAAGATAATAATACATTATTATATAAGTTATATAAATAAGTATATATTATATACTATACTTATATTTAATATATACTTATATAATAAACAGATAAAATAATATATTTAGTTATATTATAACTTATAAAAAATAAGTATATTTGCAATATCCTTATTCTTAGATGATGCTTGATGTACTTTGAAACTCATAATTTTCAAATGGTATAGCATATGCATCTGTGTATGTCAATATATGTGTGCATGTGTTATCATATTGAGAGAGCAAGATAAAGAAATTATGAAAAAATACTAAGAATTATTTTTTATGTGGAGAGCACATAGGCACTCAAATTTTCTGTATGTTGAAAATACAGAATACCACTGTACTTCATGCAAAAACACAATAGCTCTCATAAAGACAGTACTAACAACTTTGTTTAGAGCAAGCAGATGGTTCTTTAAAAAGTGGTTTTTCTTGAGTACAATAGATTACAAGCCAAAAATTAAAAGGAGAGAAATGGGTGTTACAAGCAGTCATGATCCATCTGACAAACATTTATAAAATATCTACAGACTTATGAAACAGCAATGGCCAAGATATGATCCTGGTCCTGAAGGTGCCCATGATCCAGCTGGAAACAGAGACATGCAAACAAAGAACCACAATGATAATTAAGATATCTAATACAGAGAAAGAATATTAAATAGTAGATACAACTATACTGATAACCAGTGAGAAATGAAACTTACAATGATGACCTATAGAAGGAAGTAACAGTTCAAATTTCGTTCATATACATTTAGAAAGTTAGAGTAATTAGCATTCTATTTTATAAATACTACTGTAAAAATATTTTAATAAACTAAAGACTTAAAGTTTCCAGAGAAACGTTTTTTACTTACTAAAATTTATTTCCCTGGATAGTGTTGGATAGGAAAAATTTTCCTTTTACTATTCTAGGTTCTTTGTTTGGTCTAATAATCAAATTAACATAAAACAGATTAACAGGAGAAAAACAAACTTATGTACATTATCAGGGTCCCATAAAAATATAAGACCCACATGTAGTCAGGCAAATGAGGCCTATATGTTCCCCTGAGCTAAGATGAAGGGGACAGAGGTTTGGGATTTCAAAAGAGAGGAAGGTGATTCACGGGGAGACAGAAAGAACAAATTTTTGGTCATCAAATATTTGCCATGCTATGTGGAGAAGTCTTTCTTACGTAAAACAAAGCTATCTTTGGTGATAAGTCTTTTTCTGGTACACACGCCTCATCTACCTAAATTATTTTAAGCAATTAAGGGAGAGGTAAAAAAAATTACTTCTTAAGACTTCTGTGTCTTGGGGCGCCTGGGTGGCTCAGTGGGTTAAAGCCTCTGCCTTCGTTTGGCTCAGGTCATGGTCTCAGGTCCTGGGATCAAGCCTCGCGTCGGGCTCTCTGCTCAGCGGGGAGCCTGCTTCCCGCCCTTCTCTCTGCCTGCCTCTCTGCCTACTTGTGATCTCTCTGTCAAATAAATAAATAAAATCTTTAGAAAAAAAAAAAGACTTCTGTGTCTTAAAAAATAATCCGTCTACAATAATCTTAATGCCAAAGTGACATATTTTGAAGTAGCAAAATGTAGGAGGGGCTTTCTACAATAGGAAATCTCAATATTCTTTTTTTTTTTTAAGATTTTATTTATTTATTTGACAGAGAGATCACAAGCAGGCAGAGAGAGAGGAGGAAGCAGGCTCCCCGCCGAGCAGAGAGCCCGATGCGGGGCTCGATCCCAGGACCCTGGGACCATGACCGGAGCCGAAGGCAGAGGCTTTAACCCACTGAGCCACCCAGGCGCCCCAGGAAATCTCAATATTCTTAAGATGTCAATTCTCCCCAACTTGATCTATTGATTCAGTGCAATCCCAATCAAAATTCTCAAAAGTTACTTTTTGTATCAACAAATACACAGACTAAACTTCATATGAAAAGACAAAAGACCCAGAAAAACCAACACAATATTAAAGAACAAAGTCTGAGGACTGATACTACCTGACTTATATATATAAATACATATATATATATATATATACTTAAACTATATACTTATATAACTGTAAAGCTAAAATAATTATCAAGACAGTGTTGTATTGATGAAAGAGTAGACAAATAGATTAAGGGAACAGAATTAAGAGCCCAAAAATAGACCCACATAAATATAATCAACTAATCTTTGACAAAGGAACAAAGTCAATTCAATGGAGAAAATGTAGTGTTTTTAACAAATGGTAGTTTGTTAAACTAGCAACCGGACATCCACCTACAAAAAAAAGAAAGAAAGAAAGAAAGAAAAGAAAAAGAAAGAAAGAGAAAGAAGGAAGAAAGGAAGGAAGGGAAGGAGGAATGAAAGAAAAAAATATCTCGACACTGGCCTTACACCTTTCCAAAAATTAACTCAAAACTAAGTTGGGTCATAGACCTAAATGTAAAAAGCAAAACTATAAGACTTCTAGAACAAAGAAGAAAATCCAGGTGACCTTGAGTTTGGAGATGAGTTTTTTAAATAGACAACCTAAAGCACAACTCATGAAGGAAAATCCACAACTTGGACTTCATGAAACTCAAAAACTTCAGCTCTGCAAAAAGAGAATGTTCAAAGAATTAGAAAAAAAGGCACAGACTGGGAGAAAATATATGCAAAATGTCTAATGAAAGACTTGTATCCAAAATACATAAAGAACCCTTAAAACTCAACAATAAGAAAAGAAGCAACGCACTTACAAAATGGGCAGAAGAGTCAATCAGATACCTCACTAAAGAAGATATACAGATGGTAAATAAACACGTATAAAGATGTTCAACATCACATTTCAGAGAATTGTAAATTAAAACATCAATAAGATATCACTATATTCCCATTTGAATGGCAAAATTCAAAAAAACCATCGATACCAAATGCTGGCGTAGATGTGGAATAACAAGAACTTTCATTCAGTCCTGGTGGGAACTCAAAATGATTCAGCTACTTCGGAAGACAGCTTAGCAGTTACTTACAAAACTATATAGTTTTACTATATAATCCAGTAATCACACTCCTAGGTATTTACCTAAATGAACTGAAAACTTACATCCACACAAAAACTTGCCCACAAATGTTTACAGCAGCCTTTTTTTTTTAATAGTTGTCCCAAACCCGAAGCAACCACGATGTCTTTCAAAAAGCAAATGGATGAACAAACTGTGGGACATCCATACAATGGAATATTATTCAGGAATAAAAAGAAATGAGCTATCAAGCCACTAAAAGACATAAAGAAATCTTCAATGCGTATTGCTTAATGAAAGGAACCAATCTGAAAAGGCCATATACGACATGATGACAACTATATGACGTTCTGGAAGAGCCAAACTAGAGCGACAATAAAAACATCAGCAGTTGCCAAGAATTCAGGGAGGGAGGAGAAGAGGGATGAACAGGCAGAGCACAGGGGATTTCTCGGACCAGTAAAACTATTCTGTAGGACACTACAATGACAGACACAGAACCTGATGCACTTATCATAACCCATTCGACTGTACAACACAAAGAGTGAACCTTAATATAAACTATGGATTTTAGTTAATAATAATGTATCGACTACAGATTTTAGTTAGTGATACTGTACACCACATTAATACAAGATGTTAATACGAAGGGAAACTGATTAGAGGAGAGAGGGAGTATATGGGATACACTGCCCAATTTTCTGTAAACCTAAATTGCTTTAAAAAATAAAGTTTTGGGGCACCTGGGTGGCTCAGTGGGTTAAAGCCTCTGCCTTGGGCTCAGGTCATGATCCCAGGGTCCTAGGATCAAGCTCCACATCGGGCTCTCTGCTCAGTGGGGAGCCTGCTTCCTCCTCTCTCTCTCTGCCTGCCTCTCTGTCTACTTGTGATCTCTGTCTGTCAAATAAACAAATAAAATCTTTAAAAAAATAAAGTTTAGGAGCACCTAGGTGGCTCAGTGGGTTAAGCCTCTGCCTTTGGCTCAGGTCATGATCTCAGGGTCCTGGGATCAAGCTCCGCATTGGACTCTCTGCTCAGCAGGGAGCCTGCTTCCCTCTCTCTCTCTGCCTACTTGCACTCTCTCTATCAAATAAGTAAGTAAAATCTTAAAAAAAAAAAAAAAGTAAAGAAAAAGAATAAAGTTTATTAATTTTTTTATTTTTTATGCAATACTCATTTTTCCCACATGCCAAATAACAAAGCTCTGTTGGAATAAGCATGTGCTGCTCATAGTTAAGTCTTTATCTACACTAAACTGGATTTTTACGAATTGTCAATCACTTTTAGATACGCTAAAATAATGAGCACATAAACTATGAGTAGGCCCTGGGCAGAGTTTGGAAAAGTGTGGTCTTCAAAACACCTGCACCAAAATCATTTGGATGCTTGTTAAAAATCATATCCCTACTAAATCAGAGCCTCAAGGGGCGGGCAATCTGCATTTTTAACAAGTTCCCTGGGGATTCTGATGCACAGTAAGTGTGGGAAGCACTGCATTAATAGTGTATAAGGATACTTAAGGAATACTCCTTTTATTTTATTGCTTATAAAAAGCAAACAATTAAAACATACCAGCTGCCCAGTAATTGAGAACAGGTTTCCCTTCATCTCCCTGGCACAAGACGACAATCAGTGACTTATTTTGCAATTTGAGGAATTCTAGCCATAAGGACTAAATTCTCCAGAAGCACTTTGTCATATAACACCTTGTTTTTTAAAATGCTGGTTTTTCAAGAAAGAAATAACTAGAAGGTGAAGACTAGACTGATGCTTATGGTCCTCTTGTATGTTTTTAATTGAAGGCTTATGAATCATAGTTTTAATAAAGGATTAAAGAAAAGGCTGATGCTTTATCATTTATTATTCCCTAAATTGAATAAATATTTTTAATAATATTTTCCAATGGCATTGTCAATTCCTTTTTTTCCCCAAGAAAATTAATTTCTATGAAATAATTCTGCTCTTGCCCTTTTCAGGAAGATATAATTTTACTGTGTCTATATCAAAGAAGGTCACAGAGTCAGAACACAGGGCAATGCTTCACAGCAAAGCCCCAGAACAATGATAGAGTGAGACAGATCAGTCCTAGCTGTCATCATTTCTTTCAGACTCTCCACCTTGCCCTTTTGTGATTTTAGCAATCCACCTTTAAGCTGTATTGTATCATTACCCAGATTGATCCAGTGGTCAAACCTCAAAAAATCTTAGCCATTCATAACACAGCAGAAACATAGGTCTTTCAAATCTTTGCCTCACCTTTCTGCATCCTTTCCTGCTGCTTTAACATATCATTTACAATCCTTCCTCAATAGAAATGATCTGATGGTACTCATTTACATTTATCATCTAAGGCAGTGCTGCTCAAATTGGAGTGTGGGCCATGATCATCTGGAAGGCTTGTTAAAATCCCGATTGCTGGGTCCCACCTCCACAGTTTCTGATTCAGTAGGTTTAGGATGGGGTCTGAGAACTTATATTTCTAATAAGTAATGCTGATGCTGCTAGTTTAGGGGCCACACTCTAAGAGCCACTAATACAAGATAATTTGCCACTTTTTCTCTGGTATATGTTCCAGCTAAAGTGACCAGTGTCGTAATTCATGTAATTTGTTCTAAGACTCATCGGAGTGAGCATCCTAATTAACAATCCCTAGATGGTATATTTGAAATGATGCAAATTAGGGGTGCCTGGCTGACTCAGTTGGTAGTGACTCTTGATCTCAGGGTTGTAAGTATGAGCCGCATGTTGGGTACGGAGATTACTTAAAAATAAAAATCTTAAAAAAGAAAAAAAAAGAAATGATGCAAAGTGACAACTCCTTTTGATAGTGGAGTGGTCAGAACACCCAGTATAATTATTTTTTTTTATTTTCCAACAAAAATCTCAAGTTAGCACATGAGAACTCTAGTCTTTTACTTGTTAACCCAATCTTAAGTAGCCAAGTCTCTCAGCTGTCCCCACCCTGGAAGCACTTTCACTCAATTTCCACTTGCCTGCCTGCAGTCTTAGCGAGTCTGTTGGACAGGGGCCCACTACATAAAGACCTACATGCCTCTTCCCACCATGAATCTCGCACCCACCCCCTCCCCACTGCCACCCTGTAGAACCCAACCTACCTTTCCGATCTCATCATGGATCCTCTCCATCTTCGCTCCCTAGAGGCCCTGAGGAGTTCTGGCCCAGCTCCTTCCAGGGTTCGCAGACTCACAGGTATGTGATAAATCTCTGGCATCAGTCCTCTCGGCTGCCTCCCACTGACATGACTTGGAGGAGAATGTTTACTCTCTTCTAAAGGGAGTCAGAAGCATGCCAAAGCTGAGGTGAGGCAAGACCCATACTTGGTAATTCAGTAGATGGCAGGAGAAAAGGGAGCTTTCACACATAGGAGTGTATTGTTGAAGAAATATCAAGTCCTGCTTTCTTTGATGTTCTCTGATATTTTCCTTAAGTGAAGTGCCAACCAGAATGTTTTCTCACCTTTAAACAAGAGTGGCATACACTGAGAAAAGAGGTTGCACTAGGAAGATCAAGATTAAGGCCAGAGGAAACCAAGCAACAAGAAAAGTGAGCCACTTCGCCAGCAGAGGGCGGCAGACCACGTTACAAGCAGGACCCCATCCACAAGCAGCAATTCACAGGAAGTCCAGATGTGCAGCGGCTGGTAATTATGGTGTTGCTGAAGGGAGTACGCTGGACTACTACTGTTGCTTCTGTGTTGTTACTTCTCATGGTAATAGAATACTAACAGGGAAATGTCAGCAATGTACAGAAAAAGAGCCCAAGACTTGGAGTCTAAAAAGCTGGATTCCAGCATTTTCTAGCTATTTGACTTGGTCAACAACCCAGAGCCTCCATTTTTTTTTCCCCCAGTGAAATCAGGGAGAAAATAATAAAACCAAATAGCAATCTCATGTGCCTCAACATCACAGCTTTGCTCTTGAGGTTGATGAATAGAAGGAAAGAAAGTCTATATGCACAAACTTTAGTTATCTCTCAGAAACTATCTGGGCTGTGAACTCAAGACAAAAGAAGTGTGTTGACCTCAAAGGCCACCTCAGCTCTTCACAGGTTCCGATGCTCACGAATTCTTTAACCTTACTGCTACTGTGCAAGGCTATTTTGGGCACTGGCCTACAAGTTCATTCACGGAGGCACCAAATCCCACTCAGTAATTAATGGCAGAGACCAATCCACACCAATCACAGGTACTTAAGTGGCTATGGCAAAAGAGAAACCAGGAGACACACTGCAGAGAATTGAGCTGGGGGAGATTAAGGGAAAGATCAAATCTAGGGCTGTCTCTTTCAAACAATTACTGGAAAATTGTGGAACCAGCCCGCCCCAGGACACCTCAGGGAAAATATTATTTTGATTGTGTGATTGCACCTTTCACAGAGCACACAAGAGCACTGCCAGGCACTGCGAGGCAGACGCTAAGAGCTCCAGTAGTTATATTATTCCTTTGCAGGGTTGCTATGCTTAGTTAATGTCGAAAAGAAGCACAAAATTCAAATGCCAAAGTTAAAATTACAAATTCTGGACTAAACTATAAGACAGAGTTCCAGATGATTTCATTCTATTTTTATGTGACAGGCTATTAATTGCAATCACTGCAGAGAATTTTTATTTTAGGACAGCTAAGGTTTCTCTTGCCTTCAGGTCCCAACCAACACAGTCCCCTCTGCTGGAGAAATTTCTCTAACCAATTTTCCTGTCGTCTGCCTCACAGGTTTGTTCAAATTGACACTTGAGAGTTAATTTATACCTTCTTATTTTATAAAAACAATCCCAGAAGAAGGTACCAAATGATCTCTCCCATTTGAATTAGAAGTCTAAATTTTGATTTTCAGTCTCTACTACATATTATGTAAATGGAAACCTTTGAGGAGGACACTCAGATGAATAAGGAAAATTTTTCTATCCTTTAAATTATTTTCTCAACATACCCAAGCTGGTTACTTTTTTTTTTTTTAAGATTTTATTTATTTACTTGAGAAAGAGAAAAGAGCATGGAGGCAGTGGGGAGAGGTAGAGGGAAAGCCAGAGAGATCACAGAGGGAGAGGGAGAAGCCAGCTCCTCACTGAGTAGGGACCTCTCCCAGGACCCTGAAATCACGACCCCAGGAGAATGCAGTTTAACCAACTGAGCCACTCAGGAGCCCCCAAGCTAGTCCCTTTTAAATCTACTTCAACCTGTTCTTTAAAATCCAGCTAACAAACAAATCATTATTAACAGTGCCTTTTTAGGGAAATGAAGGATACCACCACTGAATTCTTCTACAAGGAAGTTATTAACATAGGTAACTGAAAATCAGAACAATCTCTGAATAATGATGTCTTTTCTGAACCTTCTAATAGATCTAAGGACGTTTTAAAATTGAAGTAAATATGTATTGGAATTTTTTAAGCTAAAATATATTTAAGACCAGCATAGGTTTCTTTTGAAAACACATGGTATTTACATTACTCACTGATACTGCCTGTTGCCTGCCTTCCTGCTCCCTGGTAGTATTAACACTTACCTGCCCTCATGTAATTAGGCAGGGCTAAGTGAATTGTTTCACGCAATGAAATGAGAGAGTAAGTGCACACATCCCTTCCAGCAGAACATCGTAAGAGCCAATGCCTGACTGGCCTATTCCTTTACCCAGCCACCATGTCCAACTCTGTACCCTGTGCTCTGAGTGAGAAAATCATGAATCAGAGGCTCCTCAGAGACAAACTAGACATGTGGTACCCACAACCAATGGGCAATAAATATTTGCTGCTTTAAGTCACTAAGATTTAGGGGATTTTCATATACCACAGCATAATCCAGCATATCCTGACTGATGCCCTATCAGAAAATCATTCCTTAATAATGCACCAGGACACGGGCTTTGTAGCAAGCAGAGGTCAGGGACGATATCACTGGGCAAGGCAAGAAAGGTAGGAACCAAAGAAAGAGCGAGCCTTTCAAAACTGAGACAGGCCTGGTTCAAAACCTGATTCTGATACCTACCTACCCTTGATGACATAGGCAAGTTCTTTCATACAAGTTCTGAGCCTCAGTTCCCTCCACCACAAAAATGAGGATACTAATACCTTTCCTAAATAAGAACCACTGTGTAAAGTGCCTTTTACACAGTAAAATTTCAATATAGTTTAGGAATAACTGCTATTATTATCACTTGTTCTTAGGGAAGAGTATCTGAAAATGGACTTGCCAGAGCAAAATAAACATTTCCAAGCGTCCATCCTTAAAAAATGTTACGTTAAGCACTGACACTGACATTTTCTAGTTAAACAAGCTCGGTATAAGAAATACAAATTTTACTAATAGTAGTACTGGCATCTTATGAATGCAGAAAATAATGAATATATAGATGTTAAGTACATAGCAAGTCGATCTGGAGAGGGATTTATTTATTTACCCAATTTATGAATTTGTGACCTTGAAAGTCTTATGCAAAAAAGCCATTAATCCCAATTTGTAAAGTACACGAAACTAGCAATGCGAGTGGTAATGTAGATAAAGGACAACACAAGAAGAATTAGAATGGCTTTTTAAAGCAACATTTGTCTGCTCCTTTCTCATTAAGCCTGTTTTTAAAGGTGAGGTATATTCCTGACCCTAAAAATTAAAACTCCTAACCCCAATCAATCTGGTTTTGTACATTGAGATATACTGCCTTCCTCCACAAGCTCCCAAAGATTTCATAAACCCTGGGGTAACCAGAGATGAATTTCTTAATAAAAATTCAATTTGCAGGGTTTAGATATTATTTACTTCTTGATTGGAGAGCAATTTGCGAACCTTACCCAACATGGCTACATAACTTCTTCCTCTGGCAATGGGAGTAAAATTGATTGGATCTTTTCACAAAATAACACAGGGGTTGATCCAAATTTTTCTCTCTCACATCTCACATATGGCCTTGCTATTTACTTTCTGTCAAAATAATCCTAGCATGCCAGCCACCAGGCAAAACATAGATTTTTATCTCAGAATTTTCATCTTTGTTTAGTAAATGATTCTGTCTGTAATAGATTCCTTCTGCTCACCTAATCCGGATACGGAGGGAAAAAAAAAATTGATAACTCGGGCTCGTCCATTTGTTTCACTTTCATCAAAAATTTGCTGACACTAGTTCTTGCTCCTCACTTGGGCTAAGGACTCCTTTCCTTATTTTGCACTTCCAGAGCTATTAGTTCTCTTCAGTAATCACTCAGGGCTTAATTATACCTTCAAAGCCAGAAAAGACGCATCCCCTAGACAGAATCACATGCCTGCCTGTCAGTTGCACAAGCCAGTTGAAGGCCTGGCTCCATGGACTCAGCCATGTTTCATGAAGCACTGGCAGAACAGGATAGTCCATATGGGCAGAGCAATACAGGACTTTCAGAGCCTAAAGGAAAATACAGCCTATTAGGTTCTCTCTGAATTTATCAGCTTAGGTCATAAATACTTGGAAAGAGCCCCTCTTTCCCATGAGGGAGTCGTTGCTGGGAATAGGAACTATGAACACAGTTGGCTCTGCAATGACATTCCCAATAAGCTGTGCCCCCAGAATGACCTCACTGACCAAGAGCTGATCATTCAGCTAAGCTTAAATTCGGGGAAAAGTAACAACACTAAAACTAAACATTCACCTATCATAGCACATGGTAGGATAATTTCATGCAGCACCCACAAGCCCAGTAACATGGAGGCGTATTTCAAAGTTGAAAACTGCCTTTGATTCTCCCAGGGGCTAGGACAGAGGATACAGTAAAGGAGACATCTAATTGAAACTGCTCAGAATCCTCCAAGTGCTTCAGGCTGAAAGTTACCAACCACAATGTGAAAATTAGGTGGATAGTCTGCATTTCCTTTGCTCTACATCCTGGGGATCTGGTTATAATCATGGCTGTTACTGATCAGACCCGGACTGTGGTTGATGGTATATGAAGTGGTATAAGGATGTGCGCTCTCATATGCAAATGTACACAGCTCATTGACTTTACCCTCCAACTCCTACACTGCGCTCATCAAAAGAATAGAGGAGCTGCCCCAGAGAGGAATATCCATCCAAAACAGTCCATTTAAAGATAGGCCAAGGACAGTGCAGCCAGAGAAAGGAATTCCAACATGACAGATGTTTGACTGTTATAAGTTCAAAAAAGCAAAGAAAATGAGAAACAGAAGCATGGAGCTGAGGTTTGAAAGGTTTCTCTCTTGAAGGCCTCACCCAACAGCAACTGCTCAGACTCCCATTAAGGCACCTCTAAGAAGACAATCAACAAGAAGCTTTACCCAGAAGGCTGAAGATCAGAAAGCCGCAGACATCTTGGTTCCAGCCTAGAACATTACAGGTCAGAAAGAGCTGGCTTAGAAGCCTCTGGTAAGAAATACTAATAGTTTATCTGATAACCTACAATTCAAATAAAGCTGTGCTTGCTCTGGGACCAGCCTCACTACAATATATTTAAAAACGGAAAACAAAACCCTAACTCTAGATCAGGACCAAAGATTTTCTTTTAAGAACTGGCTGGGAAGCAAAAGAGGTATAAATTATAATACACAATACACACTAATACTTTCTAAAAATCCTCCTTCCTCATCTCTACTCCTGAAAGTCCTACTTCTTGGCACAGTTGTCACGGTTCTCATTCTCTGTTTCTCAAAATGTTCCAGAATCACTAGGCTCTACTTCTCACTAGCCTGTCAGCAATTTTCCTTTATTCCTCAGATAGTTACAGGCTCTTTATCTTGTTCAGTCATCACTGTCCTACAGGGTCTTCAATTTTTATCTCTGACCATTTCCCCAACTAGATCCAGTAGCTTTGTAAGGAAGAATCCCACATCCCAGTAAGACAGAAGGAAAAGGATAAATGTCTAAATTGTTCTTTGATTATTCATTTTTCTTTGCATACTTGCACAAACAGGTACACAGAGAGAGAGAGAGAGAGAGACCCTCACATAGCACAGTGATGGGCTATATGGAGAAGCTAAAGTCAAATATTCACTAATGAATTAACTCTGTTTACCCCACACTCTTCAAAACAGCATCTATCCGCTCCTATACTCTCTGAGGTCAGAATTTTGGCTAGCATCTGGCTATATCAGTTTCATGATACTACAAAATAAGTGACTTAAAACAGCACAAATTTATCCTTCTATAGTTTTGGAAGTCAGAAGTCTGAAATGAGTCTTGAGGGGTTAATACCACAGCACTGGCAGGGTTGCTCTATCTGGAGGTTCCAAGGCAGAATGTGTTCCTGGCCTCTTCTAACTGCTAGAGTTAGAAGTGGCCGGTGGATGCATCAGTATAATCTCTTGTTTCCAGCCTCAATCCACTCCTCACCCTGATCTCCTTTCTTCCTATTATAATGACCTTTGTGATTACATCAGACCTAGACCTACCTGAACCATCCAGGATAAGATCCTTACGGTCTTAAGAGCCTTAACCTAATTATATCCACAAAGTCCCTTTCATATAAGGTAACATTCACAAATTCAGTAGATTAGGATATGGACATGATTGGGGAAGCCATCCTTCAGCCTACCACACTAGCAGATGTCACAAACCTTATTTTAAAAAAACTAGTACAAATGAAAGCAAGACAATAACAAGAGAAATTGCCAGACTTGCAAAAGATGAATGAATTCATAGTCAACAAAAGTTATGGTTGAGAACTGCTGGAATTATGAGCAAAGCCATTGACAAATGATGATTCAGCAGAGATAGAGTCTCTTACAATTGAAAAAAAAAATAAAATCATCAGGAAGAGTAACAGCTAGGTACAGCGAAGAAAAAATTATATAAATACCACCTGATCAAGAGAGAATCTTGGAAAACTGATGAAGTCCTCACATTTTTTGCTTATGATGCAAAATGTGAAATGATATCATATATAATCATACACTTGTCTCAGAAATTTTTTACTGAAAGCAAATCAATCTTTTTTTATTAACATATAATGTATTATTTGCTCCAGGGGTACAGGTCTATGAATCATCGGTCTTCACATCTCACAGCACTCACCATAGCACATACCCTCCCCAATGTCCATAACCCAGCCACCCTATCCCTACTCCCCCACCCCCCAGCAACCCTCAGTTTGTTTCGTGAGATTAAGAGTCTCTTCTGGTTTATCTCCCTCCTGATCCCATCCGTCCCGATCCCATCTTGTTTCATTTTTTTCCTTCCCTACACCCCACAACCCCCGACCCTGTCTCTCAAATCCCTCATATCAGAGAGATCATATGATAATTGTCTTTCCCTGACTGACTTACTTTGCTCAGCATAATACCCTCTAGTTCCACCCACTTTGTTCAAATGGCACGATTTTGTTTCTTTTGGTGGCTGCACAGTATTCCATTGTATATATATACCACATCTTCTTTATCCATTCATCTGTTGATGGACATCTAGATTCTTTTCATAGTTTGGCTATTGTGGACATTGCTGCTATAAACATTTGTGTACACGTGCCCCTTCAGATCACTACATTTGTATCTTTAGGGTATACCCAGTAATGCGGTTGCTGGATCTTGAGTAGTTCTATTTTCAACTTTTTGAGGAACCTCCATACTGTTTTCCAAATGGCTGCACCAGCTAAAAGCAAATCAATCTTGATTAATTCCTTACTGTCTCTAAGTTCATAATTATAATTATTATTGTTAATTTCTTCCAATAGGAAAAATGTATTTTCGTTAAGTTTCAGTTTCAGTTCAAGGCAAGAGACCAATTTAGACCTTTTCCATTTTGTTACTATAAAGTTTTGGTCCCTATTCTAAGTGGGTTCATTTTAAATGGCTATTTTCTAGTGAAAATTTACCTTAGAAAAAAAGAAAGAATTGGGAGAACCCACCAATGAAGACAAAATGTACTCTAAAGAGGCAGGGAAGAGGCCCAAAGGCATAGCACAGCTGAATAGGGAAAGCTGTAGAGACCAAGGCCACATACTGTAACCTTAAAGAGAGCCCATTTCCCTATCTAGGCCAAAAGTATTCCCCTTAGTACCACCGGAAGCTTTAGCTGTGGGGGGGAAAAAAATCACTAGTCTGGTAAACTTCACAATACAAAATGATCACAAAATCACAATGTCATACGGGAAGGTATTTCATATTTCTGAAGGGGGGAAATAGGTACCATTTATTGAATGCCTCCAAAATCCAAATAGGGTAGGGTATATTCTCACTAATCCTCTACAAATTAAGTACTATCCACCATTTGCTGAATAAGCAGCTAAGTTTCTACAAAAGTTGAATAATCTTCCCAGGATCTCACAGGTAGGAAATGACAAAATCAGGGAGGAACTGGAATCTTGCCCACTCTAAAGCTACTTTTACTACATCATATTTCTTAGTGTTGTGTGTCATGACAGGTGCACCCTTGGTCTCAAGAACCTGCTTCTCCCCATCATAAAGGGATAGATGAGACTGACTGGATATGTAGACCATATAACCATAGAAAGATCAAGAGTATAAAGGGAGAAAATCTGGTCTTAGGCCTCTTTCAAGATTTGTCATTTTTGTGACATTGAACAATAAGGATGTTTGGAACCTCTAAAAAGATCTCTCCTTCTCAATAAAATGAGTTATCAACACTTGTCTTCATACATTTGTTGACTCCAAGGAAACTCACCTTAAAATTCAGATAAGTAGCAATAAAACTCAGTATTAAAATAAAGATATCTATTTAATGCTACCCCAATAAAGATACCACCAGCAATATCTGGAATGAAACAAGCTAATTCTAAAGTTAAATATTAAAAAATAATTTTGCGGGGCACCTGGGTGGTTCAGGGGGCTAAAGCCTCTGCCTTCGGCTCAGGTCATGATCCCAGGGTCCTGGGATCGAGCCCCACATCGGGCTCTCTGCTCAGCAGGGAGTCTGCTTCCTCCTCACTCTGCCTGCCTCTCTGCCTACTTGTGATCTCTGTCTGTCAGATAAATAAATTAAAAACAAATCTTTAAAAAAAATAATAATCTTGCAAGAATTTCTGAGAAAGGAAAGTAGTTAGAAGATAAGCCCAAGCAGAGAAGATATTATAAAGCTACACTAGTTAAAGCAGTATGATACTATGCCTGAAAAGGACAGAACAGAGTCCTGAAATGGACTCGAATACATTCAGGCATTTAAGATATGATAAAAGTATCCTTACAAATCAGTGGGCAAAAAATGAATTATCCAGTAAATATTGTCAGAACAATTGAGTAACCATCTGGGGGAAAATACATTTCTAATTCTTACCTTTCACAAAAATAAATTATGGATGGATATATGATTTCAACATACAAAATAGAAGCATTATAATTGCTAAAAAAAAAAAAGTATGGGAGATAATTTTACAATCTCAGATTAGGATGGTTTTGAACTTACGTTACAACTATAAAATAAAAAATAATGAATTTGACTCCACAACAATTTTTTATTTCTGCTTGAAAAGAAATCACAAGGGACACCTGGATGGCTCAGTCTTTAAGTGTCTGCCTTCAGCTCAGGTCATGATCCGAGGGTCCTGGGATAGAGCTCCATGATGGGCTCCCGGCTCAGGAACCCTGCTTCTCTCTCTCCCACTGCCTGTTTTACCTCTCTCGCTGTGTTTCTCTCGGTCAAATAAATAAACAAAATCTTTAAAAAAGAAAGAAAGAGAGAGAGAAAGAAAAGGAAAGAAAAGAAAAATCTTAAAAAGAGAGAGAAAGAAAAGAAATCACAAAGTGGAGAAAATTAGCCCCACTGTTGTTTCTATTCTTGCATGCCTCAGGGTATTTTCACTTGCTATTCCCTACTCCTGAAATGTTCTTTCTCCAGTTTGCAAATAACAAACAGGGCAACCTATCTGCAATACATTTAAGGATTCCAACATATCAGTCAGAAAATATCAACAAGGAAAAAGTGTGCAAAAACAGTACATCACAAAAAATATTAGAAATTAGTCGACCTTACTCAAATTAAGTGAAACTGAACACTATGATTCCATTTTTTAACAGTCAGAATGGAGAAAAACAAAATTTGATTGCATATTATATTGGAGAGGGGAAGCAAATACGCTTACAATAATGTTGGTAGGAAGGTAATTAGAACAATCGTTGGTTTACAACCTCGGGAATGCCCAAGTGAAACCTGAAATGAGCTCCAGTAAACGAAGGGCAAGGAGAGACCCAAAAAGAGGCAGACCACTCACTTCAGACTGGTTGGGGGAGGTTTAATAAGTAAGGGAACTTACACAAAGCCTTGACCTAAGTGGCTACAAGACAAGCAATCTCTACACCCACCCATCAGAATTGTAAAATTTTATATATAGGCTATACAGGCCTTAAGGGGGTCCAGTCGTGCGCATCATCCAGATGGTCTGAAGAACACATTACTCTCTCAAGGCTGTGTCTTTGAAAATGGCTCCAGCTGTGGGCACGATGGGTAGAACATATATTCTAAAGACAAGGTAGGGGGTGAAGAGACCAATTGCCCAGGTCCAACCTACAGGTCAACTAGTGGTCACATCCTCTCCATGATCTCCTCCAACAACGTCTTTACAGAGAAATTTGAGAGTGTCTACTAAAATGTAAATGTACAAATCCTGACACATAAATTCTAGTCATATAAAAATTAAATATCTATGGGGCACCTGGGTGGCTCAGTCAGTTAAGCATCTGCCTTTGGCTCGAGTCATGATCTCGAGCCCTGCCTCAGGTTCCGGGCTCTGTGCGAGTCTGCTCCTCTCTCTCCCTTTCCCTCTGTATGTGCCCTCTCCCTCTCTCTCTCTCTCTCTCTCGTTCTCACTCTCTCTCAAATAAATAAATAAAATCTTTAAAAAATTAAGTATCTATGAAAAGTTTACATATGCATATTCTAACCCTAATATATCTTATAAAAATACTCTGACATATATACAAACAAGTATGTAAAAGGGAATTAAAATGTAACTTTTTTTTTTTTAACAGAAAACAATCAGTTAAAAACCAAACACCCTTTGGTTGAAGGACTGGTTAAGGAAGTGATTGCACATAAACACAATGAAATACACTGCAGTCAATAATGGTAACGAGATAGCTCTAAGTTACATTGTTATATGAAACAAATGAAGGTGCAGAATAGAACAAACAGTACGCTAACATTTGTGAGTGTTTTAAGGGGTATATATATATACAGTTACAAGTGTTCATTGTGGAGTCAAGGATCAAACTTTCGATCATGTTCCTATGTTATCTATTCAAAAAATAAGGAAAACCATGTTCAAGCCAGGCCTTGAATATTTGGGCAATCATCTGTGATTTACCATTGCCAGCACCACTGAGCCTTGCTGTTGACACACGTAAGGAAAAACTGAATGTAAATAATCTCTTGCTTTTCATTGGACACTGAATTCAGCAAAGTCTGAAACTCACTGCATGAGGCAGTGCAAATGCACTAATCGTCTGGAGCTGGAAGACCAGGGTTCAGTCTTCAGCTCCACATCTTAAAACCTGCATAAATCTAGAAAAAGGAGCTTACATTTTGAACCTCGGTTTTCTCAACTATCAGTAGGAACAAATGTTTAGGGTTTTCCTGTGAGGTTCCAACTGGGTAATGATAAAACTTAAAGTGCCATGTCAGCCTAATGTGACATAAACATGCTAGTTAATATCTAATTCCTGTCTGAGAATTTAGTGCCATATAAACTGAAAGTGACATAAACAAGCTAGTTAGTATGTAATTAATTTTTAAGGATTAAGAAACTCAGTGGCCTGAATAGAAGACAATAATCTGCAAAGTCTTGATGAAGGTCATATGATAATGAGGATTAAATTTAAAAACCCTCAGCTGCAGCAGGCAAAGATGTTCCATGTGCCCAAGCAGAAGGCACTGCCACACATTTGTCCAAAGAGTGGTGTGTGTGTGTGTGTGCGTGTGTGTGTGTGTGTGTGTGTTGGGGGGGGGTGTGCATGTTGGGGGAACATATGTATTTTTTTCCTTTCAGCCTGAACCCTAATCAAGAAGTATGTCTTCCTCCTCGAGGATTTTAATGAATTCGGCCTCTCCTTCTGCTCTGGCAGATGCTGAACACAAAGTGACACAACCCAGAGGCAGCTGGCTACAGAACACAGAGCTCAAGGAAAGGCAGAAAACTATGACAAGCCATTTCCAGGTGGACCAGAAGCATTTGGCCAAGCAAATTTGAAAGTGAAATTTCCAAACAATTGTTACAAATATGTAATTTAAAATCTAAATTTGACTAACCTCAAATGAAAACTGGAAAGAAAAAAAAAAAAGCCTTGCAAATAAAACTAAAGAAACTAAGATAAGGAAAGGATAATATACACAAAGTAAGAATGAACAGAATGAACAACAGAACACGGAAAAGTGAAAAAAAAGGAGGAATCAGATGAATCTAGTTATGAGGATTTAATACATATCTGCAAATTCTTTGACACTCCTGTCCTCAGAAGTTAGGTTTCCCTATGTTCTCGCCCCTGAATCTGGGTTGACCTTCTTGACCAGTTCATCTACAGTATGGTGAGGGTGACTTTCCTAGTCATGGGACCTAAGAAGCCATAAAGGCCCCATGCTCAGAAGGGCTCCTTACTTGGTTTAATGGTATGCTACTGCAATCTTGAGATTCTTAGCAACAAAGAACCCACATTTTCATTTTGCACTGGGCCCCACAGATTATATAACCAGTCCTCCTTCTGAGTCTGGGTCATAAAAGGCAATGCAGCTTGCACTTGGTTCTCTGCAACACTTGTGCTGGAGCCCTAGGCCACCACATGAGCACTCTGAATTAGCATGAGGCGACCATGCTGTGATGAAACCAAACTATCCTACCCAAGGAGACCATAAGTGCTGAGTCTACATGAAGAATGAGGTGTCCTAGGCCACTGATGTTCCAGTTCCAGACAGCAAAGACTGTAAATCACTGGAAAGACCCAGAGCCAGAAGTGTCCAGCCAAGCCCTCAAATTCCCAATCAGAAACGGTCAAAGATCATATAATAGTTGTCAAGAGTCTAGGAGTTTACATTTTAGTTATTTTTTTTTATTTTTATAAAACAACAGTTAACAGGAACATTGGAATATGCCAGACTAGATTTTATTCCTTAAGCTATAAATTCTTTTTTTTTTTAAGATTTTATTTATTTATTTGACAGAGATCATAGTAGGCAGAGAGAGAGGAGGAAGCAGGCTCCCCGCTGAGCAGAGAGCCCGATGTGGGGCTCAATCCCAGGACCCTGAGATCATGACCTGAGCCGAAGGCAGAGGCTTTAACCCACTGAGACACCCAGGTGCCCCTAAGCTATAAATTCTTAATCTTTTTTATGAATAAAGGAGAAAAAAGCATTAAGAAATAATAGAGACATTTTCTTTAGCCCTTTCTCTACCTATTAGCCATTAAACAAGTAAAGGAGACAGTTTTGGAGAGTGACTGAGTCTGGAACCCAAGATATAAGGCATGTTCTGACCACTCAGTGTCTGGGTTGGAGCCTCGTCCTGGATCCTGGTAAGCCAGGGGTTCATCAACTCCGGGAGCTTTAACTGAATGAGATAAAAAGAGTGAAAGGAGACCATATCTTATTAACCTAAGTAATTTCCACTCAGTTTGTGTGTCTTCTGGGCTCAACCCTCACACTGCTAAGTCCTTCTGAAACTCCAGCCTCCCATGGGGTTTGTAGGGCTAAGGAATAATGACAACCCTTCACCAAGGACTCATCATGAGCCAGACTCTCCACCTACATTAGCTCTCATTCCACAAACAACACCATGGGGAGGGTTTTATTGTCCCCATTCTAGGAGTTAGGAAAGGAAGCTTAGAGTAATAAAGTAACCTTAGAAAGCTGATGTCTAATGAGCACTGATCATGCGCAGATTCTGCTGTATGTTCCATATGCACTATCCCACTAAATGATCACAGCTACACCCTGAAGAAAGGAATAACAACATCCTTGTTTTACAACAAATGATACATGTTTCAGAGAGGTTAACTAACTTGACCACACAAAGTGGCCTTAAGAAAGCGGGGTTTCACTGGTTCAAAATCCTGCTCACACCCTCCCTTCTCTGCCAACTCCAAAGGCCACACTTGGCCCACAGGGCAGCTTGTTGCCTCTTTGTAAAGTTTCCTCTTTACAAGAGGGAAGGAGAGCCAGTGCCCTCAACATCAACTATGGTCTTCAGAGGGGGAAAGAGCACATTTCCCTCAACTCTCATGGCCATGTTGTGAGACTACTGAAATGTATGGGCTTTACAGGTTGGGAGATGCATGAGACTTCTTTTATAACAGATATCATTATAAAACTTCAGTAAGTTCATTTTGTGCCCCACAGTGGAGTGTGCCGTTCAAATTCACAGAAGCCAATAGTATAAAATTTGGCAGTGGCCTGGGGAAAGCTCTCTACAAACACAAGAGTTCATCTTGCCTCTAATTGCATGAAATGTCTTTGTGTGTCTGTAGACCTGAGTGTTGTTTGGTTTCACTTCCCTAAGACAAGGAAGACCACTGGGCTATCCTGACTGGGCCCTATCACCATTATGCAAGTGATGTGAAGCAACAGGGAACCTAAAATTTTCCTGTCTTTTTGGCTTATATTCACAAGTTTTTTTATAACCTTCAGAGCCAATTTTGTTGGCAGTTCCTAAGGTTAGCAACATCACCCCCATCAAACACCTTTTTTCTATCTCCTAGATGGGCTCTTACACTATCTATTCCCAATCACTGCTTCTTGCTTATTGTGTAAATTGCATTTATCACTCTAAAAGGACCTGAAATATCTTGACTGTTTTCCTCTATGTGGAACTTGAAATGCATCGATTTCTGTTGCTACAGACCTAGCTATATGTTTATTATCTGTCACTTCTAGTTTACTTAGAAGTTGCTTCTATAGAACCTAACAGTCTTAAACTAGTTCACAAAAGACAGAGAATCAACAGCCATATTTCATGCACCCTCTCAGTTCTACTCAACATGTTTTTCTTCTGGAAAGGCACCTGGCATCCATCCTATCAGAGGAAAGGCACATGGCATCCTTCTGTGGTCACCAGAAAGCTTTCTAAATGCCTCCAGCTGTGAGAAGAGAAGAAAGTTGTCAAATTCAGATCAGAAATTTAGATCTGTGTTCAAACTCAGTACTTCTGTTATTGCTGTCACCATCAAGACTGTATGTTACACAGCAAAGCTATGTGAACTTCTTTCCAGGACCTCCATAAAGTCAGGAATATCGTGCCCTGAGCTAGATCCTCGGAGAAGTAAAGGCAGATCCAGCGGATGGAGAGTGAACTTTGGAGCCAGATAGATGTGGTGTTGGAAAAGTCATTTAACCTCTTTTGGGAGTAGTTTTATTTTCTGTAAATGGTAGTAATAGCTCACTTGCAAGGTTCATGTAAAAATAAGAAATAATGTCTGAAAAAAACTTGTTTTCATGCTTAACAGATAGAAGGTCCTCAGTAAACAGTAGCCATTATTGCTATGAAAAGAAACTAGTATAATAGCTTTCTTTTCAATGTTAGTTTTATTTTTAACAAACTTACACAGGCACATACTTTACATGGTCAAATAGGGCTATCAGTCTTGTCATAAAAACACTACTCCTTACATTATGCCTATTTTCTACTCAGAATTCAATGTCAAACTGTTTTCTAAATTGGTTAGATCCATTTACACTCCCACGAGTCCATGGGCTCTTTGATTCTGGAAACTCCTACCCTTCCCTACTGAGATATTTCAAAATTTTTTTTTTGGGGGGGGGTGGTCTATATTGTGGCTTATTCAACTTTTCTTCTCACCCCTCTGCTGCATTTTTTTAAAAAGACTTTATTTATTTACTTGACAGAGAAAGAGAGAACAAGAAAGCACAAGCAGGGAGCAGAGAGAGAGGGACAAGTAGGCTCCCCAATGAGCAGGGAGCCCGAGGGGATATGGGGCTCAATCCCAGGCCCTGAGCCACCCAGGTGCCCCTTCTACTGAATTTTTATTTCTTCTTTCATAGCTTTAATTTTTAGGATCTCTTATAGTTTTCTGAATGTTACTTTTTTATAGCCAGTATGTTTTGTCTATGACTGCTATATCTTCTTTCACCCCCTGGTTAATAATTTCCTTTGGTCATATTTTCCTCTTCCTATTGTTTTACTAGTGCCTACTCCCTCCAAGATTCTTTTTTAGGCTGTTTCTGTCTCTGTCAGCCTTACTGGATGCTTTCCTAAAAGGTCTGACAATTCCTGGTTGTCTGCCTTTAAAAGTACTGCACTGGGGTGCCTGGGTGGCTCAGTGGGTTAAAACCTCTGCCTTTGGCTAGGGTTATGATCTCTGGGTCCTGGGATGGAGCCCTGCTTTTGAGGGGGGTGTCTCTGCTCAGCAGGGAGCCGGCTTCCCTCTCTCTCTCTCTCTGCCTGCATCTCTGCTTACTTGTGATCTCTGTCAAATAAATAAATAAAATCTTAAAAAAAAAAAAAACACATAAAAATAAAAGTACTGCACTGACAAATTTATAAAGCTCTGTGTTCATGGTCCGGCTTGGCAAATTCATTTGGTACAGTCATCTGCCTAGGTATCTCACTGGCTAATACTCACTGCCAGAAAATGAAGGCCTTTGCCTTGGGCTGGTCACATCTTTCAGACAAGACTCTTCCAATCACCTACATATATAGGTGGTCTGGCTCCGTATTCCGGGAACCGGCAGAAGAAACAGAAGGGGAATGGAGTTGAAATTGTCAGTAGGTAAGCATTCACTTAATCTCCCTGTTTTTGCTATGGTCCTGCAAAAATAATCCTAACTTCCTGCCAGGGTAGGTGAGAGGCCGTCCCCTGCTTTGCAAAGTGGGGAAAGAAGGTCTTAAGATCTGTTTCTATGTCAATTTGGAAGATAGTTTACTTTTCCCCAAAACAGTTCAAAAATAGGCAGCGGGTCCTAGATGGGTGGACTCTGCTCCTTAAGAAGGGGGGAAAAATCCAGGCATGTTCTATTTGTTGTTCCACCTTCTTCTAGGAGGTCCTCTTCACATAGTCCAAGTTAACTCAACACATGATATCTATATCCCAGCTCACAGGAAGGGAGGAGAGAGAAATTGAAGGGCAATTAACTTATTTTCTAAAAGCCTGAGCACCATATCCTACTTAGCTAGAATTTATTCATGTAGCCATCTTTCCCTGCAAGAAAGACTGAGAAAAGTCATTGATAACTGGGCAGCACATGCTTAGCTAAAACTTGGCGACAAGGGTGTTCCAAAAGGAAGAAAAGGAGATTGGATTTGGGGACAGGAGCCTTCTCTGACGTAGCTTCTCAAACAAATTTTCAATCAGTCCTGTTTTTAACCCCACCTCCACTTCCCCTTCTAGAAGAAACCTAAGACACCAATTCAGGAACTTTCTTGGGGTTTTGTAGTGTTAACAGGATTGCTTTTTTAACTTTCCCAACTGCACGCCCGGGTTCAGGTTTCTCCAATCTGCTCTGGCATTTGCAAATAATCCACCTGTTCTCTACTTTCCCAAATTCCATGGCGGTTGTCTTTCCCTGATCTCCATTACCTTGAAGATGTATTCCTTGTTAAATAGAACTTTTACACTTAATTATTGGGATTGGGGAGGGAGTGGTTACATAAGTGTTCTCCATCCTCCCATTCTGAAACAATTCTGGTTTCACCAATTCTAATTTTTAATCAAGATTAAACATGATGGGCATCTACTTTTGGTCCTTTCATTGGTTATCTTTCATTTACTCATACATTCAATCTCCAAGTATCTGTTAAATTTCTGTTTACACGGCAGTCATTGTGACAGACTCTGGAGAGACAATGGCTTTATCAACCTCATAGCCCAAAGAAATAAACAAACAATAAATACATTTTTAAGAGATAACCATGCAATAAAAAAATAAGAAACATGCTATAAATAAAACAGTACACTGGGATAGAAAATAAGGAGGCAAGAGAAGGCCTCTTTGATGTGGTAAAACTTGAGGTGAGATTTGAAAAAGGCCTAGAAGCCACCAAGTAAAGCACTGTGCTAAACTCGCTTTGTTTCAGGAACTACAAGTATGTTACTATGATCTTCTGGCTTCCTACCCTTACAACTTCCAACCTTCTGACTTCTAAATTGTACCATAAAATTTTTTTCTTGTTTTTCCTTCTCAATTTATAGTTATTGGTGATACAATGACATTACCTTTTGACTCAAAAGACAGGATTTCAAATTCTAGTTCTGCCACTTTCCAGCTATGTGACTCAGTCAAGTTTTTCAACTTCTCAAAACTGAGGACAGTTGAAAAGTGAAAAATTAAAAAGGCTTATAGTGAGAATAAAATTAGATGATTCATGTGGAAGTTACGTGGCGCATAGTCGGTACTCAAAAATTGTTGAAACCAAATCCAAATATTAAACACATTCTCAGGTACGTTAACTTGCATTCTTCCCCAAATGGGCAAAAGACTCATGAATTAATTCTCTAGTCAAATAATAAGAAAACAAAACAAAATACCATCTGTAAATGTTACAAACAAATATCCTAGGTACTAAAATCAGAATAAATGTGTCAGGGTGGCTCAGTCAGTTAGGTGGCTGCCTTCAGCTCAGGTCATCATCCCAGGGTCCTGGGATCAAACCCTGCTTGGTGGAGAACCTGCTTCTCTCTCTGCCTGCTGCTCTGCCTACTTGTGCTATCTCTCTGTCACATAAATAAATAAAATCTTTTTTTAAAAAAATGAATGAATGGGTCAGATCCCTGGCTTTCACTGCTTAGAATTCTATCTGATGATGCTATCCAGAACCATGTTGTATATATGCCCTTACATCTGTTTCAAGGGTGGGGATGTAACATGTCTCAACACTCTACTCTCCCAGAGCCTATTACAGACATACAGTTAATGGACTTATCCAATGTGCTTTGAGTAACTCTTTTTTCAACATGTATAAACTCTTGAAAAGCATAAGCTTTGTAAGTTTGAATTTGAAGTAATCTTGTTTATTTTTCTATAACTTAATGTCTTGAATATTGTATAATGTCCAAAGTGATATTATTTAGACTTAATTCAAAAAACTTTGATCACTCACTTCCCAGACATACAATACTGTGTTAATGTGCTGGGAGATTTATAAGGATGAACATAGTATTTGTAGTCTAAAATATAATAAGTTATGGACGATTTCAAAGTCCTTTTTCGGTGATTCAGAGGGCACTTTATGATCCTAAACATTCCAGATTAAACACAGTGAATGTCAGTTATTTTCTATACAGTCATCCTTATAAGGAAAGGCTGAATAAGGTCTATAAGATACAAAATAGTAGCAAAAAAGTGAGTTCTCTTCTTAGAGCTCCCATAGAGAGCATTCAGTTCTACATAGAACATGGGAGCTCTGGGTTGTAGTAATACAAATGCTGAGAGAACAGCCCTCCAGATCCTGAAGTATTCAGTAGCCAGGTCATTCTCTTGTCCTTTTTTGCAATCTCAGTACCTAAAATCAGATGAGGCATGCAGTGTACACTCAAAAAATGTAAAGGGCTGGATAAATGCATAAATATCAAATGCTTTCCTTTTCTATTTATTGCCCCAGGAAACATACAGTGGTAAATATTGATATTAAAGACACTCTACTAGCACAATGAAGCTTAGCATTAGCATTGCACATAGTGATGCTACCATTTTTTTTAAGATTTTATTTTTTTTAAGTCATCTCTTCACCCAAAGTTGGACTAGAACTCACAACCCCAAGATCAAGAATCACATGCTTCACTATCTGAGCCAGCCAGGCACCCCAAGATACTATCATTTCTACAACAGCACATATGAGTGTGAATAAAGGGTTAATATCAGGCCTGGCTGAGGCAGGCCAGCCTGAGAATGACCTCCTGTCCCCCACCGTCCTGTTTCCTTGGAAACAGTAGAGTTAAGATAAATGGGGAACAGTTGTCTCTCCCTCCACATTGTGTGAAACAAAAACCTGAGCTTGGGGATCTGCAAGCTGGCATGCAGACCTCAAGCTTGATGAAAACCATATACAAGATTGGTGGGGGAAGTGGCCACTCTGTGACAAGGTGACCCCACATACCCTGACTCTCATGCCTTGTCCCTGTGTGGGGGAGGGAGCAAAGAAAAACTGCTACTAGGGTACCTGCTAGGCCTCCCAATGAGCTGATGATACTGTGTCTCCTTGCTGGTCTCCTGCTTGTTTCCTTCCAGAAAGTTCAGTAAGAGTAGTATTGATTAAAGCCTGTCTGTGTCTCCTGAGTCTGATTTGCCAACTCAGATTCATAAAGGCAACCTAGCTGTCTCACTCGGTAATCTTCACACCTGGCTCTCCTGCTCCCAAATGTCACTTTCAGCACATAAAACCAGGGAGTTAAAAAACAAAAACAAAAGAGAAGAAAAATCTCTAATACTATGTTCCCCAAGATGGAAAATAAAATGCTTGCAAATATTTGGGGATGCCATGAACCCGAGGCAAAACCCAGACTGGCTCCCAAAAGGTCAGCACACTTGATGATCACATCCCAGCAAAATGAGAATGGAGAGGATTAAAATTAATCCAAGTGCCAATGTCTGGAGTAGGCATTGCACAATTTAAACTCCATCACCAAAGAAAGGCCATTTGGGAAAGGAAGTGCAGGAGAGAAAAAGCAGGATAAGGGTAATTTGATGACTAGGCAAAGGTCAAAGAGGCATATTCAAGAAAGTCCCTCTGGATCTGTGAAACAAGAGGGAATAAAAGCATATGCATGTTTACTGAAATTAAAAACCCTTTTAGGTTGTCTTCTCTGCTAAATTCTTATGACCTGAAATGATTTTAAATTCCTGAAAGCAACTCCTTTCCCTCTAAGTCAATGTTTAGCTACTTTAATGTGCTTTACCTGGGAGTTTGGTCAGTGCCTTCAAGCCAGGAAAAGAGTTTTAAGAGGGTCTAATACTCCCTTCAGGCATATGTATTTTTTCAGGCACCAGAGTCCACAAGCTAATGAACCTTAAAGAGGCCATGTAAGTCATATCGGACAGAGCGCCACCCCAAAGACCTGGTTCGGGGCACTTAGAACTCATGGCCGCCTTTACTATCCTTGATCCGTTATCTTTCATTTTTTTCAATGCACTTAGAGCCCACCCTGAGCAAATCAAATTGGCCCTAAACTTCTTTTACTTAATTTATCCCATGCAACTAGTTCCAAAGAGAAGTATGCTACAGGTCATTACTCTCCATATATTCAAAAACATCTAAACAACCTACAGTGGATCAATTCCAAGAAATATTGACAGCTTTAGTTATAGCAACATAAAATTAATGTGTATGTCCTTGAAATGATAAATCTCCCTCCAATAAAGTCATACACGTAATATGTTTAAGGTTGTCTATGCATACTAATATTAAGTAAAACTGCACATGTTCCTATAGCCCTTTACATATCTAAATATTTTGCAAAACTTGTCCCATTCGATATTCTCAATAACCCTGTGATGTCGTAATGCAGATATTATTACTATTCAGCAGTCTTAGAAACAGAAGGTGATTTTAAAATGTCCATAAGAAAACAGAAAGTCGTTAAATGACCTTAAACTACAATCCAGCTAGTATGATGTCCAGCAAAATCCTTTTTCTACTATATAACTTAATAAAAATAAATGCAAGGAATTTTTTACTTCACTTACAAAATTTCAAAGTTAATAAAAACAAATGGAAGTTAAGTACCTTTTCTTCAGAAATAAGATAACTAAGTAATTTGTAACTTATGCAAAAATTCAAGCTTTTAAAAAACACAGAGCCATTTTTGTGATGCGGCTGGGTAAGGAATTCATTCTATTTCTTTTTTATTTCCCTGGAGGGATTTATTAAACAAATACCAAGTTTAAAAATTCATATACCTCAAGTACAAGTTCAAAAACTTTAATTCCAGCACTATGAATACCTTAATTTCCTGGGAATAAAATTTTTAAAAATCAAAATCTAGATCCACTCCCTTTAGCATGCATTCTAACAGTTTACCCAGCTCCGTATTTTGTTTCAGAACAGCTCTACTGGGCATTTCAACCCTTTGAGGTAATCTTCAGATTTGCTTTAAATTCTTCAGGAAGATTCATACTTTTATAGTTGGGGGAAAAAATTAATGACTTCTGTAAAGGATAGAAAAAAGTATTTGTAATGGGATTTAAGGGGCAGGAGTTTGCAATTAAAAATACCATTTAAACATTTTACTTAAATCCAACCAAGCTGGAGTGTCAGCGCAATTCTATTCGTTAATTTTGACATGATTTACTGAGTATAATCCCCTTAAGTCAGAAGCTGACCTCCACATCCACAGCATTCAAGCTTCCTGTGGGATCAAAAGGAATAATAAGAAACATGTTACTACTGTAAAATAAGCAAGTCTGGTGTTGTGCCGCAGGTTTGTTCCTATGTTGTCAAATAGACAAGCACGCAGCAAATACTCAGCAATAACAAAATAAATGTCCAGAGACCTTTTTCCAACCAACAAGCCGACAACTCAGCAACTTCAAACAGATTTTTTTTCTTTCAGAGCCAATTCACTTGCAGTGTAGGCTGATAAAGCAGTATTAATCTCCTGCTTTAAATCAAGTTTCTGTCACCGGGCTCCATTAATCTCCCCCCTGTTATCAAGTGTCTCCATGGCAGGAAATTATATTTCTAAATTGAATTTTGTTCTGTTTCGATGTAGTAAGAAATATTTTCCAGACTACTAATAGGATGCATAAAGATTGTGACTCTGACAATACTGTTAGATAAATAAAAGCTATAAATTAAACCCACCTTCATTCACCAGCAAGCATAATAGCAAAATAGAAAGCATTGATTACCTGGAAAGAGTAATCAAATAAAAGATTTTAAATGAAAAGTGAGGTAGCAGATGGTTAACTTTTTAATTTACCTTTTTATAGCAATTGCCCATAAAGGTAAAAAGAAAAAAAATCAATTCAATGAGTCTCCTGGTGCTAATAAAACACATATTGATTCTTAGTGCATATGCTTACTCTACAAGATGCTCAAACCTGGTTCTACCACTGGTAATGGAAGCAGATACTGCTTATGAGTACTTCAGTGGCGACAAATTTACAGTAAAGAAATGTCTCTGAGCTAGATTTATTATTAAAGAACAAAAGCTTATAACCACAAGTAACAAAGATATTTCATTTTATGGTTAGAAATCTACTCATAGGAGGCCAGGACAATTCAGCCAAATGGCAGTTCAGTCACTGGAAAAGGATTTCAAAATTACAGTCTTTTTGTCAGTGAACAATAGTGATTTCAATAAGGTTTCATTTTTTTCCATTGATATAAATTGTCGTGTACTGCCTCACTTAATATAGGTCTAGATTCTCTTTGACAGTAACAATTTGGGAAAAGTCTCTTCAACTTGTTATTGAAAACATGGCCCCAAGGTGGTCCATTAAAACTTTCCATGTTTAAAGAAACACTCCATGAAAGAAGCTTTTCATTGTGTATCCTTGTAAGGGGTAATTAATGCTACCTATACCAAGATGCTTGAAAAGTAAATAGAATCTGACAAATGTACAAAGGAATGGGGGGGCACTTTTCCAGACAGAAGAGAGATGAACGGATACTAGCACTTCTTTCCCACCATCACCTACAGATCTTAACCTGAATAGATAAGATATGTGGATCAAAAATCACTATAACTTCTCTAACTTCACATTTAGAATACTTCAAGCAGAATTACCATGGTGGCTTAAACCACTGTTACACATACTATCTTCATCAACTTTTGAAGTTCTATTAGAATAAACATATAAATGTTATTCATAAGGAATAAAGGAATAACAATGTAACATAGAACTTACAGTTTACAAAAGTAAAACTAAGAATCTGATGAAAATTATAAAGATTACCTTCAAAATAATAAATAAGTATTAACCAGAACTAGACAGCAAACTATAAGAAAAAATTACTTTCAGAAGAAGAAATACAACGTGTTCTTTTCATAAATAAAAGCAGGTAGTAAAAAGAAAAGTCAGCATTTGAAAAACATACATCCTCCTCATTTACCCTCTGAGCAGATCTTACCTACATCTCTGAGAAAGAAAAAACAAGAGTGCGTAAGTCACATTCCTTAAGAATAACCAGTAGCAATGGTAAGTTTGAAAAACTCTGAAGCTTATTTATTATTATTACTAATAATAATAATAATATAATTTTGACCAGAGTGCAGACTACAATATGCTCCTGGGAAGAATGGCAGCAAAAGAGCATGACAATCATTGTTTTTCTATATGCTGCAATTCAACAATGTATTTTGCATAAACCACACCACCAGATGTCTAGCCTCTGGACTCCCTTTATCAGAAAGCCCATCTCATCAAGTGTGATGTACAATTCAAGTATTTCTACCATGCTCTGTTTAATGCCAAAAGGTTTGGTGGGGTTCCACATGGAATTAATTTGTGGTCCTGAAAACCAATTCAGGCAGTCTCAATTTCAGGCTAAATCCATCTGCCAAAATGTTGCTTGACACATGAAATGCACTTGCTAGTCACTAATTTTCAGAAGTGTCCCTAAGTCACCTACTGATATATAAAATATATAGTTCAATCGTGACTCATTAAAGGGGAGAATAATCGATATTGCTTAAACAAAGCGCAAAACAGAAACCACAAACAAGGGTGTAAAATCACTTCAATTTTGCAGTAGAGAAATTCTTGTACTGCATTTCTTGGAGTTTTCCAGCAACACACATTTTCCCATGCTGAATGTTCACGATTTTCATTTTCACCATTAAATGGTCCCATTTTAAAAGGATCACTTTACTTGGCAAAACATATTTATATTCCCAGTTCTACTGGTTCAAAAGCTTCTAGTTCTAAATACATATAGATAGAAGAAAGAAGTTTTAGGATCACCTTGGCTTTTCCTAAGATTTGAAAAAGACTGATCAACCACACACCAGAACATCAGGATGTGACCAGAGGCTTTGTTCTTCAGCTGTGAAACAGTTTCCTCAGGAAGGAAATCTTAAGAAAGTCATCAGGAAACTAAAGACTATGCCAGTCATCTATAGAGAGCTCAAAATACTTCCGAGAGCAAAATGCTCAACCAAGTTCTTTTACTATTTTATTTTTTATTTTAGAGACAGAGCAGGGGGAGGGGCACACGTTAAGGGAGACAGAGTCTTAAGCAGCCCCCACACAAGCTTAGACCTCAACTTGGGGCTCAATCTCATGACCCTGAATTCACAACCTGAGTAGGCTGAAAGCGAGTTGGACACTTAACTGTGCCACCCAGGCACCCCAAGTTCTTTTTTTCTTTTTTTTTAAGATTTTATTTATTTATTTGAGAGAGAGTGAGAGAGCATGAGAGGGCAGAAGGTCAGAGAGAGAAGCAGACTCTCCGTGGAGCTGGGAGCCCGATGCGGGACTCAATCCTGAGACTCCAGGATCATGACCTGAGCCAAAGGCAGTCACTTAAACAACTGAGCCACCCAGGAACCCCACAAATTCTTTTTCTATCCTTTTTAAAAATGTTTTTAAGATTTTATTTATTTGACAGAGAGAGATCACAAGTAGGCAGAGAGGCAGGCAGAGCTAGAGGGGGAAGCAGGCTCCCCACTGAGCAGAGAGCCTGATGCAGGACTTGATCCCAAGACCCCGAGATCATAACCTGAGCCAAAGGCAGAGGCTTAACTCACTGAGCCACCAAGGTGCCCCAAGTTCTTTTTTTAAACAAAGAAATCAAATCCCAAATTCAGCCAAAGAGAAAAACATCACAAGAGATATTCTATCCTCTCTCAAAAAGAAAAAAAGAAAAAAAAAAAAATGGCACCCACTCTCAATTTTTTAAACGTATCTTTAGATGCTTCCAAGTATAGCTTTATTTTTTTCCCAACTATAGTTTTTTTTAAGATTTTTATTTATTTATTTGACAGAGAGATCACAAATAGGCAGAGATAAAGACAGAGAGAGGGGGAAGCAGGCTCCCCACTGAGCAGAGAGCTCTGGTGACATGGGGCTCAATCCCAGGACCCTGAGATCATGACCTGAGCCGAAGGCAGAGGCTTAACCCACTGAGTCACCCAGGCAACCCTCCCAAGTATAGTTTTAAATATATTGAGGGCTCTGCTTTGAATAATTGTGCTGGATTCTCCATGGTGTGTTTCCCAGGCCATTCTCCTCAAATGTCAAATTGCCCAGGAATCTTCCTTAGGAAAGCCTTACTTCCAGAAAAAACAATCCTTAAACCTTGAGCTGAACAGAACACATGCTTGATTGTAAAGCATTTTGTCAAATTCTAGCTGAGTAGAAGGGACACCTCCTAGGGTTATCTTTGGAGATCCAACCTTATAACCAACTGGTTAATCAAAAGTGAAAGCTTAAGAAGGGAAGAAAGTTCATTGACATGGCTTCTTAATACCTATCTGGTTCCAAACAGCCAACATCTATATTAAAAGGCTAAGCTAATAACTTTTTTCCTGTCTGTATTAGTCTTGAGATCTAGCAAGATCTACAATCTCCCAGAATTCCTTCAACCAAACTCTTCAGCAATATCTATCTCCAATCCACAGCACAAGGCGGGGCAAAGCAGGATACAAAGAAACTAAAACACCAGAGCCTCTCACCTTAACAGAATTTTAAATTCATTGTGCCATTTTAAAATTTGGATATTTCCCATAAATATCCAAATTTGTGGCTTTTTTTTTCTTTTAATTGTAGAATCCAGCATCACTGGGCCCTCATGTCAGTCTGGCAATAACTGATTGGCAATGAGTAGCTACTGCTTAATCCATAAACAAGATAATCTCCAAAATCCTTCCGGGAACAAAATTCCGAGTGTCTAAATAAGACTGTACTTAGTTTGTTGTTAAACTTTTCATTCAAATAGCATTAACAGGGGTACCTGGGTGGCTCAGTGGGTTAAAGCCTCTGCATTCGGCTCAGGTCATGATCTCAGGGTCCCAGGATCAAGCCCCGCATTGGGGGGGGGGGTCTCTGCTCAGCAGGGAGACTGCTTCCTCCCTCTCTCTCTGCCTGTCTCTTTGCCTACTTGTGATCTCTGTCAAATAAATAAATAATTTTTTTTTAAAAAATAGCACTAACAAAAAAGAATTCATAGCCGTGAAGCTCGGAACACTTTGAAGTAAAAGTGAATTTCAGAATTATGATTATTAAAAATGACAGGGAGGTTCCTCTTGAACTAAGCAGGATTACCATGGCGACAACACATTATCAGTAAGGTAAAACTAACCCATCCTATGATGGTCTAATAATCCCAGCTCACCTTCCCTATTAGTGAATGAAAATCCAATGCCTGGTGAATTCTGCTTCACCATGATAGGAAGAGACAACATCAAAGGACCATAGAGCAACATTGTTATGAACGCTTGGCCACCACAAGCCAGTTATCCTTGTGGTAACTTTTCTGATACTTCCTGCTTAAAACCCAAAAGATCAGAAGGATGATGAGGGCCTGCTTTCATAATGTGTATTTATGCTGAAATCAAGACCGAGTGAGTGTTTGTCCTTCTGCCCGCTGGGAACTCACCTTCCTGAGCTCACGATGTGACCCCTGCACTGCTGTTCGACAGGTGTACCTGCCCAGGCCTTTGTGGCAGCCTGCCAGCCCCCACTGCCAAGGTGCTTGTTAAAGATTTGAGAAGGGCGGCCCACTCAGAGTATGCAGCCATGGTGAAGAAGGTAAAGAAGGCCATCTTTGTCCCAGTTCATCTCTCCAGACCCCCAACTTTAAACTGTGGCCTCGTAAAGACCTCTTTTAAGGCCTCAGAGGTCTTACAGTCAAGCTTCTGAATGTCACTCTTGAAGCTCTGCACATACCACCCAGTTGGACGAAGGGTCCAAGGAAGCATGAGGGGCAAGGAAGAGCAAGAGGTGGAGGTGACCAAGGTGGGCTATGGCCCAGGGCAGGCCAGGGCTGTTGCTGCCATGAAAGAGGAGGCTGCCCATCACATGATGCTCACAGGCCCTGACAAAGAGGTGGACATCTACATCAGGCACAACCTGACTGGCCACAGCCCCACCCAGCAGCACCCATTTGAGCCCCAGGCTGGCTGAGCCTAGAGAGATGTGGGCCCACCTCATCATGGACCAGCACTCTGTACAGCTGTGCCCCTATCACCATGATTATATGGCACATCCCCTACTAGAGCTGGCTGGCTTTCATGTCTTCATGCTGCTGCTCTGGGCTTGCCCCATCTGGACCATGTGCAGCTGCCACCAGCTGACCACGCTTGGAGCACCTTCCATCCTGCTCTACAGACTGGCACTGTGCAGCCTGCACCACATGCAGGCCACAGAGCATGACACACATGTCCTGAGCTCCCCATCACCCTGGGCTCTGTCAGCCTGGCCATATGGGACTACAGAACATCCACTCTCTGCCTGAACCTCAGTGCCATGGTGCTGAACACTCCGACCTTCTAGCTGCTGCTACACCAGTGTGTCAAGGAGAAGCTGCTGAAGGTGAAGGCCCCCCCGCGCCAACGGAGGTCACCATGGCAGACACAGAGCGCACGGGATGCTGCTTCAGAGTCTGGGGGAGCCAGTCACAGGTGTCTACGCCAACTACTGGATCTACACGTCTGCTGAAACATACATCGTGGTCAGCTTTGCCAGCTGCCTCACCATCTACAAGATCATCTACATGTTCCTCTTCTTGCTCTGCCTCGCCCTCTTCCACATCCACAACAGCCTGTGGCAGAAGCTGCTTGAAGTGTTCTGGTGGCTGGCCATGGTTCACACTGTGCTGGGGCTCATCGCTGCCTATAATTTCCAGTTGCACAGCCTTGCCATACACTGGAACGACCTGATGGGCTTCACCAATGAGCAGTTGGGGGACACGAGCCTGGAGCGGTTCCACATGCTCAAGTCCTTCTCCAGCATCCTCATCCCTGGCTTCTCCTGCTTCCCTGCACCCTGCCTGCCCTGCACTCAGCCCTTTATGCAGCTCATCAAGCATGACCTCTGACCTGGCACCACCCCCTATGTCGGGCTCACAGGAAGTGTATGGTATGTGGGACCCCTACTGGTGGAGCAGCAGAAAGAGGAAGAGTAGGTTTCCAGGGACAAGGGCTTGAGCACAGCTGGCTCCCACCAAGCCATGTAAGTCCCAGAGGCCACAGCCAACAGGTGGGACCTGGTGACCATGCACCCGCTGGACTTGGCCACTGGCTTCTGGCTTGTGTGATGTTCTTCTGATGTCTGCTGGAGCTGCTTGTCTTCAAGCAGGTGGTCCTGCACACTGTCTGGATGACCCTCAAGGAGGTGTTAGTGATGAACCTCCTGCTGGTTGCGCTGTGAGGCTTCACCCTGCCCTACTTCCACTTCTGGCCTCCTGCCAGTCCACCTTCTGGATCTGTATTATCATTATGTGCAAGACGGTCTATCAAGATCATCAGCCCCCTCGAGTATTCCAAAAACCACTGAGCCCTTCCTCAATAGCACCAACTTGCAGAAGACAGAGATCAATCAATTCTTGCTGTACTGGCGGCCCACGAGCCTTGCTAAATGGTTTGGGGGTGTGGAAGGGCTTCCTGAGCCTGGGCTACATCCAGAACCACCTACAGGCCCTGCTGCTGCTGGCATTTGAGGTCACCATGTACCAATGCCAGGAACATCACCAATCATAGCACCTGCTGGCCCCACCAGCTGCCCAAGCTGTCTATAAAGGACAATACTCTCTAGTGGCTGAAACGGGGACTACTCCACTACCTCAAATTCTTCTACAGACTTGGACTGGAGATCTTTCTGGTGGCCGTGAACATGTTTAGGCTGTGCAGGAACTTCATGATCATGCTGCAGTGGCTATCCTCACCCACCAGCACTCTGGGCTATTGCTGGCCTCTGGCCCAACTACCGCCTCTTCCTGATACTCTTACTGTTTTCCCAATACCGGATACACCTTGGCATTCCTGTGCATAAATTACCTGTGTCACTGAAGCAAGACCATCCTTGTGAATTCCACACTTAAGTGGCTGTACCTACCCAAGTTATTCAGGGCCCCAACTCCACCAACCTCATAAGTGATTTCCTCCTGTTGCTCTGCTGTGGTAGGTGTTCTCTTCCAAGTACAACAAGGAGCGGCTGGCATCAATACTGACCACCTGGAACCTGTCGGGGGAGCCCCACGCCGTGCCCAACTTTATCCCCTGTGGGTCCTACCTTAGCATGCTGGAGGTGGCCATCTTTTGCTTCCTCTCCTGGCTGGTGTTAGTCAAGAGGGCTGCCCACATCAGCATCTTCAAGCTGGGCTACCCACTGACCCACTTATACCTGCTGCTCTTCAGCACCAAGCTGCAGAAGAACACACGAGCCTGCCTCCTGCCAAGGGGCTGCCTCATTCTCTGCAAGCTCACTGTCATCTCCAAGGACAACCTCTTGTTCCTGTCCTGGGTGTGTGTGGAGCAAATGCAGAGCAACTTCTGCTGGGCCATCCAACTTTTACTCAGCCTCATGTGCTGCATCAAGGGTGACCATAAGCCCAGGGAGATGCTGGGCAGGGACCAGGACTGCCTGCTGCAGGTGGAGGAGGCCAGGTCCTGCCTGACAGCCTCTGCTCCCTGTTCCCGCTGCTGCAGCACTGCATCTTCCTCAGCCACCACTTCCTGCACATCAAGGCCGAGCTCCGGATCTTCCTGCTGCCCACCACCCTGCAGGCCTCTAGGATTTTTGCCCTCTACAAAGCTGCCGACCTCAAAAGCATCGACCTGCACCACAAAGCAGCGAAGTCCCTGGCGCAGCTGTTCCAAGCCTGAGAGACACAAGCAGGACCCGAAGGGCAGCGGCCCCCCCCAGAAACCAGGAGCCAGGGCCGGGCAGTCCAGAGGGCTGCTCCCTGCTGCAGTGACAATGGTGCTGGCTGTGACTAGACCACGTCACAGCCATCCACTCCCACCTGGGACCACTGTTCGAGTCCGACGGGGAGAAGAAGGCGGCCTGTCCCGAAGAGCCCAGGCAGTGAGCACAGAGCGCCTTCCAGATGGCAGAGCAGGGATAGGATAGGTGACCAGAGTCCTGGCAGTGCTGAGGCGGCGGTGGCAGGAGCGGGCAGAGTAGCTGCCCACAGGAGACGGCCTGCGTCCGGAAGCGGAGCCCGCGGAAGGCGCGGCGCAGCCACGTGACGCAGCGAGCGCGGAGTCCGAGGTTCCTGTGGGGGAGGGGCTCTGCGCTGGCGGACGGGCTGACGCATGGGCTGCGCGCCTGCAGGAGCGCCGCGAGCCACGTGCTGGGCCGCAGGTGCCACGTTCCCCACCCCGCTGGGGCCCGGAGCTCCTTCGGAGGACAGACAGTCACTGGCGCGTACTGGGCCAGCTGTAGGAGAGCGAAGTCCAGGCCATGCTGCAGGGCCCGTCGCAGGCCCACCCTGAGCCAAGCGCGTCCTCAGGGAAGCCGCCGAGCCTACAACCAACAGCACAAGCAGCGCCCTCAGCAACGGCCACAACCCCCACAGCAGCAGCGAGGACGAGGTGCCTGCAGAGCCCAGGGCTTCCCTGTGCAGTTGTGGTAGCTTCCAGCCAATACGGGTATCCGGTCGCGCATGGCTAGTGAGCTGCTCTTCACCAAGCCCCTGTGCTTCCTAAAGCTGGAGGAGGCCAAAGCCGCAGAGCCGGGCACTGTGGCTGCTGCAGGCTGGGTACCAGTGTGCAGCTGCCCCGCTCAGAACTACCCTGCTAGCCCCCGTCGTCCCTGACCACGTGGTCACCACCTCCCGGTGCTGCCCATCCTATGGGCCATGCCTGCCATCCCATGGGCCATGCTGTCCATCCAGCAAGTGCTTCTGGATGAAGGCCATTGTCTTCATAGTGTCACACAAGTACCTGTTCCAGTTTGACTTCCCTGAAACAGTCACGCAGTGATGCAGCACTATGATAACAAGCTCTACTTCTCTTCATGCATCCTGGGCCTGAAGAAGACTGATGGTTACATCAGTTTGACCTGGTGAAGCCCATGGCCCTCTTTGGGAGGGCCGGAATCCCAGAGGTCCTGCAGGAGCACGGGGAGGCAGCTGCTTGGTGAGAGGGAAGAGGTGAAGTTACCCCAGGAGACAGTGAGGACAGCAGGGTTCCATCTGCAGGGCTGCTTTTGTCTGTCCCTGCCCTGAGTGTATATCCACAGCAGATGGCAGCTGGTCTGGCAGCTCAGTGACCCACTACTCAAAGAAGCCAGCAACCCCTGAGCCTACACACTCCCTCCAAAGCTAGATGTATATATCGTGGTAGCCAGCCTCCTCTTTGGGCTGCAGCTGCTTCACAGGGTTGGCTTCAGACCTGTTGGGTACAGAAATATACTTGGGGAGGAGATTGGGGATGATTACTGACCTGTCTGGCATGCCCTCCAGCAAGATGGCCAGCTGTCATTGCACAGTCGTGTTGAGGAACAGGTCCATGGTATACTCCATGGTGCTGCATTTGGCCAGGTCCCTCTGGAAGTTCTAAGCGGACTCTTCTCTGTGAGTAAAAAACATTATTCTATCCAGTGCTTGGTTATGTTGTGTTTTCCTTGGTGACTCTGATACCAAGATGAAGTGGACACAAGTGTTTGGACTCTCTGCTGGGTGGCTGGCACCATGATGATCTTTCCTCTCCTCCATGTTGTTGGAGTCCTGCCATGGCACTGATTACTGATACACAGCGTTCTGCTCCACAGACTGCTAATGGACACCTGGGTTTCTTTTGAGTGATAAGAAATTGTCTAAACTTAGATCATCATGATGGTTGCACAACTCTACAAATATACTAATAGATGACATGGCAATGGTGTTCTTTGTTGATAAAAAATTCACTACAAACTCACTAAAATTAAAACTCTGTATAACCGATGTTTTCTCTAGCCCGGGGCCATGTGAGGATTATATTCTCGGGGGACTTAAATTCCTAAGAAGAGAAAAGCCATTGAGCCAGGGTTCTCATCTCCTCCGTTTTAAACATCCCAGTCAACCTCCATCTTCAAAGATATCAAGAAGCCCAAACACAAAAGGAAGCTGTGATGAAAAGGATGGTGTAGATGAGACTTTCCTCTAACACGAGTTCCAGTACTCTGTTTGCTGATCCACCAGAGGTGGATGGGGCAGGGCAGTAATCAGCTTAATGTCATCTCAGCCGCCATTTTATCTACAACTCATGCAGTCTGGGAATGCAATGTCAGGCATTAACCTTAAATTTCACTTAAATCAGTTATTTCGTTCATTTTTTTAAAAGATAGTTTAAACTTTAGCATACAGCTAATTTAGTACTCTTGATACTATTGTTTCTTCTATTAAATTACTAAGTCCATTCAGAAAGGGGGAAGGGAGAGATGTCTATATCCCCAGATACTTTCCATTGTTCAGCCCAGAAGAGGGATCCATTTTGCCCCAAGTCTAATAGTAGTGAACGCTGAGTGAATGTGGAGCAGAGTGGTGTCTCAAATATTGTTACTGGCTTAGCAGTACCTTGGGCACAGGTATAGTTGCTGTTAAAAGCAAGGTGCTCATGGGGCGCCTGGGTGGCTCAGTGGGTTAAGGCCTCTGCCTTCAGCTCAGGTCATGATCCCAGGGTCCTGGGATCGAGCCCTGCATCAGGCTTTCTGCTTTGCAGGGAGCCTGCTTCCTCCTCTCTCTGACTGCCTCTCTGCCTACTTGTAATCTCTGTCAAATAAATAAATAAAATCTTAAAAAAAAAAAAAAAAAAGGCAAGGTATTCTTCCCTCCCTCCCATATACCTGTGGTCACTTTTGTTTGGCATGTATGCTCCTTCACATGATCACAACACTGTACCCCAGGGTATTGCTAACTCGGTTTTTTCTTTGTATCACTATATTCAGTGTATTTT
The DNA here is from genome assembly GCF_010015895.1 of Lontra canadensis. Lineage (NCBI taxonomy): Eukaryota > Metazoa > Chordata > Mammalia > Carnivora > Mustelidae > Lontra > Lontra canadensis. The sequence goes on from NW_022631008.1 coordinate 21,584,451, forward strand.
TCACATCCAGGTGTTTCCACAGACCGGACAGAGTTAGAGTTCAGCTTCTTCTAACCAAAGTGTTTAAATCCAACCAGACAGCAGCAAGTGCTTTTTAATCTAAGCAAACTGATCTGTCAAAGGCAATCAACTCAAGGAAGTTATTCCAGGAGGAGCCTAATAATCCCGATGAATTACACTGCCCTATGTGAAGCTCAGCTGCTGAACTCTTGACATAATGTCACAAGTACTTAGAGGAATTAGTACATACAGCTGAACTCTATGTTGACACACAAACTCTAGCCTCTGTGCATAAGTTAATGATCACTGCGTTTAGTCCGGAGAGGAGTAATGTGTGTGGTGATGTCAGTTCATGTTTCTTTTTTTAAAAGATTTTATTTATTTATTTGAGAGAGAGAAAAAGAGCACAAGCAGAGGGAGTGGGAGAGGGAAAAGCAGAAGGAGTGGGAGAGGGAGAAGCAGGCTATTGCCTAAGCAGGGAGCCCCATGTGGGGCTCGATCCCAGGACCCTCGGACCATGACCTGAGCCAAAGGCAGACACTTAACTGACTGATCTACCCAGGCGCCCCTCAGTTCATGTTTAATGATGATGTTACACCCCCTAGACTTCATGTTATAATGTTCACAAGCATTTATCAACAGTATGCTTAATTCCTCTAGACGGAAATAAAGATTTGTTGTTGTGATTTTAAAAAATCATCTCCTATCTTTTAAACAAGGGTTCCTAACCTCTTAAAAATGCTCCTACCAATTTAGGGCTTTCCTGTTACCAAGATTTTTAAGTACTTTTTCTTGTTTAAATATTGCAACAATATTTGAGAGGTCAGTAGAGATGGTAACATCATTTATATCATTAGTAAGTCACAGAACTGAGACTCAAACCTAAATCTGATAGCTTGATGTTTTGAGGTCTTCCTGAAACTGTAAATCTTGTCTTTGGAGCTTTTGTTCTAGTGTTAGGATTACTAAGATAGGTGGGATAGGATAGGATAGCATTGTTGAGAGTCTTGTCCCCAAATAGGGCAGCCTGTCCGGTTCTCTCTGCTCCCCACAGAGAACCCCACCAAACTTAAAATAAGGAAACAGAATAGATGGGGAGGCGGCAATAATGAGCGGCATCTCTTGGAGGGCTGTGCTGAAAATTCTCCCTCAGTGATGGCACAGGTGTTCTTTGAGAATGACCTCCTCTTACAGTTGGAAGATAACTTTAAGAGAAGTAACGGCACACACTCAAATCAGAGGGCAATGAAAGAATAGATTGGCTAGGAGATAAGCTTGGAAGAATAATATATAGTAATAATAAGAATAGTAAGAATAATATAGTAATATAATTGCTAATGTATATTGAGTACTTACTATTTTCCATTATTGTAAGCGCTGTATATTAATTTATTAAATCCTCATTAGAACCCTGTGAAGTAGGTACTGTTACTCTGATGAAAAATTGAGTCAATAGATGGTTGATTGACTTATCTGTGGCCACACAGGTAGTAACTTAGGGAAACTGATTCTCCAACTTGTGCTCTAATTATTGTGTGGTCGTCATGATAAATTTGAAAAGCTTTCCTGAGTTATGAGAAATTTCACTTACTTTCGGGACCTAAGGACAATAATGCGTATTTCCATCCCAGGCAGTATTTCACCCTCAAGAGTCTGACCCTTCCATTTGGAAACACCCAAAATCGATGCATAATATTAAAAGGAAAATCTTTTTAAAACATGCTAATAAGCTGGCAAGAAAGTGAGGAATACTTAGGTGCCTAAAGTCACATGAAAATGTGGACCCAGTTTTCACTCTGATAATATTCACTGATCCTGTAGACCTTGATCTTTGATTTCTCATAGGGTGTCGGGGCATGGAGACACAAGTGGCCTGACTGAGGCAGGGAGTCTAATAGGAGACTTCAATGACAGATCTACTTCCTACATTAGAGATAATAAGAAAAACTAATTTCTTGGGGCACCTGGATGGCTCAGTCAGTTAAGTGTCTGCCATTGGCTCAGGTCATGATCTTTCTGTCCTTGGATCGAGCCTCGAATCTGGCTCCCCACTCAGCAGGGAGTCTGCTCTGTCCGTACCCCCCAACCCCTGCTCATGCTCAATCTCTCTCTCTCTCTCAAATAAATAAAATCTAGGGAGGGAAGGCGGAAGGAAGGGAGGGAGGGAGGGAGGGAGGGAGGGAGGGAGGGAAAAGAGAAAGAAAAACTTCTCAATCCCTAGATGCTAGTAGAGGAGAAAAAAATCTCTCCTAAGAATTCATAACCACAAACAGACCTTTATTTGGGTTTCTAGTCCAAATTTACACCACTAGAATGGTGCCAAAGAAACTTCAGGTTAAGAATATAGTTTAAAATTGTACTGGGTTGGTAATGCACTCAGATGTCTGACAGAATCAAAAGCAGCCCCACTCAAAAGGAACGAACTGTCAAGTCGATTCCCAAAGAATTCCCACAGATAAACTACCAAAGAGTAAGATCTCAGAGCAGAGTTTCACAAGACACATGAAGGACCATGAGTATAGGGTCATTGGAAACTGTAATCATAAGAATTAGACCCCAGAAGAGACCAGATAGTGCAATTATGCAATAGCAAATGACAGGTGTAATCTGGTAGTGTTTTGCTTCAACAGTACCATTTATCTCTTGCTCCCTGTCCCTGGGTTTCTCTGATGTCAGTTTATTCAGAAGTCGTCTAGGCATATGCATGCACATCTGGAAGTATGGAAGACTGCCCTCCCTGGGGCAACTTTTGACCAAGGGACTATGAAAGCTAATGGATAAATGCTCTCATCTTTCACTCTTTTAGTGGACAATTCTGAGATACAAGCTCTTCAAAAGGTCCTGATGGAACAGAGTCCCAGTTGCCTACAGTGAAGATCAATCCATAGGGCATCCCTATATTGGCATTCCCTCCTTGTTTCCCTTTCCCTAATCTCGCACTCCTGTTCCCTGCATTCGCTTCCCCAATAAACTACTTGCCTACTTGCCTGAGAATTTTAAATACCAATAAGGAACACAAGACTAAAACATGAAAAGGAAGACACAGAAAAAGAACCACATAGAACTTTTAGAAATAAAAAATAATTTTAACTTAAAATTTAAAAGATGGTTAAACAAAAGAATAGATACAGAATAAGAAAGAATAAGCTGGAAGATGAATCAGAATATTTTGCATAATGCAGAACAGAGACATAGCATATAGAAGATATACAAGAGATGGAAATATGTACATCTACAAAAATCAAATTGGAAATCCTGAAGGGGATAGCACATGGATATAAATACAAAAAAAGAATTATTATGTAAATTTAAATGCAAAAATAAATGTGTTTAAAAAGTAAAGATTATTAAATTGGGTAAAAATAGATAAAATCCACTTATAAGTTGCTTTATAAGGAGTCCTGTGACATAAGGTTAACAATTAGTTGAAATTAGAAGGATGAAAAAATACATACACAGTGCAGATAACCAAAATAAAGCTGATGTTACTATATTAATATCAGACAAAATAGACTTTTAAGACAAAAGGCATTGAGACAAACTACATAATGAGGAAAGGTTAATTCACCATTAGATACAAAAATTCCAAACTGAACTCTATACATTATAGCTTGAAACTATATAAAGCAAAACTTAAAAGAATTACGAGAATAAATATAGAAGCACAACAGTAGAGCTGAGGATTTTAACATACCTCAGAACTTGGTGATTGATAGTTCACAAAATCAAGAAGAAAAATATCAGTAAGGATATGGAAGATTTGAACAATACAGTTAACAAGCTTTACCTAATGAATATATATGGAACATTTTACCCAAAAAGTGGAGAAATATTTCAAGACCTCTGTAAACAGTAGTTTACAAGAACCGAAAGCATTCGGGGCCATTGTTTTAAGACTCAACTAATTTTAAATGATTGGTATCGTATAGATTATCTTCTTTGCCACAATGTGCTTCATAGAAGACTCAAGGAGGAGCAGAAGGAGGCCAATGGCCAATAAATTATAAAAATGCTGCTTAACTTTTAGGTTAGAAAATGAAAATGAAAATTAGAAATGAAGGGGCGCCTGGGTGGCTCAGTGGGTTGAAGCCTCTGCCTTTGGCTCAGGTCATGATCTCAGCGTCCTGGAATCGAGCCCCGCATCGGGCTCTCTGCTCTGCAGGGAGCCTGCTTCCTCCCTCTCTCTGCCTGCCTCTCTGCCAACTTGTGATCTGTCAAATAGATAAATAAAATCTTAAAAAAAAAAAAAAAGAAAATTAGAAATGAAGAAATGGAAGAAAAGGAAAACGAAAATTAGAATCACACTAAGATATATTTACACTGACGGTATTCGCAGGATTTTTAAAATCTGACATCTGAAGCATTGACAAGAATCTAGGAACAGGGCGCCTAGGTGGCTCAGTGGTTAAAGCCTCTGCCCTCGGCTCAGGTCATGATCCCAGGGTCCTGGGATCGAGCCCCACATCGGGCTCTCTGCTCAGCGAGGAGCCTGCTTCCTCCTCTCTCTCTCTCTCTCTGCCTGCCTCTCTGCCTGCATGTGATCTCTGTCTGTCAAATACATAAATAAAATCTTTTAAAAAAAAAAGAATCTAGGAGCAGTCACATCTTTTATATACTGCTAAAGAAAATATTAAATGATATCACCACTTTGGAAAACCAGTAGGATCATCTCTTAAATTTGGAGATGTGCATTCCCTGTGATCCAGCGATGCTACCAGAAAAACTCTGGCACACATATAGACATTCAAGAATATTCATAACAGTATTGTTTTAAAACAAAAACTGGAAACAGTACAAATGTCAACCCTGAACAAGGCCACAATAAGCAAATAATAATGTCCCCCATGGACAAGTGTGAAATTCTTCTAGGAAATATGAAGCACCAGACAACTGGGCCACAGGCACACTCATATTTAGTGTAACCAAATTTTTCAAGGAATTTTTTCCAGAATGGCCCTACCAGTTAACACTCTAATTTCTAAGGCTTTAGTGACTTCTCACATAGTCGCTAAAATCTGGTATATTCTAATATTTGCTATTCTGATGTGGAACTAATTTTTACTTGAAACTTGCCTGTTTTGATTTGCATCTGTTCATATACTTGTTAGTCAGCTGGGCTTCTCCATCTGTGAATTGCCTAACAATATCCTTTGCCCCTTTGCCCACTGGTTTCCTGTCCCTTTCTTTCTTTCTTTCTTTCTTTCTTTCTTTCTTTCTTTCTTTCTTTCCTTTCTTTCTTTTTTTTTCTTGTTGATAAGCTGCATTTGTTTGAATATTCTGTATGTGAACTTCTTGTTGGACTTAGACATTATGGTTATCTTCTCCCAATCTGTCATCTGTTTTTCTCTATGATGTCCCTCAAATGAAAAAACCTCTTAATTTTGTAGCAAGCAATTCTTCATTTGAGTTGTTTGGGTCTTAAAAGTTTTTCCACACACCCTCAGGTCATAGTCTTTAAATAGTCTTAATGTTTTACTTGTAATTTTTTTTTTTGAATTTTTGAGAGATTATATCTTACCATATAGTTTTAGTGGCTATTGTAGGTAGTGTATAATTTCCACTTAAATTTTCTGCTTGTTGCTGATAAAGGCAAATACTATCATTCCTATCTCCCATTAGGTCTAATAGTCACTCTGTTCAATACACTTCTTTTGTACACAATCATAGCTACAAATAATTTTATATCTTTCCCATCCTGATAACTTTTAATTCTTTTCTTTATGTCATAGCATTAGCTAAACCTTCAGTATTATGTCAAACATTAATAGTAATATTGAGTATTCCTGTCTTAGAACAGATCTTGATGAGAATAAAGTCTCCCCATTAACATGATATTTGCTGTAGAATGTTTGGTATACAATATGTCTTTCTCAAATCAAGTAAATTCTTCTAAATTTTTAATTTTGACAGTGTTTGTCAAAAGGGGTTGAACTTTGTGGTGTTTGGATATCTCAGTTGGTTGGGCGTCCATCTCTTGATTTCAGTTTGGGTCATGATCTCAAGGTCCTGAGATTGAACCCCACATTGGGCTCCACACTCAGCATAGAGTCTGTTCCAGTTTCTCTCTCTCCCTCTCCCTCTGCCCCTCCTTCCACTCACGTGCTCTCTCTCTCTCTCTCTCTCTAAATACATAAAATCTTTAAAGGGGGGGGGACTTGAACTTTATCAAGTGCTCATTTCTACTGTTGGGGCCAATTCCACGTTAAAACCTGTTAAACCCCTAGGGCCTGCCTGGGCCTGCTTAGCCCAGAGTGACTCCATATTGCCTAGGTAGCCGTTTTGTTGCGTAGGTAGCCATTTTGTTGTTGCCATGTTGCCTAGGTAGCCATTTTGTTGTTTAATAAATGCTTCAGCAGTTACTGATATCGGTTCCGGGTAACCGTTACTAAAATACACACCTAAAATAAGGCCAGACAGGTAAAAGACATCCAATCAGCCAAAGCCACATACGTAGAGATCTGCGGTTGTGCCCTATAAAAACTAGCCTGTAAGACCAAGGGGGGTCACTTTCTTCCGAGGTGGCCCTGGCCGGTCAGTAGGACTTCTAATGCTTGGCATAGAATAAAGCTTTACATAACTTTCACTTTGTCTCAGTCTCGTTCCTTTGATAACGGACCCTATCTCTACATTTATTGATGTAATCATATGATTTTTCGCCCTTATTCCAATAATGTTCTGACCTCAAGAACTGTTAAGATAATAAATGTTTGTGGTTTTAAGTTACTAAATTTGTGGTAATTTGTTACAGCAGCAATAGAAAACTAACCTACAATATGTGATTCTCATAATTCTACATCTCCTTTATAAACTGTAGCAGAGAACAGTTAAGAAACTTGCCCAAGTTCACACAGCTGAAGAGTCTGGTTCCTGGTTAAAAACCTGTGTGTGATTTTTCAGATATGCCTATGAGCAATTACAAAGATTTTACCTGGCAGGCCTCCTGGGAAAAAGGCTGCTGCCCCCCAACCTACACTTGGCACAGAGCCAATGCATTGCAGTCTCTGAAGGCAGTTGCAGTAAACAACTTGGATTCCCCTGCGCAGTCATGCCTTCACTTCTGGGTTTCTTCATCTGAGGCCGGAGGCATAAGCCTTCTTCAGATGCTTCTGCTGAGTCCTTCTTTTAAGAGGCAGTGGGAGATACCTTGAAAACACTGTTCCACTGACTTTTCTACTCCTAACCCACCTCCTTCACCCTCCCCCCAACCACAGAGTCCTTAAAATTACTGGAGCCTTTAGGTTGAGGCTCCTACAACAGTGAGACATCTCCCATGTCTGTGTTGACACACCCGACCCTGGATTAGCATGCTTTTTGATGAGGGAAATGTAACAGGGAGAGTCAGTGCCTTCTCATTCTAGACTCTTGTGTATAACCATTCCAGCACATAAAGGCTTAACTCTTTCATTTTTGGCTTGTTGCATTAATCAGCTACTCTTAACATCTGAATTTCAGCTCACTGAACTCCTAACAACAGATAATAGTAGGAAAGCTCAAATTCAAATCCAGGCCATCCAGCTCTGAACCTCTATTCCTAACCATAATGCTCTACTGCCTCCCTTTGTGTTGGCCACTCTAGTCTACGGAACTGATCATGGTGACTTGGACAGGGCACTAGAGGTTGACTAAAGTATACGGAACAGGTAAACTCAACAAGACGTGGTGTTGGGTCTGATGTAGAAAATAAGAAAAGGGAAAACTTTTTGGTCTTCAGCTTAGAACGATAAAGTAGATGGTGGTGCCATTTGCTGAGATAGGAAAGATTGGGATGGGGTGACAGGTGGCAGGGAGACAGTGGAGAAACAAGAGATCTCTCTGGATATATTTAAGGTTTCAGATTCTTAATATCTAAGTGAAGATGTCAGGTAGGCCACTCATATGGAATTTTGGAATTTGAATATCAAGCTTACTTTTTTTCCCCTCGATTCCTAGATATTAGGAAAAGAGAAATATTGTATAAGAGGATACTGTGCAGACACCACCTTAAGCTAAGCACGCCTCCTCCCTGCTCCTCCAGTAAGCTCTCAAAAAGAATCAGATATTGCCACTCTTCTGTGAAAAATACTGAGCCATTTTCAAATATTGTTGATATATGGACACAATAGTCTCCAAGTTATGAAAACTACTAGATCAGCATTCTCAAGGAATGACCAGAATCTAGAACTGAGCAAGTAAATAATTCTCTAAAAATCTGAGAACTCTGTGACTGCTACACATTAGCCTTGAAAATTTTTTTGGGGGGGGGGGCGCCTGGGTGGCTCAGTGGGTGAAAGCCTCTGCCTTCGGCTCAGGTCGTGATCCCAGGGTCCTGGGATCGAGTCCCACATCGGGCTCTCTGCTCCGTGGGGAGCCTGCTTCCTCCTCTCTCTCTCTCTCTCTGCCTGCCTCTCTGCCTACTTATGATCTCTGTCTGTCAAATAAATAAATAAAATCTTAAAAAATAAGTTTACAATTTTTAACCTGATTTTCAGTCATTTGTTCAATCAACAGGGTGCTCAATTTATTTGTCTCCAAATCTACAGAGCAATTTAATAATTCAGTTAGGCCAAATATTTGAAGTTCCTTGGCTATTCAGTTTATGTTAAACCCTTCTTCCCCAACACTAATGCATTTCTGTGCTGGTTTTTACACTTAATCATATGCCATACTGCACAGTTTCAAAATGTTTCAAATATGCCATCTGCCCAAACTAATTTTATTTCCTTTGAGGGCAAAGACTGTGACCCAGTCCCTAAACCAGTGCTGAATACATTTAAGGGGAAATTGTTAAATTCGTCTGGAAAGTTGTTTCCACTAACTGTATATCCAGCGCTCACCTGGGATGACTCACCCTCCATTTCACTCAATTCAATTCAGTCGCACAAGTATACAGTAATAGTCATCATATTCTCAGTTTATGGTTTTAATGGTATTGCAACATTAGATTCACAACATATTTCCAAACACCAAGTATGCTTGAAATTGAACATTTTTTTAAAGATAATAAAACTTAATGACTACCCATGATCTATGATCTGACGATACATCTGTTCTTTTTCATCTTTAAATGGTAAAATACCCACCCTAGCTTATTGTGGCACAGTGGGAGAGAAGAAATATAGTCCTATTAATCACTCTTAACTATCAGCTTATTAAGTTATAGTTTCCCAACAGGCTTGTCTTACATGACTGTTAATAGGCTGCAGGTGTTTTTCTAAAAGAGTCTTTTTATAATGCAGTTATGTCATAAAGAGACGGCATGGAGTAAAAGGAAAACTGGTGGGCTAAGAATTAGAAAACCTACGTTTTAAATTCTAGTACTAAAGTAGCTCCGAAGCCTTAAGCAAGTCACCACCTCTCTGATCACCACAATTTTCTCATCTGTAAAATGAGAGGACTTATTATAAATTAAATAAATGCATTTGTGCCATTTGTACCAGATCAGTAGGCAGGTAACCATAACCCAGGACCTAAGAATTTCACAAAGGACATTCTAACAGAAATCTTTCTACTTTAAAATAGCTTAAGCTGAAGTGTAAAGTTGAGATTTGTCACTAGTTAACTTGGAATGTAAATTTTGTTAACTAACCACTATGGATGTGCACAGGAACAGAGGAGCATGTTTCATATGAGAAAAATAGTGACCACTGATAGATGTTAATAAACCTAAATTGTGCTGAAAATATCCAAAATTTTACTTTTAGTTAAAAACCCGCTCATAGAGGCAGCTGTTATACATACATTTTGCAACTAATGAAAGGGTTGCATTCCAAAAGCTTCTAAGTCCATTTTTGGAAAACTTTGTAAATGGAAGCTAGGTTTGTAGTTTAGCCCATGGGAGTATAAATGTTGACATAGTTGTACTACATAACATAATATTACATTCTCAAGTTCTGGGTCCTGAGAATGGGGGTTGTGTCATGCAGGTGAGTTTCTCCCCTGCTCTTAGAAAGAAGACTCAAGTAAACAATTATTTTTTAAAAGATTATTTATTAAAAATTTTTTAAAAATTGTTTATTTATTTGACAGACAGAGATCATAAGTAGGCAGAGAGGCAGGCAGAGAGAGAGAGAGGAGGAAGCAGGCTCCCTGCTAAGCAGAGAGCCCAATGTGGGGCTCAATCCCAGGATCCTGGGATCATGACCTAAGCAGAAGGCAGAGGCTTTAACCCACTGAGCCACCCAGGCGTCCCCAAGTAAACAATGATTAAAATTGATTTACCTTTGTCACACCCTTCTATCTCTCTTTCTAATCTTTTTTATGCTCAGATAGGGCACACAGCTCTAATTGTGCTGCTGGAAAAATGCTATCTAGTCTTACCTACCATAAATTTCAAGAGCCCTTCCTTGAACCTTCAAATAGTAATTCCACAACCGTGAAGCAATTGATGGACATTTCAACAAATAACCCAGAAAATGTTACCACCCTTAAACTGTAACTAGTGTTGAAAGAGACCATCTGGTACTTAAAAAGCAAAAATATTAGAAATCTATGTTAAAAACTTTAGAGACATGGTCAAATAGATTATGATACATTCATACAAAAGAATATTATGTCAAAGTTTAAAAAAATGTTTAAAAGTTAGTTGTAATGACATGGGAAATAAACAAAATAATGCTGAATAAATAAAAAAGATACTAAATGCTATGTTCTTTATGAACTCGATTATGGAAAACATGCATTAAGACCAGAAGCTAATAAAACTTTTGGGTAGTAGACTTGTAATTTACGGCTTTTTTCCAGTTAACACATGAATCCATGCTTTCCAGATTTTCCCCTATCAAATAACCGCTATTTAAAAAAAAACAAAAAAACAAAAACAAACAAAAAAAAACACAAGGATGTCTCAGTTGGTTAAGCGTCTGCCTTCGGCTCGGGTCATGAGTCCCATGTCAGGCTCCTTGCTCAGCAGGGAGTCTCCTTCTCCCTCCGCCTTTCACCCCCCTCTCTTTCTCTCATGCTCTCAAATAAACACAATCTTTAAAAAAAATTTTTTTAAAAAGGAAAATCAGAGAAAAAGTGTAAATTCAAATAAATATATAACTGGTAGAATTTTAAAGAGCTATAAATAGTGCTAATTATCAGGCAATGTGGAAATAGAGCATCATGGGAAAAAAAAGCGTTCCTTTAACTATGTTTGCAAAAGACTTTAGACTTATTGTGTGTGTGTGTGTGTGTGTGTGTGTGTGTGTGTGTGTGAGAGATTTTTTTTTTAAATTGAAGGTCCCTTATTGGTCCTGCTTCCATGAGTGGCTGCCACCCAGATAAAGGGGAAGGGAACCAAGTGGGCAGGAAGGGGTTATCTCCACAACATTCCATTTATACACAGAACTAAACAGACAAGCACAGAGTCATTATTGAGGTTAGAAGTTACCAGCACGGGAAAAAGAACAGGTAGGGAATTGGGGTGTCATAAAAAATATAGTACCACCCACCAAACTGGGGTGCCTGGATAGGAGTACTTGGTCTGCTTCAACCCAAGAGGAATCAGATCAAAAGTGGCTTGGGAAGGCTAGAACCATCGGGGATGGATGAAAGAGGAAGGTCCAGGGGGCAAGGAGGCTGTTTGGCGACTAGGGTGAAGGGACTGCCCTCCCCTTGCTGGTATCTCTCCAGCCCTTCAGGTTTGGCAGGAAGGGGTTAGCCTGCAACCCTCATGGGCAGGTCTTAGGCTGCCAGATGCTCCAGGCAGGGGGCTGGAGGGGGTTCACAAAGGCTTGCCTTCCAGGGAAATAATGGCATTGCCCCCCAACTTCTCTGCCAGGGTACATCAGTCCATGACATCCTCATAGCAGTTTGCTTGTAATTCATGCTTGATCTCCATCAGCTTCCTCATGATGGCATCCTTCGAGCTGGCATAGATCATTTTGCTCTTAGGGGTACAGACTTAGGTGCCCAGAAAATAAACATTAGGTCCTCCTTCTTGCTCTTCTTGTTCTCACAGGTTGTGTCATAGAGGCATACCAGCAGTTCTTGTCTGGTAGCATCTTGACAAAGGTGGCAGAGGGGTGGTCTATAGTCTGGCCCACATGCCCTACCAAGATCTCCTTGCCCTCCTCCAAGTATTAAGATGTTCTTCTTGCCCTGGCTTAGGCAAAGGAGTACCACCTTCTTGTACTTCTCACCTCCTCTGGTGTTGAGGATTTATGCACATACCCTCAAGTCACTGAACACCTCAATGATGCCATCAGAGACTACCATATCAGAGACCATTTTCCGTAAGCAAAAGGGAGGTAACAAAAGAGAGTCAGGAGAGAGGATGGCCACTGCCGCTGCTGCTGGGATCTGACTTAAAGGGACTTACTTTAAGTTAACCACATTATAAAATAACAAGTTTTGTGGTTATGAAAATATTGCTTATTGCTACTGTTATGGCATTTTTATAGATCAAATAAAAACACATTATTAATGCTTACTTCCCTTGATTAAAGAGACCAGTGTTTCTTTTTACAAATATCACATAGAAAATAACTCAGGCTTGTGTTTTAGACAACTAGGAAAAAAAGATTATTTTAATGAGAAAGTTTTTATCCCATCTTATAATGCTTTCCCACATATAGCAGTAACCCATGGCCCAGAAATCATTCTTGTGTGAAACTGCCCCACATATGTTATATTTATTTATACACTAATCACTCTTCTATATACCTTATTTCACTTAACATACTTTAGAGACATTTACGTATCAGTATGTATAAATCCATTTTATTCTTTGCAAATACTCTTTAATATTCTACTGATGGCTCTAATTTATTAGTAACCCCTTACGGATAGGCATTTAAATTATTTCCAGTTTCTCTCTGTAACAAGGCTTCAGGGAACATTCTTGTACAAATATCTTTATGACATGAACAAGATTATCCATGAGATAAATTCTTTGAATTGTTGAGTCAAGGACTATGTGTACATTTAAAAAAAATCTGACATTACCAAATTGCCTTCCAAAGAATTTGTACCAATTTATACTCCAGGGGAGTATATTCCATGTTATACTATAAATCTATGTTCTGATCAACATAGATTCTTTAAAGCAAATTCCAATGCTGTCAATGGCCAAGAAGGTAACACAAATGAGGGAGGCAGTATGGGGTAAAAAGATGGTAGACTGAAGAGTATGAATATTCAGTCAATGGAAGAACTGGGTTCTCCTTAATGGCGGCCAACTATGCCTTCTAGGAATCAATGCCCAATATTGTTAGTGTCCTGCACTCTCAAAAGCCTAAAATCTAGACTTCTGCATGAAACCTTCAGATTTTTTAAATGTTGACAACTCATTTTAGAATTTTAGAATTGGCATGACAAAGAAAACTGTGAGTAGAAATCATCTACTGGGCCTCCAAATTGTGACCTTCACTTTAAAGCTTTCATTTCTGGCCCCATATCCAACCCACAAAGAGGGGCATGCCTCTAGGCTGCATTTAGCATACTGTTTTAAAGCTGGGATTTCCTTACATTACATTTAATTTCTGGACAGACTAGAAGATTTTTATGAACTATGTCATCACTATTCCCTCAAACTATGTGAACAATTTAATCTACTCTTGCTGAGATGTTTTTATTAATCCGTTTCCTTCACTATGGTCCTTTGCCCTATATTTTTATTCCTTTAGAGTGCTGGTTCCTCTGTTTTCTCCATTACATGGAATCACCATGTGTTTTAAGGTCAGAGTCATTTTCCTATGAGAGTAATCATTTACCCAAAGGGGATAAAAATCTCTAGTCATTTTTCTATGCTACTTTGCATTCAACATATCCATGTACTTACAGAAGAAATTGTGGGAATAAGGTATACTAAAAAGACTTTCTGCCTCTCACTTAAATAGTATTTTTAATCCATATAAAATACTTTATATTAACTACATTCTTATGGTTAAGAGATAAAGACAACATAAAAAAATAAACCCTGAAGTTGTTAAATCTGTACAAAAAATACTCAAATTCAGGGGTAAAATACCATGAAATTTTTAATATTTTATTATCTCTCCTACATAAATACTTGCAGAAGGACTAATCTGACAAAGCCCAATGCACTGAATGACTATATAAAGAAACAAATGTTTGTTAAACATTAAAATCATAAGCAATGTAATATTAAAGAGGTCAGTTGCCTTTTTGAAAACTCAGAAGGCAACAACCTCATACAAATGAATTTTGAAAATCAAATTTTAAAAATTTTTAGCTTCATTTATTGTAAATATGCATTTAGTCTTCATTTTAAAGCTGTCTTTTTAAAGAATTCCTAGTTTTAATATTAATTTGCTCAGAAATTCTTTTTATATGTAATATATAAATATAAATAATATACATATTCTATATATGTAAATATATAATATATAAATATATATATATACCTGCAAAAACAAAAGAAGATCAAGACATATATTAAAGAAGCTTTATAATGTAACAAAGTTTTTAATATATATTGAAAATATGACCATCTACTCAGGAAAAAAATCTGCATGAATCATTTTACCAACATTGATGCCACCGGATAGTATCCTTTTAGTTTCCAAAGGCAAAGTTCTAGACATTACAAGTTCCTCTGCTAGCACTTCTAAATATGTGAGTGTTCCTACTTCCCCTTAAAAGGTATGCTGTAACAACTGAGGTGGATCCTTTCAAAAGAAAACTGGATTAAATCACTCTAAAATTTAAAAACCCAAAGCTCTGTGTTAGGCACGTCATTTATCTCAACATTTTAATCATGAAAAAAAAACAAGAATAAAAACTTACATATTTAAATTGTATTGTGCACATTGGACTACTTCTTCAAATATGTTATCAGAACTCACAGATAAAACAAAAGCAATAAAAAGAATGTGTTAAAATATTACATTTAATTTTACCTAAAATATAAATTAAAATAGGACATAAGACTTTGAGACCACAATATATATATGGGAAACTGACCACTGAAAGATACTAGAAATAATTCATACAATATAAGCTTTAATATATAAATTAAATGCCATTTCATCAGCTGTTAGTCACATCACTCTAAATTTTACACTATATATTAAAATATTAAAAAGCTAAAAAACATCATTGCAATATAGATTCAATATGGGAAAATACATATTTGTGGCTTTATACACAACCTAAATTAATTCACTCTATACAACAGTTTTCCAAAATATAAACAGCACTTTACATGCAACAGAACATACCAGGTTGGGTGTCCTAATACAATTTTATAGGAAAATAAAGAGAAAACACCCTTTCAACAAGACAGTTAAATGGTAGAGGTGGAATGTAGAATAAGGTTTCGCCTTAACACAATCCTCAGTTAGAGTAAAAGAAATATGAAAAAGGACAATTTCTACTACTTTCAATTAGCATTTTTTAAATTGAAGACTACTGTGATTTTATAGTTTCTAATTGTATCACAAACAGCAAACATAAAAGGGAAGCGGGAAGGGAGGGTAGAAAGCGTGATCCTTTATGAATTTTAAACATCAGCCCTGCCTGTGGGCTGCATTTAGGCTCCTTTTCTGTTGACAGTTTCCTAAATTATTTCTGCCACTCTGAATTGCGCATCAGTAATCAGATGAATTTTCCAGACTTCTTTACGCCATTGTGTAACCATAACTGCCACAATGTAATGCCACAAGAAGTCTGTCCTTGAGTATTTCTTTACTTGGGTATTCAGGTAACTTGAGCATGTTGATGCTAAAAAAGAAAAATATACCATCATGAAACAGGAAATCTATGAAATTTCTGATTGTTTTGTCTAGCAGTGAAAACACTACTCAAAATTAACATAAAATCACCCTCTCAAATTTACATTCAAATTGGAAAACCCTGAAGTAGTATTTAAAAAGAAAAAAAAAAAAAACTGCTGCATTGCAGTTTCCTTTAGTATGCAAATGTAGTGGAAGAAAATAAGTTCCTTTCAGCCTAAAATAAATAAGCAATAAGGGAATTTAGTTTGAAGTGATGGTGTAACTCAGTGATACTTATGACAGTGAAACTTCAGTGATACTTGAACTACATTTAATTAAATTATAGGTAGGTAGTTTCCTCAAATATTTTCCCTACCAAAAAAAGGGAAAGGCAAGGGATTATGCTGTTACTTATTTATCAGTGATTCCAAAATGCTGAAAACAGATTACTGTTGAGGTTTTCCTCTCAATGCAACAGTACAGTAGTCAGACCTTTAATTATTGAAAATTAATCAAGACAATTCACAATGCATTTAAATAAACATTTTAACATACCATGTGCTTGAAGTTGGTAGGAGATTTGGAGTATATGGCACAGCAGCAATTGTAAAGTTTTGCAATCCACTTCCACCCATGATATTAGCAAATCCACCATGTGGGACCCTGGAACTAAAAGTTCATATCATAATAAGTTGTAATCAGGAAACGAAAATCTTTGTGATACATACATTTCAAATTATAAGTTATAGAGTTAGAATATATTCAACTCTAGGGCACTGACAAGGTAACATTTTTGGTTCTGAAAAACTCCAGCTCATTATTAAAAGATGCTTTGTGGCCAGTTAGCAAGCTTCCATGGAGAACCTCTGTCCACATTTCTGTAAGCCATACCATGCTTTCAATTGGCCATTGCACATACCTCTATTATTACACATAGCATACTGCATGTACAATTATTTTCTCATATGTGTCTCCCCCTACTCAACTGGGACTAATTTGAGGACTTAAATGTGTCACATTTGTATTTATACCTTTGGGGTTAGCAAAATGACTGGCATCTAACAGACATTCATTAGATACTTGCCGAATACACGGATGTTTGCTTGATTAATTCAAGCAACAGAGAGGCTCTTGGATGTAATCCAAACAATTTCCCTATATGTGAACAATATCTAGGATCTGATGGTGTTCAGGGCAGGCCATCCCCAAATATTCCACTTAGGCATACTGATTATTTCAAATTAAAGTTACTTAAAAACAACCAGTGCAAAAAGGACACTTAAACTTTCCTCTGTCTGGCTGAAAGCAGGAAATAAATCTCCCATATGAAAGGTACTCTCCCTGTACCAGAAGGTAAAGAAACATCCTATGACCAGAGATAGGCAATTCAGGGCTGAGAAGGCTATAGAAACAAACCTCATTACTTCTTCACCAATTTACTACTCCAAGCACAACTGCTTTGTCTTTTCAATCCCTCAAAAATATATTGTTTCTTTGTCTAAAAGGTGTAAATCCTGCTTGCTTACTTTGGTCACTTCTCTGAGATTCGTATTTCTATGAGCTCTAAAATATATGAATTAAATTTGTTTTCTTCCTGTTAATCTGTCCATGTCAATTTACTTCTTAGACCAAGCAGAATAACTTTAAAAGGTTAAGAAAAATTTTTCCTCCCCAACAGGTCAAAGGATTTTTGTTTTGTTTTTCACTGTGGGAAAACTAGAATATTCTTTACATTTCTGTTCCAAAGAGTCACAATATCAGATGTATTTCTTTTTTAATGTCACCTAACATAAACATAAAAAGATCACATTCAAATTTGAAAACCCTAACAAAATGCATACAGTACTAGAAAATTTAATCTTGGGTACATGGCTACAGAGAATACAATCACAACTTCCTAAATTCTATTGTTCACATTTGAAAGACATTATTTCAAATTAGCTTTTGTATGTATCATGATTAAACAAAGTAATCCTGTAGAACATTTTTTTTTAAGATTTTATTTGTTTATTTGTCAGAGAGAGAGAGAAAAGAGAAAGAGAGCATAAGCAGGGGGAGCAGCAGGCAGAGTAAGCAGAGGGAGATGCAGTCTCCCCACCAAGCAAGGAGCCCAATGAGGGACTCCATCCCAAGACCCTGGGATCATGACCTGAGCCCAAGATAGCCACTTAACCGAATAAGCCACCCAGGCATCCCAACATTTTGTTTTATATTGAGATGCTATTGTACCTTCTAGATAAGTAAGAATGATAACAAAACAAAACAAAAAAAATTAATGTATAGGTACTAAAGGTATACTCAAATGCAGAAGTCTGACCAGTATTAGAAATGTTCTCTAACATGGGATTCTTAGTACAAAGCATAATTCAGTTCATTAAAAAAAAAAAAGTTAAACTTTAGCCAAAACCATCTTGACAAAGAAGAATAAAGTTGGAGGTTTCACAGTTTCTGATTTCAAAACTTAAATTACAAAGCTATGGTTATCAGAAAAATGTAGCAATAGCATAAAGCATAAAGACAGACATATAGAAATAGAATAGATTATCCCAAATAAACTCTTGCATATATGGCCAAATCATTTTCAACCAGAATCCTAACACTCAATGGGGAAAGGACAATCTTTTTAACAATTGTGTTGGAAAAACTGGATATCCACACTACCAAAAAATGGAATTGAATTCTCACCTAATACCATAAACAAAAATTAACTCAAAATAAATCAAAGATCAAAGCATGAACTATAACCACAAAATTCTTAGAAGAAAATAGAGGGGAAGAGCTTCATGACACTGAATTTGGCAATGATTTCTTAGATATGACACCAAAAGTATAGGCAATAAAAGAAAAATAGATAAATTGAACTTCATCGAAATTAAAAACTTATCCGCCACAGAACATCATCAACAGAGTGAAAAGGCAGTCCATAGAATGGGAGAAAATTATTTTCAAGTCATAAATCTGATAAGGAATTGATATCCAGAAAATAAACAGAACTCCTACAACTCAACAACAATAAAAACCCAATTTAAAAATAGGGAAGGGGTGGGCGCCTGGGTGGCTCAGTGGGTTAAAGCCTCTGCCTTCGGCTCAGGTCATGATCCTAGGGTCCTGAGATCGAGCCCCGCATCGGGCTCTCTGCTCAGCAGGGAGCCTGCTTCCCCTCCTTCTCTCTCTGCCTGCCTCTCTGCCTGCCAAATAAATAAATAAAAATCTTTAAAATAAAAAAATAAAATAAAATAAAATAAAAATAGGGAAAGGACCCAAATAGACATCTCTCCAAAGAAGATTCACAAATGGCTTACAAGCATATGAAAAGATGTTCAATCAGGCACCTGGGTGGCTCAAGTGGTTAAGCCACTGCCTTCTGCTCAAGTCATGATCCCGGAGTTCCAGGATCGAGTCCCAAGCTGGGCTCCCAGTCTGCTTCTCCCTCTGACCTTCTCCCCTCTCATGCTCTCTTTCTCAAATAAATAAATCAAATCTTTAAAAAAAAAAAAAAAGAAAAGAAGAGGAAAGATGCTCAATCAACATCACTAGTATTGGAGAACTATAAATCAAAACCACAATCAGATATCATTTCATACACATCATGATGACCTGGATGACCTTTTTATTTTTTTTTTAAATTTTTGTAAAGATTAATTTATTTATATATTTTAGAGAGTGTGTGTATGCAGGGAGAGACAAAAGGAGAGGGAGAGAGAATCTCAAGCAGACTCCCTGCTTAGCACAGAGTCTGACATGGGGTTCGATCTCACAACTCTATGATCATGACCTGAGCCAAAATCAAGAGCTGGATGCTTAACCAAATAGATTGAGCCACCGAGGGACCCCCAGGATGATCATTTTAAAGAAAAAACACAAAAATTTAAAAAAAGAAAATAACAAGTATTGGAAAGGATATGCAGAAATTGGAACACTTCTGCATTGCTGGTGGGAATGTAAAATTTGTATCAGCTGTGGAAAACAGTATGGCTGTTTCTCAAAAAACAAACATAGAATTACAGTATATAGCCCAAAGAATTGAAAACAGAGACTGAAAGAGATTATCTGTACACCCATGTTCATAGCAGTGTTACTCATAAAAGCCAAAAAAAGGTGGAAGCAACTCAAGTGATCACCCATGGATGAAAGAATAAGCAAAAGGTGGTATATAACTCTAGTGGATTCTTATTTAGCCTTAAAAAGGAAGGAAATTCTGACATATGCTACAATGTGGATGAACCTTGAGGACACTATGCTGAGTAAAATAAGCTAGTCACAAAATGACAAATGATACACGGTTCCACTTATATGAAGTACCCAGAGTAGTGAAATTCAGAGAGAGAGATAACAGAATGGTGGTTCCAAAGGCTAGAGGGAGGGAGTATGAAGAGTTAGTATTTAACTGGTACAGTTTTAGCTGCAGAAGACAGAAGACTTTGGGAGCTGGATGGTGGTGATGGTTGTGTGTGAATGTGCTTAATGTCACAGAACTGTACTTAAAAATGGTTAAAGTGTTAAATGTTATTGTACTTTCTGCCACATACACTACAAAAACTGTGGCAAAATGCACCAGAATTTTGTTTAAAATCATAAATGGTATGTATACATCCATTGGGGAAAAAAAATCCAGTCCAAAATCCAATATAAATAAAACTCTAAAAAAGAGCAGTTGTCTTATAGCTGGGAACTTGTTTGGTTGCTATTAAATGCTTTACTGATGAAATGCCTGAGCTTACCTTAGAAATCCAAATGAATATTGAAAGTCTTGTTAACAAACACTAGAAGAATAGCAATAGAATAGCTAAAGAAGACCTGGACAAGTGTGTAAATGGAAATAAAATTCTACATTAGTCTACGCCTATTAAAAGGACAACCAAAAATGAAAAGCGGTAAAAAGCCAAGCTGTTCTCAATTTCCTATAGAGGTAGAATTTTAAAGTACACCACTTTATCAGAATAAGAAAATGAGACTTGACAAATTAATATACAGTATTTCAACATCAGAATGATCAATCTAATGTTTTTCATATAACTAAATTTTTGAAAAATATGCTTAAAAATCAGAAGATTTTCCAATTTAAAGATCTAAAACTAAAATTATACTATAAACTGCTATTCACAAACAATTTCTGAAATTTTATTCCTCTTCTTCTAAACTACAAACAAATATGACTGGGCCCCATAATTGAATAATCAGTGAATATTATCCTAAGATCATGGCTCATCAGGCTTAAGCATGTATGTGAAAAATAAATGAAATGGTCTTTGGCTGAATATTATGACACTTGGATCATACAATGTAAAATTACAGTCAATAAAAATGACACACTTCTATTTTATACACAAAGAAATCATCAAGTCTGAATCCCATTATTCTTGAGTAAGTCATTTAATTAAGACAGTCTTATAGACCACCAAAATAATGTTATACCATAAAAATATTCAAAAATTACTTTTTGCATTGGTTCTTGGTTCTAATAATTAGAACACATTTGACTTTTCAGGAAGGTTGCACTAAACTAAACTATGGACACAGAGAAAGATACTTTAATATCTAATATAAACAGGTAATCAGAATTTTCCAGAAAGTGCTACTGAATAAAAAAATACATGCTAAGTTTAGAATGGTAAACGCTCTATACCTACACTTAAGTCTAATTAAATAAAAGTTAAGGTTTAAAAAAACTGAAAAATTACTCAGTCTGAATTCAAAACAAGGACTCTGTAGACTAAATGTTGAAAGGTGACTTCTTCAGCATGATGGTGAAGCTTAGCTCTGTATTGTTCCCCTCAGCTTCCTTGGCTTCTATTTTTTACTCACATCCCTCACCTCAGTTTAAATGGACTCATAAGCTACACTTCATGACCAGTTAAATAATAAACAGTGCAATTCTTTTCAGTACTGCTAACCATGACTATACGTCTGACCTGGGAGAGGCACTCTGTATTATTAATACAAGAGTTTTTCATTCTACAAGAGCAGCAACTTAACAGACATTTTTAGTCCCAAAGAACTTGAGTAACTGTAATTATTATCTGCGCTTTAAAGACTCGTACCAACCAAATCATGGTGGTGCGGACATAATAATCCATTAAATGGTGTTTAGATATAAATCATTTAGAAAACAGTAAGAGCTCTACGTCAATACATAAACTAAAATAAAATCCAGATGGCTTAAAAATTGGAAAGTAAAAATAGGAACTATAAAAAGTTACAGAAAAAAATGCAGATAAACATATATATAAAATCTTGGGAGTAGGGAAGGAGTTATAAAAACAACAAAGAAAAGTACAATGATCAACTTACAAAATTAATACTTCTATTTTATAAATTTTATAAAGTAAATTTATAATTTAAATTACATGGGAATCTGTATATTTAATTTAATGAAGTTAAAAGGCAAACGATAACCTGGGGAAAGTTATTTGTAAGGTTAATGTCCCACATAAAGAACATGTAGAACTGAATTTTTTAAAATGATGACGGGGCAACTATGTGGCTCAGTCGGTTAAGCATCTGATTCTTGATTTCAGCTCAGGTCATGATTGCAAAGTGATGAGATCAAACCCTGTGTCTGGCTCCGTGCTCAGCGGGGAGTCTGCTTGGGATTCTCTCCTTCTCCCTTTCCCTCTCCACCCCCCAATACTCCCCACCAAGCTCTCTTTCTCTCAAATAAATAAATCTTTAAAAATAAAAAAAAAATGACAATAGAATGCATAATTAAGAAAGTCAATTCACATAAGAATTATATAAATAAAAAATTATGTAAAAATAGAAATGAGGGTGCCTGGGTGCCTCAGTCGGTTTAGCATCTGCCTTTGGCTCACCTCATGATCCTAAGGTCCTGAGACTGAGTCCAAATCGGGCTCCCTGCTGAGCAGGGAGTCGGCTTCTCCCTCTGCCCCTCCCCCCTGCTTATGGTCTCAGTCTTTCTCATGCTCTCTCTCAAATAAATAAAATCTTAAAAAAAAAAAATTATATCCTGTACTGATAGAACAAAAGGAATAGGTCCTCTCATTCCCTGTTGATAGGAATACTGGTAACTTTCTGAAGGGTAAAAGAACCTGATACATACTGTATCAGGTTATAAAAATTTATATACTTTCATATCCAAAAATTTCTCTTCTAAGAATTTTTTCTATATAAATAATCAAACTGGCCCACAAGTATATAAATGTAAGAATTCCTTATTTGTTCAGCATTACTATAAACAGGAAAATTTAGCAATGAAGGACAATACCAATTAAGGTCCATAAACTGAAGAATAGGTAGCCATGAACAAATTAGATCTATAAATGGAAAAAAATTTTAATAATATATTGCTAAATTCAGAAGTTATAAAAGAGGAACGATGTTTTTAAAAAGTAAAAATTTATGGGACACCTGGCTGGCTTAGTTGGGAGAAGCACGAGACTCTTATGGGGTTGTAAGTTTAATCCCCAGGTTGGTTGTAGAGATTAGTTAAATAAAACCTAACAAAAAAAAAGTAAAAATTTATGTATGTGGGAAATTTTCTGGAATCTCAGACACTAAGATTAGAAGTAATTCTTTTTATTGAAATTGTCTAATCCTCCCACCTAGAATATATAATTTTTAATTCTTTTCATTAAATTACTCAAATCTCTGGGTACTTCTTGGCATTAAGAAGCCAAAAAACTACAAAAGAACATTAAAACAAGGTTTTCTTTCATATCTTTAGTCTATAATCTGTGAATATTCACGTTCTCTCTTTTTTTAAGATTTTATTTTTAAGTAACCTCTATACCCAACATGGGGCTCAAACTTAAAACCCCAAGATCAAGAGTCTCATGCTTTCCCAACTAAGCTAGTCAGGTACCCTGAATGAATATTCATGTTTTATTTATTGTTTAAAATTAGATTACAGTGTGACCCCCCCCAACTATTTTTCTAATTATATAGTTAAAGGACTTAGAAAATAAAGCAAAATATTAAAGTATTATCTCTGCATAGTGGAATTACCTAATGGATTTTCATTGTCTTCTATCTATATTCTTCATTTTCCAAATTTTCTTTTTCTTTTTTTTTTTTTTAAGATTTTATTTATTTATTTGACAGACAGAGATCACAAGTAGGTAGTGAAGCAGGCAGAGAGAAAGGAGGAAGCAGGCTCCCTGCTAAGCAGAGAGCCCAATGCGGAGCTCAATCCTAGGACACTGGGATCATGACCTGAGCCGAAGGCAGACTGAGCCACCACTAACCCACTGAGCCACCCAGGCGCCCCTCCAAATTTTCTATAATGGTTACAGATTACTAGAAATAAGGAAATACTGGACTTTAAAGAACATATATATTTTATAGAGATATACACCCACAATTATGTTTTTAAGATAGACAGAAAAAATAGAGAAGTAAATACACCAAATTGTTTACAGTAGTTATTGCTGGCAGGGAATGGTGTTCATTATTTGTTCTAATTTTATGTATGCTCCAACTTTCCTAGAAGAACCATGTACATTTATGATGGATCAAATGAACTATATTTCCATAAAGTGGAGGGCACAAATAAAATTCTAAGATGCCAAGGATGAAAATCAGATTTTTTTTAAACATCTTTCATTAATGTAACTTAAAGGAGGTTAAAATCATCTAGTTTTCCAGTATCTATATTTAATCAGTCCAAAAGTAGACTTTTCAAAGATATTTGTGCTATCACAAATTATTTTTTAGGCCATGAATCTTGAGACTAAAATCTGTTAAGAGGGATCCTTGGGTGGCTTATTTGTTAAGCTTCTGACTCTTTGTTTCTGCTCAGGTCATGATCTCAGTCAGGGTTGTGGGATCAAGTCCCATGTCAGGCTCTGCACTCAACACAGAGTATGCTTGGGATTCTTTTCCTCTCCCTCTGCCCCTCCCCGGCTTGTGGAATAAAATCTTCAAAAAAATTGGCAAGAACTGGAGAAAAACTGTTGAGTGTGGATATTATATGTGTCGTGTGTATGTGTGTGTATGTTGGCCAACAACAGACAAATATTAAGAATTTGGCACTACCACTGACTTACTGACAGAATGAAAATATTACCAAATTATAAAATACAGTATATATGCTGATTGTCCTGACTGGAACAGTTTATTTTTTTATACACTGTATACATTAAATAAACATTTACTGAGCACTACCACATTTTATCCTTAACAGCTAAATAAATCTTTGTTTAATACCTAAAAAAAATGGAAAGGGAAGTAGAAACTGACAATTCAAAGGAATAATGCATTTTGGTTGGTTAGGCCACCAAAACTGCAACACATTAAATTCTTTCCACATTAGCATAAAAACACTTCTTACCTGCCAGTAACAAACTGCAAGAGAAGAACTCTCTCCTCTGGAGTAATGTCTTCCACAACTTCCCAGAACCACTAACAACAATAAAAAAACTTAACTCACATTTCAGAGTAATTGAAGACTTCTTAATACCTGAGAAATATGTAATATTCATAAAGCATATTTTATTCTATAAAACTCATTTATCAAAAATGCTTTCATACAAAGCTTTCATATGCAATATTCCCAAGAGAAGAGTTTAGGGAAAATTTTTACTTTGTTAATTAATGTAGATTTTCATCCAACAGTGCCGAAAAGCTTATAAAATTAAATGGCAAACTTAACTTCATTCTGAGCTCTAGAGAGATTTTACCTGAATAACTGGATCCTCTCTTTCATAGCCACTTGTGTATTCTGTATTTCTTATCCAATCACTCACATCAATTTCTGGCATGCCAGAAAGCAGTAGCTCCTTTGGGAAGAAGAAAAGTATTTCATTAATCTTCATTGGGAAAAAAAAAAGTTATTACATTTAAATAGTAAATTTGCCTTAATTAGAAACTAATCCCATGTAAAACTGATTTATTTTTTTGACAGTTTCTGCATGTCATCAATAACAAGTACTACATGGGAGAGAACTCTTCATACTGATAATCTCAAATATTGCTGAGATGTGGAAATATCTCCACATTCATACAACTTCATTAAAACATAAGAGGCAAATACATAAACACATACACAACAAGTTTACATCTGCAACACTTTTTTGAATGTTATTATTTTGGGTTTATGTTTATGTTAATGTATGAACTTGTTAAATTCTAAATTATATGCTCAACATGAATGTGACAACAAAGACCTGAATAAGTCCTGGGTTAAACAAAAGAAAAGATCATCAAGAAACTCTAGTCACTAGGAAAAAGGAGTAATATAATAAAAAGAGGTAATATAATAAAAATAGTCACTATTTTTAAAAAAATATAGTTCTATTCAGGCCTTGGAAGAACTCTATTTTGGAATGTTTTGGATCTTCTAAAGCCAACATTTCCCAGTGTGACAAAAAAAGTACAATTTCCTAATGATTTTTGGTAGTCACCTTTTTTATGTGAAGATCATCAAACAAAATAGTAATCAAATAAACAAATATGAAATTAAGAATGTAAAAAATAGCATTATGTTTTCCAAGAGAAAACTGAACATGGAAAGAGCTTGTCCAGATGGCTCAATGAGCCTGTATGTCACAACTGGATGTGTTTATACAGTCAGATAAGGCAATGACTATACTACACTTAACCAAATACTGACAAGCCAGATCAGCAGAGTTTGTTGTCACAGACATAGATACAGTGTGGTTCAAAATCATGTCTCCTATCTATAACAACTGACTAGTACCGAAGTGTGCTCAGAAGAAAATTAATGAAGACTAATAAGAGGTGGGATCTGACAACTCTTGGGGTTTCTAAGATCTACTCAGAGTCTAAAAGTTTCTCCCCTTTCCAACCTATCTGAGGCTGGATTTTCTTCATTTAGTTCTAGCAAACAACATATTACAACTGATTATATACAGAAACAGATATGAGAACCTAATTGACTTCTATTAGCTAGATATTTAAAAAACCTACAAAAATGTAAAACATGCCACTCTTCTCACTTTAAGCTATTTTTAGCTTAATTCTGAAAAATGCAATTTCAGTTTTTAAATGTTATTTATATTAATATGTAATAGATTGTTATTTCTACATTAAGAAAATATTTTATATCTTTTAATTTCAAATACAGTAAACATCAATTAATAAAACCCACATAAACAAAAACTTTTGTTGTAAGGGTGTCCTAAAACCAAAAACTGCTGGTCTAGGGTGTATTTTAGTCTTCCTTTCCACAGTATTATAAAATACTTTTACAAGATGGATATTCTGATTAGTCTCCATTTTAACAATCCAGATATATTCCCCACCATTCTTTGCACTCTTCTGGGCCCCAGGAGACCAATTCTTACAGACTGGCTCTCTTGCCTATCAGCTTTAGGCTGGGCTCCATCACTGGGAAACAGGCAGGATTCTGGAGGTGAGGATATTTTCTGCTCCCACTTTGCTTCAGCACAACTTTGTAGGAGCCATGTATCCTCAACTATAGCTACTATCAGGCTGCCTCTCATTGGTACTTCAGGCTCTCCCAGGGTCCTCGTAATAGCCCCCCACTCTCACCCACAATCTCCCTTTCGGTGGTCTCAGTTACCACAGTCAACTGTGGTCCAGAAGCAGGTAATCTGCTTTCTGACATACTGTCAGAAAGTCAATAGCAGCCTAATGCTAAGTCATGATACCTGCGTCATTCCCCTCACTTCATCTCATCACAGACATTTTATCTGACATCATCAAAAGAACAAGGGCGATTACCACACAATAAGATTTTTCAGAGACCACTTCATGTAACTTTTATTAGAGTATACTGTTATAATTATTGTTATAAATATTAATTATTAGTAGTAGTTGTTAATCTCTAACTGTATCTAAATCTTAAACTTTACCCTAGGTATGTATATTTAAAAGAAAACATAAATATACAAGATTCAGTACTATCCATGGTTTCAGGCATCTACTGGGTGTTGGAACAGATTCCCTCTTCGTAAGGGGGGACTACTGTAATTCCTCCACCTGTTTCTGCAATTCTAGGAATGATAAAGCTTTCCACTGGTGCTAGTCTCTGGATGCCTCACCATACTCTTGTTATTCTTTTTTTTTATTTTTTTAAACATATAATGTATTATTTGTTTCAGGGGTTACAGGTCTGATTCATCAGTCTTACACGATTCACAGCACTCACCATAGTACATCCCCTCCCCAATGTCCATCATCCAGCCATCCCATCCCTCCACCTACCCTCCTCCCCTCCAGCAACCCTCAGTTTGTTTCCTGAGATTAAGAGTCTCTTACGGTTTGTCTCCCTCATTTCATTTTTCCCTCCCTTCCCCTATGATCCTGTCTTTTCAAATTGCTCGTATCAGTGAGATCATATGATAATTGTCTTTCTCTGATTGACTTATTTCACCTAGCATAATACCCTCTAGGTCCATCCACCTCCTTGCAAATGGCAAGATTTCGTTTTTTGTTATTCTTACCACTGCCACACCTCTGTAATAGCTCCTTCGTTAAAGTTTCCATCTGAGCCATCTGGGGAAATTGGCAAGACACTGATACAGATCTGCCAAAAGTGAGTAGGGACGAATTTTATACACTTCTTACAAGCCATGAGAGTTTAATCCTCTTCCCTTCTAAAGATAAGCTTTTAATAATATTAAGTATGCTTCCATTATTAATAATTATAAGTAAAAATGACTGGATTATATTCTCTCAAGAAATTTAAAGCATTTCATGAATATATTATTACAACTTTTGTGAAAAGGAAGATCTTTATTATCCCATGTAACACCTAGGCAAAAAAAAAAAAAAAAAATTACACTGAGTAAAAACAAGTAGATGAAATGGGAATTCCACAATAAAAAAAATATACAGCAGGAAGATTTCAAGTCCCAATCAATAATTTATTGTTTTTTAAAAACATGGCAAAATAAATGAATTTAGTCTGCTGGAAATGGGTATAACATATATATCCCACACGAATGGCCAGCAATTGAGCCATGCAAATATTCATAGCCATTAGCTTATCTAGTATTCATATGGTTCAATGTGTTAATTCCAGATGCACATCTAACTTAGATTTCTGTGCCAACTTTTTTAAAAAAAGTCTCCTATCCCAATGTAGCATACTCCTTTTCCTATGAAAGACAAAGTCATTCTAAAACCAAGTCCCATTTATAACTTATGCCTCTGAGAGACAGTCTGGCAATACTGATGAAGACAGACCAGGTCTAGAGCACAGAACATGGGTTCCCAGTCTGGCTCTAACACATACTCTATGAACAGGAGGAAATTCTGTACCTTCTTTAGATAAGTTTTCCTCCTCTGTAAAATGGGAATAATAATACTTATATCAGAGGTCTATTGTAAAAATTTTAAAAGTTAATAAATATAAAGTGCCTGGCAAATACCACATTTTTAAAAATAATTTTCATCACTGCATATATCAGGATCATGCTGACAACACCGCTCTTTCCAAATAATCCCTCCGTCTCAATCAGCTCAACATAGTAAAGCCAGATTCTAAGACAGATGAGGAATCCTGACCTAACTTCCAATACAAACCACAATGGAAAATTTAACAGCAGCAGACCAAAATATGAAAGATAAAGGAATAAAGAAAGCTTTTAGAAGAAAACATGGGGAAACACTTTCATGACCTTGGAATAAGAAACAGGTTCTTAAAGGAGACAAAAAAGATCCATTCATTAAAAAAAGAAAAAAACAGTGATAAAGTGAACTGTTTTAAAACTAAATATTTTTATTCACTTAAAGATACCAGAATAGAAGATATTCACAATATAGATAACACTCCTATAAAGAATCCTATAAATCAGTAACAAAAAAAAACAAACAAAACAGAAAACACAATAGAAAAATGGACAAATTACTTGAGTAAACACTTTATTTTTTTAAAAGATTTTATTTATTTGACAGAGAGAGAGAGAGAGAAAGCACAAGCAAGGGGAGCAGCAGACAGAGGGAAAGGGAAAATCAGGCTTGCCGCTGAGCAGGGAGCCCAATGCAGGACTTGATCCCAGGACCCTGAGATCATGACCTGAGCTGAAGGCAGATGCTTAACCCACTGAGCCACCTGGCACCAGAGTGTAAGTGGCCAATGAACATATAAACACACTCAACCTCATTAGTCATTAGGTAAATGAAACATCACTACTGATCCACAAAAATGGTAAAAATGAAAAAGAAAACATCAGGTGCTAGCGAAGACATGGGATACCCAGAACTCTCATACCTATTGGTGAGAATACAAACTGACACACCACTTGAACTATTTGCAAATTATCTACTACAATAGAATAAATGCACACCCTATGTCCCAGCAATTACATTTTAAGATGCACACATATACCTTCCTAAAGACATGTATTAGAATGTTTGTAACAGCACTACTTCAAATAACCCAAAACTGAAAAGTACCTACCAAATGTTCATCAAGCATAGACCTCTCTCTCTACACACACACACACACACACACACACACACACACACAGACACAATGAAATGCTATAATGCAATAAAAAGGAACAAATTACAACTTCCTGCAACAATATGTATAATTCTCATAAAAAGCTGAGCTAAAGAAGGCAGATATATTTAGGTGACTTCTCCATTTACATTAAGTTCAAAAAATGAGAAACCTCATCTATGGTATTTTTAGAAGTCAGAAGGGGAAGACTGGGTGACTTAGTCCATTAACCACCGGACTGTTGATTTTGGATCAGGTCAAGATCTCTGGGTCATGAGACGGAGCCCCACACTGGGCTCTGTGCTCAGCAGGGAGTCTGCTGGAGATTCTCTCTCTCCCCCTGCCTCTGCCCCTCCCCATTCTCAGGTTCTCTCTAAAAAATAAATAAATAAAATCTTAAAAAATGTAAGACTGATGAATCACTGAGCTCTACCTCTGAAACTAATAATATATGGTATGTTCATTTACTGAATTTAAATAAATGTAAAAACAAGAAGAAGAATAATGTTAATGGGAAAAAAAGGTCAGAAGAAGTTCCCCATGAAGAGACAGTGACTGGAATAGAACAGGAGTGGACATGAGGGGTGCCAGGATTCCTCTGTTTTTTGATCCGGGTGCTGGTTTTATGCATGTATTCAGTTTGTAAAAATTCATCAAACTGTACATCATGATGCATATACTTTTCTCTACATACACTATAAACCAATAAATCTCATAAAACTGAGCAATATCAGTAAATCAGAAGGCAAAGTTTTTGTCAATTATTTACATTGTTGCTATTTGTTTTTTTTTTTACACAGAGGTCCAGAAGATAATGTGGAAGTCTCTGCTTTGAACTCAGAAAGCCAGTTTAATGTATGTATGGTACAGAAAAAAGTCAGATTTCAATCATGTTTAATAATAGTTCAGAAGTACTCCTCCATTTTTAAATGCTAAAAATAACTTACTGCCATGTAAAAACTAGATGAGTCCATACTAAACAAAACCATTAATCTTAAACCTAAAAATGTGAGCAAAAAAAAAACCCCTCAAAACTGACATTTAATAAAACTAAGTCACAATGGACTTCAAAATTAACTTGCAAATTTTATTCACTATTATACTAAGATATACTATGAATGATACACCAAAAAATACTGGCATATATGTAAAATTAAAAAGTATAAATCAGTGTACTTACTCATAAAGTAAAGTGAAAAGCATTGGGTAAAACTAATTTTATGGGAAAGAATAAAAACCAAAGGATACTTTTCCATTCATCTAAAATTTACTATTCTAAATTACATTTTTTTAAATAAAAAATTAGCTATACTCTATACTCTATTCAAAACACTATGGCAGCGCCTAGGTGGCTCAGTCAGTTAAGCGTCTGCCTTTGGCTCAGGTCATGATTCCAGGGTTCTGGGATCAAGCCCTGCATTGGGCTCCCGGCTCAGTGGGGAGTCTGCTTCTCCCTCTCCCTCTGCCTCTGCTCATGTGCTCTCTCACTCACTCTTTCTCAAATAAAATCTTAAAAAAAAAAAAAATACTATGTTTAATTACGGCATTAGACAACTCCCCAAGAATTTGAAAATAATTTATTACCAATCATAAGAGAGAAAAAGGATATGAGGGAAAATGCAAACATAAAGCATATAAAATTAGAAATCCTGTTAGGTCATAGTAAAAGGTAAGGAAATTAAAAAAGCACAACAAACATTAGAAACTAGAAGCCAACAAAGTAAGGACCCCACACAGATTTAAAATGGAAAATTTAGAATTATATATGGTAAAATAAGAAATTAGAGAAAATTAAACAAATACAGTAAGAAAAACCTTCTAATTCTTCTTTTCGGAATGACAAGAAATTAGTATCATTATCTTGTACCTCATATGGTCAAACCAAAAATTTATAGAAGTACAGTTGATTCTTGCTTGAACGATGCAGGTGTTATGGACTCTGACCCCATGCAGTCAAAATCCACATGTAACATTTGAATTCCCCCAAAACTTAACTACTAATAGCTTACTGCTGGCCAGAGGCCTTATAGATAACATAAACACAGTAAACATATTTTGTATGTTACATGAATTACACATATCCTATTCTTAGATCAAGGCAAACTAGGAGAAAAAATATTATTAAGAAAATCAGAAGGAAGAGGCGTCTAGGGTGGCTCAGTTGGCTGAGTGTCTGGCTCTTGGTTTGGGCTTAGGTCATGATCTGAGGATTGTGAAACTGAACCCCACATTGGGCTCCATGCTTAGTGTGAAATCTGCTTAAGAGTTTTTCTCCTCTTTTCTCCCTCCCCCTCTGCTCCTTCCCCAACTCACACACGCTCTCTCTTGCTCTCAAATAAATAAATCTTAAAAAAAAGAAAGTAAGAAAATTTACTGTGTTATACTGGAAAACACCCACTTTTAAGTTTGAACTCACAACAGTTCAAACATGTGTTGTTCAAGGCTTAAGGGTTAACTATAATATGAATATTGCTTTTGAGAAGACTGGCCTTCAACATATCCCATGTAAAATACTTTGAAAATGTACTCCATTTTTGTTTTCATTTCACACTAAGGAATTGTTACTCTGGCTATTAAGCTTAAGAGAAGCACAATCACAAATCTTGTAAGAAATCTCTAAACAAGAACATCAAACCATAATGTCGTATTATACATTTATTAATTTACCATAGTACTCCAAAATTATTTCTAAATTATAGCGACTGGAGTTTTGTGTTGTTACAAAATGAACTGATGTTTTTCCTTACCAATTCATATTCATCAAAAAGCTGTATGAGAGAAGGTGGAATGAACATATGAAAGCCCTGCAAAAAAGCATTGATCTGAGGCTGAATGGCTCTTGTCATTCGAAGTTCAGTAACAAGCTGAACATACTCCGCCTATTAAAAAAAAAAAAAAAAAGTGATTTTTTTTTTTTCAATTTCACATACTTAATATAATGTTGATATAATCATTCTTCACTTAAGAGGTAAGAGGTTGGGGGCGCCTGAGAGGCTCAGTCAGTTAAGCCGCTGCCTTCAGCTTGTGTCGTGATCCCAGGGTCCTGGGATAGAGTCCCCACATTGGGCTTCTTGCTGAGCCTGCTTCTCCCCTGCCTGTCATTCCCCCTGCTTGTGCTTACTCTCTCTCTCCCTCTCTCTGTCAAATAAATAAATTAAAAAAGAAAGAAAGAAAGAAAGAAAGAAAGAAAGAAAGAAAGAAAGAAAGAAAAAAAAGAGGGGTGCCTGGGTAGCTTAGTGGGTAAAGCCTCTGCCTTTGGCTCAGGTCATGATCTCAGGGTCCTGGGATCGAGCCCCACGTCGAGCTCTCTGCTTAGGAGGGAGACTTCTCTCTCTCTCTCTCTCTCTCTCTGCCTGCATCTCTGCCTACGTGTGATCTCTCTCTCTGTCAAATAAATAAATAAAATCTTAAAAAAAAAAAAAAGAGGAAAAGGTTTAGAGACACCATTATTCAAGTATCTCAGTAAATCCATAATCTACCAATCACTGAACTACTTTGGCCAAAATCCTAGGAATCAGTCACCCATGATTTCTCTCACGCGCTGTATCAGTGAGTGCTATCAGAACTACCTCCAAACAACATTCTCAAACCAACCCTGTCTCACCATCTTCACATCCAGCACCCTGGTCCAAGCCATCATCATCATCTTCATCTGGGTACTATAACATGTGGGGTCCCAGTTTCCATTTTTGCCTCTGTACTGCTTCTCCCATACCACCAACTAATCTTTTAAATATATATAAATATTTTCTGTATAATTTCATATATAATTTGGATCACATCACTCCTGCTCAAAGCCTTACAGTGAGGGGTGCCTAGGTGGCTCAGTCAAGCACCTCTCACCCACCTTAAAAACAAAACAACTTTGTAAAATATAAATTACTTTCCTAGCCTTTAAGACCCTAAATGATCCAGTCTCTGTTGTGCCCTCTCATCTCATTTCTTTCTACTCTCCCCCTTACTCATTCTCTCTATTCCCCAAATATAAGCTTGTTCAGGCCTTAGTGTCTATACTTCCTCATGTCTCGGACTGAAGTATCTCATTAGAATGTAATCTCTCTGCAGGCAGGGGCTTTGTTTGTTTTCTAGTATATATTCCCAGCTCCTGAAAAGTGGCTGCCACTTTGTAAATGTTCAACAAATATTGAAAGAATGCATACATTCAACAAGTGCATTTAATACATACTGAGAACTTGATAAAATGGGTCATTTAAGCATAGTTGACTTGATTCTAAATTAAGGTAAACTACTTTTACACATTTCATTTTAAAATACATCATTACAGAAAACAGTGTCACTTAAAATTTAACTGGTAATAATATATTTTGGCTCAGACAAGAATCAAATATTACATATTTATCAATCAACTCTATCAATTGTTATCATTTGTGTATTTTAAATTACCTCTAAGTGAAACTTTGTGACTAAAAAGCAATATGCTATACATAGTTCTTACCTGCCAGGTATGAATGTTCTAAAGAGAGTAGAGAAAGCCTATTTTAGGTTCCTTCTTTATTTGGGGGAGGCACTAATCCAATGCTGTGCTCCATCCCACTTCCTAACTCTACCCCAGCAGCGGGGGAAAACGCACAAGGACTGAGCTGGCAAGTTATATATAACCACTGCCTATGAATTCTCCATACATGTCAAAGGAGTGTATATAAGTGTCATGGTGGATTCTCCATAGTTCTCCCCAAACCCACATAGCTCCTGGTGCAATCTAGCGCAGGGAAAGCTGTCATCTCTGCTATTCAGCCTACTGAATAGCCCCAAATCACACTCCCTACCACCCAGAAGTTTTTTTCCACTGTACAGGATTTAATCAGTTACTACATTTAGGTAGTTACCAGAGAGAAGGAGGCAAAAATGAGTGCCAAACAATCAAACAGAAATATAAACTAGATTTTCACATCCAATCCAAGAAATAATATATATAGCACACTTCCAACTGATAACCAACAATGATTTCAATATTAGCACATCATTATCTTTTAGTTTACGTGTGCTCTACATAAACTTACTCAACTACTACAATTTTTCTGCTTCACTCATTCATTAATGTTTAAGGTGCTTTATGAGACCCTATCTTCCCTTAACAAGACCAGCTTTTTCCCAAAATGTTTTGCTCTTAAAATCTTATGGTACTATTTAATGATTATTGTTCAAGACCTTAAATTATGAAGCATAAAAGTGAAAGATTTGTGGGGCTCCTGTGGAGCTCAATCATTTAAGCATTCAACCCTTGATTTCAGCTCAGCTCATAATATCAGGGTCATGAGATCTAGCTCTGTTTTGGGCTCCATACTGGACATGGAACCTGCTTAAGGTTCTCTCTCTCCCTTTGCCTCTGCCCCTCTTGCCTCCTCCCACCATTCAGATGTGCTCATGTGCTCTCTCACGCTAAAAAAAAAAAAAGGAAAATATTTGTGAACTGCTCAAAGTACACTTCACCAATTTTAACTGGCCATTATTGCACTCCATATTTATCATAGTACAAATTCTGTTTTCAATTACTTAATTCCTATTATTTTTAGTCTCTTTTAAAAAATTAATTCCCACAAGTATACTATTCTTTCCTTACATGTTCCCCTCTATTCTTCTAATATGGAATATTATTCTAATATTCTAAATATTTTCCACATTTATTTCTATATTATTTCTATAACTTGGACCCATAGTCATTGTGTATCAATTTGTGGAAATCAGCTCCTTCTAATACCAGTTTCCATATTAAGTTAATTTAAACGTGGATGAATTTTGGTCTATATTATTACTCAGAAAAATAATAAAATCGGGCACCTGGGTGACTCAGTTGGTTAAGCGACTGCCTTCGGCTCAGGTCATGATCCCAGGGTTCTGGGATCATGCCCCACGTCAGGCTCCCTGCTCAGCAGGGAGCTTGCTTCTCCCTCTTCTGCTCCCCCTGCTTGTGCTCTCTTTCTCTCTCCCTCTCTGTCAAATAAATAAAATAAAATCTTTTTTTAAAAAAAGAAAGAAGACTAATAAAATCGTAGCCATCACAAATCCTGCTAAGATGTTTAGTAAAATAAAGTTTTCCACATAGCTGAAATACCACTGTTTAACAGAAGAAAATATAAATCCAACTGAGCTAAAATGTTTCCCTGCTTCCTTAAACACTGTACATCCTCAAACAGAATAACACAAATTAACGTTTTCTTGATGATACAATTATTACTATGAACATCCACTACCATTACACACTAACATTCTGACTATTCATACTGAGCAGAAATATACTGACTGCATTCCCATTGTCTATACAGGCATCCAAGTGACTCCCCTCCCCACACTTTATGCCCTGAACAACATCAAATATCTTAAATGTTTTAATAAGGAAACACTGAATATGTAGATGACAACCAGTTCACAAAACACTGGCATAAAGAGTTGCACAACTAAACATTAATTATAAACCAAACATAAACTATCGTTTTCTTTTAAGCTATTATAAGAGATTGATAAAACTTGGGGGCAGAGGATCTTTTGTCATCCCTAACAGATGGCATATCCTAGGAGTCATGTTTGCTCCCACCTGAGTTTTGTTGTCTATTCTTTGAAGGCATAAAATAATACTGAAGCCAAAGAATTAAATTGAAGAATTAATCATATTAAGGAATCTTAGTACTTGTACTGGTGAAATAATTACATAAATACAAAGAAAGCTTTCAACTCGAAAAGCTTCAGCATAGCATAGAAACAACAACAGCAACAAAAAAGAGCCTTAGCAACTTTTTTCTGGCTCAGCCTCTGATCCTGGTAAGTGATATAAAATCAGTAAGCAAAAAAGAAACTGAAGTGAAAAACGTAAAAACACTAAGATTAAGAAGACTGAACTTTCAGATAATATGTTCCAGTTAAATTATATGTCTGTATTTATAGAAACATTTTAATAATCTCCTAGTTTTCTGAATATGTGGAATAAATAATATTCTTCTCTCAGACATCTTCCTTAAAATTTTAACTTCTCTTCAGGCTTTCAACCTAAATTATGTCTTCTTATGAGAAATGGTGGTGATCTTGAAAAAAAAAAAAAAAGCAAAATTTAAGCTATTTTTCTTCTTGAAAATTGTTTTTCATTATTTCTCAAAAGATATCTAAATGAACCATATTTACTTAAATAATAATTAACTTTTACTAGTGAAAACAAAATGTTCTTTTTTCCCCCTCCTCTAAGCAGAGGAATAAACTGGGCCCATTTGTAAAATAGTTATTTTTTCCATAATTAACAGTTTAAATGGCATTATTGTTGGCATAATTCAATTTACGGTTTCAATATATATCCTTTGGTGTATAAAAGCTTCTTTCCTGAGTTTATCCACTTACTACTGCTCTGGTATATAAGAGTTCTCACTGAAAATTTCTCTACTGAAAACTCCAAAGGATAACCAGGTTTCTTTTGTAGGCATAAGCAGATATGCCAAATCCTCACTGCCATTGTCTTACAAAATACTCATGCATGATCCCCAGACCAATACCACGACCACCTATCAGTTGCCCTGACTCCCAATATTGCCCCATTTCAATTCATTCTTCACATTCCAAGCTAAGTTTGTTTTTGTGTTTTTAAGAAACAGAATCCACTGATGAAACTTGCCTCTATAACATCTACAATCATCCCTACAGTCTTCAGAACAATTTTCAAATTCTTAATTGTGGGTGCAGAGTCTTTCAGAATTTGGCCCGTCTACCCCCCTCATCTTTTACCACTCATTTGCTTTGCAATCTAAGCTAAGATCTACAACTCTCTGATCTACCTGTGGTTCCTTGAACACATCGTGCTCTGTCACCCTTAACTTCCTATAAGCCCAGAACATTTTTCCCTTTCCAACCCCCTACTCTTATCTGACCACTTAACGCTTCTGTAATTCAACTTCCATGCCGCCTCCTCTATTCCTTGATATCCTCTATTCCTTGATATCCTGTCTTATCCCATCCCTATTTCTTTCCCTCCCAGCCTGGTCTACGGCCATACCACCCTGAACGTGCCCGATCTCGTCTTTCCCTCCCAGCCTGAATGAACTTCATGATTAATACTGTAAAAGTGTTAGCATTTAAAACTCATGTAGCTTACTCTTCAGTTCTAGGAGACAGACTGAAGATATAAGAAAACCTGTCACTTCTAACTCAAATTTTATGGTTCCATGATTCTAGCTTCTGCTCAAAAAAAAAAAAAAAGGGGGGAATGCCTGGGTGGCTCAGTCAGTTAAGTGTCTACCTTCATATTGGGTCATGATACCAGATACCTGGGATTGAGTCCCACATCCAGGCTCCCTACTCAGCAGGGGGCCTGCTTCTCTCTCTGCCTGCCACTCCCCCTGCTTGTGTTTTCTCTCTCTCTCTGACAAATAAATAAATAAAACCTTAAAAAAAAAAGAGAGAACATGAAAAATAAAAGCATAAACTTTAAAAGGAAGATGAAAATACTATTTAAATGCTCAGCTCCAGGGCGCCTAGGTGGCTCAGTGGGTTAAAGCCTCTGCCTTCAGCTCAGGTCAGGATCCTAGGCTCCTGATATCAAGCCCCACATGGGGCTCTCTGCTCAGCAGGGAGCCTGCTTTCCTTCCTCTGTCTCTGTCTGCCTCTCTGCCTACTTGTCAAATACTTGTTTCTGTCAAATAAATAAACAAAAATCTTAAAAACAAACAAAAAATAAATGCTCAGCTCCTGGTAATTCATCCATTTTCAAAAATGAAACCAGAGTTCAGTTTCATTATTTTTTTAAGATTTTTAAACAAATTGATAGATACAAAATTAAATTTAAAAGAGCATTATATTTAAAATATGGAATAAAAATTTAAAAAAAAATGTGGAATGGCTCTTTCCCTGCCGCCGCCGAGTCGCACGGAGGCGGAGGCGACGGTGCAGTCAAGATTCGGCTACACTCGTAATCCACCGCCATGGCCGAGGAAGGCATTGCTGCTGGAGGTGTAATGGACGTTAATACTGCTTTACAAGAGGTGCTGAAGACCGCCCTCATCCACGACCGCCTAGCACGTGGAATTCGCGAAGCTGCCAAAGCCTTAGACAAGCGCCAAGCC
Organism: Lontra canadensis; assembly: GCF_010015895.1. Classification (NCBI taxonomy): domain Eukaryota; kingdom Metazoa; phylum Chordata; class Mammalia; order Carnivora; family Mustelidae; genus Lontra; species Lontra canadensis. The sequence continues at coordinate 21,623,540 of NW_022631008.1, forward strand.
CATCTTTGTGTGCTTGCATCCAACTGTGATGAACCCATGTATGTCAAGCTGGTGGAGGCCCTTTGTGCTGAACACCAAATCAACCTAATCAAGGCTGATGACAACAAGAAACTAGGGGAGTGGGTAGGCCTCTGTAAAACTGACAGAGAGGGAAAACCCCGTAAAGTGGTTGGTTGCAGTTGAGTGGTGGTTAAGGACTATGGCAAAGAGTCTCAGGCAAAGGATGTCATCGAGGAATACTTCAAATGCAAGAAATGAACAAATAAACTTAGTTTTTGTTCCACAAAAAAAAAAAAAAATGTGGAATGGATATATATTCTTCTGCCTATATCATTTGTATTTATTTAATGTACTCCTTTTTAAACAAAGGTATTTTCATTTATTTGACTTCATTCCACAATTATCAAAGCCTTTCCATAAAACTTAGGACTAAATGACTCCCCCATGTGGAGATCAGCTTACACAGATTTTCTCATACTAAAGCTTGGAAACTCATTTAAGCTGCAAAATGCTTACAGATTTTGAAGCTGAACTCCAAAGGTGACAGTTACAACTTTACACCTATAGAGATAAGTAACTAAAAGTCTAACCTTAGAGTAACAAAAAAGTTCTTAAAAGAAATATATGTTAAAAAAATAACAAAATTTCTAAAAATTGAAAATTTTATTTGTAAACTGAATAACAATCTTAAAGCAAGTAATCAATTTAAGATGCAGGTATGTTTCTAAAGATTTTTAATTTTAAAAAATTAGGTTGCTTACTGAGTAAGCATTAAATGTTTAAGCATCAACAATTTGATACAGAATTATGCTTGACTCAAAAAAAAAAACAATTAGGCTCTTTCTGGTAACGTTAGAAAACTCTGGAAAATGTTTACATCACAAAAATGGAAGCTGAAAAGAATTAACATATTAGTGATTGAGATCCTGCTTTATTACCAAAAGCTAATAATAAAAAAAAAGTCACCTATAATCAACCAAAAATTAGTTAATATAGTTAAATAAAAATGGATTTAACTTAGAAGCAAAAGTTTCAGCCTTTTTAATATTACAATAGTAAGGGAGTTGCCAAGTGGTAAGGCATCGGTCTCATAATATTACAATAGGAAGTATTCCAGTCTAACTAGACTCACAATGAAAGGTACACCCTCAATGTGTGTATACTCTTGTTGTTACTTACTCAATATCTTCCTTCTCTCTAGAATTCATAAAAGACACGAGTGCCAAAGAATTAATAAAATGTCTTTTTAAAAATCTAAACAAAAATCATGTCATAATGGGAGGGGGGACTGTTAGGAGATACAAGTATAAATATACCTATGCACCATGCAATTGTTAATGGGTCTTTCCACTTTGTCATATAAAATATATCTGAGAGGATGACAAGTCCACTCACCATAGTATTCACAGATAAGAATCATGTTTGAGTTTCTCTGGTGAAAAACAATCACTTGCTTATAATAAAGATAGTATAATTTCATTATCCTTAATTGAGAATAGGTCTCCAGTGTAAAATAAAATAATAAATGCACTACAGGGTGGACAATCTAATAATTAGAAGATTTTAAAAAGTATTTTCAATCACTGGCAAGCTTATACATATTTTGAAAAGGAAGCATTTTGGGGCACATGGGTGGCTCTGTCATTGAGCATCTGCCTTTGGCTCAGGTCATGATCCCAGGGCCCTAGAATTGAGCCCTGCATCAGGCTCCCTGCTTGGTGGGAAGCCTGCCTCTCCTTCTCCCCCTGCTTAGGTTCCCCTCTCTTGCTGTCTCTGTCAAATAAATAAAATCTTTAAAAAAAAAAAAAAAGAAGAAGCATTTTAGTCTTTTCATTATCTATAGCTTAACATGACTCATTATATTAAAAATCAAGTAAGATCTTCCTTAACATGATTAATTTTGCAAAAGGAAGAACATCAGACTTGAAAGTAGGAGACCTGGGTTTTGTCCCCAGCTTTACCATTAACTCTTTAGGCTTCAGTGTCCTTATGTGTCAAATGAGAGAGCAAACTAAAAAACATCTAAGCATATGTGTGCAAAAACTCAGCTTCTGATCTTATTTTCAAAAACTAAACTTCATGGGTTATTTTCTACATATAGTATCTAAGTTGCAAAAGTAAAGCTGCATACCATAATATAACTTTCCAATACCCTATACATATCTCAAACTAAAAACCTCTTTTTATAGAGCACTATCCTCTGTTTATAGAGCACTATTTTGTATTGTGGTTTTCAGCTTGCAAAATGCTAGTAACTATTCTGTATGGGAGGTATCATTATCTCAAGTAAACAAAATAGAAAACTGAGGCTCAAAGAGGTTAAAATGCAGCCAAGTCTTTTGGTCTTTCAAAGAAAAAAGAATCCGTATTTTACTAAGTCAATGGGCATAATTTCTTAAAGTTAGTTGCTTCTGAAGCTGTCTTGGAATTACAATACAACTAATGGAAAGGAAAAAGAACTGAGTCTTGTTTAACCAGAAGTTGCTACTAGTAAATGACAGAAGTAGAGTTCCCAAACCAGATTTTCTGGCTCCCAATTTCCTACATATCAAAATAGAACATAAAACTGAATCATATTTTTCAACAGTGAAATTTAAAACATATGACAAAATTTAAAACTACTATGTGCAGCTGTCAATTATTTCTCAATAAAACTGGAAAAAATATTCACAAACAAAAGATATAAACAAAACAATAAATAAAAATAATCAAGTTATAAAGCTTAAAAAAACAATCAAGTTCAGAGATCTAACAGACTTACTGGATACCAAAAGCATGTACAAAGTTTAACATGGGAAATTCTTCTTTTCTCTACTGGAACTCTTAACATCGTACTTCAAAAGATGAAACAGTGACTAAATCCTAATATGATTTTGGTGTAAACTTCTATTGCTAATCGAAGTTTTTAATAAAGAGATGCCCAATTTATAGAATCAACTGAATTGTGCTCTAGGCTGCCTCAGGAACTGCCTCAGCTATCTAACACACTAGTGAAATGAGCCTTCCTAACTAAAAATTTGGTATTTGATGGTTTAGTTAATTTAAATATTTTCTCTGTTATAAAATGTTATGAAACTGAAACAGTAAAAGTTTTTCTAGCTAGTGTTAGGAGGCTAGCATAATCAGCAAACTATCAGGGCCAAGTTACAAACAATGGCCACGATAAGTATTCAAATACTCACTTTATTATTTTGTGTGACAAGAATACTTCCACCCCCAGGTTTCAAAGGCACCTCTTCCATTGCTCCAAACACATCAGTTTCAACAGAAAAGGTTAGCTCTAGACCCAGATCACTAATATCATTATCTAAAATCCACTGCAAATTTTTGGCATATTCTGGATCAATGGATGCCACATCTTGGTAATTTACAGGAATACCTAAAAAAGCAAACATACAGCAGTTATATTCTAAATGTTTCTGCCTTTCCTTGTTTGTTTAATGGTAAAATACTGCCCTCTACAGATATTCCATAAAACTGCAAAATATAATCCAATTCACAGCATGATTTAAGTGGTTGCTAATTCCTAGATTTGGAAGTCTGTTAATTTAAACTTGTGTTTTTTCCCACATTTTTATAATGTAATCTTTCTTTGAAATAGCTATACAGAAAAATTATTATATACTTCAAAAAGTGCCATACACTTAAGCATATTCATATTAAAATGCATTCTTAGCATAAACATATACACACTAAAATGATAAACAATTTTTTTAGCAAAAAAATAGATTTTTTTTCTCTCCCTCAGACTCCCAAATGCCTTACATACACAGACAGTTTCTAATTGAAATAAAAACTACCTCAATCAAAATGCGATCACTTAGCTACTTAGTTTTTCCCTAAAGATTCTAAGAAAAACACTTCAAATAAATGCCTCTGGAAATAACAATAGAGCCATACCAAGAATGTGCTTATAGAATGATCTTGTGAAGTAAATGTTGACCAGCTGCCTGTGGTTCAAAGCTAATCCCAAGATCTGCCCAGCAAACCGGAAATAGTTCAAGTGATCAGGATTTACATAGGAGTTACTATTAGGCTGAAAAGTTGTTCCTATTAAAATAAATACAAAATAATTTACTTCTAAGAATCTAGATGCAAAAAAAAAGATCATTTCAATGCAAATAAATCAGTTCATATAGAATTTCAGCAAAACCAAGGTTATATTAGGTATAAACTTCCACCAGAATGTTCTTTATGGAATATATAACAGACAATGGAATTGTCAGAAGATAATCATTGATTCAAACATACTTATCAGAGTAAGTCTTTGCAGAGAAAATTTTAGAAATACTTTTAACTGAAAGTGGTTGGAAGATGTGTCAAAGAGATCCTGAAAATAATACATTAAAAGATAATACACGTTTTCCTCAGCAATGTAGAAATCCTAGGTTGTGAATTAGGACAGGCATTGTTTTATTCATCTATACATGCCCAGTGCAGATCTTCACTACTTTTTGTTCCTTATGGAATAGAGCACTACAAGACAGTAACTAAAATTTTAAATGTTGTACAACTGTTCTTAAGTAATGAACTTGATGCCTTTTACCAATTATCAGAAAAATCACCAAAATCCACAAGTCAACCAATTATTCCTCACAATAAATAATCAACTTTATTTTTTTTAAGATTTCATTTATTTGAGAGAGCAACTGAGCACACCCAAGCAGGGGAGGGGAAGAGGGAGAGAGACAGAATCTCTAGCAGATTCCCCACTGAGCACAGAGGCCGACTCAGGGCTCAATCTCACAACCCTGAGATCATGAGCTGAGCCGAAACTTGAGAGTCTGGACACTTAACCAACCGGTCACCTAGGCACCTCACAAATAATCAACTTTAAATAAGTACCACAGAGGTATATAAGTAAAAATGGCAAAGGCAATAGTTACCAATTACTGTCAAAACCTAGTATGATTCCACTTACATGACAAAAGGTCCGGAAACAGTGGTGAGGGTTACACAACACTGTCAATGTACTTAATGCCAGTGAATTGTACACTTTAAAGTGGTTAAAAGAGTAAATACTATGTTATATATTTGATCACAATGAAAACAAAAATCTAAAAAAATATCTAGTGCAGGGGCACCTGGGTGGCTCAATGGGTTAAAGCTTCTGCCTTTAGCTCAGGTCATGATCCCAGGGTCCTGGGATCGAGCCCGATATCGGGCTCTCTGCTCGGCGGGGAGCCTGCTTCCTCCCCTCTCTCTGCCTGCTTCTCTGCCTACTTGTGATCTCTGTCAAACAAATAAATAAAATCCTAAAAAAAAAAAAAAAAAAAGTATCTAGTGCAATGGAAAAACCTAATGCTAAGACCTCAACTTTAAAGAACTCTTTTTGTACTCTTCTATGATGATCACGAACTCCAAAGACAACTGTTACTCTTTCAACAAATATTTATTGAGCTCTTCCTATTTACTACTCTTCTACGTACACTAAACACTTACTAAACACTAGGCACACTTACACTAAAAGAAGAATAACTGCAAACTCTAATGAAATAGTACCACAAAGTAAAATATAATAAAGGAAAAGTAAAAAGTTTTGGAAAATGACATGTTTGGTCATTTAGTATACATATTTTGACAATAATTTCACTTTGTGTGTTGCTAATCTTTAATTTCTCACTGTTGGCACTAGACTACACTGCCCTAACCGGTTTACTTAGATATAAGGTACAAATCTGGAAGTTTATGGTTGAATGACTTAAAAAGGCCACATGAAGCTAGCCATTCACCATCAAGTACCTTTTGAGAATCATTCTCAGTCATTGGTAAGACTGGATATTAAGTCAAAGTCAAAGAAAAGTTTTGTGAGATGCAGAAAAACTTCAAGGACAAACATAACAATAATTTCAAAAATATAAATAATCTAAGATTAGTCACAAATATTTTTTACCTATTAAAATAGCGAATGCTTAGAGCACCTGGGCGGCTCAGTTGGTTAAGTAGCTGCCTTTGGCTCAGGTCATGATCTCAGGATCCTGGGATCAAGCCCCATATCAGGCTCCCTGTCCCACTTGTGTGTGCACACACTCTCTCTCTCTCTCTCTCTCAAATAAATAAATAAAATCTTTAAAAATAATAATAAAATAAAATACTGAATGCTTAGGGTTACTGATGAATCAATCAGCAAAGATTTTTAATGACTCAACTTTCTACCCCCAGGTCTCTGATTTGTAATTCCTTTGCTAAGTACTTTCTGGGAAATCTAGATTATTAAAAAGAACAGATAAAGAGAAATCAAAAACAAAAAATAAATAAGGAAACAAATAGGGAAAACTTTTCAGGGAAGAAATAATGGTTTTTAACTTGAAAACTCCTTAAAACAGACCACAAGGTTTAGGTTCTGTTTTAGGTTCAAAATAAATGAAACTGGGAGGTGCCTGGGTGGCTCAGTAGGTTAAAGCCTCTGCCTTCAGCTCAGGTCACGATCCCAGGGTCCTGGGTTTAAGCCCCACATCGGGCTCTCTGCTCAGCAGGGAGCCTGCTTCCTCCTCTCTCTCTGCCTGCTGCTCTGCCTACCTGTGATCTCTGTCTGTCAAATAAATAAATAAAATCTTTTTTTAAAATAAATAAATAAATAAATAAAACTGGGGCTCCTGGGTGGCTCAGTGGGTTAAAGCCTCTGCCTTTAGCTTGGGTCATAATCTCAGGGTCCTGGGATCAAGCCCCACATCGGGCTCTCTGTTAGGTGGGGAGCCTGCTTCCCCCCCTCTCTCTGCCTGCCTCTCTGCCTACTTGTGATCTCTGCCTGTCAAATAAATAAATAAAATCTTTTTTAAAATAAATAAATAAATAAAATGAAACTGTGACACAGCTATTTTCATCACCTCAGAAAAATCCTAGTGAACAAGAAAATGTCGTTTCCCACATAAAAATAGCTTCTAATAATTATTTCTACTTTCTATGTGCTTTCTGTATTTCTTAGGCACTAGGCTAAACATTTTTTACATAACAGCTAATTGATTTCTCTTTGACCACACCACAAAACCTGTATTATCACCATTTTCAAATGGAGAAATTGAGGTCCAGAAAGGTTACATTTATTGGCCTAAGATGATAATAACAAGAGGAGCAGAGCCTGGATTCACATCCAGTGTAACACCAAAGGCCAAACTCTACAGTAAATATCTTAATTCAATTAGAAAGCAAATTTTAAAGAAATTATTATAGACATGAAGACTACCCAAACATTTCCCACATTTAGGAATTTTTAATTCAAAATTTTAATGTAATTCCCTTCATGTCAACTAAACCTAAGAACAAGGAAATATTTCACTGATATTCTTATTTATAAATACTATGATCCCAAAGAGAAGACTTCTACAGCTTACAAAAAGTACAAATCACAATCTTTATGATCTCTGTGCTTTAGCATATGCTCTAATATATATTCATAGTATGAGGAATTACCTTGACTCATAATTCCACACCAAATCTGTTTCTCAGGTATGGAAACTAAACAGACAGCCTCAGAATAAGGGACTATAAAGAAATGAAATAAAGCTAAAATACAATGCTCTAATGCTAAATCTTGCTTCAAAGATCAGGCCTAACTAAACCCACCACCTCATCAAATTTGTCATAAAAACAACAAAAGCACCAAATTCACCTCAGTGCAAATAATCAGAAGTTATAAAATTAAAGCAGTCACATATTCCTAAACAACTTCAAATACACCATGTGTGTCTGAGGAGCCCATCACAGAAGCGAATACCTGCAGTTCCCAAGTATCCCCACAGCCCACCACCGTCCCCCTCTTGCCTCTCCCAGAGTCGTCATCCTTATTCAGTGGAGGTTTACCTACTGGTTCAGTTGGAGACAATTAGGAAGTACAATTAATAATGCACTCTCTCCTTATAAAAAATAAATTAAACACTGGGAAGTAAAAGATCTTCAGGAAATAAAAGCAACTGTGTAAAGCATTTAAAAACTGAAATCCCGCCTTCACTTGTGTAGGTCTTTCTTAAGTTAGAGAACTGCCAAGTATTCTTCTCACAGATGAGGCAGTAACCATTTCCATTCAGCCTACTATATCAAATTAGAATTGTGCAGGTCGAAAGTACCACTTCAACAAATAACCTATTTCAATTATAAGAGCTTTTTAAGTTTAATCTTTTAAAAGGACCGAAAACTAAGTTACTATACATAAACAGATTATAAGTTAAGATTTAACACCATGATTTCTAGACTGTTTTTTATGACCGATATATTTTAAGACTTGGAAACTCAAATAGGGTTAACAAATTTTAATTTTTCCAAGTAATTATTTTTCTAAGTCCATCTTTTCTAAGGCACTATTTCACAAAAGGAAATTTTAGCTCAGAAAAGCAGTCTAAGGACAATCCTGAAATTGCATAAATTTAGTTTTACTTTACAAAAGATTGATGAAAACTTCCTTACAGCCAGCACTGGCCCTTGAGAACCATCTATGTAGAGGAAAGAATGCTAGACTGAACCAGGTTCCACTCATGATCCTACCACTCATTAATTGAGTTAACCAAAACTCTGAATTTCAACTTTCTCTTCTAGGAAATGGGACTATCCCACACCTAGCTCACAGGATTACTATGGGAATCAAAGGATAAAATGCACTGATGTAGTTTGAAAATATGAGAAGTAACAGAAAAAATAATGTAGACTGTACAACTTACCATCAGCTGACTGGGTAAACAATGCATAATCAGGATTGACTATCTCATTAGACAGAATATCAAACCACTCACGCACAACACCTTGACCCTGAGTTCAAGAAAATAAAATTAAATATCAACAGAATTATATGTGGAAATTTTTCTGAATAATAACAAATTAGAATCATTTCAAATGTCTTCCATTATCAATTATATACTAAACTTTATTCAAGTGCATTTCAATCTTTTATACCTAGTGATGTTAACAGCACTTATTTTTATACCCACCATGCCTTCTTCTCCATGGAACCGTACAGCAATTCCTTGCTTTAGCTTTGCACAATTTGCTTTTGACACAACTTCACAGCTACTCCTAAAAATAGAATCTAAATATGTAGCATTGGTTAATTTTACGTATTAAAATTTACAATAACTGGTATTTTGTGCCTCAACCACATCAGCTTCTTTTTAAACATACCTCTGTGAACCAGCAGGATATCATTTTCATTCACTGGCCTGTGCACCATGTCTGAATCTGGTTGTCCTGAATGCAAATGCTCATAGAACCATTCACAGCGATCTTTAAATGGCTAACCCAACAAAAAAACGGTAAAATATGTCAGCAGTATTTCAGTTACCTATCAGATTACTTAATGAGCCTGCTAATGTCCTTTCCACAAATAATCATTCTTAGGCCTTTATTTATAATAAATAGTTCTAGATAATGTTCTGACATTTTAAAAACTATTCACAAAAAGGCAGATCTCAGCTGAAATACTTTGATTACAAAGGGAGTATATTTTTTTAATTCCCATTTTTAACAGAAAAGACTTGATAAATTAGGTTATACCTAAACTTAACATCAAATATGTAATTGATGAGATTTACTCCTAATTTCTTTCTTTCTTTCTTTTCACAATTTTATTTATTTGACAGAGAGAGCAGGAACATACAAGCAGAGGGAGTGGTAGAGGGAGAAAGAGAAGCAGGCTTCCCACTGAGCAGGGAACCTGCTGTGGGCCTGATCCTAGGGTGCTGGGATCAGGAGCTGAGCCGAAAGCAGCTGCCTAAGCAACTGAGCCACCAGGCACACCATTCTCCTAATTTTTCTTAAGCATAACAATGCTTATAAGAATGAATTTCCAAATCCAGAAAAATTACACTGCATGTTATATTCAATTTTTCATGAAAATAATCTTCTAGATCTAACTTTATTTTTATTTATTTATTTATTTATTTAGTGTGTGTGTGAGAGAGAGAGAGAGAAAGAGAGAGAGAGAAAGCATGTACGAGAGCTTGGGAAGGGGCCGAGGGAGGAGAGGGAATCTCAAGCCAGCTCTGCACTGAGCCCAGAGTCTGACACAGGGCTGAGATCATGACAACCTGACCTGAAATCAAGAGTCAGACACTTAATGATTTGAGCCACCCAGGCACCACTATCCAACTTTATTCTTATTTCTATCCTTTGAAAACATAGTGTAAACCTTGACAATTAGGGTATTTTTTTCTTTTTCTTTTTTTTTTTTAAAGATTATATTTATTTATTTGAGAGAGAGGCAGTGAGAGAGAGCATGAGCGAGAAGAAGGTCAGAGGGAGAAGCAGATTCCCCATGGAGCTGGGAGCCCGACGCGGGACTTGATCCCAGGACTCCGGGATCATGACCTGAGCCGAAAGTAGTCGTCCAACCAACTGAGCCACCCAGGCGTCCTAGGGTATTTTTTCTTATTTTAATGTAAGTACCTGACTTAAGCTTTTATTGCCAAGGCAACCACTTCAAAGATGGCTATCTCAAATAAACAGAATGCCAGCACGTAACTTGATAAGGAGCCAAGCCACTTTCCCAAAGGAAGGCTCCTCTGTTTTAGAAATCTTGGTTGATTTCTATAACTGACCATTTGGCACCCTGTTTTTCCTCTTCCCATGCTTTAAATTCCCGCTCTTACGTTTTAAATTCACCAATAGTGAGCCTATGAAACTCTTGGCTCCCACCTCAACCCCAATAAAAGCAGAACTTCAGGCCCATGTGCATTATCATGCACTCTCCCACTCCCCCATCTCTACCATGTGTGCTGTGTAATACCCAGGTCCTGTAAGTAATAAATCTTTATTTTTTTCAGTTTCCTAATGGTTATTGCTGAAGGGCATCTTGCAATCATAATAAAAACCACAACGGCTGGTCTAGGCACAAGACTGGGTATTGAAAGGCTAAGACCAACACAGGACAATTGGCATAATTGGCAGGACTGGTAGGACCTTGCAATTAATCAAGGGGAATGCCTTTACCTGCAACTTGCCCACTAACTGCCAAACTCACCATCTGAGAAAGGAGCACCTTTAGCTAGGCGTCTCTCATGCTGCTATGTGCTTTTACACATTGCCTCTGTCATATGTTGCCTGCAAAATCTAACCTAAAATGTCATGCCTGCCATAATAATTCAGAGCAGCATGAGCAAGGCCATATGCTCCAATGAAATTATTACACTACTAATTATAAAGGTCTTAATTGATTATTAATGTGTATAAGGGACCTCCATAGCCAAGGAAAGCAAGGGAGGGTGGATTGGACTGCAAGGCTACTGTCACTGCCAAGGAGGATTCTGGGCCAAAGGTAGATGGAAATGATTCTGTTAGGTAAGGAGGACTGGAAATTTCCACTTGTAACCACTGAGTCAAGTGGCTTGTGCCCAAATTACGTGTCCTAACCGAGAAGAAAAAAAAGCCCTATAACTGGAAGCCAGCAACAAGAGGGAACCCACACAGAGGGAACCCACACAAAGGCCTATAGTCTCTGTGTTGCCACTTTACTTACTACCATTGCTACTTGTCCCCTGACCCAACAGGATACTATGGGTCCAATCCCTGGTGTGGTATTGCTTAAAAAATTAATGGACAAATATAAATGTCCTGAACAAGGACCTGACAAGGCACACCAGCTCCTTGGTAAAACCCCATGGATGCTTCCTAGGTGTTACTCAATTACGCATACCAAAATGCCAAGGCTCTGGTTTATGCTCCAGAGGCCTAGGGACTTTTCCCAAAGACCCTGTGCATATCAGTCTGAAGGCAGACTCCAATCCAGGAGAGGTTTCCTGTGACACCCTGAAAAGGAAAGCAGCCTACAAAGAGGGTTGGTAACAACAATTTTCCAGTAAGATTAAGGTAACAGGATAAAAACAAGAAGAAGAAATTGAGATTAAAAGTCATACCTTAACTGAAATTCAAATGTTCCTTAAGTATTTTATGCAGCAGGAAGGAGAGAGGGGAACTAATAGGTTATTGCAGGTTTTCTTGTTTAGAACTGGCTCTTAACTGTTACTCATAGTGGCTAAAATCCATCAACTGGCTGCTACCTCTGAAGACCCTACAATCCATAACTTCCTTTTTTTTTTAATAGCTGTGTTATTTATTTATTACTTATTTTTTAAATTATTTTTTAACATATAATGTATTATTTGCCCCAGGGGTACAGGTCTATGAATCGTCAGGCTTACATACTTCACAGCACTCATCATATCACATACCTTCCCCCAATGTTCATAACCCAGCCACCCTATCCCTAACTCCCCTACCCCTCAGCAACCCTCAGTTTGTTTCATGAGATTAAGGGTCTCTTATGGTTTGTCTCCCTCCTGATCCCATCTTGTTTCATTTTTTCCTTCCCTACACCCCAAACCCCCTACTCTAACTCTCAAATTCCTCATCTCAGGGAGATCATATGATAATTGTCTTTCTCTGATTGACTTATTTCGCTCAGCATAATACCCTCTAGTTCCATCCATGTCGTTGCAAATAGCAAGATTTCATTTCTTTTCATGGTTGCATTGTCCTCCATTGTATATATATACCAATTCTTCTTTATCCATTCATCTGTTGATGGATATCTAGGTTCTATCCAGTTTGGCTATTGTGGACATTACTGCTATAAACATTCAGGTGCACGTGCCCCTTCAGATCACTACATTTGTAACTTTAGGGTAAATACCGAGTAGTGTGATTGATGGGTCATAGGGTAGCTCTATTTTCAACTTTCTGAGGAACCTCCATGGTGTTTTCCAGAGTGGCTGCCCAGCTTGCATTCCCACCAACAGCGTAGGACGGTTCCCCTTTCTCCGCATCCTCTCCAACATCTGTCGCTTCCTGTCTTGTTAATTTTAGCCATTCTGACTGGTGTGAGGTAGTATCTCACTGTGGTTTTGATTTGTATTTCCCTGATGCCAAGTGATGTGGAACACTTTTTCATGTGTCTGTTGGCCATCTGGATGTCTTCTTTGCAGAAATGTCTGTTCATATCATCTGCCCATTTCTTGATTGGATTATTTGTTCTTTGGGTGTTAAGCTCTTTATAGATTTTAGTTATTAGCCCTTTATCTGATATGTCATTTGCAAATATCTTCTCCCATTCTGTCAATTGTCTTTTGGTTTTGTTGACCATTTCCTTTGCTGTGTAAAAGCTTTTGATCTTGATGAAGTCCCAATAGTTCATTTTTGCCCTTGCTTCTCTTGCCTTTGGCGATGTTTCTAGGAAGAAGTTGCTGCGGCTGAGGTCGAAGAGGTTGCTGCCTGTGTTCTCCTCAAGGATTTTGATGGATTCCTATCTCACAATGAGGTCTTTCTTCCATTTGAGTCTATGTTTGTGCGTGGTGTAAGGACATGGTCCAGTTTCATTCTTCTGCATGTAGCTGTCCAATTTTCCCAACACCATTTGTTGAAGAGACTGACTGTTTTCCACTGTACATTCTTTCCTGCTTTGTCAAAGTTTAGTTCACCATAGAGTTGATGATCTATTTCTGGTCTCTCTATTCTGTTCCATTGATCTATGTGTCTGTTTTTGTGCCAGTACCATACTGTCTTGATGGTTACAGCTTTGTGAAAGACCTTGAAGTCTGGAATTGTGATGCCACCAACTCTGGCTTTCTTTTTCAACATTCCTCTGGCTATTCAGGGTCTTTTCTGGTTCCATATAAATTTCAGGATTATTTGTTCTATGCTTTGAAAAAAAATTGATGGTATTTTGATAGGGATTGCATTAAATGTGTAGACTGCTTTAGGTAGTATAGACATTTTCGCAATATTCATTCTTCCAATCCATTAGCATGGAACGTTTTTCCATTTCTTTTTGTCTTCCTCAATTTCTTTCATGAGTACTTTATAGTTTTCTGAGCACAAATTCTACGCCTCTTTGGTTAGGTTTATTCCTAGGTATCTTATGGTTTTGGATGCAATTGTAAATGGGACTGACTCCTTAATTTCTCTTTTTTCTGTTTTGCTGTTGCTGTATAGAAATGCAACTGATTTCCCTGCATTGATTTTATATCCTGACACTTTACTGAATTCCTGTATGAGCTCTAGCAGTTTTGGAGTGGAGTCTTTTGGGTTTTCCATATAAAGTATCGTATCACCTGCAAAGAGTGAGAGTTTGACTTCTTTGCCAATTTGGATGCCTTTTATTTCTTTTTGTTGTCTGATTGCCGAGGCTAGGACTTCTAGTACTATGTTTAATAGTGGTGGTGATAGTGGACATCCTTGCTGTGTTCCTGACCTTAGGGGAAAAGCTCTCAGTTTTTCCCCATTGAAAATGATAGTCACTGTGGGTTTTTCATAGATGGCTTTGATGACATTGAGATATGTACCCTCTATCTTTACACTTTGAAGAGTTTTCATCAAGAAAGGATGCTGTACTTTGTCAAATGCTTTATCAACATCTATTTAGAGTATCATGATTCTTGTTCTTCTTTTTATTAATGTATTGTATCACATTGATTGATTTGTGGATGTTGAACCAACCTTGTAGCCCAGGAATAAACCCCACTTGGTCATGGTGAATAATCCATTTAATGTACTGTTGGGTCCTACTGGCTAGTATTTGGGTGAGAATTTTCGCATCTGTGGTCATCAAGGATATTGGTCTGTAAATCTCCTTTTTGGTGGGATCTTTGTCTGATTTTGGGACCAAGGTAATGCTAGCCTCATAAAATGATTTTGGAAGGCTTCCTTCCATTTCTATTTTTTGGAACAGTTTAAGGAGAATAGGTATTAATTCTTCTTTAAATATTTGTTAGAATTCCCCTGGGGAGCCATCTGGGCTCTTGTTTGTTGGGAGATTTTTGATGACTACTTCACTTTCCTTACTGGTTATGGGTCTGTTCAGGTTTTCTCTTTCTTCCTGGTTCAGTTTTGGTAGTTTATATTCTCTAGGAATGCATCCATTTCTTCCAGATTGTCAATTTTGCTGGCGCATAGTTGCTCATAATATATTCTTATTATATATGAGCCTGGTGTTTGTATTTCTTTGGTATTGGTTGTGATCTCCCCTCTTTCATTCATGATTTTATTAATTTCAGTCCTTTCTCTTTTCTTTTTGATAAGTCTGGCCAGGGGTTTATCAATCTTATTAATTCTTTCAAAGAACCAGCAGTTCCTAGTTTTATTGATGTGTTCTACTGTTCTTTTGCTTTCTATTTCATTGATTTCTGCTCTGATCTTTATGATTTCTCGTCTGCTGGGTTTAGGCTTTCTTTGCTGTTCTTTCTCCAGCTCCTTTAGGTATAAGGTTAGGTTGTGTATTTGAGACCTTTATTGTTTCTTAAGAAAGGTTGGATCACTATATACTTTCCTCTCAGGAGCACCTTTGCTGTGTCCCAAAGATTTTGAATAGTTGTGTTTTCATTTTCATTTGTTCCCATGAATTTTTTCAATTCTTCTTTAATTTCCTGGTTGACCCATTCATTCTTTAGTAGGATACTCTTTAGCCTCCATGTATTTAAGTTCTTTCCAACTTTCCTCTTGTAATTGAGTTTTAGCTTCAGAACATTGTGATCTGAAAATACGCAGGGAATGATCCCAATCTTTGGTACCAGTTGAGACTTGATTTGTGACCCAGAATGCGATTATTCTGGAGAATGTTTCATGTGCACTAGAGAAGAATGTGTATTCTGTTGGGGATGGAATGTACGGAATATATCTGTGATGTCCATCTGGTCCAGTGTGTCCTTTAAGGCCTTTATTTCCTTGTTGATCTTTTGCTTGGATGATCTGTCCATTTCAGTGAGGGGGGTGTTAAAGTCCCCTACTATTATTGTATTATTGTCAATGTGTTTGTTTGATTTTGTTAATTGGTTTATATAGTTGGCTGCTCCCATGTTAAAGGCATAGATATTTAAATTGTTAGATCTTCTTGTCGGACAGACCCTTTAAGTATGATAGTGTCCTTCCTTGTAACTGTCCCTCAGAACAACGTACTGCTTAAAATATAAACTATGAGAAATTAGATTATTTACCAAGCATGCTTAGATATAGCTTTAAGAAAAACATGTACTGGCAACAGGCCATTTGGGGCGAGGACGATATACATCCTTGAAGCCGAGCAGCTGGGGATGCCTGGCTCGCTTAGGGCAGAATGCCACCTACTTCATTTTTCCATTATCTCCCCTTTCCCAAAGAGCATAAGCAGTTAGTCAGACAATCCTTTTGTTTGGGCTTGCTCACTATGGGTCATGTACTATGTGACCAGACATACTTTGCCTTTCTTCTTATGTATCTACAAAACTCATGGTAACTGTGTAATCTACTCCACCTTCTTCATTGGTTGTTACTCACTTTCTAATAAATATGAGACTTAGGAGTTGTTCGGAGCAACAGTCTTTTCTATTCTCGCCCCCTGCTCCCATTCTCTTGCAGCTGACTTGTTTGTGCCTCATTCTTCTCCCATGTGCCGTCAGGAGATGGCACTTCCTCATCTCTTATAGTCTTTGGCTTAAAATCTAATTTATCTGATATAAGGATAGCCACCCCAGCTTTCTTTTGATGCCCATTAGCATGGTAAATTGTTTTCCACCCCCTCACTTTAAATCTGGAGGTGTCTTTGGGTCTAAAATGAGTTTCTTGTAGACAGCATATTGATGGGTTTTGTTTTTATCCATTCTGATACCCTGTGTCTTTTGATTGGGGCATTTAGCCCATTTACATTCAGGGTAACTATTGAAAGATATGAATTTAGTGCCATTGTATTGCCTGTAAGGTGACTGTTACTGTATATTGTCTCTGTTCCTTTCTGGTGTACTACTTCTAGGCTCTCTTTGCTTAGAGGACTCCTTTCAATATTTCCTATAGGGCTGGTTGGGTGTTTGCAAATTCTTTCAATTTTTGTTTGTCCTGGATGCTTTTTATCTCTCCTTCTATTTTCAATGATAGTCTAGCTGGATAAGTATTCTTGGCTGCATATTTTTCTCATTTAGTGCTCTGAACGTATCATGCCAGTCTTTTCTGGCCTGACAAGTCTCTGTGGATAAGTCGGCTGCCAATCTAGTATTTCTACCATTGTATGTTACAGATCTCTTGTCCCAAGTTGCTTTCAGAATTTTCTCTTTCCCTAAGACTTGTAAATTTTACTATTAGATGACGGGGTGTGGACCTATTTTTATTGATTTTGAGAGGGGTTTCTCTGTACCTCCTGGATTTTGATGCTTCTTCCCTTTACCATATTAGGAAAATTCTCCACTAAATTTCACTTCGATATACCTTCTGCCCCTCTCTTTCTTCTTCTTCTGGAATCCCAATTATTCTAATATTGTTTCGTCTTATGGTATCACTTATCTCTCGAATTCTCCTCTCGTAGTCCAGTAGTTGTTTGTCTCTCTCTTTTGCTCAGCTTCTTTATTCTCCATCATTTGGTCTTCTATATCACTAATTCTCTCTTCTGCCTCATTTATCCTGGCAGTAAGAGCCTCCAAATTTATTGCACCTCATTAATACCTTTTCTGATTTCAACTTGGTTAGATTTTAGTTCCTTTATTTCTCCAGAAAGGGATTTTATTTCTCCAGAAAGGTTTCTCTATTATCTTCCACGCCTTTTTTGAGCCTAGCTAGCACCCTGAGAAACATCATTCTGAACTCTAGTTCTGACATATTACCATTGTCCATATTGATTAGGTCCCTAGCCGTCAGTACTGTCTCTTGTTTCTGTTTTTTTTTTTTTTGTGGCGAGTTTTTCCGCCTTGTCATTTTATCGAGATAAGAATATATGAACAAAAGAATAAAATACTAAAAGGGTGGCAAAGACCTCAGAAAAAATGTACGCTAACTAAATCAGAAGAGACCCAAAACTGGGGGGGGGGATAAAAAGAAAAAAAAAATGTGTATATATATTAGACTGGTGAACAGAACAGAGCCACCCACTTGATTTGGGTGTATTTTGGTCTCTTAGAAGAAACTACCTTCCAAAATTTTAAAGAAAAACTTACACACACACACACACACTCACTCACAAATAAGGGTAAACACAATGAAGGGATGGAATATGACTATAAAGATGAAAATTTTTTTTTTAATTCTAAAAAAGGAATTGATTGGAAAAAGAAAAAAAAAAGAGGAGAGAATGTGCTCAGGCTGGAGACTAGAACAAAGCCATGCGCTAGATTTAGGGTATATTTTGATCTATTAGAAGAAACTATATCCCAAAATTTCTTAGGAAAAAAAATACCTATATGTATACAAAAAGTAAGGTTAAATACAATGAAGGATAAAATATGACTGTAACAATGAAGGCTTAAAAAGATTTTTTTTTTTTTAGAAAGGTACTGTTAAGATAAACTAGTTAAAAAACGTTAAGACAGGAAAGAGGAAAAGTTAAAAAAAAACAGAATAAGAAAAATAATAAAATTTTTAAAAATTTAACTTCACAAGACTAAAGGATCCTGGGGAAAAAGCCATGAGTTCTTTGCATTGCTTTCCTCTATCTCTGGAATTCCAATGTTCTCCTTGATCGGTGAGTTTGGTCTTGGCAGGGTGTTCTCACGGATCTTCTTGGGGAGAGGCCTATTGCAGTGAGTCTCAAATGTCTTTGCCCAAGGCAGAACTGCACCACCCTTGCCAGGGGCCAGGCTAAGAAATCTGCTCCAGCTCGCTCTCAGGAGCTTTTGTTCCCTGAACGTTTTCCATAGAGCCCTAGAGGATGGGAATGAAAATGGCGGCCTCCCAATCTCCAGCCCAGAGAAGCCAAGAGCTTGGGGCCCCACTCATCAGTGCCCTCAGAGATAAGCAGTCAATCACTCCTGTCTCCCTGGTCTCCAGGCGTGCTTTGTGCTCACCCGGCCTGTGACCAAGTGTTTCTATCTCTGGTGCACAGCCCCATTTGGGGTCTCCAAACACAGATTCCTGCTGCGCTGCTCCTCCCAGAGGAGGAAGGTGAGTCTCCCTGGATCTGTTACTTGTGGGGTCCCTGCTTGAACAGCAGTGGTCCAACTGTGCCTTGGATCACAGTTTAAGTAACCCCGATCTGAAAGCTCACTCC
Organism: Lontra canadensis; assembly: GCF_010015895.1. Lineage (NCBI taxonomy): Eukaryota > Metazoa > Chordata > Mammalia > Carnivora > Mustelidae > Lontra > Lontra canadensis. The sequence goes on from NW_022631008.1 coordinate 21,642,459, forward strand.
TCAGCTCTGTCTCTGTAATTGGCTTCCCTGCTCTGAAACCTGGGAGTTCTGCCACACTCAGACACCCCCAACCTTTCTGTGACCCCACAGTACCTGAGACCACACTGTATTCATGAGGGTTCCACCCCTGTCCCTCAGTGGAGCAGACTTCTAAAAGTTCTGATTTTGCATTCCACTGCTCCACCACTTGCTGGGAGCTGGCCCCTCCCCCAGCAGTCTATCTTCCCGTCCCTTCAGATTCACTTCACCGCACGTCCTAACTTTCAGAGTGGTCAATTTTCTGTTCCTAGAATTCCTGCTCTTCTCTTCTGTCCTCTGTTGAGTTTGTAGGTGTTTGGAATGGTTTGATAACTATCTAGCTGAACTTCTGGGACCCATCACACCAGTCTGCTACTCTGCTGCCATCTTGCCTCTCTCCAGCGAAATCCATAAGTTTCTTAAAGATCCATCTAGACCACAATGCTCATTCCTTCTGAGATAGCACATTTTCTGAGCCCCCTAAGCTTTCTGCTGAATGGGGGCATAACTACAAGCACACCTCACAACGTGTTCCTGCTGCCAAGGGAAAAGCTGAGAAGGTTATTGAGGCCTCTCCTGAGGAGGAAGAGGGAAGTGCAAAGACAAAGGCCCTCAGAGCCACTGATACTCATGGGGAGTCCTCCCTTTCCTCACTTGGATATATGCTGCCTAGTACTGTACCCATCCTTCCAACAGTGATCACTGCTAAGGCTCACAGAGGAAGCCTATATCCTCCTGCTCAAAATTCGCACAGTCCATTGGGTTCATCATTTCCATGACCACAGTGATCCAAATAACCCCTTCTTCGTTTCCAACCTGAAGAGGCCTCATTTGGTCTTGAGTCTAGAGAATTAGTTTTACAAGGCACTCCCCCTAATTATAGGGTGGCACTACTACATTTTATTGTGACCTCGGAAACCATGAAAAAAGCACCAGAACTCCTAGGAGAAAACTTACATCCTTTCTCTGCCCCCTGAAGATGTTAATCCTCAATGTCTTTGAAAGATATACACCCCAAGAGGTAACTAAAACTCTACCCATGATTGCCTGAGACTAAAGGAAAAAAAAAAGAGGGGTAAAGAAGCCTTTTAAAATACAAAATGCTATAGCAGCTCTTTTGCCCAAACTCTAGTCCACAGCCTCTTTAAGGATTATTTGTTAAGGATAAATACAAATCTTAAAAGTCTTCTCCACAGATATTAGTAAAAAGCTTTAGCCACTGGAGCAGGCAAACTTAGCTTATTCTGTCTGCCAATCTGGATTCAGCTCACACTATTAAGTTTTATATTTTACCTGATTCATTACAAGGATGCTGGAATTGAAGTTATAGGCCTCTGTGTCTGTCTGCATGGTTATGTATGTCTATGGATATGTTATATATGTGATTTTCTTCTCTCAAACTCCAGATGGTACTGCCAAAATTTGTAAAAGAACTCTATTTAATTGGCTTAAAAATAAGCACTTATGAATTAAGTATTCCTAAAACTCAAAAATATTGAAACTAACCCAAATTTTTTTTTTTAAGATTTTATTTATTTATTTGATAGAGAGAGAAAGCACAAGCAGGGGGAGCAGTAGGCAGAAGGAGAGGCTGACTCCCCGCTGAGCAGGAAGCCCGATGCAGGGCCTGGGATCATGACCTGAGCCAAAGGCAAATGCTTAACCAACTGAGCCATCCAGGTACCCCCAGGGGCCCCCAAAACTAACTCAAATATTTACAAATTCACATGATCTGGGATAATCTTTGGGAAGTAAAAGCTTGTTTAAATCCGGTGTAATTAAAAAAAGTATGTCTTCAGATATATATAGATATAGATATATATCAGATTATATGTAATTAATGTATATGTAATAACCTATAACTAATATAATAATATTATACACATATAATACATATTATATACTAAATATAACAGAGATCATATTAATATAACTAATTATGTTAAATAAAATGCAGATTAAAAAACATATTCTACCAGCATTTACTAATCAAACAAATTCATGTTACCTCTATTACAAAATCTGTCAGCAAGAAAAATAACTTGGGATGATGCTACCTAATGAAGTTTTTCATGGGTCATCTAAACATAATTGCTGTGATCAAGAGATTTAGATAAATGTTAAATGGGATAAGAGTTTCTAGGTGAACTTTTCAGCAATAAATATGTTACGATGTATCTACTTAAAACTAGTTTCTAAAATTTTTGTTAACTTCCAGCCCTAGAATTTTGCTAAGTTAAATGAAGGAAATTCACTAAATGTCTACACCATTTCCAAATAAGATAAAATACTGAAACAGTAATTGCAAAACAAGTTGAAGTTTACCTACTTTTGACCTCTCATTACAAAGGAACTAAAGATATTTGGGTCTGTAGTAAGCATGTCTTGTGACACACTGAAAAATTGCACTATGAAGAAATGTATATTGATAGAAATTATGAAATACACTCATAAATCTGCCAGTGTAAAGAATGTTGGTTTAACATTTCAAAGTTTTACTTCTTGCTTTTCGTTAGAAAAGGTTTCTAAGGGCTAAGAATTCTAAATAACATATGTAATTATAACTACTACAAATAACATAGGAAACATTTCTGCATGCAAGGAAAGTAGGAAGTGTCTTTGGCTAAGAGAATGTATGAGGAATGAAGATGTATTTTTGTTAACGGAAAAGGAAGTACATTTGTCCTAAAGTAAAACTGGCTATTTCAAAATGGGAAAGAGTATGTCTTCAGATATATAGATATAGATATATATCAGATTATATGTAATTAATGTATATGTAATAACCTATAACTAATATAATTATATTATACACATATAATACATATTATATACTAAATATAACAGAGATCATATTAATATAACTAATTATGTTAAATAAAATGCAGATTAAAAAACATATATATGCTATTAATATAAGCATTCTAAAAATTCTATCAAATTCCTAAATCTGATACAGAATATTATCAATCATCATTCCAGTTATCATCTTAAAATGTACGTCAGGGGCACCTGGGTGGCTCAGTGGGTTAAAGCCTCTGCCTTCGGCTCGGGTCATGATCCTAGGGTCCTAGGATGGAGCCCCTCATCGGGCTCTCTGCTCAGTGGGGAGCCTGCTTCCTCCTCTTTCTCTGCCTGCCTCTCCACCTACTTGTGATCTCTGTCTGTTAAATAAATAAATAAAATCTTTTTTTAAAAAAATGTGTGTCAAACATGGAGCACTGGGTGTGATGCATAAACAATGAATCTTGGAACACTGAAAAAATAAAATTAAATTTTAAAAAAAGTGTGTCACAGAAATAGTCAAATTTCCTTCTCAGTTGTGTTATAATTAAAAACATGGGCATTTTTAAGTCTTTCATCATTTAGAGACAGTTAGTGTTTCACTTTTATGCTTTTGCACAAATGCTTCATCTTCAAGGAGATTCCTGGAAAGGACTCTGACAAGCCTAGGTTTCTGATAACTTTCAGATCAAATACTGAACTGAGTAAGAAATGACAGAACTTAAGGAAAAACTAGATTCACAAAACTGCTAAAAGAAGATCAAGATCAAGTATCACTAGGACTGGATGAACTGATGAGAATGATTTTAATTTTTTATGAGTTTTGTTTGAAACATTGCTGGTTCTTTAATTTTTTGTTTTTCAGATTTAAGGAAAATTTTTCTATTAAGATAGCTATGACTTACAGCATTTTGGTTAAGCATACCTTTCTGAATGAAGATGAAACATAATCATTTATTTCCCCCATCTGATCCCTCCGAATTTGGAAACTCTCAGTGAGTATTCTTATATTTTCACAGCAGTATAGTTATTTATGAAATTTCAATCGTGAATCTGTTCTCCATGTACCAGGACACAACTGGAAACACTGGTTACATTACCAAGGCTTTGAGTGGAATGTCATTAATATTTGAGAGAGATATGCATAGATTCAGATATGCGAAGACAACTTTAAAAAAACAAGGCTGAGGGGCGCCTGGGTGGCTCAGTGGGTTGAGGCCTCTGCCTTCAGCTCAGGTCATGGTCCCGGGACCCTGGGATGGAGCCCCGCATCGGGCTCTCTGCTCCGCGGGGAGTCTGCTTCCTCCTCTCTCTGCCTGCCTCTCTGCCTACTTGTGATTTCTATCTGTCAAATAAATAAATAAAATCTTAAAAACAAACAAACAAAAACACAAGGCTGACTTTATGGAACCAATTAAGCCCCTTGAGAAAAATCAGTCTAGTACCTTATAGGATTCCCAGTAGCCTTACAAGATGAGTGAGGAAGGTCACTGCCTGGCAGACCCAGGAATATCAGAATATATTAAGAACCACAAAAAATGAGGAATTCACCCAAATGTATAGGTATTATAGATGAAGACTGACATCAAGTCTTTGGCTTGGCTTCCTAGCCTTAAGCAACTTTCAAAAGTTCAATCTGAAACTCCTTAAGAAAAATTCCAGCAAAGCTGACTTAGAAGATTCTACATGATCAATCACTATTCATGTTGCAGGCCAAGTTTAAAGACAGTGGACTTACTTTACAAACACGTCAGCCTTATTTTCCTTATCTCTGATAGAAATGAGGATGACTATATAGAGAACAAATTATGTTTCAGTAATACACCTTTGTGGATGTCAGATTTTAGTGCTTTTAATTGTTATTGAGGTTTTGTTTTTTACCTGTAAACTGAACCACATCATGAATTCTATTAGTTTCTTCCAGTATCTGGCTACAACTCTCCTAACTAACACTTCCATTTTTTCTCTCACCCTTCTGACTTGGAATCACTGAGAACTTAAAAGTGCCATTTTCCTAAATCCATGAGATGTAGGACAGAACAACTTGGTATAACCAGCTTCAGAGAAATCATCACAACATCTCATATACAGACCATCTTTGTGCCTGTTGCTGAATGGGCAATAGCAAGTTCACCTAACACCTGACAGCATCATTAGAAAAATTCAAAGTACAAAGCTGCTTTGAGCCTACCACCTAGAAATCCTGCCCTCAGGATTCAGATTTGGTTTATAATTTATTCTGACCATTAGCCTTTATTTTTCCTTTGTTTCCACAGAAATGCCTCTTATTAAATACCTGATTTCTCGCAAATACAGTCCTAACTTTGGGAATCTACTTGCAAGACTGTCTCCTGAAATGAGACATAACTGTTTAACTGACCTATTTTCATGGCTGGAACTTTCACGTTTGGGACAATGGCTACAGACCAGATTTCATACTACTCCCTATATAATTATTAAGTTTTGCTATTATAATTCCATTTAGATGTGAATGGGTTACAACATGCCCTGCAACTTTTATCACATCAGCTACCCAGGCAGCTAAGGTCCTCACCATTAACTCTGATGGCTCAGACTGGGCTGTAAGTATAGCACACTAAGAATTTAGAGACTGTGCAGATGAGGAGAGTACAAAGCTTTCAGGGGGTCACAGTTTGAACCAGAACATTAAGCTCAGTAAGACTTGCTCAAGCATGTAGAGAAGAGAGCATACTACAGTAAGGGAGTCAAGGAAAAAGGCAGAGGAGGTAAAACTGTGTCTCCGTGGAAGATGCAGGGAAGGTAACCACCATAATCAGAGTTCATCCCTACACAGAACGAAGGAATTAAGTTTGTATAAGTATACTGAGAACATAATTATGGATCCTGAGAATCAAGTGAGGGATACAGGGACCATTGTGGGTGTTTGGTCAGAGGGATAACATAATAAATGGGGTAATTAAAATGAGAGTAGGACCAGTATAAAGCGGGACGATGTAAGCAACAGTTAAAATATTAAGTACTGGATGATAAGGAGTCAGTCAGAGGATGAAGAGGAAAAAAAAGGAAATCTGAAAGACAGATTGACAAAGATGAAAAGTAAGAGAGGATATCTAGGGATAGAATTTAATGAAACAGCTTAGAGGGAGAAAACCCTCCCCTCAAAACCACCCCCACACTCCTAGAAGGCAGAGGTCCAAAGATATGAATAAGGTTTTATATATTCTGAATTTCAGCTTACCTGGCATGCAACTACTAAGAGCTTGGAAATAAATATTAGAAAGTGCCACAGGTGAAGCACTGGAAATATAGTCACGAACAAAGCTGAAGTTGGACACAAGATCAAGAGATTAAAGACCGGGAACAACACGTAGAACAGAGTTTATGATTATAGGTCAGGACTGAGAATCTGCTTAGCAAATGATACACATAGCTATAAAAGTCAGAGGACCAGGATGGTGTAATTCCACAAAGCCAGAAATTTCAAGAAATAAATATAATCAATATCCAAGACCACAAAGAGGTTATCTTTCAGACAGCTTGTAGGACACCAGTAAATTTCTTTATCTGAGTTAAATATTAGTTTTGCTTCAAACGGCTTAAACATCACTTTTTATTAGTTCTTAATAAAAATACTATTATTATTGAAGGTAACTTGTGAGAGATTAACTTATGTCTTTTAGTATCTTCTCTTTCAGTTAAGAAAGGAGTAAATGTTCTCTTTTTAAAAGTTAAATGTATTGGAGTGCCTGGCTGGCTCAGTCAGAGAAGCATGCAATTCTTGATCTTGGGGCAATGAGTTAGAGCCCCAGTTGGGTGTAGAGATGACCTGAATAAATAAACTTTTAAAAAAAAATTAAAATAAAAGTTAAGTGTCTAATTTTATCCATACTTCTACTAGTCTTTTGCGTTCTGAATAAAGCACTGTTGTTATAACTACTGGGCGTATAAACTTTAATAAGCGAACTAGAATATAAAGTGCTTACAGTTTTAACACTGATTATTTCTAAAACGTTGGTACAAGAGAAGAAAAAAAAAACATTACACAGAAGTAATGCCTTTGGGGGCGCCTGGGTGGCTCAGTTGTTAAGCATCTGCCTTCGGCTCAGGTCATGATCCCAGGGTCCTGGAATCGAGCTCCGCACTGGGCACCCTGCTCAACAGAAAGCCTGCTTCTCCCTCTGCCACTCCCCCCTGCTTGTATTCCCTCTCTTGCCATCTCTATCAACTAAATAAATAAAATCTTAAAAAAAAAAAAAAAAAGCAATGCATTTAAGTAGGGGCTTCGAAGTTTGATCAACATGGTTTGGAATCCTGGCTCTGTCACTACTAGGTTTGTGATTTGGGGAAATTATTTAACCTTGCAGAACTTCAGTTTTCCCACCTGTAAAACAGGGGAAATATTTCAAGGGCTAACTGCGAGAATTAAATAAAATAATGCAAATCCAGAACATAATAATCATAATTACAATCATTAATTAGCTAATAATTATTAAAGCACCTAAATATGCCAGGTGCTCTTTTCAGCACTTTACATGCATTTTCACATGTAATCCTCAAAACACTATGAGAAAAGGGCCTCGTATCACCCCTACTTCACAGAAGAGAAAAATGCAGTACCAAGAGGTTAAGTAACATGCAGAAATATCAATACACAGAATGCTCAATAAGTTTTCTTATTGTCACTCAGAACAATGTTAAAATTGTTTGACATGACAGAAAATGACAGAAAACTTATTCACCATTTTAAGATATTAAACTATATCCTTTATCTATAAAATGTGAACCAATAAATAAAAGCAAATGGCATTTTTAAAGTAATTCAAGTGGAACATTAAACCATACACAATGTTATCTTCAAAAGCTCGTAAGAGATGTGTAAGATCAAAACATCCACACATATTTATATACACCTAAAAAGCCAAAGGGCATGTTTTTGCATGTAAACTTTCTGAGTACCGCATTTCCATAAAATAATTCACAAAACAAGACTGATCACAGAGGCTCCTCTTAATAGCATTTGTACAGCAATACAAAATGACTCTCCCTTTAGCTACAGGCCACCTCTGAAAGCCACCAATAGAAGAAGTCAATCCCTTACTACAGGTAATTGTTTCTGTTTTAAACTTTCTACTTGATTTTTTGCAAAATGCTTCCAAGTTACAGAAAATTTCTAAGTATAATAGAGAATTAAGTATTTTTTCCTTGATATGAGAGTAAGCTGCCAACGTGATGTCCAGTCACCCTTAAATACTTCAGTGTGTATTTCTTATAATCAAGAGAATTCTACATAACTAGATAACAACCATCAAAATCAAGAAACTAACCCTGATACATTACTACAGCTAATTCTTAGACCCTCATGTCAAGCTCTGCCCGTGTCCTAATACTATTCTTCACAGTGTGAGAATGGTACTTAGTTGTCCTGTCTCTCTCACTCTGGTACAGTTCTTCAGTGCGTTCTTAATTTTCATGACCTTGATTGATACTTTTAAAAACTGTACGTAAGAGAATGTCCCTCCACTAAACTTAGTCTGATGTTCTTCTCATGATTAAATTAAGGGTGTACATCTTTAGCAGGAATATCTTAGAAGTGATGCCCACATTCTCCCTCAGTACATCCCATCAGCTAGCATGCTGATATGTCTGTTTTGATCACTGCCAAGTTTTCCACTGTAGTTTTTAATCTTTGTAATTCTTAGTATTCTGTGAGTAGATACTTTAAGACTATAAACATACCCCACTCTTCATCAAACTTCCCATTTATTAATTTTTTCAGTATAGGCTTATGAGTTCCAATTTTATTTATAGTATCTTGCCATCATAATTTATTTGAATGTTCAAATTATTCAGCGTTGGCCAGCAGAGTTCATTCAAACTGATTGTGTCATTCTGACATAATCCTATCACTCTTTGAACAACTTTCTTGCATATAAGAGGTTCCAGGCTCATTTGTACTTTCCCTGACAGAGCCCTGAAATTAGCCATTTCTCCAAAGAGCCCTGGTTAATTGAGAACAGTGTGTAGGGGCTTAGAACCGGGCACCAGGTTTGCTTTATCTATTGATTTACCCTGAAAATTTAAGTTCACACTGCTATCTCCAATTCCAATCCAACAGCACATGCGTCAATCTATTCTCCTCCATTTTGTAACTCCTTCCTCCAATAGTGAGAAACCAGGCTCCCATAAGAAGTACGCTTAGTTATTTGATGAACTGCCCCACATTGTATATAACCAATCTCCTGTCACTGACATGGACACATTACTGCATGGATGTCCTCTATCCTACTCAGGCTGTCTACTCTGAGCAACTGTCACCATCCTCTATACTGGACATCCTCCATATGCTGCTCCAACTCACATACTCTATGCTGGGCCCCCCTCTAAGGGCAACCCCTTACCATACCGAAGCTCCAAACTCCACACTATGCCACCACTACGCATGTGAACACTTCCTCACCCGGGTCAGGCAACAAAACCTCCTCTGTGGGTAAAAAAGGGTGGGTAGCTTAATGCAATTGCTTTTGACTAACTGTTCAGGAATGGAAGAGGAAAACAGAATTGAAAAGCAGAGATAATATTAAGAATAACAAACTCTCTTTCAAAATCTAAGAGCTTCTTTCACATATAATCTTATTTGCCCTAGAATGGAGTCAAATAATTTAGATTAAGAAAATGAATTTAAAAAACAGACAAACTCAGGGGCACCTGAGTGGCTCAGTGGGTTAAAGCCTCTGCCTTCGGCTTGGGTCATGATCCTGGGGTTCTGGGATCGAGCCCTGCATCGGGCTCTCTGCTCAGCGGGGGCCCTACTTCCCCCTCTCTCTCTCTGTCTGCTTCTCTGCCTACTTGTGATCTCTCTCTCTCTGTCTCTGTGTCAAATAAATAAATAAAATCTCTAAAAGAAAAAAAAAACAGACAAACTCTTAAATTCTGGTTGTCCCACTTAGTACCTAAATGACAAGTTGCTTAATCTCTTCAGTTAAAGAGTACCATCTCACAAGATTGCTATGGAAATAATCCATGTAAAGTATATATATGGTAACTGACCTAAAGTTAGCATTCAATAAATATAAGTTACTATTATTATCTTCTCTTTTACATTTTTCTTTAACAGATGCCAAAGGATACTTACGTATGTGTGCAGAATTTTATAAAAATTAGTTCTTAGCTTCTTTAACTTCCGAAAGGGTCAGTGTCCCTAAAGATATTTTAAAAACACCTATAGTATCTATCTTATGACTACTAACCAAACCAGAGCCTCCAGTCTATCCTGTACTTTTGACAAATTATTCCCTAAAATTTTGCCAAGGTCCTATCATTCTCCCAAGTTACCAGGGGTTGCTGACAGTCAAAAAAACAAAGAAAATTCTTCAATCTGGCAATCAAGGCTTAACACAGTGTGACCCCAACCTACCTTTCCAGAATTATATCTCATTCCTGACCTACACAAAATTTCTGCTTCAACCACTGTAATTTTACACACTTTTCCATTTATAAGCCCTGGCCCATATCTTGGCTAGAATGTTCATCTTCTCCATTCACTCCCAGCAAAATTTTGCAATGCTTTTCAATGCCCAGCATAAACTCTATTTCCTCTTCAAAATCTTCCTTGACTACAGCAGGCAGGAGCAAGGTCTTCCTCCCTTAAACTCCTAAACAATCACGTAATAATATAACTGCTATTTTATAGGTACACTTATTATCTCCCCTGCTAGAATGAATCAACATCTTTTTGGAGAAAAGACATATGCTTTCTATCTCCAAATAACTATCATCTATTGAACATATACATCAGTTACAATTAAAATTTATTCTTCACAGTAGTTTTGTGAGATTGGTGTCATTATCTCTATTTTATAGATGAAGAAACCAAGGCTCAAGGATGTTGGAAATGTGCCCCAAATTACATAGATTGTATGTAGCAAAACAAGCTTTCCCCTAGCACGTTTCATGAAACATGAGATATGAAGAATGAACCTTACTAGGGAAAAGGCTCTCAGGTCAAATAAATTTGAGGATTAACAAAGTTAAATCACTATTTTTAGCAGAGGGTTTCTCAATGCCTTTTAACAAGCTGCTGATATGCATTATAAATCTCCAACAAGGATATTATATTTTCTAAATGCTTTGGGGATAAAATCCTTTTCTCAAGGACCATCAGCCTTATAGCACCAACGCTCCAGTAAACTCATTTCAGAAAATGTGTCAATGTATTCTGTTGTCTTTGCACACAGTGGGCACTCAATACATACTTCCTTTAAAATTAAAAAAAAAAATGCTCTTTATATTAAAGTAACATACTAATGTAATTCCACAAACTAAAGTAAAGAACAAAGTAATTTCACTCCTCTTACAGCAGGAGGTCTCAAGTATAATAATTACTTCACTAAACTGTATTCAAACTAAAAGACTTAATTTTCATTAGACAGAATAAAAACAAGGTTAAAAGAAATCTCTACCTGTGCTTTTATGATATGCATGAATCTTGACATCAACTCAGGACATTCAAGGAGAAAGTGAAAGTGGTCAAATATAATTTTGGGATTTCTAAAAGAAAAATATAATTTGTTTAAATGGACAGGAAGAATGAGTTGTACTAAGTGAAATGCAAATTCAGATATACAGATACTGAAACAAAAGAAAAATATTAATCCACACCTACTATACTTTTACTTGTCATGTAGCATTTTTTGAATAGTAACAAAAATAACATTATTTTTGTTGAGATAAAAACTATAAGTAAAGAAAGAAAAGTCTACGAGGACAATATATGAATCTGAGAAAACCTTACCTATTAACAAAGCATTTTAAAACTTCATCATGTTTGCAGACAAATTCAATGAAACGAGGCGAAGTCATTCTGTGGGGGATTAAAAAAAACAATGAAAACACACAGAAATTGGTGAGACAGCAAAATTTGGTAACTATAAAAAAAAAAGATTTGGGTTTGGACTAAATTCAAGAAACTGAGGCATGCCCAGTCAATACATAAGATTAGAATACATTATATAACTTTTCATTAACAGAGGATATGCCCAGAGAATTTTTTAAAACCTTGAAAAACTGAGAAACTGAGGCATGACCAGTCAATACATGAGATTAGAAAAAAAAAAAAAAAAATATATATATATATATAGCTTTTCATTAACTGAGGATATGCCCAGAGAATTTTTTAAAACCTTGAAATTTTAAATGTCTCTGCTCTACACATTTTAAATAATACATAATTAAATAATCCTATACAAAGTGACATTCACCATTCTACATGTTAATAACTTATATACTGCTTAAAACTCAAATATTTTAAGATTAGTACAGTAAGTATCCTAAAGCAAAATTAAAACAGAACATAAAATTAACAAATTATTATTTGTTGTTACTGAAATTACAAAAAAATCATAGTTTTTCTTCATCTATCAGAAAAGGAAGTAATAAGCAGAAACCTTCTTACCCTGGAGGCATCTGACAAGAACAGCACATGTAAAAAGCTTGAATGACAGCACTTAGCCGGTTAGCTGTCATAGAAATAACATCCTGACAGTCTGCACTGGCTTCCTGTTTTCCTCCAAGAGCATCTGGTTTAGATTCCCCCGTGCCAGTGGATAGATTTTCATAGCTCCCAGGTCCTGGAGGTTCAAACGGAGGAATGGAAGTACCATCTTGATCTTGGCCTTTTTGTTTCAGTAAAATAGAAGTGATATCCGTTGAGTCCTTTTTGTTTTTCATCAATTCTGTAGCTATTAAAACTAGCCATTCATCTAATGAGTGCCAAAGCAATTCAAGAGGCTAGGAGAAAAACAGAAGTGTTTTTTAAACATTATTCTTAAATTCTGGGAAAAAAACTCACACAGCCAAACAAATAACATAAAAAAGAAAATTTATTCTAAATACATCTATTTTCCTAAATTAATGTGATAGCAATGCCTAAAGGTAATAACAAAAACGTAAGAATGCCACATAAATAACAATTTCTTTGTTTATAGCAAAGTTTAATTTGCATGTATTTATTCCTTGGAATAAAAAAATGATAAAACTAAAATCTAACAAAAAATTTATAAGCAATCTTTCATCTTTTAAAATTTTTCAAATATTTAGCTTTAAAAAGATATACTACTTTTATGGGGGCAGTTGGATGGCATAGTGGGTTAAGCCTCTGCCTTCGGCTCAGGTCATGGTCTCAGGGTCCTGGGATCAAGCCTCACATGGGGCTCTCTGCTCAGCAAGGAGCCTGCTTCCCCCTCTCTCTCTGCCTGCCTCTCTGCCTACTTGTGATCTCTTCTCTCTGTCAAATAAATAAATAAATAAAATCTTTAAAACATAAAACAAAACAAACATATACTACTTTTACATATGCAATCCCCCAACATTTACTATATTCATGTGTTAACAATTTTCAATTATAAATCTTTTCACAATTTAAAAAATGAGAATTCCTAGGGGACCCTGGGTGGCTCAGTGGGTTAAAGCCTCTGCCTTTAGCTCAGGTCGTGATCCCAGGGTCCTGGGATGTGGCCCCACATTGGGCTCTCTGCTCAGCGGACAGTCTGCTTCCCCCTCTCTCTCTGCCTATCTGCCTACTTGTGATCTCTGTCTGTCAAATAAATAAATAAAATCTTTTTAAAAAGAGAGAGAGAATTCCTAAAAAGCATAATAAACAGCATAGTTTTGGGGTGCCTGCCTGGCTGTCAGTGGTACATGCAATTTGATCTCAGGGCTGTGAGTTTGGAGCCCAATACTAGGTGTAGAGTTTTTTGTTTTTTTTTTTTAAGATTTTCTTTATTTATTTGACAGACAGAGATCACAAGTAGGCAGAGAGGCAGAGAGAGAGAGAGGGGGAAGCAGGCTCCCCACTGAGCAGATAGCCCGATGACTAGGGCCTCGATTGCAGGACCCTGGGATCATGACCTGAGCCGAAGGCAGAGACTTTAACCTACTGAGCCACCCAGGTGCCCAGGTGTAGAGATTATTAAAAGAAATAAACTTTTAACAAAGTTTACTGTGCTTTTTTCTTTACATGTACTTCACAGATTTTGAAAATTTATGGTAAGAAATATATATATACACACACACACACATATACATGCATAAGTTTTCACGCACATAAAACACAAAATCCATCTCTAATAACTAGTAACTATCAAATACCAACTAGCAAATCTTTTTTTTTTTTTTTAAGTTTTCTTTTTTTGAGAGAGCAGAGCGAGAGCAAGAGAGAGAGAGTGACAGAGAGAGAGCACACGAGCAGAGGTGGAGGACTAGGAGGAGGAGAAGCAGGCTCCCCGAGGAGCAGGGAGCTGGATGGGGACCCTGGGATCATGACCTGAGCCAAAGGCAGATGCTTAACTGATTGAGCCACCCAGGTACCCCTGACTAGCAAAGAAAAAGGGAGGGAGAGAGTAAACTGTTTCTTATTTCTATACTATTTAAAATATGCCTCTTAAGAGTAATGAAATGTGTTTTGTAAATTAACAGCAAATGAAAATTTCCCTTTCAAAATATTATGTAATGACAAAAGCTACAAAATGACTAAGTACTAAAGAAGATGAAATATATGTATCATCCCTAATAATTAGTAATTTTTAACAAGGAGAAATACTATTAAAAGACATGTTACCAGGGCTCCAATATACAATACCATGACCAATTATCAATCCTATACTGTTTACTTGAAAGATGCTATGAGTAAAGCTTTGATGTCCTCACTGTAACAAAGGAAAATGGAAATAATGTCAGTGAAGGATATGCTAACTGACCTTATTGTGACAAACATTTTGCAAAACACACATGTTATCAAATTATCACATTGTACACCTTAAGCTTATGCAATGTTACATGTCAGTTATATCTCAATAAAACTGGGGGGGGGGGAAGACCTGCTAGAACATTTTTAATCGCAAATAAAAATTAACAGTTATCAGTAGGGGGTGGGAGGACAGCCAAGGATAGCAGTTAAATGCTCCTTCATTTCTACCCTATTTTAAATATTCCTATTAACACCAGAATCATAACCTGAGCCAAAGGCAGAAGCTTCACCAGCTGAGTCACAAGGTATGAAATATTCCTATTGAGAATATAAATTGCCTTTCTACAAATGAATGTAAAAGTTACTCTTACTTATTGTTTCTTATAGGATCACAGAATGCTACAAATTAGACCATGTGCTTCAGAAAGAGCCATGCCTACAATATTTCAACCAAAAAAAATAATAATAATAATTAAAATACTAAAATCTTACTTAGTGGAAACAGATTCATCAACTACATTTGAAAGTTTAGGAAATATTTAAATAACCTATTCTTCCAGGAAATTCTTTATAATTATTTTCTAACAAATTCCTCTGCTATCTGTTCAGTCCTTCTTCAGGTTTCCAGAACATCCACTTTTTGGAAATATTTGACTTACTGAATTTGCAAATAGTTAAATTAACCCTAAGTCTTCATTGTAATATTAAACCAAAAAGCAGAAAACAAAATAAAGCAAAAAGTCATGCTATCACCAACAAAAACCTACTTCCTTCGTTCAACAAATATTTAATTAGTACAGACTAGGTAACAGGTGAGCAGAGTGAGAAACTAATTATACTCTCTCTGAGGTTGAAATAAGCACTTCTGCCCCCTACAAAGAGGGCTTTTCCATGGTTAGGCACAGCAGTTGGGAGATTGAGGAGATCCCTGAGCTGCGTAAAGGAAGGGCAAGAAGCACCAGCTGCCATAAACACTGAAGTGCACCAAAAATGTCTTAATTCTTCTCATGAGCAAAACATTAAACACGCTGTAAAAGATGAAAAAGAACTTCTTATGTCAGTGAAACTTTCAGTTTTACATCACAAAATGAACTTCCAAAATAGAAAGAACGGGTGGTAATTTAAAACTTCTTGAAACAAAAGACAAAAGGAATAATTGGCCTCCAAATGAGAAGGGCTAAAACCTAGAAAATCAGCACACTGAATAGAGATGAAGCCTAAGGCAAGAAATGATAACCTGCTGCTCACACAGATGAGAGCACTGAGCCTGAACCAAGAGCAATCCTATCTTTAAATACTGAAAATGTGTAAAAATTAAAGGCAAATTTGGAATAATCCAGAAATAATTTTTTAAACCCAGATCTGTATAAAAATGATAGTTCGAGAAAGACTTGTCAGTAAAGGAACACAGCAAAAATTAAAAAGAGAATGAGGGAAAAAAAGAAGTAGTCGGTCATCTTGGGCTTTTTCCTATCTTTTCTTTCTTCATTCACACATGCATTAAAACTATATTTCAACCTCAAGGTATTTTTACCTAAAGAGGTGTCCCTTTGAAGGTATGTTCAGAAAGTTCATGCCTCAATAACCAAAAGAATACTGGGAAAATAATTTTAATTTCTAACTGTGGCAGCAGCCACAGATTAAAAAAAGGGTTAAAGTAAATTTTTAAAATTAAAAATAAACCACTGCAAAGCTTATCTATGATGCTTTCTATTTCCATAAATAATAATGATAGAAAACTGTAGATAAGATACAAAGCAACAGGGGCGCCTGGGTGGCTCAGTGGGTTAAAGATCCCAGGGTCCTGGGATCGAGCCTCGCATTGGGCTCTCTGCTCAGCAGGGAGCCGTTTCCTCGTCTCTCTGCCTGCCTCTCTGCTGACTTGTGCTCTCTGTCTGTCAAATAAATAAATAAAATCTAAAAAAAAAAAAAATACAAAGCAACATATATATCACCTATTTCTGAAACATAAGTCAATGACTATGGAAAACAATGACTATAGAAAATGAGTCAATGACTATAAAAGCCATTAGCAGGCATCTTGGCATTGTGAAATAGTGCTTCATTTCATATTACTGAATGGTCTTCACTACAGAAATATATTCTACACATAGTAACAATGTTATGACAACCACACATAGTTCTTAAAACATTTTTTTTTTTAAAGATTTTATTTATTTGAGAGAGAGAGAGACAGTGAGAGAGAGCACAAGTGAAGAGAAGGTCAGAGAGAGAAGCAGACTCCCCGTGGAGCTGGGAGCCCGATGCGGGACTCGATCCCAGGACTCCAGGATCATGACCTGAGCCGAAGGCAGTCGTCCAACCAACTGAGCCACCCAGGCGTCCCAAAACATTTTAAGATCTATTTCAAAACCGTAACATATAATCTCAGACTCGTTGGACAATTTTTAAAAATTTAAGATCCATCTGCCAAAGTGAGATACAAATTTGACAGGGAAGTATTAGTAACTTAAGTTCTTTAATAGTATCTTGAAGTTTTCTGTTAGTCTAACTAGTCTCAATTTGATAATGTCAAATGTTATAACTCAAAAGATTAAGATTTTAAATTTAAAGTTTCTCAATCTTTCCTGGCTTCCAAATTTTACCAATTATAACTCTACAAAGCATTAATAGTCACATCTTACTACACACACACACACACACACACACACCCCGCATATTAAGATTCAGGAAGCCTAAATTGTCTACCCCATGCTCACACTGCTTCAATATTCATAACTACCTTCTCATTCAGATACCCCAAAGTTTCCAAGGCACTAAATAAAAATCCCTTCACACTGAAAAAAAGTAGCTAAGTGTTAAGATTAACTTAAAGGATTTCTAAGATAAATCAGAAAACTAATAATAGGATGTTAAACAATTTCACCTCCTAAAACCACATGGCCTATAAACCCACTCATTCTTAATGGAAAACCCACTAGTTAATCCTAACAATAAAGTGACATGTTAGGATACCTAGTTAATGAAATGGAAAGTAAAGATCAATTGTTACCTTAGACAAAAATGTGGTAAAAATTAAAATGGTATTTCCAGTCTAGCACTGCAGGAACTCAGGAAATGGTTATGATCTTTACAACTGTAAATCACCCCACAATGAACAGAAGACTTTATATAAATAGATGACAATATAGTTTCTATTTTTTATCCTTGTAAGTTGGAAGACATCATTTTCTCATCCTTCAGTCTACATTTAATTCATAAAATTATATGAAAGAGACTATAAGTTTTTAATAGTACCACCTAATGTTTAAAAAAAAAATAGGTGAGTTTTGTAATAAAAACATTTTACAAAGTGAAAGGTCAAAATTTAAGAGAAAAAGTGGTCAGAGGCAAAGCAGTTATCAATGATGCAGAAAACAATAACTTAAGAAAAAAGAAGACACTAACAAATGAAATAAAATAGAAAAAAAGAACTTTTTTATTATATACTTCACTGGTATATGACAATCAAAACAGAGTTTAGATTTCATTAAAGAAAAGTTCAAAGAAAACCAGTGACACCCTTTTCTACTCTGTTATACCTATACTGATGGGATAGATAGAAAACTAACATTTTAAATCAAGCATTTAATTCCTATACAGAGGCTATGAATTAACACATTACTTATTTTCTTATATCATTAGCAAACACATGGCTGACTTAAAATTTAACAACAAAAAAAAATGAGACAATAGTGAATATAATCCACATGCGATTTGGATAATAGTGACTATCTACACCTCAATTGATTTTCTATTCATCATTACAGGTAAGCAGAAATAATAAGCAGAAAATCAAATCAAGCCTAGATTCAGTAACTAACAGCACTGGCCACACCAGAATACATTAAGAACAACTGCATTATAATGAGAATGTTTAAGCAATAAAGCTCACAACAATGACAAAACAGTAGCTCAATGATTAAACTCAAATTGTGCAAAGACAGTAAATTATCACTCCAAACTACTGTTGAAGAAGTAGTATGTGAAAAGCCAAATCTGAACTACAAGAAGATGTATAACTGACTCCTTCCAGGAGGTGGCACAATGGGGGAAAAAAAAGGAAGGAAAAATAATAAACACTCTCTCTCACATACACGAACACACACACAGCTAAAAACTCTTTCCGACACTAATTCTTTAAAAAACAGTGAAGCAGCCTATCATACCTACTTTAGGTTATTAAAGAATCTACTAGTGTCACAATGCTTACAAAGCAGTTATTAAATGTCTGTAAAAAAAATTTCCATGTAAGAAAAAAATCATTTAGCATAAGTCATTAGTTTTACTTCAGATTTTACAGACAGTAAAGCTGTCAATCATAACTAGTTTTTGAAGAACTGACACTTTAAAATATTTATATCACTTTTTAGATTGATAACCTATATTTGTACTCAAAAGACTAAAGAAATATAAGCCTTTTGAACCAAAAAGCAAATTTTATACTATGAAAATCTCTTAAGAAAATTGCCTTTAAAAAGTAACATGAAAACAGTTATAAAGTTACACATTTGTCCAACATCTGAGTTATTTAAAAATATAATGCCACAAAAAAGCCCCACCAAGAGAATTACAGCCATGTTCATTTTGATTAATTCATAAAATTGTAATTTAATTTGGGTAGCAACATGGTCTTGGGTCTTACAGGAAGCAGCTAAAACAATACAAAATATTTTATGAAAATATGGGGTGCCTGGGTGGCTCAGTTGGTTAAGCAACTGCCTTTGGCTCTGGTCATGATCTCAGGGTCCTGGGATGGAGTCCCGCATCGGGCTCTCTGCTCAATGGGAAGCCTGCTTCCCCCTCTCCCTCTGCCCTCTCACCACTACCACCCGCCACCTCTGCTCTCTTTCTCTCTCAAATTAATAAAATCTTTTTTTTTTTAAGATTTTATTTATTTATTTGACAGACAGAGATCACAAGTAGGCAGAGAGGCAGGCAGAGAGAAGGGGGGGAAGCAGGCTTCCTGCTGAGCTGAGAGCCCAATACGGGGCTCTATCCCAGGACCCTGGGATCATGACCTGAGCGGAAGGCAGAGGCTTTAACCCACTGAGCCACCCAGCCGCCTCTCAAATTAATAAAATCTTAAAGAAAGAAAAAGAGAGAGAGAGAGAGAGAGAGAGAGAGAAAGGAAGAGAGAAAATATCTCAATGATTTTTCCTTGACGTGATATCAAGAATTGGCAGTAAACGCTGGAAATGAAAGTAATCTTACTTCAAAAACACATACACAGACACACACATGCTAATAACCTCTAAATAGAAACTAGATACTTTCAGAGGGGAGGTGGGTGAGGGGATGGGTTAAATAGGTGATGGGAATTAAGGAGTGCACTTGTCATGATGAGCACCGGGTAATGTATGGAATTGTTGAATCACTATACTGCATACCTGAAACTAACACTAACGCTGTATGTTAACTAACTGGAATTAACATAAAAACTTTTAAAAAAATGGACACAAGAAAAAAAAAGAAAACTAGATATTTTCTTTCCTTCTGAGTAAGAATTTTTTTTAAAAAAAGCATGATGGTTGCATATTGTCACATTTAAAACTTGTAATCCAATAAAAATGTAGATTTAAATAATAAATATCTTTACCCTTTAGAATACAACACTAATGGAATTAAAATGTTATTTGTAAGAAAAATACAGAAAACTCACCACTTAAGATTGCTGTTGATTAGACAGAAATTAAAGGAGAAAGGTGTGCCTAACTTAGAAAGTGGTAAAAAATAAATAAACTTAGTTTGTGATATTTCCAACTAACAAATGCAAGCTTTATCAAATTCATCTCTTTTTCAATTATCTTCCTAACAATATCATGTACTTTTCTGACCTTGAACACCTGGCTTCTTGGAGTTTTATTCCCATTGTAACCCAAATCGATTCCATTACTGGGAGAGGATGGACCAATTCGAAAGACATGACAAAATATCCTCACAATCCTTAAAAGGCTCTTCATTTGAGCATCATAATTACTAGATAGGCTGAAAATAAAAATTAAAATATGAACAGGTTAGGTGGACAATAAAAATTATATTTTAAATTACTTAAGACCTTTTTATCACATTGACCATGGGTTTCATAATACAACTAGCAAAATTCCTATCATGATAAGGTTGGAATGTTTTATTTAATAGGAAGTTGCTACACATTATTTGAATTGCATATGAATGAATTATTAATGTTTAAGCAACAAGAATATAACTAATAATCAAAGCATAAAAATAAGAAAAGCACCACTGTAAAACAGTTTCTTGGGGCACCAACTTAAGGCAATCTCAAACTCTCACTTTCAAAATATATATGTAAATTACACAGAGTCTTAGAACTCTGAGAACATTTCACAGAGAAACAATGATAGAAATGTTATGCTCTTAAGTCAACCCACAAATCAGCTGCAGAAGCTGAACCTTCTACTCTTCTACTCATAACAGGATTTTCGCATCTCTCCCCAGAATAGTAACCAATTGTTCACAAACAGTAGAATATTTACAAATTGAATAATCTTAAAAGTTACTATCAGCAAGCATGGTTCTCTACATAATGGGTAGTCTTAGGACTCTACATAAATATAGGATATACATCCCTGAAAAAAAAAACTCAAAACCAATTAATACAATATTGAATATAATATAAACCTTCTTTGATAAATCAAAAAGCACTTCAGAATCTTATAATACCTGGGGATTGTTCATCATCACAAATATCAATGAACTACCCTTCCACAGAGAAACTATAGTAGGAGTTAGGCTAAATCTGTACTGAATCTAATGACAGATCTTAAAAAAAATATTTGTTGTTGTTCAGGGGGTGGCTTTATTTTGAAATCTCTAACATCAGTTATCTTGTATTACAAGAGTTGCACAAAAGCAGAGTAAAGAGTTACATAAGCTTTTGGGCAGAATGGTATGACTGTCTTTGCATACATTAATTATCAAAGCTTACCCCATCTTCCCCTAAGTGTATTTTTACCCAGCTCACTAAAATTTTCCTCTATATTTTTAGGTATCCTTTAACATTAAAAAAAAAGTTAAGGATTAGGTGGATGGAGAGATGAGCAAAATAGATAAAAGGGATTAGAATGTACAAACTGACATTTATAAAAATAAGTCAAGGAGACGAAAAGTACAGTATAGGAAATATACTCAATAATACTGTAATAACACTGTATGGTGACATACATATGTGACTATATTTATGATGAGCACTGAGTAACATAAAGAATTGTTGAGTCACTATGTATGTTGTACATCTGAAACCAATATAACATTGTACATCAAACACACATCATACCACAATAATATGGAAAGAGCAAATGCCTACTTCTAAGTATTCTAATGTGATAAGTGCCAAATAGAGGGTATTTTCTACCCTGGTGACATGTGAACCCAAAATTTCCTAACATTTTCACTTCAATATTCATGTTGTTTTTCACTCTAAGAATTATTAAATTGTTAAAAAGTCAGTAAAAATGACCTATTAGTTACAAGTGTTATTAGTAAAATGTAACAGTTACTGCTCCCCATACTGTATTGAACTGGGACAGCTCTATCACATTAGCCAAACTTTTTGTTTTAGTAACTTTGAATCAAATGTGTACAGAATTACTACTTCAGCTTGTACTGAGTTTTATATATTTGTCTTTATGAAGTGTTTCTAATTTTATATCCTAAGATTGTTGAGACTGACAAAATAGAAATGTAGTTTGGCTGAAACTATCTCCTTCTTTGTGTCATGACTTCGGAAAAGTTAACTATGATGACTCTCAAATTCTTCCATGAGAAAGAGGTGAACCTGACTTTCCTCTGCAAAATTATCATATATATAGGGCGCCTGGGTGGCTCAGTGGGTTAGGCCGCTGCCTTCGGCTCAGGTCATGATCTCAGGTTCCTGGGATCGAGTCCCGCATCAGGCTCTCTGCTCAGCAGGGAGCCTGCTTCCCTCTCTCTCTCTCTCTCTGCCTGCCTCTCCGTCTACTTGTGATCTCTCTCTGTCAAATAAATAAATAAAATCTTTAAAAAAAAAATTATCATATATATAAAGATTTAAGTATCCAATCTAGGAAATACATCATGAGTTATCTTAAGAAGTATTTTCTTGGGGTGCCTGGGTGGCTCATTGGGTTAAGCCTCTGCCTTCAGCTCAGGTCATGATCTCAGGGTCCTGGGATCGAGCCCCACATTGGGCTCTCTGCTCAGCAGGGAGCCTGCTTCCCCTCTCTCTCTGCCTGCCTCTCTGCCTACCTATGATCTCTGTTTGTCAAATAAATAAATAAAATCTTTAAAAAAAAAAAAAAGTATTTTCTTACACAGTGGAATCTGAATATATTATTAATAGTCTAATAATTTTATTTACTGTACCCAGTTTAAACTTCTTTC
Organism: Lontra canadensis; assembly: GCF_010015895.1. NCBI lineage: Eukaryota > Metazoa > Chordata > Mammalia > Carnivora > Mustelidae > Lontra > Lontra canadensis. Next base: position 21,665,368 of record NW_022631008.1, read on the forward strand.
CAAGCTGATTCACCGGATCTAAAAAATGTTATTTTTCACTCTACAACCGTGAAATATCTCTTTAGTATTAAATAAAAAGATCATAAAATCCAAACTTCATTATATCCTTCTCCATTTGATCATAAAATGATAATTTCTTCCCAAGCCATGTGGTATCTTAATATAAAAGTTTTAACATTAGTTTCCTAATGCAAAGCCCTATCAATACCTTTGGTTTATATAAGTATACTTTCATTCAGTGTCTCACTAAGCAAAGAGCTCTAATTTCTCTCATTTGCACACTGATAACTATCTTTACCTTTAATCATAAGCACACTGAACGCAAGATAACTCACTTAATTAGTGAAACACAACATTATGTACAAAAGGGCCTTCAGTATTTATCTTTAGTAAATATTCCTAGAATCATTTAGACAAAAGGCTATCCATTTTCTCAAAAGTAAGCTAAATAACATCTCAATTGTCACTAAACACATATTTGAATCCGTTTCCTTAATTAAAATTTCTGTTAAAGTATGTAGCCAAAATTATATCACATTGTGGGTTAAGAAACATAAAATTATTCACAAATGAGTAAACAAAAGGGAGACAATTTTGCAAAAGTGCCATGAAACATAACCTGGCAGAAGGGAATAATTTGTATTTGAGATCCTCTTAAGACTCTATACTGGCAGTTGTGAGATAATAGAAAATATATATATTGGTCTCTGTTCCTGGTTGCTGGCAGAATTCCTAAAACCCGCATAATTTCCTAAGTGATAAGAGCACTAGGAGCATCTTTTGTTCTAATATTTGGTCTTCGACCCATTTCCTGACATAGAGTTCCTAAATCCCTTATAATTTCCTGGGTGACAGCAGTGTCTTTTGTTCTACTGAGGTGACTCTTAGTGGGCTCCTGAATGAAGGCTGGTCTTGAGAAAGATGAAGCCATGATTAGAAGTTTGGAATTTCCAGCATCACCCCACATTCTCCAAAAAAGGGAGAGGGCCTGAAAATGCAGTTAATGACCAACATGCCTACAGGATAAAGCCTCCACAAAAAGCCAAAAAAACTGGGGTTCAGGGAGCTCCCAAATCTAAGAGGAAGGAGGTCATGAGAACCTCTGATACGAAGTGAAGTCAGACAGGTGTGGGTAACCTGAGGACCTACTACTTGCAACTGGCATCTGAAAGTGGGAACAGTCTCGTAGGAATGAGCTCTTAACCTGTGAGATCTAATGTATGTCTGGATGGACAATTGTCAAAGCTGAGTTAAACTGTACAGCAGCTGATGTCTAAAAAATTTCTTGGTGTGGGGAATAAAAAAACCCACACATCTGGTCAGCAGGGTAGAAGTCTGAGAGTGAAGGAGAAACACAGGATTTCCCCAAATAGTAAACAATACAATAAATTCTAATAAAATACTAATAACCAATATTCACTATCGACCTCAAGAAAAAGATACTCAGAGCCCCCAAAATGGCCGTAATTAACAGATTTCATAAAGCATATGAAAAGTAGCACTGTAAGTGGTGAGGCAATACAGGTTGGCAAAACAGTTTTAAAACCTGTTATGATCATGGCTCCCTTTTTCCCCACTCTACTTCCATTCCACTAATCTCCCTGTTACTTTTAAAAGCTAAACTGTAACTAATACTCTACCCTCTATTAGTGAGACCAGGAATCCTGGCTCTTCTATGTATTAGCTTGGTAAATGGTTAAACTTAAGCCTTCTTCTATGTCAAATGGAAATAACTTACTGTGAGGTTTAAATGAAATAATATATTTGAATGTTCCTTAGCTTACTGCCTGGTTAATAAGTGTTAAAGGTAAACTTAAAAACATAAATACAGAAAAAGATAGGCTTTCTCATTACTGTAGAAAAGCAAAAAGTAGAACAAAGATTTAAAAAGAAAAAAACAGGTAAGTTTTCTAATGTAAGAAATGTAGAATACTGGGGGCGCCTGGGAGGCTCAGTTGGTTAAGCGTCTGCCTTTTTTTTTAGGTCCTGGGACCGAGCCCTGCATCAGGCTCCCTGCTCAGTGGGGAGTTGTCTTTTCCCTCTGTCCCTTTCCCCCACTTGTGTTCTGTGTCTCTCAAATAAATAAATAAAATCTTAGGGGGGAAAAAAAAACAAAGAAATATAGAGTATAATAACCATAATTATTATCTCTGGCAATTTTCCATTTATATAATCATCATCATCATCATCATCTCTACTATGTACCAGACAACACGACTGGCACTTTATAGTACCTTATCATTGTCTTTTTACAACAATTCATTAAGAAGATATTTAATACCATTTTCCAACAAGGAAACAAAATCCTGACTGATTGTAAATTAAATTTAGGGAGAGATCTTATCTGTTTTATTTACAATCACCTACCAGATGGTCTGGTGGAGAGTAGGCACTCAGAAACATGTATTAGATATATGGGTAGATGATAAAGGGAAACTCAAAACCGTTACTTGCTGAGATCACACAGTAAATAGTGATATCTGGATTTAAACCCAAGCCAACCTTAAATCCCAAGCCAAGTCTTTATTTAGTATGTCTGAACTGTAGAAAGTCCTCATCAAATAAATGGATTAATAGAACTGACTAAATAAGAGCATTATGTAAAGCTGAAATTCAATGAATTCCATAAACAGAACCTAAGCAGTCTCAGAGGTAGAAACTGAACTAAAAAAAATTAGTAAATGGTACAGTACTAGAAATGTTGAAGAAAGACTTAATGGATAAAAGAACACAAGGGGGTGACCTTGGTATCATGAAGGGTAAGGGGCCTCGCAAAGATCCTTCTAAATAAACAGTACAGAGTGTGATTCTGATCTTAAGTATATGAAAAGCCCAAAGGAAGACAGAAACAACAGCTATCAAATGTAGTCAACAATGTAGCCGATTTCTAGAAAGAGCATGGAGTTGGAAGGAAGAAACTCCAGTTGCAACCACAGAGATGAGAGAAGACCAAAACCTATTCTAAGATTGTCAGTGTATTAAGAGAAGTGAAAAGAAAACTGCTAAGGGGGAAAGCATCCAAATAGAAGTGGGCCAAATTTATAAGCCAAGAAAAAACACATTTACTATTTCTAAATGATTTTTTCTTTTTTTAAAGATTTTTAGTTTATTTTTACTCCCTTTTTAAGATTTATTTGAGAGAGAGAATATGTGTGTGTGCACACAAGCGGGGTGAAAAGCAGAAAAAGGGAGAGAAAGAGTGGGAATCTGAAGTGGACTACACACAGAGCATGGAGACTGACACAGGGCTCGATCTCACAACGCTGATATCACAACCTGAGCTGAAATCAAAAGTCCGATGCTTAACCAACTGAGCCATCCAGGTGCCCTTAAATGGCTGTTTATTCCTAATTTGGACTGTTTATTCCTAATTGGGGTAGCTAACCATATACAGTGAAGTATAGTTGCAGGAAAATACAATACATGTAAACGTAAGTAATATAAAGGCATTACCTCCATGGATATAGCAATGAACCATTAAAACCATAGCATCTTCTGGAAAGAATAAAGAACTGAATGGAAGGGGACAGTTTAAGGAAAAACTTTATAAGGGACATGAAGGTATACAGGCTGAACAGTAGCCCATACACAGAGCTCTATAAATTAGTAATCAACACTCCTAAACTATTTTCTTGGGGGAAAGATAAAAAAAAAAAAAAAAAAAAAAAAAACTCCTAAACTTTCTTGATTATTCTTCATGTACGTTTTACTTAGATGACTAATCTAAGCTATCATTTTATAAAATTTTAGACACCTATGTCCAAATCCACTTAACTAAGTCTCTATTTTTAGTCTCTCTAGAGAGACTAAAATCTCCCAGTAATAGCTGATTGCCCTGGTCCTTTAAAATGAAACAATAGTAAGTCAGCAAATTTTTAGGACATCTTAGCACTGACAAAAACATCCAACAAAATAAACTATTCCCAGAAAAGCCTGAAAGGAGACAAAGCTGACAGATACTGTTACCTATTGATTCACTTATATTTTGGAAACACTTACCTAAGCAGCTTATGCCCATTTGTTGTGGCAACTTCAGCAAGGCTTGTTAGAATCTTTAGGTACTGGCTTTCACTTTGCTGAGACAAATGTTCCAGAACTTGCCGTAACTAAATTTTTTACAAATAAAAAATGTGATTATACAATAATCCATTAAACTTTATCAAGAAATTACATACCTATTAGTTTAAAAAGTATCCCAAAGCCAATGAGCTGAAATCAAGTCCTTTACAGTTATTTTGCCTTGCATAAATTCAAAACCTAATATAGAGATGACATAAAATCTTTTCAAAATCACCCAGCAAAAAAGTAATAAAAAATGCAAATAGAAATCACCAAGTTCATTTACAAAAACTTAATTCCAAACTTATAAAATATGAGAAGTTTAAACTCCGTAATTTTTCAGAGTAAAGATATTACAAAATAGAGCTCAATAAACCAGTGATTACCAATGATATGATACTCCTCCTTAGATTATTTTCCCCTACCTATGTGGAAAACTCCAATTATTTTAAGCAAAAACTAAAGACCCAGGGACGCCTGGGTGGTTCAGTAGGTTAAGCATCTGACCCTTGGTTTCAGCTCAGGTCATGATCTCAGGGTTGTGGGATTAAGCCCCAGGTTGGCTCTGGGCTCAGTGTGGAGTCTGCTTGAGATTCTTTCCCTCACCCTCTCCCCTTGCCCCCACCATGCATATGTGCACTCTCAAATACATAAATAAATAAAATCTTTTTTTTTTTTTTAAGATTTTATTTATTTATTTGACAGAGAGAGACCCAGCAAGAGAGGGAGCACAAGCAGGGCCAGTGAGAGAGGAAGAAGCAGGCTTCCTACAGAGCAGGAAGCCCAACTCGGGGCTTGATCCCAAACCCTGGGATCATGACCTGACCTGAAGGCAGATGCTTAATGACTGAGCCACCCAGGTGCCCCAAATAAGTAAAATCTTTAAAAACAAAACAAAACAAAGACCCAGAGGGCAGAAGACTCATAGGGTTAAATATTAACACAAAGTTTATATATATAATCCATACTTTCCTATAATGCAAATAAGCAAATTTGAATCATTAAAATATCTGTAATACTAAAATCACTAAGCACATTTTAAAATGCCACATATGCTAAACATGAACAAAACTTGTTCATTTACAAGTGACTAGCACAACTACATTACCATGTTTTCTCGGAGATCTTCATTCTGTGTCATTTGAATAATTGTCTGGAAAAGCCTAGGGTGATACTGAATTAATACTTCACAAGTCTCTCCATAGCCACCCTTTAAAAAAAAGAATAGGAAAAAAACTAAAATTATCTAGGTTTAAAAAAATGTTCCTAATGGAAAAGTTATTTCCTCTACATACCAGTCTGACACTAAATGTGAGGGTTTTCCACACAAGCAATTCTCCAGCTCTCTGTGGATACCAACTTAAGTGTAATACAATTTAATTCAATTCTGACACTAACTACCCAGTTAACACAGACTACACAGGTTAGAAGCTCAGTCTTATGAAAGTACCCCCGCTTTAGAAACCATTCACAAGTCCAAGCCACCCATACTTCTAACTAACCAGCTATAAGTCAGGAGTTCCCATAAAGCCCCCTTCAGGTTTGATAATCTGCTATTTGCTGTTTGATAACAGCTCACAGAATTCAGGAAAACACTTCATTTATTATAAAGGATACAACTCGGGAACAGCCAAATGGAAGAGATGCACAGGGTAAGGTATGTGGGAAGGGACACAGAGCTTCCATGCCCTCTCTGGGCATGCTACCATCTCACAACTTTGATGTGTTCGCCAATCCAGAAGCTCCCTGAGAACCCCACTGTTTACAGGGTTTTTATGGAAGTTCCATTACATAGGCATGATTGATTAAATTATTGGTCATTGATGACAGAACTCAATCTCCAGTCCCTCTCACATCCCCAGGAGTCACATGTTCAGTTTTCCAGGCAATCAGCACCCATCCAGAAGCTATCAGAGGCTTGAAGCCACCAGCCATCGCATTAATGTACAAAAAGACATTCTTATCACTCTGCAGATTCCAAGCGCCTGAGAAGCTCTTGTGTCAGGAACTGAGACGAAGACCAATATACATTTCTTACAATACCACAATTCCTTCTAATGATCATATTCTTTAAAAAAAAAAACACATATCCTTTAAAGAATAAAATCTTTGCTTTCAGCCTCTCGTCTGAGGAAAAAAAGGTGATTTTACCAGTCTCAGTTTCTACTATAAAGTAAAGGGCTAGGAATATATATTAACAACATACCTGTACACATAAATCCAGAGGTGTTACTCCATTTTTATCTGACAGATACTTAGCTCCTCGTAACAGAAGAATCTGTGCTGTGTCTCTCTGACCATGACTGTACAGAAGTAAAACCATGTTAAAAAATAATCTTTTTAATTTAAAGTCTTTCTCTATGAATTATGGACAGTCAATATGAAACAACAGAAGACTAACAATTTTTAAAGACTGAGAGGAAGATCTGAATTACATCCTCAACATCCAGGAAAACATTTCTCAGTATTGAATCATACCTTCACCACATAGATAAGAAACTGACCTATTCAATCTTAGAATCAAAGTAGGACACTTTACCTACAATAAATAATATTTTGGTGTAAGCAGCTACTACTCAGGCTTATGCTCCATTTTTTTCTTTCAATCATTTCCAACCCTCTTCGTACCTCACCCATCCAAGTCTAGAGACTTCTTAAGTCAAAAAACCTCAATATTCAAAACAAGATTACATTTTATGGCACTTTATACTTGGCAAATAAAGAAAGAAATAAATAGGAAGGAAGAAGAAAATACAAATATCAAAATAAGAGAATGGGAGAAGGGCAGGGATTAACTACCCCAAAATACTATCTAGCTTTCAACCTTCATTTTATCAACCCACTCAGTTTGGCTTCTGTTGACAGCTCTTTAATATGATCTAGAATGAACAACACTCTTATCCACATGCCCATTCTATTTGTTCTCTTTTCCAGTAGGAGTAAAATTAGCAACCACCATTCTTTCAGCTAGGAAGAAGCTAATTTGGGGACAGTAACCACTAGACTCCAAGTCTCATTATTTAGTGAGCTAATCTGATCCAAGATACTCAAGACAATACAAAATAAATTTACAATTCACAGACATTAAAGTTTAAAGATAATTTTATAAAACACCCAAGGAAGTCATCTGATCAAAAATTTCTATTTTGTAGACGACAAAAGCTACTAACTCAAGCATAGGTGAAACTAGAACTCAGAACCCTGTCTTCCAAAACAAGACTCTTTCTATGATACCATTACACTCAAACTGGTATGTCATTTCCCAAAGAGAAAGACACACAGACTACTCAGAAAGTTAAAAAAAAAACAAAAAAAAAACAATAACAACAACAAAAAAAACCCCTACTCATTCTTTTCCACAAAATGACACTGCATAAGTATACTTTATAATCAAATGGCATTAAAAAATTTAAAATTTTTAAAATTTAATAAACCCTACTATGAATGTGACAGCAGATAGTACAGATATATCACTCTCTCACTACTTTATTGTAATACTGATTACTTAGCTTAATAAAAGTATCAAGAGGCCAAAAATGAATAATATCTAGGGACGCCTGGGTGGCTCAGTGGGTTAAACCTCTGCCTTTGGCTCAGGTCATGATCCCAGGGTCCTGGGATCGAGCCCCGCATCAGGCTCTCTGCTCAGCGGGGAGCCTGCTTCCTCCTCTCTCTGCCTGCCTCACTGCCTACTTGGGTTCTCTGTCAAATAAATAAAATCTAGGAAAAAAAAAAAAAAAGAACAATATCTAATTTATTCCAGAAAACCAAGTAAATCAGCAATCTCTCCAAAAGCAACAATACATAGTTTTACTATTATACATCAAGAAAAGTCTTCATCAAGCATCATTTGTCCTTAAGCTGGGTATATTAGCCAACACATTATATATTACAGCTAATAGCAAAGAGGTTACAATTGACACTGTTCTGTTCTTTGTAATACCTAAAAATGAAAGCTAAATGAAAAGAAACTTAATCAACATTAATTTATTTAGAGAGATAGTGGTATCTTTGCTACTACCCTTGGTTCTGAAAAACCTAATTTTGCAATGCTAGTAAGTTCAACTTTAATGACATTTCTTCTATAATTATTTAATATCCATGTGTCCAATCACTCCAATTAAACTATAAACTTCTTCACAATATATTTGTTCCAGAGCACCAAGCATAGTAGTTAGCTTACATAACATATAATCAATACATATGCTGAATTGTATTATAGTTTTTTTTTTAAGATTTTATTTATTTATTCAACAGACAGAGATAACAAGTGGGCAGAGAGGCAGGCAAAGAGAGAGAGGGAGAAGCAGGCTCCCTGCCGAGCAGAGAGCCCAACGTGGGGCTCGATCCCAGGACCCTGGGATCATGATCTGAGCCGAAGGCAGAGGCCTTAACCCACTGAGCCACCCAGGCGCTCCTTGAATTGTATTACAGTTTTTAACTTCAGGTACCACTCATTTGTCAAAAGTATTATATAAGGTAGTGTACTATAGAAAGTAACCAAAAAAGACCCAAATCACAGTTTATTTAGGTTCTACTAAGTGACAAGCATAATGCTCAGTTCTTTTTACAAAGTCTGACTTAAACCTGACACTATCATAAAATGAGAATTCATTCCATTTTTCAGTTGAAAATAACCATGACTTGAGAAAACCCTGGAGTTACTCAAGATCACAATTACATGACAGAGAATTTGAATCTAGGTCAGTCTGATTCCAAAATCTTCCATCTATATATTATTCCACCAAGATGAATAAACAAAGTTTGCCCTCAAAGAGTAAACAATTTGGTACTCAAGGGAGTATGGTACAAGGTGCAAGGGGATATATGGTATGAGAAAAATACAATGGGGATCTCACACAATGGACAGACAAGATCAGCATGTACAAATGCAACACTGTTGAATATATGTGGTTTTTAAAGTCTCCAAATAATTTTATTTCTCATATATAGCAAAAAGGATAATTAGCATGAAGAAAAAAATACCATTTTGACATTTTTAGAAAACTGGAGTAATTTCTAAAACTACATTAAAATCTCATCTACAATCACGTAACATTTCATTTCAAAAATAAAAGCAAGAAACAAGAGCTAATAATATACAAAATCTGCCTAACCCGATTAGGGCTTCAAGTACCTCACCTACAATATTGCACAACATTAAGACTAACCTATAACAGGGCTGCCTGGGTGGCTCAGTGGGTTAAGCCTCTGCCTTCAGCACAGGTCATGATCTCAGGGTCCTGGGATCAAGTCCCGCATCGGGCTCTCTGCTAGGCAGGGAGCCTGCTTCCTCCTCTCTCTCTCTCTACTTGTGATCTCGCTGTCAAATAAATAAAATCTTAAAAAGAAAAAAAAAAAAAAAGACTAACCTATAACAAACTCCTCAGAGTGTTGCATAAAAGATTTTTCAGTTCAAATAACTGCAAAACTGTGCTCAATGAATGAGAATTCTTTACAATTCAACTATTTTTTTTTAAATATTGATTGAGATAATAGCCCCTTCAAGGAAATGCCAATGCATTTTCTGGAAACTAAGTTGGCAAAGATTTAATAAGAAAGCGCTAGTACTGGGGAACCTTGGTGGCTGAGTCATTAAGCGTCTCCCTTCAGCTCAAGTCATGATCCCAGGGTCCTGGGACCGAGCCCTCCATGGGCTCCCTCTCAGCAAGAAGCCCGTTTCTCCCTCTCACATTCCCCTCTGCTTGTGTTCCCTCTCTCTGTCTCTCTCTAATAAAAAAAATCTTTAAAAAAAAAAAAAGAAAGAAAACAAGCTACAGTACTTCTAATGTACTTAGAATTGATTTTTCAAGCACTTTGTCTCCTGATTTTAGACTTTCAAGCAATATAATCTGAAAACTTGGCTAAAGTGCATATAGTATATATATTCCAGTATTTTTTGGAATAACTTATAAAACAAAGAGACCATAGTTTCCAATGGTGTTTCTAAAGTTTACAATTTTGAGTCTTTGGCCTGTTTTATATGGCTATGATTGTGAAGTGAAAGGAGTCGCTTGGCAGTAGCTACAAATCCATGTTCAGAATCACACCTTTTTCTATTTCTCTATTGCACACATCATAATTACATAAACATCTCACTAACTTACTTTATCTATACAACCCCAGCTAAACCTCACTTTTTCTAATAGAAAAAGTTATCCCAGATACAGAAAACACACATCCAAAGCTTTACTTAAAGAACTCAGTTAAGGGAATGGGAAGCATACAACTGAAAATAAAACCAATCTAGCAATTTAAGGATTTGAGGCATTTTTAAGTACTATATGTAAGTACTAGGGATGGCTGGGTGGTACAGCTGGTTGCACAACCAACTCTTGGTTTGGCTCAGGTCCTAATCTCAGGGTTGAGGTATCAAGTACTGAATCCAGCTCTGCACTGAGTGCAGAGTCTGCTAAAAGACTCTTTCTCCTTCAGGGCACCAGGGTGGCTCAGTCGGTTAAGTATTAAGCTTAATTAAGCTTAATACCCTGCCTTAGGGTCTGGTCATGATCCCAGCATCCTAGGATCAAGCCCAGCTTCAGGCTCTCTCCTCAGTGGGGAGTCTGTTTCTCCTTCTCCCTCTCTCTGCTCGTGCTCTCTCTCACTGTCAAATAATTAAATAAAGTCTTAAAAAAAAAAAAAACTTTCTCCCCCTTTTCTCCACCTCTCCCTCTGCCCCCCTTAAAAAAAAGTCCTAAAAACAAAGCTGTCTAAAAATGGGGGTGGAATGGGGGAGGAATCATTGTGTGCCTACAGTACACATGAAAGAAAGGTAATGAATTATGTCTTGTGCAAAATAACTAGAGGAAAAAAATGGCTGGGAAATAGTGCCTGTCATAATTTTAGGTCAAAATCAGTTTGAAAATGACTCACTCACAGAAGCACTACATAATTAAATACGGGTCAGAATGAGAACCTAAGTATAACAAAGAAAAAAAAAAAAAGAAAAGGTCTGTATGGTGAAAGAAGAATCCTATTTCTCAGAATGAAAATCTTATACAGCAATAAAACCGACTGAGGACAACACTACTTTGTGCTGAGGAGTGGAGACGTGTGCTAGTTTAGTAGGCACTTACTAACTACTAAGTGCAAAATACACTAGCAAATGCTTTCTATATGCCATCTCATTTAATTCTCACTATAGTCCCACAAGCCAGATAGAACATTTCCATTTCCTAAACAAGGAGACAAAAGCTTCAGAGGTCAAGAAACCTGACTGAAGTTGCACAGTCTTGAGGCTAAGATTTGAACCCTGCTTCCATGGATCCTTCTCCTGTATATCTCAATACTTCTCAAATGTAATTCAAAATTTTTAAAAAGCATATGATGATATACCTAGTAATACCTCTCAACCAATAAAAACTTGCATTAATTTTTTTTAATTTAGTTTGTCTATAGGGTCAACTTGTTCTGTTTCCCACATTCCTTTCCCTTCTCATTCATCAGAGAGGATACACTGGGAATAATTTATATGTTTAATGTATACCTATATCTAGATATCGCAAAAAAAATTAAAAGTATGCCTACAAGCACCATATGATTTCACTCATATGTGGAATTTAAGAAACAATATAGATGAACATATGGCGGAGGGAAGTTGAGAGAGGAAAACAAACCATGAGAGACTTAAAGATGGAGAATAAACAGGGTGCACAGAGGGAGGTGGGTGGGAGATGGGCTAGATGGTCTAGTATTTGCTAGAATAAAAGTTAATGATGGGAGGAGCGCTTGATTGGCTAAGTGGGTAGAGCAAGCAACTTGATCTTGAGGCTGTGAATTTGAGCCCCCTGTTGGGTGTAGAGAGCACTTAAAAATAAAATTAAAATCTTAAAAAAAATTAAAAATGGGCACCTGGGTGGCTCAGTGGGTTAAGCCTCTGCCTTCAGCTCAGGTCATGATCTCAAGGTCCTGGGACCAAGCCCCACATCAGGCTCTCCCCAGTAGGGAGCCTGCTTTCCCCTCTCTCTCTGCATCTCTGCCTACTTATGATCTCTATCAAATAAATAAAAATTTTAAAAAATTAAAGAAATAAAAGTTAATGATGGGCATATACTAACAGAAAGTACTTCTAAAAAACTCTTTTACCATACCTCTATGCTCTAACTATAAGACTATCCACGTTCTGCATAACACTAATATACCTATATTTAACATGCCATTGTTACAGAAGATTTTCCTCAAACATGTAATTATAGCAATTAATTCATTCAAAAACATTTACTAAGCATCTAAATGCAAAGCACTGTAACCACACATTGAATATAAAGTGGTGAATAAAATTCTTGCTTTTATTGAGCTTTCAGTCTAGTAGGAGAGAGACACTATAAACAAGTAAATAAACAATTACAAAATACAAGTGCTCGTGCACCTGGGTGGCTCAGTCCATTAAGCTTAAGTGTGGGACTCTTTATCTTAAGCTCAGGTCTTGATTTCAGGGTCGTAAGGTCAAACCCTGTGCTGGCTCCAGGATAGGGGTGAGACTACTTAAAAAAAAAAAAAAAAAAAGACTGTGATGCTTCTGTGAAAGAAAATTTGTGGGGAGGCCTACTCAGACTGGTTAAGGACTACCTTCCTAAAAAGTAACAGTTAAGCAGTGACATAAAGAAAGAGTCAGCCACATAAAAAGCCAAGTTAAGAGAATTTCAGGGAAAACAAACAGTATGCAGAAAGCCTGCTGGAAAGAGTCCCGTGCATTTGGTGAACTCAGAGAAAGCCAATGTGACAGAAGCGGAGTGACGTAAGCTGGGGTCAGACCATGCAGGTCTCATAGGCAAAGGAAGAGCCTGTATTTTATTTGAAATGATGCACAGACACTGAGAAGTTTTAAAGACAAAGTTTAAACACGGTGACAAAAGCTGATCTTTTTTTTAAAGATTTATCTTGAAAGGGGTGGGGAGGCAAATGGAGAGAAAGAGAAAGAATCCCACGCAGACTCCCTGCTGAGCACGGAGGCCGCCTCAGGAGAGGCGACCATGAGACCATGACCTGAGCTGAAATCAAGAGTCAGATCAACTGGCTGAGTCACTCAAGCACCCCAAGTCGATTCTTTTTTTTTTTTTTTCAAAGATCCCTCTGGCTGTTGAGGAAAAGACAGATGGGAAGGAAACAACAGAGAAATCAGACAGACCAGTTAAGAGACAACTACAGCAGTCTAGACAAGCGCTAACAACATCAACTAAAGTCATTGCAATGAGCTGGAGAAGAGATTCAGAATATATTCTGAAGGTAGAATTTATAGAACTAACTAATAAATTCCAAGTTCAGGGTCAAAGAGAGACAGAGAGAGAGAGTAATAAAAAATAATGATCTAGTTTCTGTTTAAACAACTGAAAGGACAACAGTTCCAATGACTGAGATGAGAAAAGGCAAACAGAAGATATGAGAAGGAAATTCAGAAGCTTTGTTTTGGACATGTTGACATCTGAGATTCTGTATGACTTGCGAGTGATGATGTAAATCAGGCAAGTGGCCATCAAATCTGAAGCTTCAAAGAAAGGACTGATTTAGAGATAACGCCTCAAGATAGGATATAATTTCAGGGAATCAAACAGTGACATTGTTCATAAATTCAGAATGCCATGAAAAGAACCGGTTTTCTAGCCAAGCAACCAAAACATAAATATACTTTAAGAAAATGGCTGGATTCAGATAGCATATAGAAGTCCAGAGATTTGAAAGTCCTTGTATTCTAACTCAAGGTCGTTCAATGATGATTTGAAGCAGTCTGATAAAAGTAACATCAGAGACTCTAAAGAGAAGCTAAATAAGAACAAAAGTAGGTCTTTCAATCTAAAACAAACATCCAGTAAAATGATATATAACAGAAAAAAGAATAAGAAAAGAGGAACTTTCTGGATAACTCCATATCTGCATTTAAGAGCCTAAATAAATACTGTACTTCATATAATCTAAACCAAAGACAAGAAACACTGGTTTACTGTAAACTGGTTCTAATTGGAAACTACATTTAGGGGGCCTGAGGGGCTCAGTCGTTAAGCATCTGCCTTCGGCTCAGGTCATGATCCCATGGTCCTGGGATCAAGCCCCGCATCAGGCTCCCTGGTCGGCGGGAAGCCTGGTTCTCCCTCTCTCACTCCCCCTGCTTGTGTTCCTTCTCTCGCTGTGTCTCTCTCTGTCAAATAAATAATAAATAAAATCTTAAAAAAAAAAAAAAAAAAGAAACTACATTTTTATAACATAGTATGTATGTATGTGGATATGTAGGTACAGGGTGGAATACCTTTGTAATTGTTATGTTGTTAGCTCCTTAAGGACTTAGATTTATTTATTACTATATCACTAATACTCTAATATATGGCACACAATGAGTGCTAACTAAACATTTGCTTATTACATGAATGAACAAATGAACAAAGCGTACGCTTCAAGAAAATGAACCAAAACAGAAGTACAAAAATAACTTAATGCATAATTTAATATCTAACAAGACAAATTCAAAGATTTTTTTTTTTTTAAGTTAAAACTCCAAAGAAAGCAAAGACATGGCTCTCTGGTCCAAGACATACTTTAATAGCTCATCCCTCCGGAATAGATCTAGTACTTAACAAAGAAAACTATGGAAATTACTGAATTACAGAGGTATCTTTTTTCATTACTTATTAAGAAATTAGTCTAAAATTTAAATAATCAAGTAAATCAAAAGCTCCCACCTACACCACATAAAAACACTGGCAATATAATAGAAAATGCTTTTACTTGTGCAGTTCAGCAAGCACAGCATTTGTGGGAAAACGAGAACTTCAGAAAATATACAGAAATGCTTGTCTTTGGAAATGTAATAAATACATTAATGAGAACATCTGGAAATATAAAATATCCTACCTGCAAGCAAAATACAATGGAGTAGCTCCAGATACATTTGGTCTGTTAATATCAGCACCACTGTCTAGCAAGCACTGCACTGTCTGGAGGGAAAAGAAACAATTAAAAAGTAAAGCCAGAGAAGTCAAACAAAGACACAATTATCATAATTTAAACAGATATAAGAAATGCTCTTGCCACTCCCTGAAATTTTAAAGTAGAATAAGTCGGAACATGACAATTATGATAGCTTAACTACCTCAACTTTTTGGTTAGTCCTTTTGAAACAATGTATGTGGAATTATCAATGCAATATAACCTATGTTAACCTAGAACATTGCTGACACATGTAGCTACCAAAGACTTGAAAAATGGCTAGAATAACTGAGGAACTGAATTTTTTATTTTATTTCATAATAATTAAGTTTAAATAGCCACATATGGTTAGTGAAATTGACAGTGCTACTCTAGATATTTGTTTCAGAAACCAGAATTTTTGCCTCTAAAAACAAAAAATAGGGACCAGAATTATCACTTTCTTAAACTCAAACATAATTACTAAACATAATTATTAAAGTTCAAAATGTTAAAAAGCTAAGAAGTCCTTTTGCTATTAACAGTAACCAATACTGTTTCTCTGCTAGTCTCATTCATACATACTCTGTTAAGCTCTACTTCTGCAATCATCTGAGTCATACTAAGAAAGAGCAAGTTAATGTAAAATCTTAAAAACACATATTCGGTAACTAGATATAGAATGTGGATCGCCTGAAAACTTAAAAAAAAAAAAAAAAAAGAATCTCTTCTGGTTTTATTCCTTTGATGGGTTTCTCCTGCAAAAAGAAAGAAAACATGTAACAACCTAAAAGTTTTTGGAATTACACTGTTTAATATTACCTTTAGACTGAACATACATGTTCATTATTAATGTTCTAAGACCTAGTACAAGGTCAGTAAAATAGTAAGACTATAAACTCACAAGGAAGAATAGGAAAGAACACAACAGCATGCTAGACAAGTCAGTAAGTTTCGGGAAAGTGGCAAGCAAGTGGAGGAATAGAAACCAACTTAGCAGATCAAAGGCAGCTTAAGTCTAAGCACCTGCAAACGTGGATTCCAACAAACCACCAAATTCCCCCTGTTGAGCATACATACAAAACACAGGAGTTGGGAGAACCAGATACCTTGGAAGATAGGAACAGTTACAAAGAGCTCTAAATGGGAATTGTAGTAAAAGCCTACAAAAGAAACACCTGGACGTTACCACAGGACCCTTCCTCCCCATACATACAGTTAGCCACTATCTCTCCCTACACTGTCTCAAAATAGAGAGGTTTATCGTCTGGACAAAGTGAATAGGGAGGCTCAAGACTGACAGGCAAGATACATAGGTAAAGCAGAGAATAGGAGCCATGAAGAGCACAATTAAGTAAAAACTTCCAGCCCCTATGTTCCAATGGACTCCCAGAAATCCAGGAGTCAGGCTAAACCTCAAGGGGTAGAGACTGAAAGCCTCCTCTGCAGACTGGCACCAGAGAAGATACCAACAAATACTGGCCTTACAGAGTGGCCATGAAATAGCCCAGTCACCCCTAGGGGACACCTGGCAATGCTGGGAGATTTTCTTTTCCATGACTGGGGAAGGGTATGCAACTGGCAGCTAGTGCGTAGAGGTCAGGGATAGATCTAAACATCCTACAATCTACAGAGAGCCCCCATAACAAAGAATTTTCAGTTCCATCAATAGTGGCAAGACTGAGAAACCATAGCATTCCGTGATGTCAGTCGACAAACCCAGCCCATGTACATGATACTTTCAGCCAACATTTTAGAGCCTCACCACTATATTACAAATGGACAGACAATATTTAAGAGACAACTAACTTGACTAAAAGCAGGTCTCTAACCTGAAAAACAAAAACCAGAACAAAAAGAAAATGGAAGTCAGAAAAATAAAGATAATAAAGGGAACCAAAGAAAAAACAACAAAATTTAGAAAAGACATTACCCTGAAACAGAAGATATTATATCCATAGGACAAGAATAAGATGCTGGGAGAAAAATATTCAAAGAATAAGAAATCAAAAATGTGATGGAAGAAGCAAAAATTCAATAGGAGTTTAAAAATATTTTTAAGTTTAGGGGCGCCTGGGTGGCTCAGTGGGTTAAAGCCTCTGCCTTCGGCTCAGGTCATGATCCCAGGGTCCTGGGATGGAGCCCTGCGTCGGGCTCTCTGCTCAGCGGGGAGCCTGCTTCCTCCCCTTTCTCTCTCTGCCTGCCCCTCTGCCTACCTGTGATCTCTCTCTCTTTCTCAAATAAATTTTAAAAAAATCTTTAAAAAACATTTTTTAAGTTTATTTTTATTTATTTATTTAAATAATCTCCACAACCAACATGAGGCTTCAACTCACAATCCCAAGAACAAGAGTCACATGTATCTCTCTGAGCCAGCCAGGCACTCCACAAATTTAACTGAAGTTTAGAAAGACAATGTTGAAAACTCCACAAGAAAGAAAGTAAAACTAAGAGACAAAGAAAACAGGAAGAATAGGAAGTTAGTAGATCAATCCACGGAGACACTGTGGAAATCAAGAACAAAGAGAATGAGAGGTGGTAGACCAAAGGGAAGTAATCAAGAAATAATACCAAATAATTTCTTTAACTGAAAGACATGCAGTGGCAGACTGAAAAGGCTCAAAAACTGTCTGGTATAATAAATTAAAAGACTTTGAACAAGGCACATCGAAGTGAAATTTCAAATACTGGGAATAGAAGATTCCAGATAAACAATTATGGGATTGGCACAAAACTTCTCAACAGCAACCGTGGAATTTAAAACATTAAATGTCTTCAAAATTGTAAGGTAAATGATTTCCAATGTAAAACTACAGCCAACCACACTATCATTCAAATATATGGTTTTAAATTAAAAATATGCTTAGCTATGTATTTTTTTTTTAAATTACATCCAGTGTACCTTTTCTCAAGAAGCTACTAAACAAAGGAATACATCAAAATATAGACGATATGGAAGCCAGATTATTGGGCACTGAATACAGGAGAAACTAAGAAATTCCTAAGTTAAAAAAAATTGGACCTGACACTATCTAATGAATTTGTCTTTGTAGAAAATAGTCCCGTGATATTCTGTAGGAGCATTCTGGAAGAATTACTAATTCATAAAAAGAAAATGGAACAAAGCCAATTATTAACTTTAAGAAAAATAGTCACCCTAGACAGAAAATGTTATTATAATTCATTACTTGACTCTAGTAATTAACAATAATTAAACAATAATTATCTAACTATATATACACCTAATCTTTTCTGTCAAAATTTACGATTTAATTTTAGAAATGGGGGAGAAGGCATGGGAAGAGGATTTAAATGAGTTAAGTCCTCACTCAGCAGGACAAGAAATGATTCAGTGACATCTGAAAGTTGAGAAAGAGCAATAGAAGCATATTATTTGGAAATAGATACCAGAAGGAAAACTAAGAGCTGAAAATTGTTGCCCGGTGTTCATGACTGGACAAAAAAAAGGTCGTTTAAGGGGCTATCATGTTTATTGCAAAAATTCTGATGAAAGTAAAATATTTTAAGATAGAGTATTCATGCATTACTACTTGAATTCACTTCTAATCCAAGAGGAATAGAAACATTTACATAAAATTTTATCAGCTATAGAACTCCTTTAAACTGAGGACAAGTGATCAAGCACATCTTTCAAATTTAAGAAAAATAAGCATTTAGGTCATTATTTTTTAAGACAAGGCCTACTTGAGCCTTTTGATATGGCTTCTTTCTTTCTTTCTTTCTTCTTCTTTCCGAGTTTTGACCTAGAAGCTGTGTTGACAGTTGCCTGGGTGGCTCAGTTGTTAAGCATCTGCCTTCAGTTCAGGATCAAACCCCACATCAGGTTCCCTGCTCAGTGGGAAGTCTTCTTCTCCCTCTCCTACTTCCCCCCACTCCTGTTCCCTCTCTCACAGTCTCTCTCTGTCAAATAAATAAATAAAATCTTAAAAAAAAAAAAAAAAAAGCTCTGTCTATATGGCCCAAAACAAGAATGAGATGGACAGCAGCAATAACATTCATTAGCTGTTGTAGAAATTAGACAAAAAGCCACAATTCAAAAGGCTCAGGAGAGATGAAAGCAATATATACATTGAAAATATATATTAATATGCAATTAAAACCAAGCAATTCACAAAGAAGCAAAATAAATTATTATTATTGTTGCTATTATTATCTTAAAGACTTTAGTTTTTTTAAGTAATCTCTACACACAACATGGGCCTTGAACTCACAACAGCTAGATCAAGAGTTGCATACTGGGGTGCCCGGGTGGCTCAGTCATTAAGTGTCTGACTTCCGTTCAGTCATGATCCCAGGGTCCTGGGATTGAGCCCCGCATCGGGCTTCCTGCTCAGCTGGAAACCTGCTTCTCTCCCTCTCACTACCCCTGCTTGTCTTCCCTCTCTCACTGTGTCTCTCTCTCTGTGAAATAAATAAATAAAAATCTTTTTAAAAAAATTAAAAATTAAAAAAAAAAGAGGAGCATACTCCACTGACCGAGCCAGCCAGTTGTCCCAGAAGCAGAAATAAATTATTAACAAAACATACTATGCATTTACAAATATTATACAGTTGTTTAAAATATATAATCATATAATAATATGAGTAACCTTAACATGTACCTGTACACTATGCTAGTAAATTTAATAAATCCTGGAAGGCAACTGATATTCTACTTTTAAAGTAGGAAACTGTCCAGTACTCCCCCAGCAAAAAAACAAAAACAACAAAAATAAACTATTCTCCTATTCCTAAATAATCTACAAGTTGGGGGAGGCTCCTTCCTTCTTACAGTGTAAGAAACTGCTAGTAAAGACCCTTGAAAGAAAAGCATTGAACGGGGATTTTCATATGGCTTCAAGAAATCCTTGAGAAAAAACAACACACTTTCAACAGACTTCATGACCTTTCAAGTGATAAAACAATATTCTGAGTGGAAAACTAATGTGCAAAGCTAATGTTCGGGTCATCTCAAAAGTCATTTAATTGAAGGCAGTGACTAACCAAGACCACCTGTGCCCAATACACTGAAAAATTACAAAGCAAGAAATCCAAGGCAGCTCTACTTTATCAATGTCAACTCTAAAGAACACTGATCAAAGTAAAAAGGAATAGATGTTCAATATTAAAATTATAAGTAAAAATCTGAGTTGTGATATTTCTACTTCCTAAAAGACAAAACAAAAAAACAGCATCTTTACCTTTTAGTAAGAATAATTCTGATGATACGACTTGACAGCAATGCACAAATTACTTATCCACTAAGAAAAATGGCCAACTCACTAATCAATGAACGGTTTATATAGATTTTTCAATAGAAACCTGTCCACCTAAATCTTTCAAAACTTTGATTATGTAACATGTAGTAAAAATCATTATCCAATTGTGTTTGAAAATTGTAGTAACATAACTATTTTTGCTCACATTTCCCAGAAGTGATTAAAGAAGAATTCCAACATTAGAATAAATAACATTACTCTGAACCTAAAAATACAATCCAAAATGTTAGTCTATCTACCTTTGTGCCTCAAGACTGAATCCAATGAATGTTTTTGCAAAAGCTTTCAATTAAGTTTGCATGGTTCTCCCGTAATTCTCTGAATGAAAAGCTTGAAAGCTAGCTAAAAGGTACCAGGAGAGCTGACGGAACATAGGTAAGCACTGTTCCTTACCAAGCCTGCAACTTCAATAAAACATGCAGTCAGTTCTATCAAAGACAGTCTATATAATACCAGTGTCAAACAATGCTTTTAAGTTTCAGAAGCTTAAATCTACTCTAAGCAGGGTTCAACTGTCATTTTATATTGTTTGTAAAGCTTCATAGTTAGCTATATATATTCAGCAACATAAAGTGTATTCTGATAAAAATAAAATTCATTTTTTAAGTGAAGTGAAATTAGTTCATAAACTAATCCCGCTGTGTACTCTCATATATATAAATTGTGACAAAACCATTTGACAGTTCGCTAGGGTTTTTAATCCAAGTTATTCTACAAAAACAATAATCAACTGTCTGTGGCAATTTAAAACAATAACAAATCTTAAAGAACTAATAAAAAAGAAAAAAGTCACCAAAAAGTAAGCTCAGTTTATGGCCAAAAAAATTAGAGTCAATTATATCCAAGTAGAATAATAATAGGTCTTACCATACTTTCTAAAAATGAGATAAAAAATCAAGTAACACAAAAATTGCAAATATGCTAATAAATCAAATTTTTATTTAAAAAAGAAATCAGGGGCGCCTGAGTGGCTCAGTGGGTTAAAGCCTCTGTCTTCAGCTCAGGTCATGATCCCGGGGTCCTGCGATCAAGCCCCGCATCGGGTTCTCTGCTCGGCAGGGAGTCTGCTTCCTTCTCTCTCTCTGCCTGTCTCTCTGACTACTTGTGATCTCTGTCAAATAAATAAATAAAATCTTTAAAAAAAAAAAAATCAAGTAACACACTGGTCCTAGTTCACTGCACAGGCTAAACAAATTAAGGGTCCAAGATAGTGCTCTCTGTACTTACCTTGCAGAATTACATCATACAAATTAATAATGATAGAAGGAAGAAAGGAAGAAAGGAAGGAAGGAAGGGTAGGTACTAATATGATTATTGCTCTTAAGTGTCTTCCAGAGTGTTCACAACACTTTAATTACATAAACAGTGAACAGAATATACCAGAGGGGGTAGGTAAGGGCAGGGGGTAAAAAATTTGCCAAAGACTGTATAATAGCCCAGCTGAATAACCAAACTCTGAAATGATTTTTAAAATCAATATCCCAAGACAAACCATGATTTTGGTATTGAAAGCTAATAAGAGCTGACCTAAGGAAAATTACAAAAAACTAAATTACTGAGGAGTTGTTAAGTTCATTTCTTTCATCTGATCATTTTTAAATAGGAACAGAGTAGTTTAAAATCTACTGGGGCACCTGGGTGGCCCAGCTGGTTAAGGGTCCAACTCTTAACTTTGGCTCAGGTCATGATCTCAGGGTTGTTAGATCCAGCCAGTGTCGGGCTCTGTACTGGGCGTACAGTCTGCTCAAGATTCTCTCTCTTCTTCTCCCTCTGCTCCTCCCAACTCTCTCCCCACCCCCAACAAAAGCCAAAAAACTCATAGTGCTATTACGTTGCAAGGACAAGAAATGGTCAAAATTCATTCTCAACTACCCAAACCAATTCCTTTAAACAAAGCCTTTATCTTGGTTTACTGCTAATAAAACCAATGCATCTATATGAAATCTATATGAGATCATCTATATGAAATCAGCAAAGATTATTCAATTTCTTAGTTACAACAAAATGGAATTTGTCTTCTAAATCTTTGTCTTTAAAAAAATAATGTAAATCTGAAGCACTCTTGTTATCAAAGCAAAAATTCAATTACAAATTCTACAAAGCTTTAGGGGTCTTAGCCAGTTGATCAAAAATCTTATCAAGCAGTCCTGAGATTTACTATGAAGTGAGATTAGAAAGTAAATTTCAGAGGATTTATCATATTTCTTTAATTTGAAAAGTGCTACTAATACCTTTTAAAAATATTTTAAGATTTTTTATTTATTTGAGAGAGACAGAAAGAACAAGGGCAGGGGAGGGGCAGAGGGAGGAGAGGGACAAGCAGACTCCCTGCTGTTCAGGGAGCCCAACTACGCTGGGCTTGATCCCAAGACCATGAGATCATGACCTGAGCTAAAGTCAGATGCTTAACTGACTGCCACCCACACAATCCTCTTTTAAAAATATTTTTTAAATGGAGTTTCTTTCTCCCCTGAAAGTTTCCTATTTTATTTTGTAAAACATATATAATCAATATGCAAGATTTAAGCTTAAAAATAAACCTTGAAACCTATATGCACTGCTACATATCTACATGGAACCAAGTTTTAAACACCTTTTAATGAATTTATGCATGAACTGACTTCTTTGAGACAATGAAAAGGCCGTTTTTACTTGCTGCTAAAGTTAAGTCAGCAGGATACCTGACAAAGCATTTTAGACTCAGTGTTCAAATTATAGAAAGATATAAAAGAGTTAACAAAAATCAATAATCCCTACCCTGTAATAATTTATATCATATGCTCATCCACTGAGATTTGAACATGTCCCAGAAATACAGAAGTAATTGTAAGACATGGGTGATATTAACACAACTATGAACAAAGATTTTTAGGGGTATAATTCAGCCTGGAGGCTAAAAGACTAATTTTTCAAGATTCCTTCTTGCCTTAAGGAAGAATTAAAGATGCATACAATGATTCATAAAACACTAAACATACTCTTTAATTGTTCACGATCCTTACAGATAACTAAAATTGACCAACTATAATAGAATGGAATGCCACTCACCAATACAATCAACCACAAGTCAACATGGCTTTTAGTACCCTTCCTCCTCTGCTGTATCTGCAAAATCTCTGTGAAACTCATCATCGCAGTGAAGTCAGGCCCCCTTATAAATCTTCTGAGAATATAATTCTTCAAAGGCATTTAAGTATGAGGAATTCTCCCTTACTTCACCACACCTGCTTTGGGTTGTAAACCATATGGACTATATTATACTCATACTAACTATTCTTCAATAACTTCAGAAGGCAATTCTAAATTTTTAATACAGCCTGTAATGCACATGTTTTGAAATAGGGTTTTCTTAGTAATTCTTGTTTCTTCATTGGCTCAAGGCAGCTAAAAATAGCTTTTGTAGATCACTTCTAATCTGTATCCCAGCTTTTTGTACAATAGCTCTTTAGCAACAGGCAGGGTTTATAATCTTAGTATCGAACACGCCACTCTTTTATATTGAAGTGTGTGCTTTTCTGTCCTATAACAACTACAAGCAGTATTCATTCTCTAATACGCAACCATTGTTTAAAACCTGGGCTATTCAAGATTAAGACATTTCAGATAAATTTTTTTTCACACAGAATACTTTCTAAATTAATAGTGCTGACTCTTGGAAAGTAAAAACTAATGAGAAGGAAATACTCCTTCAAAACACTGGGTTACTTTTCAGATGATGAAAGACAAATAAATAAATAAATAAATAAATAAAAATAAAAATGAACTAGTGTTCAGAAGAAATTCCAGGAAAGGAAAAAAAATCTATATCCCTCCTCTTATCCAACACATTAAACATAAGACAATGTTACTCTTGGCCTCACTATCCTAAAGAAGTGCAATACTCTGTGAATTATAATCATACATAAAGCCAACTAAACATCTAGCATCTTACATCCTAAACCCAGATTAGGAAAAAAGTATTTGCAGAAATGAAAATCAAGATTGCAGTAGGAATTCTCACAACAGGAAGATAAGACTCAGAGAGAGTGTGTCCGAACAATACATATTGCGTGCCTGGATGGCTCAGTAGGTTAAGCTCTGCCTTTGGCTCAGGTCATGATCCCAAGGTCCTAGGCTCAAGCCGTACATTAAGCCCTGACATTGCATGGTGCTCCCTGCTCAGTGGAGAGCCTGTTTTTCCCTCTCCCTTTGCCTGCTGCTCCACCTGCTTGCGCTCTCCCTCTCTCTGTCAAATAAATAAAATCTTTAAAAAAAATACATATTAAATACAAATTTTTGTATCTTTGCAGTTATTGGTGATGATTTTTTGTTTTTGGCTGGTTTTTGTTGTTACTGTTATGGTTAACAAGTAAATAAATTTCTCTTATCAACAATGTTAAATGTGAAAAAAAAAAATTCAAAAGTAACTAGGATAGGAAACTATAACAAAGCAGATTTTAAATTTTAATCTAACAATTTTTATATAAGACAGCAGTCTCCTAATAAAAGAAAAACTATTAGCAACTTTTAAAGTTAAATGTTTGTACATGGAAGTAACAGGAAAGTACTAACATAAAACAAATGCATGATTTTAGAAATCTAAGTAAGGAAGAAAAAAAACCATCACTCTAGTCTTGCATCATATTCTAAGACAAAAGAAAAATATTATAATCCAAGCTGAAATATTTAAGCAATGTCAATGCTCACTTTCTTACTATCTAATCCCAGTAACTGAGGCTTAACGGTAAAAAATAAAATATAAAAAAGTTATGTGACAATAAGATTGAGAATAAGAACATTATTACTTAGAATTATATGTGAACATACATTTAAAATTTTAGTATATTCAGCTATCAAAATCTATGAATTAGAATAAATTTGAAATCCAAATACTTTAAACAGATTTAAAAGCACTATTTTCTATTCCTTTTATCCACAAAGAATATATATTTAATAAGTCCATATGATGCAGAAAATGTTTTTTAAGATTTTGCTGCGATGCTTCATGTTCCCAGTTATGCACAGTGAAAATCTTTTCACGAATTCAAAGTTTTCAAAAACAAATACATGCAATTGAAAGTCCTCATGGCTGAATTTACCGTCTTGTGACCGTTCTGGCAGGCCACATGCAGTGCTGTCTGCCCCATCGCATCCTCAACATCGACGTCACTGACGTGTTGTACAAGGTCATGGAGTAGTTCTGTCCGTCCATTCACAGCCAGCCAGTGTATCTGTACAGCATTTAGTTACTTAACATTTATGCAAGGAGTTTTTCATAAAAACAGCAGATAAATAATGCCATTATTTCTCAAATGGGAGCATGATACACAAACTAAAGATTAAAATAAAAGCCCATATATTTTCCTATATTTTTCCTGTTTTTTATCTGGGGAAAAACATGCATCAACATGTAGGTTACACCACCATGTACTTCAAAATCAAGCATTTCATGGATCACAACAGTTAAATATCCTATACTTAGGATCACCAAATACCCTGCTTCCTAGATGATCCAGGACTCTATGCACAGCTTGTCTCTAAAGAAAAGGTACTGGATACCTTTCCTTCCCCAGAAGCAAATACGAGTAAAGAGGTAATTAACACAATAGACATCATATTCTCTTCTTCTTGCATTTTCCAAGTAACTCATGTATCATACATAAATAATAATATATAGGGAGGATAAAATACTTAAAACTCTACCACTCAAAGATAATCAATGTTAAACTTTGGACTATGCTACCCATGCATTTTTCAACTGATTGTTTTCTGTTAGAAAATATATCATGAAACTTGTTTTAAAATGGCAGCTTAAACACGTGCATCGACTTCTATTTCTCCTCCAAACACCACTGAAATGACAATAAAGAATACCTTTTCTTCAAAGACAGACCCATTACAATAAAGAAAAAAGAGATTATAATAGCAAAAAGTTTTGCAAGTTAAATGCTTTAACTTGCAAAAGCAACAAGTTTTGCAAGTTAAAAGCTTAACTAAGCTTTTTGCAAATTAAAAGCTTTTGCTAAAAAATTAGAAAAAAGTTTTGCAAGTTAAGTCAGTAAAAGAACTGACCAAGTTCTGATTGGTCAGAACAAAAAGTTGAATCCTAAACCAGTAATAGAAAAAGCCAAGGAAGATGATTCAGATCACTGAAATCCCAAAAGGCTCAAGAATTGGAGGTAAGCACCTTGCATCTCTTTGAGTAGGGATGAACTGATGGATTTAGACCCTTATATCCCCAACCCTCCCCAACTCTTCCAGGCCAATAACTGCCCCTTCCCAATCTAAGAGAACCCAAGAGACTTGAAAACAATCTCTACACAGGTGACACCAAGCACAATGAAGCAAGAATATCACATTGAAAAAGGGAGACGAAGTTAAGTTTATATACCGAATACTGAAATCCCGAAGAATTCTCCTCGACCTAATATCCAGAATGCTAACTCCCTCCTGGCAATTGTTAGAGTTTACCCTGAAGAATCTAACCAGTTTGAGAATAAATGCCTAAAGAAATTGCTATCATGGGGCGCCTGGGTGGCTCAGTGGGTTAAAGCCTCTGCCTTCAGCTCAGGTCCTGATCCCAGGGTCCTGGGATAGAGCAGGGAGCCTGCTCCCCATCCTTCTCTCTGCCTGCCTCTCTGCCTACTTGTGATCTCTGTCTGTCAAATAAATAAATAAAATCTTAAAAAAAAAAAAAATTGCTATCAGGAAGGATCCTAAAGGCAAATGCCCAAGAGCTCACCCTACGCTGAGGTCCATGGTGAATAAACCTCATTCATTCAAATGGGGGTTTGAAAGACAAAAATACAAAAAACAAAACAAAACAAAACAAACAAAAACATACAAAGAGCATAGAAGGAACCATGAATATTAAAAAAAAAAAAAAAAAAAAAAACAAAAAAAAAAAAAAAGAGCATAGAAGGAGCCATGAATATTAAAAAAAAAAAAAAAAACCTTCAAAAAAAAAAAAAGCTAGGGGTGCCTGGGTGGCTTAGTCATTAAGCATCTGCCTTAGGCTCTGGTCATGATCCCAGGGTCCTTGGATCAAGCTCCACATTGGGCTCCCTCCTCAGCTGGAAGCCTGTTTCTCCCTTCCTACTACCTTCCCTCTTGCTTTGTCTCTGTCAAATAAATAAATAAAATCTTTAAAAAAAAAAAAAAAGCTGTATTTAATACTCTCAGAAAGAAAACATACGGACTGCATCCTTCAAACAAGAACAGGATATTTTTTTAAAGGACAATGAAAAACAAACTTCTGGAAATTAATACTGTGATAGAGACATGCAAACTCAAAAGACTTAGAAGATAACATGGAGGAAGCCTCCCAAGAAGCACAAAAAGACAAAAGTAGAGAAACAAGAGAAAAGGTAAGAAAATTCAAAGGTTAGCCAAAGAGGTCCAATATTCAAATAACAGGAACCCAAAAAGGAGAGAACAGGGAAAATAGAGGTGTGAAATTATCAAAGTATTTTATGAAAATTTTTCCTGAATTCCCATTACATGAGTTTCCAGGATGATAATGCCTCAGTATTACCCAGCCAAACGGATATAATTAAACCAAACCCAGACCTATAATCCTGAAATTCTAGAACTCTAAAGACAAAGTAGGTTCAGTAAGTTTCTAGAGTCAAGAATTTAAATGGTGGGGTGCCTGGGTGGTACAGTCGGTTAAACGTCTGACTCTTGGTTTTGGCTTG
Organism: Lontra canadensis; assembly: GCF_010015895.1. Classification (NCBI taxonomy): domain Eukaryota; kingdom Metazoa; phylum Chordata; class Mammalia; order Carnivora; family Mustelidae; genus Lontra; species Lontra canadensis. The sequence goes on from NW_022631008.1 coordinate 21,693,278, forward strand.
GGTCCTGATCTCAGAGTTGAGAGATCCAGCCCCACATCACTCTCTGTGCTCAGTGAGGAGTCCGTTTAAGACTCTCTCTCCTTCAGGCGCCTGTGTGGCCCAGGTCATAACTCCAAGGGTCCTCGGATGGAGCCCTGCATTGGGCTCCCTGCTCATCTAGGACCCTGCTTCCCCCTCTCCCTCTGCCTGCTGCCCTCCCTCCCCCGCTAATGCTCTCTCCCTCTCTGTCAAATAAATAAAATCTTTTAAAAAAAAGACTCTCTCCCCCTACTCCTCTGCCCTTCCCCCACCCCATGCAAACACTCCCTTTCTCTCATAAATCTTAAAAAAAAAAAACAAAACAGCAAATAGCACCAAACTTCAAAACTGAAAGCTAGAAGACAATGAAGCAATGCCTTCAAAATTCTAAGGGAAAACAATGTCCAGCCCAGAATTTTATTGCCAGCTCAATTACTAATTATTAATGATTAATATTAATCAGACTCAAAATTAAAGTAATGCAAAGTATCAACAAATTTATTTTCCATTAACTCTCAGTTAACTACTAGAAAATGTGCTTCAGCAAAGTGACAGAATAGTTATCTGCAAAGACAGAGAATCCATATAAAAAAGAACCTGAAACAAGAGAAAGGCAAAAGGAATCTCCAGAATGATGGTGAAGAGACATTCCAAACAACTGTGAAGGAAGCCTAGAAATCTCCCAAACCAGCTTAGAGAGGACAGAAGTCTCCATAAAAGACTCCTTTAAAGTTAATCAAGAAGATGAAAGACACTGAATACTTATCATGTGGATATTTACAAAACAGGGAAAGCTTCACAACGAATTAATAAGTACTCAGAAAAGTGTGTTTTTTTTTTTTAATCTTAAGCTGCAATAAGACAAAAAACAAAGACAGAGAGATTGGAAAGGAAAAGATAAAATTGTCTCTAACTGCAGATGACATGACCATCTACATAGAAAACCCCAAGGAATCTACCAAAAACTCCTAGAACTAATAAGTGAGTTCAGCAAGGTCACAAGAATACAATATCAACACACAAAAAAGGAATTGCACTTCTACATACTATCAGTGAACATGCAGAAACTGATATTCAAAACAATACCATTTAGTATTGCTCGAAAGAAAATGAAACTTAGCTACACATATATACTTAAAACATACACAAGATCTGTATGGTGAACAGTACAAGAGGTAAAATTTCATTTACAAAAAGAAATCACAGACCTAAATAAATGAGGAAACATACTGTGTTTACGATAAAGATAACAATTCTCAAACAGATCTATACATTTAATATAATCTCAGTAAATATCCCAGCAAGGTTTTTTTTGTCATAGTCAAGCTTATTCTATAAATACCTTTATTCTATCTATAAATTTCTGGCAAAGAGACCAGAATAACTAACACAATCCTAACATAGAAAAATAAAATGGGAGGCGTTACTCAACCAGATATTAAGGCTTACTATTTAGTATCTATCTATAGTAATCAAGACAGTGTGGTATTGGCAAAGGGACAACCACATAGATCCACGAAACCCAGAAAAAAGTCTATATAAATATGTCCCATAGATTTTGAGAAAGATGCAAAATGAAATTCATGCAGGCAGAATAGTTTTTCAACAAACAGTGCTCAAGTAATTGGACTTGATGAGCACAAAAAAAGGGACGCTTGGGTGGCTCAGTTGGTAAAGCGTCTGCACTCGCGCTCTCTCTCTTTCTCTCATTCTATCTCAAATAAATAAATAAAATCTTTTTTTTAAAGAATTAAAACGGCAAACTAGAGATTAGGAGAAAATATTTGCACATCACATACCTGATAAAGGACCAGTATCTTCGTATATAAAGCACTCTCACAGCTCAAGGTTTAAAAGTAATCCAATTTAAAAATGGGCAAACGACATGAATCGACAACATTTCACACAGAAAGATATAGAGACAGCAAAATTACTTGAAGGATACAAAAATATTAATTCAAAGGGATACATGCTCCACAATATTTATAGCAGCATTATCTACAACAGCCAAACTATGGAAACAGCCTAAGTGTCCATCAACTGATGAATGGATAAAGATGTGATATATATACACGAGAGAATATTATTTAGCCAGAAAGAAGAATGAAATCTTGCCATATGCAATGACATAGATGGAACTAGAGAATACAATGCTAAGTGAAATAAATCATTCAGAGAAAGACAAGTATCGTATGATTTCACTTACATGTGGAATTTAAGAAACAAAAAAAAAAGGGGGGGAGGGAGAAGGGACAGGGGGGAAGGGGAAAGTGAGGAGGGAGAGGGGAGAGGCAAACCAAAAAACAGACTCAGAAACAAACTGACAGTTACCAGAGGGGAGGTGGGTAAGGGTATGAGTTAAACAGGTGATGGAGATTAAGGAGTGCACTTGTAATGAGCACTGAATTACTATATTGTACACCTAAAACTAATATAACACTGTAGATTAACTGAAATTTAAATAAAAACTTTAAAAAAGAAGAAAAAAGATATACAGATAGCAAAAAAACACATGAAAAGATGTCAATTGGGCAAATGCAAATTAAAACCACAATGAGTTAGCAACTATACATGTATTATTACGGCTATAATTAAAAACAGTGAGAACATCAAATGTTGGTGAGGATGCTGAAAAACTAGATGATTCATGTATTGCCGCTGAGGGTACAAAATGTTCCAGGCACTCTGGAAAAGTTAGGCAGTGCATTTTAAAACTAAACATGAGGGGCGCCTGGGTGGCTCAGTGGGTTAAAGCCTCTGCCTTCAGCTCAGATCATGATCCTGGGGTCCTGGGATGGAGCCCCACATCGGGCTCTCTGCTTGGCAGGGAGCCAGCTTCCCCCTCTCTCTCTCTGCCTACCTCTCTGCCTACTTGTGATTTCTATCAAATAAATGAATAAATGATCTTAAAAAAAAAAAAAAAACTAAACATGAAACTACCATACAACCCAGCAATTGCATTCTTGGACATTTATTCTAGAGAAATGAGAAGTTTTATGTCCACACAAAAACCTGTACATTAATGTTTATGTTTATAGCAGCTTTATTCAAGATAGCCCCAAACAGGAAATGATCCAGATGTCCTTCAACAGGCATATGATTGAACAAACAATGGTACATCTACACCAAGGAATACCAGTCAGCAACATAAAGGAACAAACTACTGATAAATACAACAACCTAGGTCAATCTCCACAGAATATGATGAACTTACAAAAGCCAATCATAAAAGGTTCCATACAATATGATTCCAATTATGTATCATTCTCAGAAAGACCTAATTTTAGAAATGGAGAACAGATTAGTGGTTGCCAAGGGTCAGTCATGGGATGAAGGGGAGGAAAGGTGTAGTTACAAAAGAACAACATAAAACATCTTTGTAGACTTGGAAATGTTCAGAATATTGACTATAGTAATGGACACATGGACCTACACAGGTAATAAAAATGTATAGAACTTACTATACATACACACGCACACTGATAAAACTGGGTACAAATAAATAAGTAAAAATGGGGCAATAGCAACAAGAAAAATTTTATCAATATAAACATCCTAGTGATGATAACTGTACTACCATTTTGTAAAATGTTACCACTGAAGGAAACTGGGCAATATATAGAGGATATTCCTCTGTATTATTTCTTACAGGTATATATGAATGTACAATTATCTCAATATTTTTAGAATGCAATTATTAACTCTATGAAGATCAAAATGGTATGTAATAAAAATAACTATAGCAAACTATTTGGCCTAAATATGAATGGTATGTATATAATTTTAAAAAATCAAAATACTGAAAAAAATGATCTAATTAAAATCACAACTATATTGAAAAGGTGTGGGGTGCCTGGGTGGCTCAGTGGGTTAAAGCCTCTGCCTTCGGCTCAGGTCATGATCTCAGGGTCCTGGGATAGAGCCCCACATTGGGCTCTCTGCTCAGCAGGGAGCCTGGCTCACCCCCCTACCCCCACCCCCCACCACCTGCTGCTCTGCCCACTTGTGATCTCTGTCTGTCAAATAAATAAATAAAATGTTACAAAAAAAAAGAAAGAAAGAAAAGGTGTGAGAGAAATGTGCTTGTACCTGGAGGTGGGGCTGAAAAAGAGAGCAAATAGCCTTATCTTCCATAAAGTCAATTGATGATGCCTAAAACTAAAAAATCAAAAAAAGAGCAATAGTAGCATGTTATTTAGAGGTGAGGAAACAAAATTTTTATATCTATTAAAATAGTTGAGAAGCACTAACTACAGAGTTAGAAGTATACGGAGGCTGGGGAAGAAAGTCAAGAGAATATTTTCTTTTCCGGGGGGGTGTGGATCACCATATAGATGTATATTTATTTAAGGTATAATGTCATACAATTCAAATGCCATACTATCCATCTATTTGAAGTATACACCTTAGGGTTTTTGGTATAGTTACAGTTGTGCAATTATCACCACAATCAATTTTAAAACATTTTCATTTCCCCAAAGAGAAACCCAGTACCATTAGCAGTCACTGCCTATTTTCTCCCTTGTCCTGAGATGGATAGGTAAGACACACGTCTCACCCTGATTTTATACCTGCATAAAGTAAATCAACATTGCCTTCGGTATTTATTACTGATGCTCTTTTTCTTTCTTTTTATTTTTTTAATATTTTATTTATTTATTTGACAGAGAGAGATCACAAGTAGACGGAGAGGCAGGCAGAGAGAGAGAGAGAGGGAAGCAGGCTCCCTGCCAAGCAGAGAGCCCGATGCGGGACTCGATCCCAGGATCCTGAGATCATGACCTGAGCTGAAGGCAGCGGCCCAACCCACTGAGCCACCCAGGTGCCCCTGATGTTCTTTTTCTTTGTTCTCACATATCTCTGTTAGAGGCAATGAATTCTCTGAACAGTCATTCGGGAATGATATAGGCAGCATCATCAAACATTCCATCATTCCTATTGCTTCACTTTTATAATTTTGCTAAGTTCAGAACAAACCAATTTAAGTCTAATTATCTCACCCTTGAGAGCAATATGTATAAGACAGGGAAAAGTCTATGAAATCCTACCATGATTTTGTGGTTTATGGTGCTAAATGACAACCTTTGCAGACACCAATACTTTGAATTGTTCTTCTGCTTGTCACTATCTCCAGGCCATCCTTTACTTAGTAATACTCAGGATGGGTGAGCATAAAATGTATTTCATTCAAAAAGTAGTAGGAGAAGGCACCTGGGTGGTTCAGTTGGTTAAGCGTCTGCCTTTGGCTCAGGTTGTAATCCCAGGGTCCTGGGATTGAGCACCACATCAGACTCCCTGACCAAAGGAGAGCCTGCTTCTCCCTCTCCTTCTGCCACTCCCCCTGCTTGTGCTTTCTCACTCTCTCTCTCCCTATCAAATAAAAAAAATCTTTAAGAAAAAAAAAAGTGGGAGGAGAGTGATTTTGAAGGTGAAGGTGGGAAGGGCAGGCTCTCTACCACAGGAATCATTTTGAAGAAAAGATGCACATCCAGAAGCTAAAGATCTGGAAAGTGATCCCCATAACTATCCATGCCAAAGACCTTTGGGAAGTCTCCATGAACCCCCGGGGTACCTGAATACCAGTTAAATGCTCTCTTTCACCTCCAAGCCTTCACACATCTATTCCGTAAAGCCAAAACTATTTCCAACCCCACAACCACCACTTTCACCAGTCTAACTTCCTTTTTTTTTTTTAATTTATTTGATAGACAGGGATCACAAGCAGGCAGAGAGAGGAAGGGAAGCAGGCTCCTCACTGAGCAGAGAGCCAGATGTGGGGCTTGATCCTAGGACCCTGGGATCATGACCTGAGCCAAAGGCAGAGGCTTTAACCCACTGAGCCACCCAGGCGCCCCACCAGTCTAACTTCCATTTGTCCTTCTGGCCTCAGCTCATGTGCTATGTCCCTGGGATACTTCTTCTAATGCCCTAGGTGAGGATGGGTCCCCTGCTAGACTTTCACAGACTCTCCTTCTCCTATATTGACATTCATTACACCATGTTACCACTGCCTGTTAACCTTCCAATCTTCCTGTAAGGAAAAGTAAGATAAAAACATGGAGGGAGGCAAATAGAAAAGACTCTTAACTACAGAGAACAAATTAGGGGGGTGAGTGGGGGGAGATGCTAAATGGGTGATGGGCTTTAAGGAGGGTACTTGTGATAAACACTGGATGTTTTATGTAAGTGATGAATCACTAAATTCTACTCCTGAAACCAATAATGCACTAAATGTTAACTAACTTGAACTTTAATAAAGACTTGGAAGAAAAAAAAAAAAAAACTTTCCTGTCCTGTCTTCCTTTTAAGTTTGGGCACAACAAGGACCATATTCATGGCTCTATCCCACAACAGCAAAGTGCCTAGCACATAGTAGGTATACAAGAAATTCCTAGAAAGCCTAGAAAGCATGCAGTAAACAGTTCTCTCTTTTCGTAAGAAAAATCCTGGGACTCTTGGCTCCTCAATGAAGGTTTCTTCCCAACTCAGGAGCCATTGGCTTTATTGTCCCACATGTTTGGTGACAACTATTCAGTTCTGCAGCAACACATTTTCACCATCCCAGCTTCCTTCAGCGGATGGGGTCAATGGCCCAGCTGTTGAATTAATTCCATCATGGTGGTCTGGGACTAGGCAGAATCATGTTGGTTGCCAGAATGGTTTCTAAGAGGAGGAGGCACATTATACCATTCAGGCCATAGGAGAAAAACACCAAGGTTGGTCAAGCAGAAAGAGTGCAAAGACTACTTTTCTATAATAAGTTTTGTAGAATCATCTGACTCTTTAAATAGATGTATTAATAACATTTTAGGTAAAAATTTTATTTTTAAAATTTTTCTCTACTTCCCCCAAAGTTCAGGAGTAAACGGGAATAATCAGCAGTAAAAATTTGTGTTAATACTGAACATCTTATCTTGCCTACACTAGATAGTGTCCAAAAGATAGGGTCTGTCAGTTGCACAGTTTTATAATCATCAGTAGTAGAGCATCACTGGGAATCTTGCAGATATTCATTCCACAGTATTTCTTTATAGAGTAGACAACAGTATGCTGTTAATACAGGACAAAATCGGGCGCCTGGGTGGCTCAGTCGGTTAAGCATCTCAGGGTCCTGGGATTGAGCCCTGCATCAGGCTTCCTGCTTGGCAGGAAGCCTGCCTCTCCTTCTCCCTTTGCCTGCTGCTCCCCCTGATTGTGTTCTCTCTCTGTGTCAAATAAGTAAAGTCTTTAAAAATATATACATATAGGACAAAACTGGGGAGCTTGGGTGGCTTAGTTGGTTAAGCAACTGCTTTCGGCTCAGGTCATGATCCCAAGGTATTGGGATCGAGCCCCGAGTGAAACTCCCTGCTCAGCAGGGAGTCTGCTTCTCCCTCTCTCTGCACCCTGGCTCATGCTCTCTCTCACTGTCTCAAATATATAAATAAAATCTTGAAAAATATATATATGTGTGTATATATAATATACATATATATAAACAAAATCTAGATTATCACAGGAATTGTAGATTCCATATAATAATCATGATTGAGCTTATTCTTTATCTTTAATAAGTCATTCACACAGAATAAAGCAAATCTTAGGGAAGCTGTTTTTTAATGCTCAGCACCCCCACCTTCAAAAAATTTTTTAGTCAGAAAGTCTTAAAAACTGGCATGGTATGTAAATAATATTCTTCATCCACAAGTTAAAAGATTCAGAATCTACAAATACTACCAAGAAAGGTAAAAAAAAAAATTTTTCAAACCAAGAAACAGACTCTTAACTAGAGAGAACAAACTAACAGTTATCAGAGGGAAGGCGGCTGGGGGATGGGTGAAATAGGTGTAGGGGATTAAGAGCATACTTATCATGATGAATACTGAACAATTTATAGAATCGTTGAATCACTATAGTGTACGCTTGAAACTAATAAAACACTGTATGTTAACTATACTGGAATTAGGATTAAAAATTTTAATAAATTTTTTCAGCTTTATTCAGGTATAACTGACAAAACTGTAGGATATTTAAAGTATACAACATTGATTTGACAGACATTGTGAAAGGATTCTCACCATCCACTTAATTCATACATGCATAATTTCACATATGGGAAGGTAAAATTTAATATATAAAATTTAACATCTTCTGTCCCAACTTCTAAATAATTTCTCCATAATCACATAATTCTATTTTATCTCTACTTCTAAGGTGAATAATCTTCCATTAAATAAGGACAATGATTAAAATTTTTAGATTTCATGTACAGAACTGTTGAATCATATACTGTACATCTGAAACTAATGTAACACCGTATATTCACTATATCGGAATTAAAATAAAAATAAATTTTAAAAAATCTTTGGATTTCAACAACCTTTTCAGAAATATGCCACACTACCTTCAAATAACATCAATATGGATCAAAAATATATTAACTTATTTTTGAAAAGAAAGCGACATAGCAAAATGGATAAAAATCCGAGTTCAGGTAAGATCCAACACGTCTGCAGGATACAGACCAGACACTAACAGTGATTATCTCTGAGCGCAGAGGATACAGTGAGTGATCATTCCATTCCCTTTTTTCCTTTCCGCCTAGCCATTCAATTTTTCTGAAATGTACATATTAAAATAATTTTAAAGGATATAATAAAAAATAGCTCTGCTATAATGATCTCATAACACAGCAGACATGCTCCTAAAACATCCCCTGAAAGTCAATGACAAAGCTAGAGGAATAAGCCTTCAAAATAAATGAAAGGTCACAAACAAAAAGCAGAAAGGAGAAGCATAAGTGAACCCATAACTTCTCTTAATAAACACAGTACAGAACTAGAACTAGACCTTTCTGCATCTTCTTAACTACACAAAGAAGTAACCTGCAGAAACACTTGCCCTGCACTTTGCATTACTATCACCTTCAATATGATTTTCAAAAAAGTATTTTAAAACTCACACAGAATTCTTAGCACTTACTGCTGTAAGGCCTTCATTATTGCAAATGTTGACATCAGCACTGTATTCTAATAATTTACTCATGCATTTCTTCTGCCTGAAGAGAAAAAAGAGACACAGATAACTGGTATGAGAAAAATAGGCAAATGACAACTATTTTATTGAAATATTGACTACACTCAACATTAGCTGATGGCAAGTATCAATCTATAAGTTTTTTTAAATGAACGTTAAAACATTTTAAATAAATCGAAAAAATTGTCACATATAAAAATATGTAACAGCGTATATATAATACCATATTATGTACCATGTAACAAATACAATATTAACATGGATATACATATATAGTACTATATAGGCAATATACAGAATAAATAGTATATAGAGTATATATGTGTACATGTTACCATTTACTCAATCAGATCCTAAATTTCTTCATGCCATGAATTGCATATTTCTTTAATAAACTTAGTATTAAGCATAGTTAGGTACTCTCAATGAAACTCAATAAAACTTTATTGACTGATTATTAATTATTCAATCTTCTATCTTATAGCTAAAATTTTTATTAACTGAAAATATCGTTTTAAAAGGAAACAAATTACTTTTCTAGCTTTGGTTTTTGTACCTGAAATGAAATTAAATACTTAAAATCGGCATTATAATCAAAGAAAAGAAAGAAAAAGTTATGAGTAAACTTGTAAGTTCAACATTTACAAAGCTCATCTAATACACTGTTCTGAGAACCATAGGAAATAAATCTTCAATAATCCTGAGACAACAGGACAGCCCTATTAAAATGAATACATTGTTTAAAAATATGTGTATGTGTGCCTATACCCATATTGCTGGATTTTGAAAACATCTTCAAGAGCCTGTCTTAGACCACTGGCCTGTTGCCAAAATAAACACTTAGGTGGAATGGGCCAGGAAAATAGTCCTAAGGAGGTGTTTAAGGAGTGGCTGAAGAAAAGCAGAAATTGGGGCACCTGGGTGGCTCAGTGGGTTAAACTTCTGCCTTCAGCTCGGGTTATGATCTCAGGGTCCTGGGATCGAGCCCCGCATGGGGCTCTCTGCTCAGTGGGGTGCCTGCTCCCGCCCCCCACCCACCTCCGCCCTCTACGCCTGCCTCTCTGCCTACTTGTAATCTCTCCGTCATAAATAAATAAAATCTTAAAAAAAAAGAAAAGCAGAAATCCATAATGCTCCCCAAACCAAAAACGAATTGTAAAAGACAGCAATATTAGAGAAATGTATCCTTTTTTACTCATTTAAAAATCATTATTAATACTTTATAGAATCTCAGTAGGTCAAAACAATCCACTAAATGAGCACTTATTTTGCCAGGAATTAGAACTAAAATATTAATTAACATATGGGCTGTGCCCTTTACGAAGTCAAAACTTCGCCCAAAAAATTAAGAAAAAATCATGTTTCAAATGTGACTAACAAGCAACCTAAGAACACACAACAATTTTGAAGTCCTTTTTTTTTTTTTTTTTAACAATCTCATCTAGTCACTGGATCCTCCTGTATAGGAAGTAACTATTTTCCTGCTCAGATATTGCAACAATTATGGGAAGTTTATGGTAACTTAAATGGCACAAGGGCAAATCATCCTAGTGCTGCTCTGTGGTAGCTTAATAGGTCTTCTACTGGAAAGGAGGGCAATTCAGTACCAACGTACCCAGCACTAACGGTTAATGAGAGGAACGTAGAGCGGGCCAGAAAAATTATAATACTCATCTAATAATAACTATGGGAACAAAACAAAAAACAAACTCCCAAAAACTGATGGACAAGGAAAAGGGGCAGAAGTCCCCCTGACTTCTGCTTCAGTCTAGACAAATATGGACTCATAAAGATATTATAATAAAAAGCTATTTCTTTCTTTTTTTTTTTTTTTTTATTTGTCAGAGAGAGAGAGCACGCGCACAAGCAGGGAGAGCAGCAGGCAGAGCCACTCAGGTGTCCCTAAAAAGCTATTTCTGAAAACATCAGAAATAACATTCACTCAAACCACTCAGCAAACAGTTATGGAGCAACTTTAAGTTGTACAAGTCACTAAGTAACAAAAACTAGTATCAAATATCAAAATTAATCTTTATAGAAACAGAAAGGGTATCCAAATTAGAAGTTATGGTAGGGTTATAAACTATTCTTACTCCTTCTTTCTTCACTGACTTGCCATGTGAATCAAGTGGGTTCTGTCATATTTCCTCACCTTTAAATGTAACAGTCTCCAACTTAAATGTTCTCACACCCCAACCAAAAAAGATAAACATGTAAGGTGATAGTGATGGATGTGTTTACTAACTAAATGAAAGGAATTCTTTCACAGTGTATATGTCTATCAAATCATAATGATGTACACTTTAAAAATCTTACAATTTTGTTGGTTATACCTTCAACAAAGCTAGGGAAAAAAAAAAGGTAATGATCTCCTAAATGACTTAAGTCTCTGACTACAAGGGCAATAGACATTTTAACCCCACTGTGCGTCAATCTCTCCTTTCACTTAACAGTTGTTGATCTAGAGTACTGAGATATTTTTCTATGCGTAATTTTTTGAAAGAGCTTTGTTACTATCCAATAATGTATCTAACCTGAGAACAATTCAGCAAGGAGTGAATTCAGCAAGATGTATAAACTTAGGTGTGACACACTACAAATATAACCAGTATTACTAATTACTATAAAAATGGTTGGTAATCAGCACATTTTTACCTTGTTACCTATTGCAACAGTGGACAACTGGTTCAAATGCTAAATCAAGAACTGGATCAGACCAAACAGGGTCAAAGGAGTATGCCTTTCCATTGTCCAACCTAGATATCACTATAATTCTTATATTTTTGGTTCTACTTTAATCCCTGTATACAAAAATTTGGTCTCAGAATGATGCAGTACACAATTTTAGTCCCGTATCTCAGTTAGGCATCTACCGCAACTACCTAGAATCCCAGGAAACAAAAATAATTTTAAGAGTAATCAAAAAAAGAGGGACGTCTAGGTGGCTCATTCAGTTAAGCATCTGCCTTCAGGTTAGGTCATGATCCTGGGGTCCCAGGATTGAGCCCCATCAGGCTCCCTGCTCAGCAGAGAATCTGCTTCTCCCTCTCCCTTAGCCCCTCTCTCCCTGCCACTCATGCTCACTCTCTCTCTCTCAAACAAATAAACAAATAAATAAAATCTTTAAAAAAAAAAAAAAAAGAACAAAAAAAGGACGCATAGGAATATACCTTTTATTCTTTTTGAGGGTGAGGAGGAAAGACAGGGGTAGGGGCAAAGGGAGATGGAGAGAGCGAATCTTAAGCAGGTTCCATGTCCAGCACAGAGCCCAACACAGAGCCAGATCTCATGATCCTGAGACCATGAGCTGAGCTGAGATCAAGAGTTTGAAGCTTAACCGACTGAGCCACTCCAGAGCCCAAGAATATACTTTTATACAGAAGTTTTATATCATTTGGAGCATGTTTATAAACATAAGTTCTTCAAGCCCTGAGTCAAAAACCGTTTTGTTTTGTTTTGTTTTTCATTTTAAACATAATTCCAGCCATTTGGTATGGTTTCTCAGTCCAACAGAATTTTTTTTAAAGATTTACTTATTTTAGAGACAGTGTGCATGTACATACACATTCCTGCACAAGAGCAGGGTTCCTGGGGGGAGGGCTAACAGGGGGTCCGGGGAGAAAGAGAGATAATCTCAAGCAGGCTCCCTCATGAGTATGGAGCCCAATGTGAGGCTCAATCACAGGATTCTGAGATCATGATCTGAGCTGAAATCAAGAATCAGATGCTTAACCAACTGAGCCTGGGTACCCAGGAACCCCTCAGTCCAACAAATTTTAAGACATGAAAAATAGTGGCAAGCAGAGGCAGATACGGATATATGACATCTGAAATTCTCCACAGAAAAGGGAGAAAGAAAGCCATAAAAAGTATAGTAGGGTTTAAAATAGCACACAATGGGGGCACCTGGGAGGCTCAGCTGGTTAAGTGTCTGATTCTTGGTTTTGACTCAGGTCATGATCTCAGGGTCCTGAGATGGAGCCCCATGCTGTAGGCCCCATGCTCAACAGAGAGTCTGTTTGATATTCTCTCTCTCTGCCCCTGCCCCCACTCTACCTCTCAAGCACCTCTCTTTCTCTCTCTCTCAAATAAATCTTTAAAAGAATAAAACAGCATACAATAACATAAACATGTCCATAATGAAGACTAGAGTTATTAGGAAAAGGTAAAAATAAATTTACATTTTGGAAATACTATTTTTATAAGGGGAAAAATTATTTAATAAAAAATTTCAAAAGGAAGGGTAGTAAAGACATTATTCATTTAAAAAAGGAAAAGTAAGTTTTGGCACTGAAAGGAGTAAGCCACCCTAATTTAGAAAGCTTACTACGGTATAGCCCATTCTCAAAAAGATATAAATAAGCTGGGTATATTTACTCTGTCTTTAATTCCATTAATAAAATTAACTGAACAAGCAATTTGGACAATAAGGTATGGAAATAGATGTGGAAAAGAATCAGCAGGAAAAAGGACACCAAAACAAAGAGGTGAAAATGATGCTTTTTAAAAAATAAAGTATCAGGGGTGCCTTGGTGGCTCAGTAGGTTAAGCCTCTGCCTTTTGCTGACGTCGTGATCTCAGGGTCCTGGGATCAAGCCCCGCATCGGGCTCTCTGTGCGGAGAGCCCGCTTCCTCTTCATTCTCTGCCTGCCTCTCTGCCTACTTGTGACCTCTCTCTGTCAAATAAATAAATAAATAATCTTTTTAAAAAATAAAATAAAATATCATTATAATACAAATAAAAATAAACTTCAAGTATATTTTCAAGAAAAAATATTAGTAAACAATTTAATAAATTGTTAAATATGACAGTTATTTAAATGCTGAATATAATGACCCACGATCCTCTTCCCAAGGCAAATATTGGTCAAAAAAAATCACCAAAGAGTGCCTTGAATACTGTCAGTCCTAACAGATAGTACAGCTTAAGCTACTCAAGGAGACAAAATATTTACCCATTTCTAGCTGCCAAATGAAGGGGTGTACAGCCTGAAATATCTTGATAGTTAGGATTTGCTCCTTTCTTTAATAGTAGGACCAAGCATTCCACCGATCCGCAACTAAAACAATATTAAAAACAGTTCAGATACATTCAACAAACAGACACAGCTGACATACCTCAATTAAAAAAACAAAAAGCCCTATTAAACACATGATTTTTTGAGGTCCATTAATAACCTACAATTTGATTTAACTTCTGTCACAAACAGTAAATATCCACTATTTTCAAGAAAGTACATTCTACTATGAAAGCTATGAAGTATTTGAGATGCTCAAATAAAGCAAAATAAAGTATTAACACATAAAAGAAACCACATAGTACTCTCAATGCTTTGACCTTCTAGAAGCCAAATTTATTATGAAAAATTAATTTTAACATATCTATCTAAGTACTGAAAGGAAGTTAGATATCAACTAACTGATAATTGATTGATTACATACTTGAAGGTTATGGATAAAAATCATTTGCACACCTCAGTAAAAAATATAAAGCCAATGGCTTCATGTGCAGTTAACAAATAAAATTTCATACTGGTAGGATGAGAGAAAAATTTCAGTGAATATACCCTCTCAAGTACATCCAGGAAAGACAACCTAACTGATCTGATCTAGAACAAGCTAAGACGGTGTATGGGACACTTGAGTCTGATCTCAAGGTTAACGTATCTAGAAAAAGAATGCAAACACAGCACCCTATGCTTTCAACACAATAAGAAACCATTCAGCAGTCTTTACTCATCTCTTCCCATAACTACTGTGGGACAACACTGATCCAAAGCTTACTGATCACTGTGCTAGACCAGACTTTAATCCAAAATATCCTTCTTACTTTGCTGCAATGTGAAGCAAGCTTCTTTTCACACGTCCAAATGCATAATTGACGTCAAACTTTGAATTTGATAGTAGCTCAGAAACAGACCTAAGCCAAAAGAAAATAAAGGAGTCGATGCTGAAAATAAAAGTATTTAAAAACATAGTAACGCAAGTTAATAGTCCTTTAGTTACTCTAACCAATTATCCAAAAAGTTCTGTCCCACATCAACCAAAATACAAAGCACTATCCTCTAAGCATAGCATGGTAGCCAGCAGTTTCATCCAAAAAACAACTGCACTGGGGCACCTGGGTGGCTCAGGTCATGATCCCAGGATCCTGGGATGGAGCCCCACACTGGGAAAAAAAAAATCCCTGCTCAGTGGGGGGTTTACTTCTCCCTCTCCCTCAGCCTCTCCCCCAGCTTGTGCTCTCTTAAATAAATAAAATCTTAAAAAAAAAAAAAAAAAAAAAAAAGCAACTGCACTGACCTAAAAACTAATGTTGAAGGTTTCCTCATCTGCTCATCTAAAAAAGGTATAGCCTATCTATATTAATTTTGGCCAAATAAGAAAATCAGATTTAAGTATGTTTTAGTTGTAGCACACAAGAAGTTTAAAGCAAAAAATTATTTATATTTTAAATTTGTTTCAAAATAGTTTCCTTGTTACCTTATTACATCAACTACCGAATGGCTAACCACAGCAGAGCTGCCTGCTACAAATATAAACATCTTATCACTCCGGCAGATAACTAGACCTCATATGCCTCATGTAAAAAGTGTCCACAACACATCGATAAAAAGAACATGAAAGTAGAACATTAAAAAGTTAAGTTGTCCATCAACCCTAACCATTTGCAATAAAGATCAGCAGTGATCTCTAACTGAAACCATCACAATGTTTTTCTAATTGTCAGTGACCAGCCAAATAACTAACTTAATATCTGATAATTCATTCAGAACATCTCTTACCATACAATTTTACAGCGGAGATGGACCTTGGAAAATCTTGGTTTTTACTTCACAGACAATAACCTATAACAGAGGTTAAGTAACACGTCCCAAGACAACATCTATGTCCAAACTGTGTGTGCATGCATGTATGTGTACACAACACAGGTGAATTTATATTTTTTAAGTTTTGGGAGGGTTTTATTTGTTTCTTTCTTTTTTAAAGTAGGCTCCATGTGCAGTGTGGAGTCCAGTACAGGTCTTGAACTCAGGATCCTGAGATCAAGTTCTGAGCTGAGATCAACAGTCAGACACTTAATCAACTGAGCCACCCAGGCACCCTTCTTTTGCATATTTATACAAAAAAAGATTAAACGTGAAATAGGCACTCACCTGTGCTGATCAGCCATAACCATTGGCATTAATGTATAAACAGCAGTTTCATTATCTGAGTAAAAAACAAAACAAAACAAAACTAAACAAAAAACAGAGAAAGAATTAATTTTTGTCCTATTTTTTTCCAAAGGGTGATCCTTAAAACTGCCTCAGAGTTTTCTTAATTCCATATAAAAAGTGAGAAGATGGGAAAGAAGATTAAAGATAGTTTAGAATACCAGAGGCATTTCAAAATTTGCAACAATGCAAAATTTCTTATCTTAATGTTACGCCTCTTTACATCACCACCAAAGTGCTTAGCTTCTGGATTTGATGGGGAAAATAAGACCTAATATTTTTTGTAGCTTTAACAACAGAAATTTCTTTTACTTCCAAAAAAGTGTTTACCAACTTCATGTTTTATCAAACTTACATGTAGCTGGGGGAATTTTATGCATATATGGGTATTATAGATACATGGGCATTATAGATATACATGCTAAAATAATTTTTAAACATTAAATATACATAGTACTTGCTTCTTGCCAATATTATAACAAAGGAAATTATTTTAGAAGCTTTTACAAAACAGCATTAAAATCTTACTTTCCCCTGTTTCTTTACACTATTCACATTTTCATTTATATCTTTTATAGAATAAGTTCACAGAGATAAGATCCAAAAGAAAAGGTTAAAAGTCAACAATATCTATGATATTAGACTATACTCATGTAAATTTCAGCCTTGTTTGGATTTATTTTTATATATTACCAATGGTCATCTCAATTCAATGCATTTTAGAGGTTTATGGTTTTTTCTACGTTATTTACAGAGAAGTAACTCTGACAACTCTTAAAATATTATGCCAATGCTAAAATTAAAGAGTTAAACTTTTAGGAGGAAAAAGGGTTTTTGCATAGTATCAAAGTATCTCCCCAAAATACTAATTACGAAGGAAAATTTACAATGGAGAGCCCAGCAGATACCACCTTGATCAACTGATAAAGGGTAATATCACCAGATATAATACATATTGATATCATGTAATATCATGTAGCCTCTGATAGGATGATCCACTAAAAACACAGCATAAAGATCAGACAAGCCCAAATTAAGGGGAATTCCACAAAATACACAAGCAGTCCTCTTAAAAAGTCTCAAGGCCATTAAATACAAGAGAAGTTTGAAGGCTATTACATTTTGGGGAGGCTAAGGAAACATGGACAACTTAATGCAATGTAGTATCTTTGACTGGATGCTAAATGAGAAAAAGGACATTGATATTGATAAAACTAACGAAATTCTAATAAAGTCTATAATGCCGTTAATAGTATTATGCCAATATTAATTCCTTAGTTTTGATAAGTGTACTATGGTTGTAACAAGATGTGAACGTAATGGGAAATTGGGAGAAGGGGAACCTGTACTATTTATGCAACTTTTCTGTAAGTCTTAAATTACTTAAAAATAAGAAGTTTTAAAAAAAGAAGGAAACAGTGGAATTGTTATCATTGAAAGAGTCTTAAGAGATGATCAACCAAATATAATATGTGGACTCTGGGTACTGATCCAAAAAACCAACTGTAAGAGGATGATCCTTTTTTTTTTTTTTAAGATTTTATTTATTTATTTGACAGACAGAGATTACAAATAGGCAGAGAGGCAGGCAGAGAGAGAGGGAGGGAAGCAGGCTCCCCGCTGAGCAGAGAGCCTAATGCAGGGCTCGATCCCAGGACTCTGGGATCACGACCTGAGCCGAAGGCAAAGGCTTTAACCCACTGAGCCATCCAGGTGCCCCTAAGAGGATGTTTCTGAAAGAAAAAAACTTAATAGGGACTTGATGGTAAGAAAAATTATTGCCATTTGTGTTGGCTCTACCAACAGTATTGTGATTATGTTTAAATAAAGCTGTTTACATATTTAGCAATATATACTGAAGAAATGTATACCGCAGAGAAGGAAAAAAATTATCACCATTTCTTCACATCTTTGTTCATTATTTCACTATTTGTAAGTATATCCATGAAAAGCAATTTGGTCCTAGTCAGGACTATTCACAAGTTCAGCATGAAAATGCAATAATTCTTTCACTACAAAAAAATAATAATACCAAAAATCCTAGTCTAACAGCCCACATGTTTTAAACCATTATCTAAAAGGCACTGTTCTAAACACTTTACATACATCATCTCTTTTATCATCACAACCACTTTATGAAGTAGGTACTATTATTATCCCCATTTTACAAACAAAAAAACTGAGCACCAAATTAAGTAATAAGCTGTGATGATGACATTAGGTTATTAAGCTTGAATTCAAACCTGTCTGATTGCAGAGGCCACACAATAAAAATTTTACAGTACACCCAGTATACTACATATAGTAACCAAAAGGTCTACAATACAATACTTAGTTGTTTATGTGCAATACATTCTAATTTGTTTTATTCTCTTCTATTTCATTTTTTAAAATGCTGACTGCAATAAATTGTTCTCATTAACTACTAGTGAGTCACCACCAGCAGCTGAAATATACTGCATTAAGCCTCCCTGGGCATGGCAACATTCTTTATCTCTCATATGATACACGCCCCAATAAACATCTGAACTTCCAAACCATGACAATTTCATTAAGTCTCTCCATAATAAGCACAGTCATAAACAGGAAGTACCCTCATGTTTAAACTTATAAATCAAGTTCATACCTAATTTTAAGTAAGCATAAGCTTCATAAGATTCACATGGGTTTTATTTAATAGGGTGTTTGTTTAGATAAAATTTATATATAGATCTCACTTTTTAATTCACATATAACCTTGTAAAAATATAGCTCACATACACTAAATGGTATGAGGAAATAAATATAACCACAACTATGATGCTAGAAGGAGCCTACCCAGGAAATAGTATACTATGGAAGAACAATAAAATTTATTCTCACATGCTTTCTTCTCCACACTCAGGAAGACACCTTAAGAACTAGGTATATAATTAAAGTTTTCAGATTGATTTAAAAAAAAAAGTTTAATCTCTCACTTTTCCAGATATGTTGGCCATTTTGATTAGCTGATAAAGTTCCAGAACTCCACAACTAAAAGGAAAACCTTAAAGAACAGGGAGGTCAGATTCATTATACACTGTTTCTCTTTAAACTATCAAATGGGAGTAATTTTTTATTTATTTATTTTTAAGACTTCATTTATTTATTTGACAGAGAGACAGTGAGAGAGGGAACACAAGAAGGGGGAGGGGGAGAGGGAGAAGCAAGGTCCCCGCTGAGCAGGGAGCCCAATGAGGGGCTCCATCCCAGGACCCCAGGACCATAACCTGAGCCAAAGGCAGACACTTAAGGACTAAGCCACCCAGGCACCCCAAATGGGAGTAGTTTTTAAAATATTGATTATCACCCTAATCATCATTCAAATGTATGCTAATATGGGCTTATGTTCCATTATCTTATGAAACAAGCTATATTCACCGTAAATTCAGTAAAGACTATTTTTTCCACAGAATCAAACACTATATACCAATTTTTTAAAGTCCACTGAAAATTTATATCCTTAGAGTAATAGCTTATTCTTCATTTCCCCTCTCACAAGAATATTCTTATGTTAGCCCTGTCCAGTATGACTCAACAACCTGCACTCCATTATTTAATGATATTATTTAGAGGTAATACTCAGGTTTTCATCATCCCAAAGAAACAATAAAAGTGCTCTATCAGAATCCAGTTCGGTAAATCAAATCTGCAGTTTAATCCTATGCAACAAAGTTAATTTCAGAATAAAAGCTGATTAAAAACTTTCTAACCTTAATAATGTGTTCCAATTAGGTGCTTATTAATCATTGAATTCTAACAAGGCAAAATAAGTATCTGAATATTTTCCAAATTCAGAGCGATCTCAGAACTTCTGTCCAGTCTTTACAATGCGAACACAACAATCTGGATTTTTATAACTAGATTTTTATAACACACATACATACGTACTTGAAAGAGCCAATCTCAGAGAATTAAAAAAGAAAGATCCATCAGAACTTAGGGACGACGACAAATTAAAGGAATAAGATGAGCACCATTCATCATTAGGAAAGAAAAACAAATGAAAGCCAAGATTTCACTTTTGCCTAGCAACATGGGAAAAAGTTTCATTTTTACTACTACTCTAGTTTCCAGGGGCTCTCAAGACTGTTGGTGGTACATTCTAAAAAGTAAGCTGAGAGGCCGACACTCAGAGCTTTAAAAATGTTGATTTAATTAGATCTATAAATCTTCTTCTACTTCTAATCATAAGGAAAGACTTAAAGGAAGACTAAGACTTAAAAACTACAAAGCTACTCCTCATAAACGCTATTATCAAAACAAAAATTAAATTCAGTATTTGTTACATGTATCCTATGAAAAGCTGCAAGGTCATTAGGCATTTTTTTTTTTTAGACTTTTTATTTATTTATTTGACAGAGAGAGATCACAAGTAGGCAGAGAGGCAGGCAGAGAGAGAGAGGAGGAAGCAGGCTCCCCACCAAGGAGAGAGCCCGACGCGGGGCTCGATCCCAGGACCCAGGGATCATGACTTGAGCCGAAGGCAGAGGCTTTAACCCTCTGAGCCACCCAGGAGCCCCGGTCATTAGGCATATTTAAAGACATTTTAAAATGTGATGTTTTCTAAAAGCAAAATAAAAGACTATATACAGTATGATATTAATTTGGTAGAGAACAACAGAAAAAATAATAGAAGGAAATAAAGAAAATACTGTTAATTACTGAATGGCAGAATAACAAATTTTTGAATTTTTCTTTCTTGAAATGCTCTACAACGAAAATATATTACTTAATTTTAAGACCAGGAAACATTATCAAAGTCTTCTAAATCATATTTGTGTAAAAAAATAGTGGGATATAAACTAAGCAACAGAATTGCCAAGTCAGTGAAACTGTGCATGCTGTGTTCTTCACTAACCTATACCAATAATTTGTGGGAAATGAATGAGGACAGCACTTAAGAAATGGAATCAAAGGTAAAAGTTGGAAAGAAAACATGGAAAGTAGAAGCTCAAGCTGGAAATCCAGTTACTAAAATCATAATTATTTTCAGTCAACTACTTCATACTAGAAAAGTACCAAGCAGAAAATTATTTTTCAGAAAGTCAAACAAATCTACCCTATTCTTAATCTTAAATAGAGCCTAGGGGGAAATTTTTTTCATGAAAATTATCCCCAAAGTTCCCAGTCCCACATTTATTATTACATGACTCCCTCCCAATGTCTCCTATAACCTACAAATCACCTCTCCAGCAGCAATTCAAAGAAAGTTTTGAAAAATGAAAGCTACACTAATACATTAAAAAATAATAATAATAATCACCAGCCCCTACCTCCTAACCCATCTCCCACTGGGCCACAGAGGCAGCACTGCCATCTCCCACTGCCACTGAAACGTAGGAATTCGTGAGGCTGCAAACAAAACAGCTTCATTCCTCACCTTCCTTATTGCCAGTGCTTTCTTTACCTGTACTAAAGAAACCCTGGCACGATGAACTAAAATTCCTGAACAACGAGGATCGTGCCTTATTCCTTTGTAAAAGGTCCCCAACACACACTTAACATCTGATGAATAAATGAAAATGAAGACAGGCAGACATAGTTTCAAAGTGTATATACACACACGCACAGTACTTTAAGGGTACATATTTGATATTTAACACGCTTTTGTCTGCCAAAATATCAAAATACAGTACTCTCCATTTCCGAAAAGAAAAGAAAGGCTACTTGATGCCCGCTCTGCTGCTTAAAGTAAAAAATACTATTTCGGTGCATCTCTCTACCCCCAGCTAGCAACGACACTAAAATGACCCACAACTGTAATGTTTTCTGAATCCGGGTCTCCGCCATCCGACTGATATTTTTGCCCCTTTGCCAAAACCCCAAATCGAAGGTCGGGAGACTTCTGTCTTGCTTCTTTCAGCACCAGCACCTCCCCCAAACTCCCACCTGCCTGGGTGGGAGCAGCGGTCGAGGGGTAGTCGGGGGTTCCAGCCTGGCCCCTCCCAGCTAAGGAAAATAAATGTGGGCGTTTTCTCCGCTTTGGGTTAGTTTATCCACCAGACCTCGCCTCAGCCCGAGCCCTGCCCCCGCCACCACACGGCTGCCCTAGACACCCCTAACCCCCTGCCCCGCTCACCGTCCGGTAGCTCGACGGTGCGCGCGCGGCGCAGCGAGCGCGTCAGGCGGTTGAGCTGCTCCATCGCTCTCTCCATCCTCGGCGCGCCCTCTGCGCCCACCCCGCCGCGCCGGCGGCCTCCGCACCCAGCGCCCTACATCCCGCCCCGGTGCCCGTTTGCAGGGCTGCTAGAGGCCGCCTCCTTCGCCGGGGGCCCGTGGACTGCCGGACCCACCACTGACGCGACACCCGAGGCTGCCGCTCGAGCCCTTCCTGCCACCGCCGCCGCTTCCCTCCCGGTTTCGCACAGCCTTCTGGGAACAGTAGTTCAGAGCCGGCCGACTCGCGCGCCTGAGGCGGAGGCACGCTGGGTGCGCGGGTGACTCCACGCCCAGACTACGCAGACGCCATGGTCGAAAGGTGAGTGCGGGAGGCGAGGCCGACACTGGGCGCACCCCCAAGTTCCTGGAGAGACTTGCTCTGTGGCCCCACGCCCTCTCAGGCCCGCCAAAATTGTACCGGAGAGCAGCAGCTTCTTTCATTTCGGTCACTCTCCTATATAGCGGATTGGAGTTTTGCACAGTTCTTAAATCCATCCTCCTCCTCAGTTTTGGTACGTTTGTTTTGCAGATGCATGAACTGCTGAAATAGTATATTTTTATGTGTCAAACTTAAAAAAGAATAAACTCAAATGCAAAACAGAATACACGTTTTCTATCACTGCAGGTAGCTTAATTATTTGTCTCCCCTTTTGGGCGACTTCATGAGGGCAAAACACCACTCTATCTTGTGTCTTGTACTCCCATACTTACCACCTGACAGAAAGAGGGAACTTTAAGGAAAATCTAGATGATGACATTCTGAAAGAAAATTTTCGTTTCTTTGGTACAGTGCTGAAGCGTCAAGGCGATGACAAATCCCAGTGGGGAATCCAGACTTTGATTTTGTGAGTTTCAAAAAAATTTGACAATACGAACAAAGTGTGGAAGAAATGAATTATGAGGAAACCAGCAGGAAAAAAAATCATATTTGTCAGCTCTGCCCAGAAGCTGAGCGCAAGTCAAGGTAAAAACAGGAATTTGAGCACTGAAACTTGAAAGAATCCAATCCAGGTAAATACAAACCTGGCTACACCACTGACAATGAAAAGTTATGGGAGGAATTTTCTTGGATGCTGAAGTAATAAAGAAGTAAAGAGCTTGGACTTTCTCAACTTCTCCTTCAAAGAAGCAAAGCTGTTACCCAAAAAAGGCAGCAAAGCTGTTCCCGCAATGAATGGGGCACATGTGTGTTGATGATGTATGTTGGCTGACCAACAGAGTCTCACCTGCCCATCCAGGATATGCAGGGGTAGATGGTAGCAGGCGTGTTGTTCCCTACCAATGCCAGCCTAAATTAGTTTCAAACTGCAACTGTTGGGGGCACCTGGGTGGCTCAGTTGGTTAAGTGACTGCCTTCAGCTCAGATCATGATCCTGGAGTCCCAGTATGGAGTCTCACATCGGGCTCCCTTCTCAGCAGGGAGTCTGCTTCTCCCTCTGACCCTCTCCCCTCTCATGCTCTCTCTCTCTCGCTCTCTCTCAAGTAAATAAATAAAATCTAAATAAATAAATAAAACAAACAAACTGAAAAAAATCCTGCAACTCTTGATCACTTTTGTCAGTGGTGCAATAGCTCAAGGCAGACCTCCTAACTAGTTGGTTCAGATGAGACCTAAACCAGTCTAACAGGATTAGGAAGTCAAAGCTTCAAAGGAAACCCAAATGCTACAGCCCAGTCTGGGTCATGCCCAACCCTTTGCAACTTTGTTTCAACTAGAAATGCTTCAGCCTTTCTTGGCCTTCCCATTACCATTTAGGTCAAGACCACTACTGTACAGAAGTTAATAGCTCATCCCCTGTTATCACTACCACTCCCTAAGCTGTTACTCCATATAAATAATTTCCAGTGTCCTGTGGGCATCAAGCCTGAAAGTCTGAGTACAGGGGCAGGATTACTCAGTAGTCTCCATAGAGAGCATTGCTCCCCATGCCGGTCACTGCTCTACAGAGGAGCAGAAGATGCTGGAAGAATGCTGCTATAGATTGTCAGGTCTAAATTCTGCAACGTGATGCAGTCTCCTAAATAGCTCCAAGGGGTACGAAGCTATAGTACTATCACAGGCTTATCACCTCCTATCCAACAGAATTTTCTACAGAGATAGAAATGTTTGGGATGCTTGGGTGGCTCAGTCAGTTATGCATTTGACTCTTGACTTGGGCTCAGGTCATGATCTCAGGTTGTTGTTCCACGCTGGGTGTGAATCCTGCTTAAGATTCTCTCTCTTTTCCATCCCTTTGCCCCTCCCCCGAAAAAATAAATTTAAAAAACAAAGATTGAAATGTTCTATAATCTGCACTAATGTTGGAGTTAATGTAGAGCATGAAATCAGCCATAATGCCTGGCTTGTTCAAAAATGTAACACAGGCCGCTGGGGGCGACGGAAGGTTTCAGAGAAGGACATAGGCCTTTGGAATGCTGAGGCCTGCTTGACCATTCTGCAGTTGGAATGCCTCGGGAAATTGCCTTTCCTAAAGCTTTCTTAGCCCAAACAGTCACCCTGTGATCTGAGACCCGTGCATTGTTCCTCAGGTTGCGTTTAGCTGAACTCATAGACGATGCAGATTAGCATATTGTCTTTTTCCCGTTAAACAGATTCTCCTAGTTCCAGAAAGACCCCTTGTCACACATCGCGTGCTTGGGAAACGGTGAGCAGGTTTTGTGATTATCCTGAAGGACCGATAAAAGCAGAAGCAAAGAGGAGCAAAGGGTCTTCGTCACTGAGCAATGATCCCCTTGCCTTCTGTCTTTCACAGCAAAGTTTGGACTAATCTTTCATCCATCGGTACAGGGATTGCTAGCCATTCCTGGCAGGGTCAAATAGTAGCCACTAACCAAGTAGAGGTACTGCATGCATGCAATACGGCTAGTGCAAGTGAATTTTAAATACATATTTAAGGGGCACCTGGGTGACCCAGCTGGTAAAGCATTTGCTTCCAGCTCAGGTCATGATCCCGGAGTCCTGGGGTTGAACCCTGCATGGGGCTCCCTGCTCAGCAGGGAGTCTACTTCCTCTTACCCCTCTGCCCCTTACCTCTATCCCGCTCTTGTGCATGCTCTCTCTCTCTCTCAAATAAATAAATAAATTTTTTTTAAAAATATGTATTTAAATGTAATTAATTAAATTAATTGAAATTAAATAGCCACATCTGCCTCGTGGCTACCATATTGAATAGGGCAGCTATCACACCAAGACCAAGAATATAACAACAACAGAAAAATCAAATTAGCTGAAGAACTGAAGATTTTCTCACTTGTCCTGTGGAAGTCAATACCAAGAATAACAAATGAAAAATTTTTAAAGGTCATTTTTATCAAAAATTCTATTATTAAAACATAGAGTTTTTCTACTTATAAGAATCCAGTTGTTTTTTTTTCTTGGGGCAAAAAAAAAAAAAAAGAATCCAGATTTTGGGGGGTACCTGGATGGTTCAGTTGGTCAAGCATGGTATCAGATTTTGGCTCAGGTCATGATCTCAGGCATGTGGGATCGAATCCTGCATTAGGCTTTGCACAGGGTCTGGAGCCTGCTTAAGATTCTCTCTTTTCCTCTCCCTCTGCCCCTCTGTACTCCCCTCACTCACTCTCTTAAAAAGAAAAAAAAAAAAAGCCAGAATATTCTATGGCCCCATTTTAACTTTCTTTTTTCTATTTCTGAATATTTTTCCCCCCTTGGAAATTGGCTTTATTGGAGATGCCGAAGCTTAAGTTTCTCCATTTGAAATAAGAAAACAATCAATTTGACAAAAAGCAGGAAGAGAGCAGGGGGAAGGGGAAAAAAAAAAAAAAAAAACAAGGAACATCAATTGTAAAAACAACACACAAAAATAAGACGGTAGAAATCCGTCGAAATATATCCATGGCCATAGTCACAGAAACTATAAACAGAGGAAATTTAATGGTTAAAAGACAGAAGTCTTGGATTGCATGAAAATGTAACACAAAATACTTATTTGCTATTTCTAAAAGACAGCCATTTGGGATTCCCAGGTAGCTCACAATCAGTTAAGCATCTGCCTTTGGCTCAGGTCATGATCCCGGGGTCCTGGGATTGAGCCTCTGAGCCTCACATTGGTCTCCCTGCTCAGAAGGGAGTCTGCATCTCCCTCTCCCTCTACCCTCCCCCTCTTCACCCCGCTCATGTTCTCTCTCAATCTCTCTCTCTCTCAAATAAAATCTTTTAAAAATAAAAAACAAAAGACCACCATTTGTAGGAGACCACCATTTCCAAGAGTAAATGGGAAAAAAGATATACCTAATAAGTTTTAAAGAACTGGTATTGTTATGTATTAGTCCAGGTTCTCCAGAGAAACAGAACCCATAGGATGCATACACATATATAGAAAGAGATTTATTATAATGTATTGGCACATGTGATCATGGAAGTTGTCCAACTGAAAATCTGCAGTGTGGGCAGGGAGGCTGGAGACCCAACAGAGCAGATGGTACAAATCAAATCTGAAGGGAGTCTGCCAAAGAATTCCCTCTTTCCAGTCTTTTCATTCTATTCAGGCTTTCAAGAGACTAGATGAAGTCCACTCAAATTATGTAGGGCAGTCTGCTTTACTCAGAGTTCACTGATTTAAATGTTAATCTCATCCAAAAAGATCCTCCGAAGGGACACATAAAGTGAACCATTACAAACACTATTAATATTGGCAAAATAAACTTTAGAGCAAAAAACATTATTAGAGTCAAAGAGAGTCACCAAGAAGTTTGTAATAGCCCTGAATCTATACCTGACAACTCAGACTAAAAATATATCTACACTTGACAGAATCACAAAAATAAGTTCTACCACCAAGAGTAGATTTTTTTAAAGATTTATTTATTGGGGCACCTGGGTGGCTCAGTTGGCTAAGCGTCTGCTTTCAGCTCAGGTCATGATCCTGAGGTCCTGGGACCTGAGCCCCGAATTGGGCTCCCTGCTCAACAGGAAATCTGATTCTCCCTCTTCCCTGCTCATGTGCTTCTCACTCTCTCTCTCTCTCAAATAAATAAATAAAAAGTCTAAAAAAAAAAAGGATTGATTTATTTATTTGAGAGAGGGGGAGGGGCAGAGGGAAAGGGAGAGAGAGAATCCAAGCAGACTTCCTGCTAAGCTCAGAGCCCAACACAAGGCTCCATCCCATGACCCTGACATCATGACGAGCTGAAATCGAGAGTCAGACACTCAACTGAGCCACCCAGTCACCCCCCACACACAAACGATTTTTTTAAGATTTATTTCTTTATTTTAATGGGGGGAGAGGGAGAAAGAATCTCAAGCAGACTCCCAAACAGTAGATTTTTAATACCCTTCACTCTGAAACTGATAGAGCTAGAAGAAAAAGGTAAGGAGAATAAAAACTTAGAAAATTGAAATACAAGCCTCATCAAGGGCATGTGTGAAACACTCACTCCCCTAACAGAGAAGGAATACACATTCTTTTAAAGTACCTAAGTTACATCTACAAAAACACAAAGGGCAGTAGTGCTTGTCTTCCAAGCAGTATGAACTGAGGCAACAGAGGAGACCATGAGAGAAGCCAGGCTAGGGTAGGATGGTAACCCCAAGGAATGGAGTGGACAAGAGGGAGCTATCAAAGGAAAACAAAGAAGGCTGTGGGTCAAGGAAGGCAGGGGACACAGGAACCAGGAAAACTAACTGGAGCTTAGCGGAAAGAAGCAGCTACAGGTCTCATTAAACCACTCTCTCATTCAGTGTACAAGCAACACATTTTTATTTTTATTTATTTTTTTAAAGATTCTATCTATCTGAGAGAGGGAAAAGTGTCACCCCAAGAGGCAACAGAATTTTTATTTTATCTTATTATTTATATTATTATTTTTAAGATTGACTTACAATCTGGCTAATTCTTTGCAGGTATAATAATGGCTTCAGTATTCCAAGATGAAATCCAATAAGGCAAGTGCAGGATCCTAAAGTTTTTTGTTTGTTTATTTGTTTGTTTTTTAAGATTTTTCATTTATTCATTGAGAGAGAGAGAGAAAGACAGAGTGAGAGCACAAGCAAAGGGGAGGGCCAGAGGGAGAGGGAGAAGCAGACTCCGGGCAGGGAGCCTGACTCAGGGCTTGACCCCAGGACCCTGAGATCATGACCTGAGCTGAAGGCAGACACTTCATTGATGAGCCTCCCAGATGCCCTAGATCCTGAAATTTAAAAATTCTGGGGGTACCTGGGTGGCTCAGATGGTTAAATGTCTGCCTCAGCTCAAGTCATGATATCCAGGTCCTGGATCAAGCCCCATGTCGGGCTCCTAGCTCAGCAGGGAGTCTGCTTCTTCTCTCCCTCTGCCCCTCCACCCCGTCCATGTTCTCTCTCTTTCTCTCACAAATAAATAAATAAAAGCTTTAAAAATTTTTTCTATTTGAAAAACTTTGATGCCTGCCTGGCTCAGTCAGTAGAGCATAAGATTTCTGATCTCAGATGGTGAGTTCAAGCCCCATTTTGGGCATAGAGTTTGCTTAAAAGAAATTTTTTTTAAAATCAATCAAGAAATAAAAATGACCTAATAAATTGGAGATATTTGGGCTATAGAATTTCCAGAAAATATGTCACCCCTGAGATAGAAACAGTCTAATACTTTTATGACACACAAAGTTAGTATTCATTCTAATAAAGTAGGAGGCTTCTTCTCTAACACTAAAATGAAATAATACCGGAATAGGGTAGAAGATGTTCTCCTTTCCAGACAACATTCGTGCTTAATATATGGGAAAGAATTAGTCCTGTAAAAACCTATGTAGTAAAATAATTTTTTTTGAGTTCTGAGATAACATACTACAAATATTGAGGACATATATATTAAAAATCTATACCTAATTCTATGAATTCAAAGCACTATAGATACCAATTCTCTTCTCCACATATCAAACATGTTAAGTACATGCCAACAATAGCGATTCCTCGTGGATACAAATTGCAAAACACTAGAACTTTCTCTGGAGTAGATTATTGCAAGCCTACATGAAATTTAAGATTAAAAAATGTATTCATTCTTTTTAATATTTTATTTATTTGACAGGCGAAGATCACAAGTAGGTAGAGAGGAAGGAAGAGGGAAGAGGAAACAGGCTTCCTGTGGAGCAGAAAGCCTGATGTGGGGCTTGATCCCAGAACCTTGGGATCATGACCTGAGCCAAAGGCAGAGGCTTTAACCCACTGAGCCACCCAGGTGCCCCTAAAGAAATGTATTCACTCTTGGAAGAGATGTACATCATGGGATTTTCATAAAGCCCATAAATAAATTGTAACTGTGTAAAGTAGAAGCTCTTGGCTATGGCAAAAATAATTTTGATGTTTAAAACCTTCATATAACTGTTGCAAAATTTCATGGTTTATGCTAATATTAAAAGCAGTCTTATGTCTTCCAAAGTGGGGCATTAGAATGTAAATAGAGATTAGGCAACCTCCAAAATAGGGCTCATCCTGAGAATTTTAAAATTTCAAAGCATTTGTAGAAGTCTCTGAATTTCATAAATAAATGAAATCAGTAATTAGTCTTATGAAAGAATTTTATGAATTTTGTAGTAAGTTTAATGGCCATAGTGATCACTTGAAAGCGTGAAAGATCATGTTTCCTACCAAAAAATAATAGTGTCAAGAAAACTAGTATCATTGAATTTGAGTATATTTATGTACTTTTATACATATTGTTTTTTTCCCATTTCAGTAAAATTCTGCCTTTTTTAAACATCCAGTTTGGGTTATATAAAAGATGTTGGTAAATTCGTGTCATCATCAGCAACTTAGTCCCAAATTCAAGGCAAACAAAAATTTATATGCAAGATGAAGGTAGACATGCAATAAAGAATAAATTTTTTGCAAGGAGTTCAACTTCGACAAAGTTCTGACATGTACAAATACATTGATAATACATGGCAAACTGTGGAGAGTCCTTCAAGTTGTGCCAAAAACTCTGGAGATGTAAGGAAGGAATGATCACTTCATAGCAGGGAGGGAATAGAATCAAGGAAATTTTCATGCCCCAAAGGAGGTCACATTAACACATGGGGAATAAAAACAAGCAGGACAATCTGATTAACAAATAATAACAGCTGATAATTGTTGAGCATTAATAGCTGATTTAGCCAAAGCTTATGGGCAGTTGGAGAATGAAGGCTAACCTGTGTTAGAGTTTAGTTAGCCTTGATGCTGTGTGTACGAGCTTGAGGACAGTTCGGCAAGTGAGGAGCAACGTAATTAGACAGTATTTGAAGAGAGTGGCAACAAGTGACTGAGTTAACAGGCCCTAACTACACAGGTGAATGGAAATAAAACACTATTAGGTAAGGAAAAAAGATGGATGTGGATACAGGGGCTTGACAGGAGGCAGAATCTAGAATGTAGAGGGGCAGCAGACTAGATGGGGAAGAGTTAAAGATGATTCCAAAGTGATTGGTAATCAGGAGTAAGTCTTTCTGAGGGAGCAAAGCTTGTTCAAAAGTTAAAACTAGGGCACCTGGCAGGCTCAGATGGTAATGGGTGTAACCCTTGATCTCTAGGTTGTAAATTTAAGCTCCACATTGGGTGTAGAGATTATTTAAAAATAAAATATTTTTTCAAAAAAGTTGTTAAAAACTTTTAAACCGATTTTCACGAAAGATGACAATTATTTTAAATTCCAGTCATCCATTTCTCATAAAGCTAGGCCTCTGGCATTTCAAGTTAGTATTAGGTATGTTTAGTTCTGGCTCCCCTCCACTTGGTGCAGTGTACTTATTGACAAACACATGTTACCATGTTTCTTACTATTCATGTGCACATGCTATATCTCTAGCTCTAAATCATTAGATTGCAGACTCTGAAGAGCCTTCTCAAGGCTGAGTCAGAGTACAGGATGCTCTAAAAACACATTTAATAAGTGCATCTGTGATCTGAGTACTGGTTTTCCACATCCACATGTCAGTTGTGTTTAATTTACATAAAATCACCTTAAATCACCATGAATAAGAATTGGATTTGTTCCCCTTTTCTTCAAGACACATCGTGGCATGAAAAAGTAAACGGTCTAATTTGCCAGAGTAGAGTGGTTTAGGACTGCGGTTGGAGATGTGGGCATTCTAGTGCTGACACGGACACCAGACTGTGGTGATTCCTTCAAACTGTCCGGGTTCAAGTTTCTTCATCTGCAACTTGAGATTTCTTAATCAGGACTTGTCCAATTGCAAGTGACACAAATATGACTTCAGCCAGCTTATGTTAAGTAAGGAATTTATTAATACAATAGGATGGCTTATGGACACCCAAGGGAGGAAGTACCATTAGAACTCTCTCTGGTCTCTGTCAGGTTTATCTTTCTAGAGAACAACTTGAAACATTTCACTTTCCATGTCAGAATCTATGCAGTTTCTACCATTCTCCATAATTTACAGTCTAAACTCCTAAGCACACTATGCAAACCTGACACAATCTGTTTTCAAACCACCTTTTCAGTCTTCTTTTAGTAATTGTCTGCATTTATTGAGCACTTACTGCAACCAGGATTTGTCCTAGAGGGGAAACAAGCTGGGATAAGAATTCATGGGCCAATCCCTACTAACTGTGTGTCTTGAAAAAAACCTCTCTAACCCCTGGAAGACTTCGTTTTCATGATTTGCAAGAGTAATTACAGTATCTGTCTTATTTCACTCACTTCATTCTGTATTTCATAGTAGGAAACATAGTTTCACATCTTAAAGCTTTCCTTGATGGCCCATTCTCAGACCAGAGTGCAGGGTCAAGCTATTTTAATAGACTGCTCTCTTAGGAACCATGTGCATGGAAGATATAGTTCCCCCAAAGATAGGAGCAGAGAGATGCAAGATAATTTGGCCAATACAGAGGATGTGGACTTATTTATTCAACTCTAAAAGTCAGTGCATAGGGACATTTTTTGGCACATCCTTGACATCTATTCTCCATCTATTCTGTAAATGTTTTGCTTTTTTTTTTGTTTGTTTGTACTTCTAGCCTTGCATTTATCTCCTGAATGCTTCTTCATTTTTGGCATTACCATGCCCCCAGGAATTCTCGATTCATTTAGTATCTTAGCACTTGTTGCCTTTAGGAAAACAGATACTCTAAACTGATCTAACAGATCTCTTCTTCACAATAGCCGCTGTGGAAGACTGTGCCCTCTCATCATTCTCTTGACCGAACTGGCCATTTGGGACAGGGTCAAGAATACTCGATCTGCCTTTCCACTCTGAGCCTTGGAGGTGGTACATTTCATGTTATTAAGGGAAGAATGAACTTGAGTTTATAGCTTTATTTTACCTGGACAAATATCACAGCTCCAAGTCCTTATCTAACCTCAGCTCTACCTAATTAACCACTGGCTTCTGTGTCCCAACCTGCTTCCTACCTAATCTCATAGTTACAGTTTAACCCCTACATTTCTTCTTCTTCTTCTTCTTCTTTTTTTTTTTTTAAGATTTTTATTCATTTGACAGAGAGACAGAGACAACAAGAGAGGGAACACAAGCAGGGGGAGTAGGAGCGGAAGAAGCAGGCTTCCTGCCAAGCAGGGAGCATGATGCAGGGCTCAATCCCAGGACCCTGGGATCATGATCTAAGCTGAAGGTAGACACTTAACAACTGAGCCATCCAGGCACCCCTTAACCCCTACATTTCAACATTTTAGGCACTGGTTCTTCAAATTATATCTATAACTTAGTATGCCTATAGCATTCACAAAGGCAGGGCATGGCTTCATATGGAAATCCTGGCAGAAAAACAAGGAAGATAATTGGATCTATTTTTTCTTCATAATTGCCTAAAATGTGGATACCTGTAGAAATAGAATGTAGCAAATCTTTGATGCTTAGTGGTACTTTCTTAGCTGATCGAGAGGGGTGATTTTTTTTCATCTTCCTAAAAAACTCTATGAAGAATCTTTAGTCTTTCAGAATTTCAATAGAATAGATCCAGTTATGGTTCCTGGGTCATTACAGAGAAAGGTTTGGTAGGATGGGGGCAGAAGGCAGGTAAAGGGGGAAGTGGGTACTCTAGACCAGGTGGCTGAGAAATAGTTGGAGGGGGGGAGCGGGAGATCATCTGTATTCCTATGTTCAGATACAGTGATACTTGGAAGAGCTTTCTGTTAGAGGATTACATGGCCCCGACTCGCTCATTTTGGGAAGGAGTTGTTCCCAAGAACATTGAAGGTGGAACTAGGTCTGATTCTCACTGAAGGACCTACATGGCCATGTACTACTTACAGTGATACTCAGATAAGTGCCACTAGGCAGGCACTATTCTGTTATAGCTATTAAAATAGCTACTATACTATATAATACTATAGCTATTATATACTATAATACTATAGTTAGTATAGTAGCGATAGTATAGTAGCTAGTCTATTCTGAATAGCTTTTTATAATTGGGTTTATTATAACTTCAAACATTTTTGGAAGATATCATCAGACTGTAAGGCTAAAAGATATAGCCTTTCATCCTTTTGACATCTCCTATTTCTCCAAATCCCTATTTCATCATGTATTCAACAGATGAACAGCATACAGAGCCTTGTGTTTCACACTAAAAGAGATCATGATAAATACAAGTGTTGTCCTAATCTATAAAAAAAAATAACAAGTGAGAACTGGTGGTGGATATAGGAGAGAAGTCAGATATATGGCAGAAAACAGATTAAGATATGCACATTTTAATTCACTGAACACATTTTTATTGTGTATCAGTTCCATTTCAGGTGCTGCTCAAGGTAGTGGGGATATAGCAATAAACAAGACAGATAATAGTCCTATCCTTGTGGGTTTACACTATAGTACTATAGTAGAAGAAACTTAAAATATGAAATTAAAAATAAATAGTATGATATTTGCTCTATAAAAGTGCTGGGGGAAAAAGGCAGAAGGAACAAGTAAAAAAGTCACTAAGTGGAAAAGAGCTTGGGATGTTTGAAGAATAGCACAAAGCTCAATTTAACTAGAATATAGTGAGTTTAGGAGAAAGTGCAGGAAATAAGGTCAAAGAGGTAGACATAGTCTGATGAACCAAATGGTTTGAACAAATGAAGTGATATAATCTCATGTATATTTTTAAAATATTTGCCTAGCTACTGAATAGAAAGCAAAGTGTAGGAATGCAAGACCACAGGCTAGGAGGTCAGTTAGGAGACTTGTAACAACTCAGCAGAGGAACAGTGGTGGCTTGAACCAAGAGTATTTTGGTGAAAGTGGTGAGATATATGTTTTTTTAAAATTTTGCTGGTGCATAGGATGAGAGGTTTAAGACAAAGAGAGAAGTCAAGAGTCTAATATTTGAGCCCAAGGACTTTGGCCCAAGTTACTGGGTGACTGAAGTTGCTATTTATTGATATGGAGGATACTAGAGAAGGAGCTAGTTGGGGTGGAGAAGAATCAAGAGTCCTTTAGGTTTGAGATGGTTATTAGACATCAAAGAGGAAATGTCCAGTAGAAGGCTAAATAGGTGAGTCTGACATGGGCATCTGGGTGGCTCCGTGGGTTAAAGCCTCTGCCTTCGGCTCAGGTCATAATCTCAGGGTCCTGGGATCAAGCCCCGCGTCAGGCTCTCTGCTCAGCAGGGAGCCTGCTTACCCCCCTCTCTCTCTGCCTGCCTCTCTACCCACTTGTGATCTCTCTGTCAAATAAATTAAAAAAAAAAAGAAAGAAAATGAGTCTGACATTGAGGAAAGAGGTCAATACTAGATACATTCCATTTTTTACCATATTTATATTACCTATCTCATCAGCATTGTAGTATCAAAACCACAGAACTGAATGAGACCCTAAAGGAAATGACTGTAGATAGAGAAATTTAAGGTAATAAACAACACAACATGTATAGATAGGAAGGTATAGATAGATCTAACAAAACAGTCTAAGAAGCAGCAGTGAGAGTTGGTAGCCTTGAAGTCAAAATGAAGAAAGTATTTCAAGTGAACCTGAGAGAGAAAAAAGTCTGAAAATTGACCACTGAATGAGGCAACAGAGAAGTTGTTTGTGTTCTCGGTAAGTGTAGTTTCCCTGGAGTGACTAGTGGGAAACCTGACTGGAATGGGTTTAATGAGAACTAGAACATCTGTCCTATATATTGCTGAAGACGGTGTTCATATAAGTCATTTAAAGGATGGTGTGGCAATAGCTAAACAAATTTAAATGCACATGTCTTTGACCTAGCAATTCAACTTGGAATTAATCCTGTAGATATGTAAAGGTAATTTTTAACGATTATGGTAACATTTATGTAACAAAATTTACCACCCTAACCATAGTTAAGTGAATGGTTCAGTGGAATTAAGTATATCCACCTTGTTGTGCAACCATCACCACTGTCCATTTCCAGAACATTTTTCATCTTACAAAACTTAAACTCAGTACCCATTAAACAGTAATTCCCCATCCCCCTATCTTTGGCCTCTGGCAACACTCTTCTACTTTCTGTTTCTAGGACCACCATCTTATATAAAATTAAGTGTTAAATTAATTAAACAAGAAGGCCATTAGACTGAGGTGGTTCTTTTTTTTTTTTTTTAAAGATTTTATTTATTTATTTGACAGAGAGAGATCACAAGTAGACAGAGAGGCAGGCAGAGAGAGAGAGAGAGGGAAGCAGGCCCCCTGCTGAGCAGAGATCCCGATGTGGGACTCGATCCCAGGACCCTGAGATCATGACCTGAGCCGAAGGCAGCGGCTTAACCCACTGAGCCACCCAGGCGCCCCGACTGAGGTGGTTCTTATGCCTGAGCAGCCTATGGAAGAAAACCACATACTAAGACTGTAAATGTCGCAAGGTTAAGAAATCAAAATTTAACCTTAAGAAATCAAAACTTAAGGACAACCAATGATCAACAGCCAACTAGGCTGTCCCAAATATGGTAACCATTTAAGCTATAGCCAATCAAATTTCCTTGCTTTGCTTCTATGTCTTCTCTATAAAAGTCTTGTCCCTAATTCCTGTTAGTGGAGCACTACTAGTCACCTCCAGTTGGATGCTGCCCAATTTGAATAGATTTTTGCTCAAATAAAGCTTAAAATTATAACACACTTCAGTTTATCTTTTAACAATACCCATGCAACCCCTCCTACCATTTTCTAGATCCTTTATCCTGTTTCATTTTTTCTCAGTATATTTATCTCCACCTGATCCATATAGTTGTTTATTTAAATTCATACTCCCCTGTCCTTCCTCAATGATCTCCTGAAAACTGCTACTTCAGTTCATTGATGTGCCCAAGATACATGAACATATTGACTATTTCTTCCTCTCTATGTGTTTACTAATATTATCCTGAATGCACATACACTAGGTTCCTAAAATAGACACAGATTGTTATTACTCACTTAAAAGTAAATAACCCCCTATGGTGTTCCATGTCCCAATTCTTTCCCCTGGAATGATACAACAAAAGCCAGATATAGCTCTACAAATACGGGGCTTATATTATAGTAGAGTAATCCCCCCACACACAAAGAATCTGGACATTTATATAAAAGAGAGAGACAGCTGTCTCCTTTCCTATCCGAAGTGTCCTTGGAGATGGGATGGAGATGATCCTGGATTCTCTTATAAATAATCTCTCAGGAGAAAGATAAGATCATTGTCCTCAGCTTTACAACCCAGCGATGCCTCTCTGGTTCTGGTTTTCACACCCCCACAAACACACAACTATAAAAACATGCCTCTGTGAGGCAAATCTCTCTGGAAGTCTCTCATTATCTAATTAGTCGTAAGTTACCTTTCAGGGCTTGCCGGAACCATGTTTCAGTAACATTTGTTCAGCAAGCCTTGGCTGTGCAGAAACCTAAAAATATTTTCTCTGCACCCCCCACAACCTTACCTCCAAATTTGTTAGTATCCAGCAAAGACCTTAATTGCAAGCCTCAGAATCTTACTCTCACTGATTTATGCTGAGGAGTCATTAGGAGGCATACAGCCAGGCTTGAAAACCAGGCAAGGAGGTCTGAACAGCAACCAGAGTTACAGCCAGGATCATTCCACAGAACAAGTCTGACATGACTGCTGATGAATGCCAGGTACCACAGCCACATAGCTACTCTCAGCTGTTAGCAGTTGTGAGCAAATACTGGCTGCCACAGTAGAATTTTTGGCTACTGCCACTACTCCCATAAGAAAGGATTAGAGAATCAATCCTTAATATCAGAGGTTTCCAGTTTAAACTCTGGGGCTGGAGCGTCTCATTGGGTGAGCCTAGGACATGTGGTTCTGCGCAAGCTGCAAAGAAGGCTAGGAGAGTGTGTCATTTTTGCTTCTATGTTGGAAAGTGCGCTCTGACAATAGCTAAGGCTTTATTATGGGGAATTACCCCCCACAAAGAAGGGGGTTCTGATGCTGGGAAGCCACAAACACAAGAAATGTCCACTATTTGGCTATTTAGCTGTGTTCCTTATCTCAGTCTTTATCTATATCCATCCAAACGGATAAGCCAGAAATCATGGCAGCATCTTTGAGTTGTTCACCTCTATACCCAGTAGGTCTCATTGCATCTCCCTGACACCTGCCCCTTAAGCCTTTTTTCTTTCCCTCCAGGTTTATTAAAAAAAAAAAAAAAGAGGTATTGCATGCACTAGTACAAAGTGTACAACAAAATGATGTGATAGACATGTATATTGCAAAACGATTACTAAAATAGGTTTAGTTAACAACCATCATCTTTCATAGTTACAATGTTTTTCTTCTGATGAGAACATTTAAAGATCTACTGTCTTAGCAACTTTAAACTATATAACACAGTATTGTTTACTATAGTCACCCTCCTATACATTATAACCTTGAAGTTTTTTTCGTGTAACGGGAAGTTTGTACTTTTTGACCATCTTCACCATCTCCCTGCCCCCCACCAAGCATTTCTTTTATCTGTCTTTTCCCTCTATCCCCATTACCATGGCCACAATTGAACTTTCATCATTTCATCATTTCCTTGGATATTTGCTATAGTGTCCTACTTGGTCACCCTGAGCCAGGCCTTTACTCCAGTTCAGTCTTTCATGTTGTTATTACACAAATGTCTTTCTAATATTCAATCATATCAGTCCCCTAGTTAAAGTCTGTCAAGTGGCCTTCATCACATTCAAAATAAAGCTCAGACTATTGGTATGGCATGCAAGGCCCTTTTGAGGCCCCATCTTCAGCTTCATCTTCTTTCAACATTCTGCTATATGAATCCTTCACTTCAATCATGACAAAATA
This sequence comes from Lontra canadensis, assembly GCF_010015895.1. Lineage (NCBI taxonomy): Eukaryota > Metazoa > Chordata > Mammalia > Carnivora > Mustelidae > Lontra > Lontra canadensis. Next base: position 21,731,882 of record NW_022631008.1, read on the forward strand.
CTTGTTCTCATACATCACATCTATGCATATACTATTGTTTCTCCCTGGAATGTCCTTCCAATCTCATTTACTTGCTTAAGGACTATTTTTCTTCAAGACGCAGCTCATGCTTCCCCTAGATGAGTTAGGGGCCCACCCTCTCTGATCACATAGCTTATTCTATACACATATATCAGCTTAATCACTATGTGTTAGGTTACTTTACTGACTGTCTCCCTTACTAGTGATTTCTTTGAGGTAAATTCTTGCTCTCTTTATATCCTCACTGTCTTAAATATTCAATAAATATTTTGTGATGGAATAAAAATTATCACTGGAAGCAGAAAAGAATTTCCATTGGACAGACGAAACTGAGATCTAAGTGGATTAGATGAGTTGTCCAAAGCTTTACAGCTAGTTATAGCAAAACTAAGAACATATTTTTTTTTTTAATAATCTCTAACCCCAACATGAGCCTTGAACTCATGACCCTGAGATCAAGAGTCTCATGTTTGGGACGCCTGGGTGGCTCAGAGGGTTAAAGCCTCTGCCTTCGGCTCAGGTCATGATCCCAGAGTCCTGGGATCGAGCCCCACATCGGGCTCTCTGCTCAGTGGGGAGCCTGCTTCCTCCTCTCTCTCTCTCTCTCTCTCTCTGCCTACTTGTGATCTCTGTCAAATAAATAAATAAAATCTTAAAAAAAAAAAAGAGTCTCATGTTCTACCAACTGTGCCAACCTGGTGCCCCAAAATAGAATTCTTTGTTACTGCTATTGTTTTTAGAGAGTTGTGGGGGACAAAAGGGGGAGGCAGTGGGGGAGGGAGAGAGAGAATCTTAAGCAGGATCCATACCCAGTGTGGACCTTTTTCTCACAACCCTGAGATCATGACCTGAGTGGAAATCAATAGTCAGATGCTTAAACAACTGAGCTACCCAGACACCCCAATTCTGTTTTTTAAAGTTTATTATTATTATTTTTTAGTAATCTCTATGCCCACCTTGGGGCTGGAACACATGACTCTAAGAACAAGAGTCAACTGCTCTTCAGACTGAGACAGCCAGGCAACCCTTCCCCAAAATAGAATTCTTAATACATTAGTCATTCTACTCTACTACAACTTCTCTTCTAAAAGGTATATTGCCTTTTTTTAAAAAAGATTTTATTTATTTATTTGACGGAGATCACAAGTAGGCAGAGAGGCAGACAGAGAGAAAGGAAGGGAAGCAGGCTCCCCGCTGAGCAGAGAGCTCAATGTGGGGCTCAATCCCAGGACTCTGGGATCATGACCTGAGCCGAAGGCAGAGGCTTTAACCCACTGAACCACCCAGGCACCCGCAACCCACCCCCAGAAGCAACTCTTATGAATAAGAGGCTATATAGCATCTCAGGAAAAGTTACCTAAATTGTATTAATTTCGTATACATAGAAATTCTTTCCAACATAAAGTAGTTAAAAGTCATTATCTTATAACATAGTCAGCTGACGTGCCTTAGAAATGTTTGAAATGATGGTACTTATGTTAAGGCAAAAATCTGGGTTTTCAAAAAAGCCAAGTACTGTATAACACTTAAGTGTAATCTAAAAAAGACAAATTCAGAGAGACAGAGACTAGAGTGATGGTTACCAATTTGGATGTAGATGCCTCTTTTAGGCAACAGGCTTGAGAATGGAAAGTAGAAAAAGGCAACAGTGGGCCCCCGGCTGAATACAGCCAGACCCATCAGACAGCCCACCTCAAAATATCCATAGATCCTAACTAACCAATGGAAACCAGGCAGTTTCCAAATAAGGGAAAATTCCACTCATCTCCATACCTACCACTTTACCTTCCCACTTAAAAACAACCCCTACCTACTGCCTTGTGGCAGTCTCTCCCTTGCCGTCCTACCCACAGCTCCCTTGCAATGTATTCAATAAACTATCTCCTTTGTTCTGCCTCCATGAATCCTTTCATTACCCATGCCTCCAGCTTCCACATGATAGGGTCACCCTACATTTTGGGGGTCCTCATCTGATTGGAAGAGATATCACATTGGGGAGTGGGGAAATTGAAAAGATGCCTGTCAAATGGTACAAACTTCCAGTTATAAGACTAACAACTTTGTGGATCTAATACTATATCATATACCTGAACACTGGTGAGAGAGTAGATCTTAAATATTCTCATCACAAAAGAGAAATGGTTAACTATGTGATGGAATGGAAGTGGTAGCTAATACTATGGTGGTAATAATTTTGTAATTTAGAAATACCTCAAATCAACACCCGTAAACTTACACAATGTTATGTGTCAATTACATCTCAATAAAGGGGAAAAAAGCTGATGTAAAGAAAAAAATCTGGATTTTAAGGAAGCAGGTAAAGTTTGAAGGAATGGACATGTCAGTACAATAGTGTGGCTTTGTTCCATCACTCTTATTAAGCAAATCAGATCATTGATTCTCTCCAGTGCTTAGATGCTGTAATTGTAGTAGTTGTTCAGTAAAAGTAACAGAGTGGTGCCTGGCCAGCTCAGTTGGTAGAGCATGCAGCTCTTGATCTTGGGGTTCTGAATGTGAGCCCCACATTGGGTGTAGAGATTACCTTAATAGATAAATAAATAAGTATATCAATAAATTAAATAAATTAAATAAAAGTAACAGAAAGCAACTGACAAGCAGCAATGAGCATATAGATGACCCAGAGTAAAGTTGTTAGATTTTGTGTGTGAGGCTATAATGATAGGATGAGAGCAGAATCCACCATGACTAGAAGTCTAATTATACCTCAGTACCATAGCTCCTGGAAAATTAAAGAAGTATTTCCAAATCACTAGTGTCTCAGGGGTTTTATAAACTCAGGTTAACAGATTATCATATCTACATGGACTGCAGTTATAATGGGCTGTAAATATTTTCTTTTATCTTTGACATTTCATCCTTTGTTCTCTATACCAGGAAGACTCAGAAGCTTCTCATTAGAATGAGACAACAGATATAGTTCTAAAATGTGTTTAAACAAACAAAAAAAACCCCCAAAACACAGGCTCAATATGGTGTCACTTAGACAAAGTTCCCAAACAAGTGCTTAATATATAATCTAATTGCAATTTCAACTTACTCCAGAAATGTACTCTTAACTGGCCAATCTGGAATTTTTCAACTTGCATCCATGAATCTGCCACCTGGGTCCTCATAACTTCCCAGAAAAAGATGAAGTAATCTGTATAAGACAAATAGACACTTTGCTTTCCCTCCTAAATGTGGCCTAACCTGGGACAATGCTTTTCTTTTGCTAATAATTTTCTTGCCTCTATTCTCCTTCTATAAAAACCTTCCATTTTGTACAACTCCTGTAGCACCTCTCTACTTCCTAGATGAGGTGTTGCCTGATTCATAAATTCACTTAATAAAGCAAATTAGATCTTCAAATTTACTTGACTGAATTTTGTTATTTAACAAATGCAACAGAAATTTTAAATAGAGAAGTAAATACCTATTTAATGACTATTACTAGGTCTCAAATACAGTTAAATTTAAAAATCAATTGGCAGGGGGCGCCTGGGTGGCTCAGTGGGTTAAAGCCTAGCCTTTGGCTCAGGTCATGATCCCAGGGTCCTGGGATCGAGCCCTGCTTCGGGCTCTCTGTTCAGCAGGGAGCCTGCTTCCCCCCCTTCTCTGCCTGCCTCTCTGCCTACTTGTGATCTCTCTCCCTCTGTCAAATAAACAAATAAAATCTTTGAAAAAAAAAATCAATTGGCAGGGCGCCTGGGTGGCTCAGTGGGTTAAAGCCTAGCCTTTGGCTCAGGTCATGATCCCAGGGTCCTGGGATCAAGCCCTGCATCGGGCTCTCTGCTCAGCAGGGAGCCTGCTTCCCTCTCTCTCTCTCTCTCTCTGCCTGCCTCTCTGCCTACTTGTGATCTTTGTCTGTCAAATAAATAAATAAAAATCTTAAAAAAAAATCAGTTGGCAGAAAAACATTGTATAACATAACATAACATATACGTACATAATATAATTACATATTCATACTTTAATACATCAATATTAATTCATTTTTTAAAAGTCACAAGGATAATACCCATAAACCTCATAATGGCATCATTTTTGAGGAGAGACATCATATTGAGAGAAGAAAAATTAAGGTCACATTCAGCAATTTACACTTTATATGTCTTTATATTTTTTTAAGTTTTGCCAAAAATATCCCAAGTTGTATTATTAATTTTGCCAGTTAAAATAACAACAAAAATCTTGTGACTTGGTAGAGCAGAATTTGACTCAGGCAAGATAAAATTTCCTATGCCCTTAATAGCTCTGATACTATGAAACAATTACATTATGAGCATATTTACATAACACAGTCTAGAAATAATGTAATGTTTCCAGTATTTTATTATACAGATACAGTATAATTTTATTCATAAATCTTTTGTTTCCAATTGTTTAAAACAATTTTAAAAACTTTTAAAATTATTTATTTATTTGAGAGAGACAGAAAGAGAGATCATAAGAAGTAGGGAGGGGTAGAGGGAGAAGCAGACTCCCTGCTGAGCAGGGAGCCCAACTCAGGACTTGATCCCAGGACCCTGGGATGATGACCTGAGCTGAAGGCAGACACTTAATTGACTGAGCCACCCACGTGTCCTAAAAACTTTTTATTATGGAGGTTCCCCAAAACAAAACTAGACAGCATATATATAAGAAACCCCCAAGTATCTATAACCCAGTTTCAGTGATTATTAATTTATGGCCAAACAGGTTTTCTTAAGTGAAAACTTTGCTTTCTCCACTCATATAACTTCTTTTTCTTTGTAATCATCTTTATCTAAAGATGAAGAAGAGATTTCATAAATATCTGGATTCTGGTCCGTTCACCATTCTCTACGACTTTAATTAACCTTTAGAATCATCTTCCATTAATAACATGGTTATTTATCAGAGTTCCACAAGTAACTGGGGCAAACGTATTTAAAACCTAAATCCCCTAAGATTTTCTCTGTCCCTGTGACAATTCAAAAATATAAAAATCCTGTGCAAAGAACTACAATGATAATTGTGTATTTAAAGCTATCAGTATGCACTGACAGACAAAGAGTTGAGTAAAATAGAGGGCATCAGAAAAGAAAATAATTTCAGGAAATGACCTAAAAGTTTTTCCACACTTAACATTTTCTTTCATGATCTTTGGTTTTAAGCATCTTTTAGTTAAATGAAAACAAGCCAAGTGGCAGATGCAAGCCCAGTTCACTATTTCAATGACTCCACATAGCATCCTTCTGGAGTGCTTTGCAAGTTAAAATAGTGTTTTTTTCCAATGCAAGGCAGAGTAGAACTCAAGAGATCAAGACCATGCATCAGGCTGGATAGCAAGTTGAATGGAATGTAATCACATGGTGTTTCAGTACAATGGTGATTCAGAACCATGGACAGTGGTGTTCTCGCCTCTCTTCTCATTCCTGTGGTAGTTTGCTCCTCCAGAAAGGCATCTGTTACTGTGTATTGGGAGTGGCTAGAGCTATGGAACAGACAAGATTCAGAGACCAAATGCAGAAGCCAGTCTAGCATCAACAGAGCCCAGGCAGAAGCATGGTAAAGGCCTTAAAGTCTGAAGACAGAAATGCAGGAATCACACTCAGGGAAATGAAAAGTCAAATTTGAGGTAAAAAAGAAGGACTGGAGTATAAGCTAAGGCCAAATACAATGGAAAAGGGAAAGCATTCAAAGATGAGGACTAGAAACAGCACTTTCAAGTATAGAAACAGGCAACAAGGTCTACACAAGAGTGAAGTGTCCTTGCCTTTGGATCTGAATTCAATTCAATTCAAATGAATTCAAATCCACAAGCATTCAATGCACACCAATAGTGAGACAATGGTTTTAGGCAGTAATCTTGGTGTGGACAGATAAGAGCTAACAGATTTTTACTGGTTAGAGGTATAAACAAGATTGAACAGATGCTACTGATTATACCTGTGGCCTAGGTCTTCTGGAGTCTCAAGATCTTCTGCAGCTTCAAGATCTTGACATCTGGAAAGAGTACCTTAGTTCACTGTCAATTCTTTAGCACTAACTCAGAGAAGATAAAGAAAACAGAATGAAAGAAGAATGAGGTCATTGCGGAAGGGGAAACTGAGGAGTACTGACACGATTATCCCCACCCTCGTATTAAGTGTTTCATTTTAACACTTTTTTTTTTCAATTTCTCTAGACAAACAATGACTTTATATGGACCTCCTTTAGGAAGAAAACCACATGTGTGTTTGTGTGTATGTGTACATGTGTGTAAAAATTGAGAAATTTTGTTTTGATTTTATCCAAACAGATAAAGTGGTACCAACGCAACTGAGAAAAATAGACAACTAAGTACAGTATATAAAGTTTTCTTAAGAAGAAAAGTGCCACTTACTTAAGAATAAGAGACTCCTTATACTCTCTTTTTAAATATACTAAGTAGAGTGCCTGGGTGGCTCAGTGAGTTAAGCCTCTGCTTTCGGCTCAGGTCATGATCTCAGAGTCCTGGGATCGAGGCCCACATCGGGCTCTCTGCTTGGCAGGGAGCCTGCTTCCCCTTCTCTCTCTCTGTCTACTTGTGACCTCTCTCTCTGTCAAATAAATAAATAAAATCTTTAATATATATATATATATATATATACTAAGTAAAGGACAAATTGATTAGAAAAACAATCCAAGAATACAGTGGGTAAGATCTTAACATCAGAGATCCCTTTCTCAGAGACTGACAATGCTGCTCAGTGGGAAGAAATTGTAAAGAGAAGTTCGAGAGTGGCAAATATGCAAGCAGAAGTAGTGGAAGACCACATACCTACTTGATTTTGCTGCATCACTTGCATCATTATCATGGGTGCAAATGTCACCTGGCACTAAGGTAAGTCTCTTCACCAGCCTTTGCAATGGATTTGATATGATGTGACAATGTGGATGTTCTCAAACTTCTTCAATGCTCCATATGTACTTTTCCCAAATTTATGCTTTGTTGGTTATGGAATAACTTCCTAGATAAGAGACTTATTCTTTGTTCAGAAATATACAAAAAACTACATTTCTGTTTAAAGCACATTCAGGTCTTGCCTAATATCTAGGAAGATCAAGGGCCACACTTGGACCATATGGTTTTTCTTCTGTGGATACCGTGATTAGGGGCTTCGAGTGAACTTCTAGAATAGGGGTCAGCAAACTTTTTCTGTAAAGGACCACATAGTAAATATTTTAGGCCTTTGTGGGCCACATATTCTTCTTGATCACATAACCTCTTTTCTTTTTTAAACTTTCTTAATAGGGGCATCTGGGTGGCTCAGTTGTCAAGTGTCTGCCATCAGCTCAGGACATGGTCTCAGGGTCCTGGGATCGAGCCCCATATCAGGCTCACTGCTTGGCAGAAAATCTACTTCTCCATCTCCCACTCTCCCTGCTTGTGTTCCCTCTCTCATTGTGTCTTTCTCTGTCAAATAAATAAATAAAATCTTAAAAAAATAAATAAAAATTAAAAAATAAACTTTCTTAACAGTTAAAAAAATATAAAAAACAAGGCACCTGTATCGTTTAGTTGGTTAAGCATCTGCCTTTGGCTCAGGTCATGATCCCAAGGTCCTGAAATCAAGTCCTGCATTGGGCTCCTTGTTCTGCAGAGGGCCTGCTTCTCCCTTTCCCTCGGCCTACCACTCTCCCGCTTGTGCTCTCTCTCTCTCTGTCAAATTTAAAAAAAAAATTATTTATATATATAAACATTCTTCAAACTAGATTTGACCCATAAGATCTAGTTTACCATCTTCTTCAAGGAAAAAGGTGAGCAGATTAGAGTTACCTGACCTAAAGAAGAGAGTAGGATGAAGGTGCATCAGTGGAACATAAATAACATAAATAACTTTCTAAAAAAAAAGGAAAAAAGTTATTTTTTTTTCCCAAAGGAATGCCATCTATGTTTTGGACAACTAAAACTAATCTGCCCCTTGGAAAAGGATATGGTTTGTCCATTCCACATAAGCAACGATGTTCATAGGAGTAAACTAGGAAACACTTCTGACAAACTCAGGTGGAATATTCACTACCTAATATCAGCGATTTTCTTCCTCATATCAGCTATTTAAGCAACAATTTGTCTTTGTTTTATTTTTATAAATAAAAATAAATTTTATTTTATTTATTTATTTGAGAGAGAGAGAGAACAAATGGGGGTGAGGGACAGAGGGAGAAGGAGAAGCACACTCCCCTGCTGAGCAGGGAGCCTGATGTGGAACTCCATCCCAGGACCCTGAGATCAGGACATGAGCGGAAGCCAGACGTTTAACCAACTGAGCCACCCAGGTGCCCCTAATATACAGAAAATAACTGTATGTGATGTGTGTGTATATATTTAGGAAATAGAGAAAATGTATGTGCATGTTTACATATGTAATATGTAACGTGTGTATGTATTATGTTATGTATGTTACATATGTAACATGTAACACATGTAACATAGTAACTCATTATGTAATAATGCATTTATCAAATATGCATATGTAATAAATACATATGTATAAAACACATTTATATATTTTATCTAATTCACAGGTCCTACTTTTGCAGAACACAGCTTTCATAACTGCAAAAGGTATGTAAGGGAACTAATAAAGTATAATTGAGTGAGTAGGAGTGGTCCTTGCTCAGCCATCTAGTTAACTAGTTTTGTCAATAATTGCCTCCCATGCCCATAAGGTACAGGATATACACCCTCATATAGCAAAGAGGTCTCCAGTGTTCATTTTATTTTTTAAAAGATTTTATTTATTTGAGAGAGAGAGAGAGAGTGCCCAAGAAAGAAAGTGAGCAAGCAAGTTTGAGCGGGGGTGTGGGAGTGGGGGTCGGGGGGCAGAGGGAGATGGAGAAACAGGCTCCACATTGAGCAGGGAGCCCCACGCAGGACTCCATCCCAGGACCCTGAGATCATGACCAGAGCCGAAGGCAGATGCTTAACTGACTGAGCCACCCAGGCGCCCCTCCAGTGTCATTTTCATTTTACAGAGCAGTACTCATATCTAGAGTGATGAGGGCTCTACACTTGCTTGACAGCCATGGCCAAGGTACACCACACCCATTTCCATTAACTGATCAGCTGCACCTCTTGTAAGAGGAAGTTTTTCATACATGTATGTATTTAGATTAAATTTACTTCCAAGGAGGGGTGCCTGGGTGGCTCAGTCGGTTAAGCATCCAACTCTTTTTTTCTTTTTTTTAAAGATTTTATTTATTTATTTGACAGAGAGAAATCACAAGTAGGCAGAGGCAGGCAGAGAGAGAGGGGGAAGCAGGCTCCCCACTGAGCAGAGAGCCCGATGTGGGGCTCGATCCCAGGAATCTGGGATCACGACCTGAGCTGAAAGCAGAGGCCCCAACCCACTGAGCCACCCAGGCGCCCCAGCATCCAACTCTTGATCTTAGCTGAGGTCTGATATCAGGGTTGTGAGTTCAAGTCCATGTGAAAAAAAAAAGTAAAATGAAAAGAAATTGTCAAGGAGGTGACACTGCCTGCTACAAATGATTCTCATGTGCTAATTACCTTACAGAACATGGAAGCTATAGAGAGATTAGGGTAATGACTTGGATGGATGAGCAAATAGGTCAGCTAGAGATGAGTGAACTGATTTATCTAATATTAGAACCAAGCCCTACAAACCCCCTGCCTGAACTAAATCATCCAATTGCTTCTGCAGTTTTGGAACTTAAAGGGTGGTTTTAAACACTTGGCATTTTTAATTTTCATATATTTGCTAGTCTTCTTCAAGAATTTTAAGAGATGTAAATATAATCACGTTCTGAAGAATTACAAGAGATATAAAAACACTAACAAAACTGCGTTCCTAGAGGTTTATAATTTGGCAAAAGAGCTTCCCATTCTGTAAGGCTTTTTTTTTTATTAAAGATTTTATTTATTTATTTGAAAGAGAAAAAGACAGCAAAAGAGGGAACACAAGTTGGGGGAGTGGAGAAAGAGAAACATGCTTCCCACCGAGGTGGGAGCCCGATGAGGGGGGCTCAATCCAAGGACTCTTGGATCATGACCTGAGCTGAAGGCAGATGCTTAATGACCGAGCCATCCAGGCACCCCCCTCCCAATTCTGTAAGGCTCTCATGATTTCCTTAATGCCCATTGTAGAAATGCTCTGCACATGAAAACCTTCAACAACTACATGCGGTGCAGTCAAGAACAAGTATCAAAACGTAGCATTAAGATGGTCCTCCCTAACATTATCAGCAGGTAGGACTTTATGATTTTAGTAGATGATATAAGGTGACAGGCAGCAAACACAGAGGATTTGCTGACCTAGGAGTTAACAGACACAGACCTTAGTTCATATCTGCCTCTAGGGTCTTTGTGAAGGGACACCTGGGTGGCTCAGTCAGTGGAGTTTGCCTCCCTCAGCTATGATCCTGGGGTCCTGGGATCAAGTCTCCTGTGTCGGCTCCTTGCTCAGCAGGGGCCCTGCTTCTCCCTCTGCCTGTGGCTCCCCCTCCTTGTGTGCTCTCTGTCTGACGAATAAATAAAAACAAAAATAAACTTTTTAAAAAGGGGAGCTTTGTGAAATAAGATGTTTAACCCCGCCGTGCCTCATTTTTCTCTTTATAAAACTGATTTCACATGCTAGCATCTATGCCTCAGTTAATGGTTATCTTAAAGAAGGAAAATGACATAGTTATTTTGCACTACTCCTTGCCTTTCAAATGCACCCTTCTCAATCTTCACAAAAATAAAAATACCAGATTCAGTAATAGAATGAGAAAGATCAGAGACTATATTTAAAAAAAAAAAAAAAGAAAGAAAAGAAAGTTAAGCTATCGGGCAATATGGGTCAACACTTGTTTTAATTTTCTTAGGCAACGAAAGACCATCTCTGTATGTGCTGCCTTGATAGCTCATCTTTGTAATGAGAATTAGATTAGACAGTTTAAATAAGACCAGTTCTTACCACTGTAGGAATAACTGAAGGTTACTCACATGACTGCACGAAGTAGGCACGTAATGAGTCAGAACCAACATGTAGGGGCACCTGGCTGGCTCAGTCTGAAAAGCATGCAGCTCTTTATCTTGGGGTTGTGAGCTCGAGCCCCGCATTGAGTGTAGAGATTACTTAAATAAATAAAATTAAGCCCTTAAGAAAAAAAAAAAAAACATTTAGACATGTCTGGACCTGAATTTTTTTTTTAAGATTTTATTTATTTATCAGAGAGAGAGAGAGAAGGAGAGCACAAGAAGGGGGAGTGATAGGCAGAGCACGTAGAGGGAGAAGCAGGCTCCTCGTTGAGCAGGGAGCCCGACTCGGGACTTGATCCCAGAACCTTGGGATCATGACCTGAGCCGAGGGCAAATGCTTAACTGACTGAGCCACACAGGTGTCCCTTGACCTGATTTTTAAGTTGCTTTTTTTCTTTTCTCCCCTGTCATTTCCTACACCTGCACAACCCACCCTGCTCTGCACCACCCCACCCCCAGTCATCCAAGTCACACCCCAATAGTACGTTATGCCTTGGATACTTGTCCTTTAGCTCAGCTCCATTAATTCCTAGTGGAACCCTCCAGAAAAAGTTACAAAAAGAATAACAAGGAATACTTTTTATGGCACTCTACATGCCAAGGGAACACAGCTGGATATAAGCAAGGAAGGGGGCATTCTCCACGTTTTCTCACAGTACAGCATGACCTGGCATCATATTTGGCAGCTCTGAAAACAAAGAAAGATGGCACTTTAAACAGATCCAGTATTATATTGGGTGTGGGCAACAAAGGAAGGCATCACTTCTGCGGGCTTCCTTTCCTAGGCAGCACATTAACCGGGTGACCAGAGTTCCAGAGCATATAAGAGGGTTTCCCAAGCTGATGAGAGGCTTGCCCTGGGAAGTTCGAGAGAGGCTGGAAGCCCTGTGATAGCGGGGGTGGGGGAAGGTGGGGGCAGGAATGTGAAATTTGATCGATCACTTATTTAAGTCCATTTGTACCCACAGGCTGGTGAAGACTGAGGAATTAGCTTATATGGATATTCTGGTAAAACCCAGATTTCAAATATTCTTCCTGTGGTATTCAGTTTGTTTTTTCCATTGAGGTATAACTGACATAGAATAAACAGTACATATTTAGGGGCGCCTGGGTGGCTTAATCAGTTACATGTCTAATTTTGGCTCAGGTCATGATCTTAGCGTCCTGGGATCGAGCCCTGCGTTGAGTACTGTGTCAGGCTCCACTCTCAGCATGGAGTCTGCTTGTCCCTCTGCCTCTCCATCGGCTCATGCCCTCACTCTCAAATAAATAAATAAATAAATAAAATCTTAAAAAAAAAACCAGTATGTATTTAAAGTGTACACTGTGGGGGTGGGTGCCTGGCTGGCACATTCAGCGTAGCATGTGACTCTAGATCTTGGGGGTATAAGTTCAAGTCCCATGGAGATTACTTAAAAACAAAATCTCTTAAAAAAATAAAATGTACACTCTGATAATTTTCAACAAATGTATGCATCCATGAAACCATCAACAAAATCAAGATGGAGAACATATCATCTCCAAGTTTCTTTGTGTCCTTTTGTAATCATCCCTTTCCTATTCCTCTTATCCTCTATCCCCCACACAACCACTATCTGCTTTCTGTCAACTACAGATTAATTTGGATTTTATAGAACTTTATATAAGTAGAATCATAACTATGTATCTTTTGTTATCTTGCTTCCTTTATGGCCTAATATTTGGAGATATATCCATGTCGTATATGTCAATAGTTTATTTCTTTTTATTGCTGAGCAGTATTCTATTGTATGAATATACCATAATTGGTTTATCCACAAATCAATTTTTTTTTTAGATTTTATTTATTTATTTGAGAGAGAGGGAATATAAGCAGTAGGGAAAGGGAGATGCAGACTCCCCGCTGAGCTAGGAGCCCGATGTAGAACTCTATCTCAGGACCCTGGCATCATGACCTAAGCTGAAGGCAGACACTTAACTGACTCAGCCACCCAGGCCCCCCTCCACCCATCTGTTGATGGGTGTTTGGATTGTTTCTATCCCAAAGTTCAGTGATGCTCTTTTCATTAAAAAAAAAAAATTTGCACAGTGAAGGAAATAATCCACAAAATTAATATTACTTAACCGTAAAAATGAACAAAATCTTGCCTTTTGCAACAATGTGGATGGAGCTAGAGAGTATTATGCTAAGTGAAATAAGTCAGAGAAAGAAAATACCATATGATTTCACTCCAAAGTCAAATTTAAGAAATGAAACAGATGAACAGGAGGGGGAAAAAGAGAGGCAAACCAAGAAACAAGACTTTTAACGACAGAGAACAAATTGATGGGTTACCAGAGGAGAAGTGGGTGTACAGAAGGGTTAAATAGGGGATAGGGATTAAGGAGAGCACCTGTGATGAGCAGCAGGTGATGTGTAGAAGTGTTGAGTCACTATATTGTACACCAGGAACAAATTTACACTGTATGTTAACTGAAATGTAAATAAAAACTTGGTGGTAGTGGGGGAGAAACAGTTAAACCAGGTTAAATCAGTCTAATCATAGCTTTAATATGTGAGGCCATTATGCTCTTCTAGGATGCTAAGAAACCAAAACAAGAAATACTGAATTTGAAATAAAAGATTACCCGAGGTTAGTTATCATACAGGTTATTTAGTTGCTTGTTGTAAGCCCCCTTCTCTAACATGAATAAAAGAAATATTTTATTGCAAAGAAAAAGAAAGAAATTCTTTTTACTCTTTGGGGTTCGTGATAGAGTTTCTATTGCTACGTGTTGAATGAAGTTTGCCAGTGTTCTGTCATGTCTAATCAGCTGTTAATACAATCTAGAGTGTTTTTTCCTCTCTGACATTGTAGTTCTCATCCCTAGAAATTGTGTATAGGTGTTCCTTTATATCTCCCAAGTTTCTACTTATATGTTGAATACATGGAATATAATTTAAACAATATAGCTTAAAATAAATAATATAGTTAAATACTCCTTAATTGTAACCTTTGTATCTGTTCTGAGTAGGTTTAGTGGATTGATTTCTCTTTTAATGGCTCCTTCTTTCCTGCTTTGCATTCCTAGTAATCTTAGATTGGATGCTGTAAATTTTACTTTGTTGAGTGCAGCATATTTTTATACTCCTCTGTAATTTTTTTGAGCTATTTCTGATAAGTAGTTTTTACTTGAAAACAGTTTGTTATCTTTGGGGTCTCAATTTTCAGATTTCTTAGGGTAGGGCCACAGCGGCATTTAGTCTAGGATTAATTATTCCCCACTCCTGAGGCAAGACCCCTCTGAGTATTGTACCCAAATTACGAATTTTTCCAGCTTGTGGGAACAGACACTATTTCAGATTATCTGTGAGCCCAGAATACTATTTCCTCTACTCCTTTCAGATAGTTATTTGGCAGGCCTCAAGAGATTTCCTTACTGCATGTGTTGATAGTACTGTGCAGAACACCCTACAGAGCTCTGAGATGTTTTCTCTCTGCAGCTCTCTCCTTTCTGGTACTGTCCTGAGAACTTTAGCTGCCTTGGTCTTTCGGGATTCTCAGCTCTGTCTCCTCAGCTTAGAGAGTCTTGGGCTCTGCCCACATTTTTCCCCTTTGCTCCTGGCCTGGAACCTTTCTCAAGGAGGTGAGCTGGGGGCAACTGTTTCTCATCTCTTAGAGATCACTGTCTTTTGTTACTTGATGTCCAGTGGCTAGAAAATTGTTTCAGGTATTTTTTTTTTCCAAGTGGACAAGTAAATCTATTTCCTATTACTTCATCTTGGCTGGAAGCGAAAGTGATTACCTTCATTATTAGTATACTTTATTTCAGTTTATACAATTTAGTATTTAATAATGGCTGTGTAGGTTACATGGCTACAAAATTCCTGAGATTTTAACTGGCTCTCACAAGCTGGTATAGGCTAGCACACCTCTGCCTGACCTTCACTTTCTGCATCAGTTGGCAAAGACATTATTTTATTTTATTTTATTTTTTTAATATTTTATTTATTTGAGGGAGAGAGAGAGAGACAGTGAGAGAGAGCATGAGTGAGGAGAAGGTCAGAGGGAGAAGCAGACTCCCCGTGGAGCTGGGAGCCTGATGCAGGACTCGATCCTGGGACTCCAGGATCAGGACCTGAGCTGAAGGCAGTCGCTTAACCAACGAGCCACCCAGGCGCCTAAAGACATTATTTTATAATATAAGATTATTTCTAGCTTATCAAGTCTAAATTCCATGGCCTTAAGAAGAACAACTCTAGTCAGAGTTATTCAGTGATTTTTAAAAACAAAGCGAATAAGGGGCACCTGGGTGGCTCAGTGGGTTAAAGCCTCTGCCTTCGGCTCAGGTCATGATCTCAGGGTCCTGGGATCAAGCACAGAATAGGGCTCTCTGCTCAGCAGGGAGCCTGCTTCCTCTCTCTCTGCCTGCCTCTCGGCCTACTTGTCATCTCTGTCTGTTAAATAAATAAACCTTAAAAAAAAAAAGCAAATAAGTTAAAACTAATAAATTCTTCGGGATTCAGACTCAGGATTCAATGAACTACACTACTCTCTTCATTCAATAGTTTTCTGTCTCTCTGTACCCCAAAGCATGTTTCTAGCCCAGGTCTTTGTCATCACTAGACTAAGAACTTACTGTAACTGGTATTTCTGCTTTTCATCTTGTTTCTCTTCAATTCTACCCTCCATGGCATCAACGGAATGAGCCTTCTTAAAAAAAAAAAAAAATCACAGCCTTGATCAGGTGTTTCACATTACCTGCGCGATGAACTCCAAGCTCCTTAGGATATGTACAGCTCTGCAAACAAACAGACAACTAACAAAATACATCACTCCCAAATCTTGTTCCCCTTGGTAGTATATACTTCATACCCACGTCATGGCTTCATGGAGGTATTTTGTGTTTTTTCAGTCTTTGACCTTCGATTTGACATTGTGATTGCTTTGGCCATTGGGATGTTAGGAATGTGACATGAACAAAGGCTTGCACCTCTTCCATCACTATTAGAGGTAGATACATGATAGCCACTGTCCCTGTATCCTAAACCCATAATGAGTATGTGGGCTGGACCCTCAATGTGAAGCAGAACATCCCAGCCAACCCAACATTAGCTATTTGCCATTGACCTGCAGACCAGTGAGCCTGAAAATAAATGCTAATTGTTGTAGGCCATGAAGATGTTTTGTGGTTGTTTATTATGCAGCAAAATCTGATAGACAAAATAACTAAAATTTATTATTTCATGTCAGGAAGTTTCACACCTATTAGCTCATTTAACTTTCTCAATAAATCGTGAAAGTTTTTGTTTTTGTTTTGCATTGTATGGATGGGAGAAGTGGTATTTTTTGAGCTTATGTTACTTGCTTAACTTTACATACTAAGTGTAGTGGATATGAGATTGGAACTCAGATTTGTCTTTCCCATTACACACGGTCATTTCCTACTTCTCCCATAATTTCTTCTATTTTCTGCTTCAGCAACAACATACTCTAAAGCAGCATTTCTCTTTCAAGCCTTTGCACATGCTGTACCTAGGCATATGGTGGGTGCTCAATAAATATTCGATGAGTGGCTAATGAATAAATGGCTATGTTGAAGCCTCTTTTTCGCCACCTGGTTAATTCAGTGTTCAAAGCTGTTTTAGAGATCATTCTTTTCTTTTTCTTTAAAGAGTTTAGCTAGTTATTTGAGAAAGAGCCAGAGAGCATGAGCAGAGGGAGAAGGAGACAAGGAGATTCCCCACGGAGCTCGATCCCAGAACCCTGAGATCATGACCTGAGTGGAAGGCAGCTGCTTAACCGGCTGAGTCACCCAGGTGCCCCTGGAGATTATTCTTATATGAAGTTTTTTCTTCCCCTCTTCAATAATTTCTTCCTTTCTGCTTTTAACCTATCATAGTTAAAAATTCTACCTATCATACTAAGTGGCAGTGATCTCATGGAAATGTTTGTTTTCCTTACCTTAAAATTTCCTTACCTTAAAATTTCTCATTGTTAGTGTCCAGAAAAGTTCATTTTGCATTCCTAGGGCAAATCTGGGAGTAGCATACAACTAATAAGTATATGTTTTCATTCTCAGTGTTCCTTGTGATCACCAAAATAGATCTAAGCTTCCTCAAAATCCCAATTAAGTATTATGACCACCCCTGATGCTATCTGCATTCATAAGCAGACACTGAAGAAAAACTTAAAACTACTTTTCAAGAGGTTTAGCAATCTCCTTACCTGTACTCTAGGACTTCCCATGTTTCTTCCAGGACCCTCCTGATTGCATACAGCAGACCCTCCTGATTACATATAGCAGACTTTGAGGGAAAGTGCTTGTGAATGCCATACTTGCAGGGGGAAAATATTTGAAAATTGTTTAATTTGAAGGTTTGAGAATTATTTTTCTTAACCAAAGTATCTTAAACGCATAGAGTTTTACAAGGAGAAATCAAATGACTTACGTTTTAAAGTAATTACTTTTTTAAATACTGATGACAGAACCCACAGAAGAGAGTACCTCGAAAAGTACTTTTCGAGGAAGAGCAACCACCACTAGATGTCAGCACTTAAGAACTATAACCCCGCCAATGTCTCTAATGTCGGTTGAATTTGTTTTCAAGATTATGATTTATGATAAAAGACACTTGGAAAACATTTGCAATGTTTGTTTGAAATAGGGAAAATAATCTGTTTAGGAAATAATAAACTCTATGGCAACAATTCTAACAAGAATAAAAATCTCATTTTAAGTAACCATTTTGCAAACCCTGGAGAGAGGTTCACCAACCGGTACCTTGCCGAAACAGCTCAAGACAGGATTCTCCTAGCGAGGAGTCCCCACAGGCAACACCCTATCATCTCAAAAACTGAAGAAGTGGACTTTGAATCTATATATCTGGGATTTTCTTCAAATCAGGACAATAAGAAGTTCTTCACAAAACCATACTAGTTGTGGTCCTGCATTAGGACTTCTTTTGTTGGTTCTTGTCAACCATCAACTTTCTCCCGTTTTTTTTTTTTTTTTTTTCTAAGTTTTATTTACCTGACATGGGGCTCAAACTCGAGACTCCAAGATCAAGTCTCATGTTCCTCCCACGGAGCCAGCCAGACACCCCAGTTTCTCCTTTTAAATATAAGCCATGCGATCACTAAATATCCTTCGCTTTTGAAGCATATTTAACAAATCAAAATCAGTGCACTGACAGGCCCTTTAAATTACAAACCTTTGTTCGTTTTGGTTTTTTCCTAGAACAAAAAAAAAAGTGTCTCTTTGGCCGTTTCTAAATAGCAAACAAAGAAAGATGTATCATGATCAAAGAGTATGGTGGGACACCTGGGTGGCTCAGTCGGTTAAGCGTCTGCCTTCAGCTCAGCCGGGATCCTGTTTCTCCCTCTCCCTTGCCTGCCACTCTACCTGCTTGTGCTCACTCTCTTTCTCTCTGTCAAATAAATTAATAAAGTCTTGGGGGAAAAAAAAAAAAAAGCAAGGAGTATGGCAAAGGTGTGTCCACAGGGTGGGGTCTGTGAGCCTATGGCTGAGAGTAATGCAAGTCTAATTAGCTGCTTAATGAACCATTATTAAGCTGTCTGGGGTTGAGTGAGGAATGTACACACTTGGCTCAGCTGACTGGCATCATTTTGATCACAGCCTGAAAGGAAACAATAGAATCTGTTAGGCCATTAGATACTTTCATAGGTAGCCTCAGAGAGTTCTTCCATATTGAAATTCTGTAATACAGGAGACTAATTAAATAGCCCCTGTTTCTTGTACCACCTGCACTTAGTTTTAAGGAAGTGAAAACTGTTTTTATTCTTACTTAAAAATTAAAACAAAACAAAACAAAAAAAACCCTAAAATCCTATTACAGAATTAGCATTTCTATTCATGGTGCCTTATGACGGAGAAATCTCAAAGTACTTTTGTTTATTGAGGTGCCTGGCTGGGTCAGTCTGTAGAGTGTGTGATCAAGTCTTGGGATCATGAGTTGGGGCCCTGTGTTGGATATAGAGCTTACATTAAAAAAAATACACGGAAGAGATTTTATTTTTTTGTTCCAGTCAAGATTATATGATGGGTCAGAGATAGGGTTATTTTACAAGGTCTTTTCTTCGCCGAGCTCATAATTTCTTTAATCTCTTTGGGAATCAAGGCAATTATGTAAAATTTTGTTCTTCTGAAGTGTGCTCTTCATCTGTAATACACATCTTCTACTTCATTCTGTTTCTGTTCCAGCATTTTTGTACAGGTCCCATATGAGTGTTTATTACCTGTCAAAAAGAGTGTGATAGAATGATCTTAATACCTTTCCTTATTCATTTGGAGACCCTTTGAATCCTTACCTTAGACACAATGTGGAAGTTTCTTTTTGATGTCATTATTTTATAATTAGTTCCCAAGGCCTAAAGGGGCAAGGGATGGGTATAAAAACCAGTGGCTATAGGTAGCCCACAGTATTAGGGCTTTATGTTAACAGTTCAACCATTGTACACTGATGCCAAATTATGAAAAATACTTTATCTTTCTTATTCAGTGGGATATCCACAGATGTTGGTTTATTCTATAATTTCAGGGCGTGTTACAGAATTTTGTAAAAAATCAGGTTAATGTGACACCTCATGTTTGTTAATTCTCTTTCTTTCCTTTTTTTTCTTCCTTTCCTTCCATTTCTTTCTTTCCTTTCTTTTACAGGTCAACTTGTCCTTTTCTCCATCCAACTGGATATTCATCTGCTGCAAATTTAGTTCCCAATATAGAATCCCCTCTTACCCTTCAGAGCCCCCTCATCCTGATTAAGGAGCTAGATTAGACAAACTTTTAAATGTTAGTGGCCACAGATGTATTACAGTTTATCCTCTGCAATGGAGAAATGGCTCTAGGAGACTCGGTTTTTGCCTTTCTTACAGCCTCCCATGCTTTCAGTCTTGCATCTTCAAAACGATAGGTACCCTATTACCCTAACTTACCTCTGATAACATTGTATGACCTCAAGTAAGGAAATGCTTTGTTGATGCCATGGGAAAACTCTCAACTCTGAGAATTCTACTTGTTACATGATGGACCCTATCATGTTCTATTTTTTTTCAATAAACTTGTTTCATTTCCATAATTTTAAGATTAAAGATTTTAGGGACACCTGGGTGGCTCAGCCGGTTAAGCATCTGCCTTCAGCTCGGGTCATGATCCCGGGTCCTGGGATTGAGCCCTGCATCGGGCTCCCTGCTTGGCGGGAAGTCTGTTTCGCCCTCTCCCTCTGCCTGCCACTCCCCCTGCTTGTGCTCTCTCTCTCTGACATATAAATAAATATATTTTTTTAAAAGATAAAAGTTTTAAAAAATTAGTCAGCTTCAATTTTGCAGCAAATAAAATTTAGTACTCTGGAAATTTAAATATGGAATGGGTCAACTTGCTCATTTGCTCTGTCAAATAAATAAAAAAAATAACAAATAAAATTAGTGCCCTTCCTCAGCCCATGTACTTGCTCTAATGTATTTATCTTCATTTGGAAAAAATTTCTTTACTGCTACTTCTTTAATCATAATTTTATCTACTTTTTCTATAGGCTATTTTCTTATTATTTAGAAGATGAGCATCACTACAGTGAAATGGGTGGTTAGATGAAAACAGTGTTTTATAAATCAATATAGATAACATTTTATAGCCCCAATCCTTGGGACTATAGTCCCAATCCCAATTATTAGTTGTGTGAAACATAGCCTCAGCTGTCTCATGTTTGTGTGCCTTATTATCATCCAAACAACCCTTGGGATTGTCAGACCATCCCCTACATCTCTGCTCAACGTGGTTCTAGGAGGCAATGAGAATTTGCTAGAGCTTCTACCCATTATCAGGACCAGGTCAAGTCCATTCCTTTGACTAGCCCATGTGGCTCATGCTCTTCTTTTGTGAACACTGCAGGATTCTGTTCCTTGGCAGTGTTTTCTGGACTACTGTTTTCACTATCATCCTGATGTCGGCACATGTCTTTGCATCTCCACCCACAATATTCTACTAGTCTTTGTTGTATTGACCCCACAGTGGAAGACAGAGAGACAATAAAGTGTTTTGTTTTGTTTTTTTTTATGATACTCTTTTGGTCTCCAAATATAAGTCTTACTATGAAATGATTCTTCATTGTACTGAAATGCTCCCTCCATGAGGGCAGGTACCAAACCATCCATATTTCTAGGATACCTCCTGGCACATAGTAAGTGCTCAATCATATTTGTTCAATGAATGGTCTAAGTCCTTCAAGGACTGGCTAGAGAGTACATAAATGACAACATTGACTTTAAACATATCCTCTCTGGTGGACTTTTTCAGACAAGCCAGCATAGACTTTTCTCCTTGTTCCTGCCAAGTACAGCTATAAACCCTGGAAACAATGAAAGAGGCAATCATAGGAGGCCTTTGAAAGGTGAAAAGGGAAAGGCAGACTGGCTAGGGACCAAAGACTAGAGGAACAACACAGTGGTCAGGTATCTTAATTATCCTCCTCATCCAGAAACAGAAAGCAACCCAGGCCCCATGTCTCCTGTCCAATGGCAGGAAATGGACCAGGTAGGCTCATTCGTCCCCTGGATCAAATAGGAGTCCTGCAAATAAAACAAGGCAGGCCAGTGGCATTGACCAGGGGGACAGAGTAGAAGTTCCTCTGACAACAGGTGGCTCTGGGGAACTACTCTTCATCCCTGTGAGCTGAAGAATTCCTTTCCCCACCTAGAGGCGCAGGTGGCTTGGCTGGGGAAGTGCCTTTTATCCCCACAGATGGCATCAGCAGAGATCAGTCAGAACCCTGGTGGTACCAGGGGAGGAAAGCAGACCAAAATAACACAGCAAAGTCTCCAAATATTAAATTGTCATTGGAACCACAGTCTATAAGTAGAATATGATCTGCATGGTAAACCTAAACAGAGTGACTGCCTGCTAAAATAGAAGATGTATATAAGACCTAGAATCACCCAAGTGTCTAGTATATAATAGAAAATCACCTGTCATACCTAGAGGCAGGAAAATCACAACTTGAATGAGAAAAGACAATGAAATGATACCAACACCAACATGAATCAGATTTTGGAATTATCTGACATGGATTACAAAGAAGACATCATAAAAATGCTTCGACAAGCAAATGTGAATTCTCTTGAAACAAAGGAAAATGTAGACAATCTCAGTAAAGAAACAGATGTTAAAAAAATGGAAAATAGAAAGCTGAAAGAAATATAATAACCAACACCAATAAATCATTAGATGGGCTCAATTGTACAATGCAGATGACAAGACAGAATCAGTGAACTTGAGAACAGATAAATAGAATTCACCAAATCTGGATAACAGAAAAAAAAATAGACTTCATGAAAAGAATACTCTTTCCCTGATGATCAAAAAGAACCTCTTTTGCTATGCGGTGAATTGTTTCCCATCCTGATGTATTAAACGCCACTCCTGTCCAGCTGGGTGGATTTCATCTCCCTTCTTTGTCCTAATTTCATTATCACAGGGATGTAGCTCTCAGTCCCAAAGCTTCCTCCAAGGGCTCCTGGGACTCTAAGCAAAAAGGAAATTTTGTAACCTGTTTCGAGGTTCACATTGGGCAGCTTAACAACTAATGTCACTTTCTGAATCCTTCCATCTCCCATCTAACATATTTCTTTTTTGTTTTTTTTTATCTAACATATTTCTAATCATTCCTGATGAGATAGCATTGGGCTGCCCCATCAGGACTCAGAAGCACAGTCTCCTAGCTAGAATCTATGACAATCCTTTGAACTTGAGAAATTAGCTCTATAAATTTGAAATATATAGCTCTATAAATCTAAATATATAAACTTTTATTGAGATATTATAAATTAGTTAGCTACTCATTATACAAAGTGAAAAAACATACAAAAAGCGGTATAAAATAAACTTTTTTTTGTACAAGTCCTATCCCTTTCAGAGTAAATCTTAACTTTTCTCAACAACTCCTTAATCTGTGGTTTTCTTTGCTATCCTTAAGAAAAATATAAATCATCTTTTTTCCCTAAGATTTTTAATTAATTTACTTAAGAGAGAGAGAGAGGGAGAGAGTACAAGCAGGGGGAGCAGCAGAAGGGAAGCAGGCTCCCCACTGAGCAGGAAGCCCAGTGTGGGGCTCTATCCCAGGACCCTGGGATCATGACCTGAGCTGAAGGCAGACCCTTAACCAACTGAGCTCCTCAGTCACCCCAGAAAAATATAAATCTTCTACTTAACAGTATTTTGAAACTGCTCACAGTTACGCCTGCTGATTCAATTTGTGTGTTCTACTTTGGGAAACGTTTTGACATCTAAAGCCTTACTTTAGCTGTTTCAAATGCTCTGTAACTAGGTTTTCAGAGCTTAGGGGAAGTCTGTTGTTAACTAATTAGCTCTGGCTAATTGCTTGCATATTCTAATTGCCCTAGCTATCTATCCCTGAATCCACCATAATCTCCGAGACCCGAATTCTTGGCACTTCTCTCACTTGTCAGATTTGGCTTCATTCCGTTCTGAAGCTTGCTGGCTAAACCCACTCCTTCCTGGTTCTCTTTAGACTGGGAGAATAACAGAGGAAAACATGGACTCAACTGACAAATCACAGAATGCGGCTCCTTCCACGTCTTTCTCCCCAAATTCATAACTTATTAAAAAATAAATTTCAACAAGTGTTTACAGTATTCCAGGCAAGGTAATGGTCTGTTGAGAAAAGGGAGCTGACAGCAGCCACACCGAAGCATCGCCCCAGTCAAGCCGCTCTTCCCATCTGATTAACTTGAGTTTTGTGTTCATATTACTTCGCATATTATTTTTCCTGAGTTTAAATCCTAGTTTAAGGACCTACTTTCGGTGTGTCCATGAGTAAACTATTTAACAGCCCCCCAAGTCTCAGTTTACCCATTTATAAATGGAGAACTATATGAGTACTATATTATGATTCTGTGGGAAGATCAACTGTGGTGATCAACAGTGCCTCGTATATTGTAAGCACTTGATACATGTTAGCTATTGTCACTCTTCTTTATCATTGAATTAAGTTGTTCCCATACCCTTTATTTACTAAATTATAAATTTTGTGAAGTCAGGACAGTCTTCATCATCTCTGTTACCATTTTGGGAGGCTTCATCTGAAAGTGACTGACCCCTTTCCATGGCTTCTGTTGCCACCACTCACATCACCTTTGCCACCGACTCTGTCACATTTTTCCAACCAGAACTCTGCTACATGGCTACAAAATGCCTGCCACAACAGCCTTCTAATTTGGTGGGAACTCCAATACTTGCTTTGTTATGATATCACCAAATATATCAGAAGGCAGTAGAGATATCCCTGGCTCTTTACTTCTCGAAACCCCATTCAGAGTCACAGAGGATTGGCACTGGAGCCCTGGCATCTGAATTTCTAACTGTCACTGTGTGACTTCTTGAAACATATATTAATTCTCATTGGAAGATGTAGCATAATTTATTCACTTAATTAATCATGATTCTATATGATTTTTTGAATCTCTTCAAGCAAGGTGGATTTTCAAGCAAGGTGAACCTGGTAGGAAATCTCTATGACATCATTTTATTTCTGTATATATATTTTTTCTTTTTAAAGATTTCATTTATTTATTTGAGAGAGAGAGAGAGAGAGAAGAGTAAAAGAGAGCGAGACAGCTTGAGCTAGGGGTAGGGGCAGAGGGAGAGAGAAAAGCAGACTGCCCGGTGAGCAGACGCCCCATGCTGGGCTTGATCCCAGGGCCCGGGGATCATGACCTGAGCCAAAGGCAGAGGCTTAACCACCTGAGCCACCCAGGCACCATCTTATTTCTGTATACTTTCATTGGGAGAGAGGGCATAGGCTAAAGGCAGTAGTCAGACGTACATGCTTCTCTCACATTTACTCCACCAGGCCAAGCATCCAGCCTCTGGAACTGAAGCTGACTAAATTTTACTTAGGTCCCCATTTTGTAGAAAAAGTTGTCTTTATTTACATTCATATGTATTCTAAATATGTTCAATATAAATGTACTAATACCAATACTTAACTTTAGACAGTCTTCTAGAAACATGGCTGAAGGATATTACACGTCTTTGTTACTGATCCCTGGGCTTGACATTTATAGCGATTCTAAGTCAGCAGGTCATTTCAGGGTCTAGACTTGGTGAGAAGTATTAGGAGGAATGACTGGTTGTTGATCTAAGCCCTAGTTTTCAATTGAGCTTTTTTGTTTGAATCTCCATCTGTCTTGCCTCTCTGTATATATCATAACTGGTTCAGACTGGGAAAAGGAAAATGGAGTATTATTTAATGCCTTACCAAGTTAACTGAAACTGGTGACAAACCCAAGGCATAGCAAGGGGAGAAGAAAAATTAGTGTACAGTAAGAAAGTAGAAAAGATAAAGTAACTGGAATTAAAACTAAACTAAAACTAAAAAAAAAAACAAAAACAAACAAAAAAAACCAAAAAAAACCCCTAAAAAAATGAATTCTAAAAATAAATAAAAAGTAAACAAAATAAAATAACTATTAAAAAAACTAGAAAAGAGAGACTGAAACAAGAAAAGCAAAATAAAAACAAAGGAATATATCCTTTTAAAACAACTAAGTGATAAGAAAGGCACTGACAATTGCTTTTAGTGCTATTCCTGATAGCCAGTTGAAGGAGACTCAGTAGATTAAAGTCTAGAATGTTGACCTCTTTTTTCTTTATAATGCTGCCTTTATGTGCAGACAAAAATTAGTAATTGACCATTGATTACACCAAAATATAATTGTAGATACAGATACTGGTCACTAAACAACTTTATCATGAACAGAGATAGGTTAACCAATGACTTTAACACCCACTTGCCAAAAGAGAAAACTTTCATGTATTTTTCAAATTGGTATCATTTAGTTCATTGGTTCTTTTGAAAGTGTCCCAGAAATCATGATTCAGGGAAATTTGAATTGAGGTCCAGGAGTTAAAATTTCTTTTTTATTTTTTTTTAAAGATTTTATTTATTTATTTGACAGAGAGAGAGATCACAAGTAGGCAGAGAGGCAGGCAGAGAGAGAGAGGGGAAGCAGGCTCCCCGCTGAGCAGAGAGCCCGATGTGGGGCTCGATCCCAGGCCTGAGATCATGACCCGAGCCAAAGGTGGAGGCTTAACCCACTGAGCCACCCAGGTGCCCCAGGAATTTAAATTTCTATTAAGCTCTTCAGGAGATTTTGATGTGAGTGATTTGTAGAACACCCTTTGAGAAACATGAAGTAAATAAATAACCTTAGAATCCTCCTCTGAAGAGGCACTTGGGTGTCTCAGTCAGTTAAGTTTTTAACTCTTGATTTCAGTTCAGGCCATGATCTTGGGTCACATTATTCAGCCTTGTGTTGGGCTCCAAGCTCAGTGTGGAGTCCGGTTGTTCCTTTCCCTCTGCTCCTCCCCTGGCTCGCTCTCTCTCTCCTCTCTCTCTTTCTCCAAATAAATAAATAAATAAATAAATAAAATCTTAAAAAAAAAAAATCGTCTTCTGGAAATGAAAATGATTATGAGCATAATCATTTATATGCTTTTTTATAATTTATAAGCTTTTTTATGAGATATAAATGAGATATGAGATATAAATACTTAGAGTCTGGTATTTAGTAAGGACTCAACACATGTTAATTCTTCACCCCAAATCCCTTCTTATTTTATTTTTTTATTTTTATTTTTTAAAAGATTTTATTTATCTATTTGACAGAGAGAGATCACAAGCAGGCAGAGAGGCAAGCAGAGAGAGAGAGTGAGGAGGAAGCAGGCTCCCCACCGAGTAGAGAGCCCGATGAGGGACTTGATCCCAGGACCCTGAGATCATGACTCCAGCCGAAGGCAGAGGCTCAACCCACTGAGCCACCAGGCGTCCCAATTCCTTCTTATTTTAGAAATTGCTTCCCACTATACAAAAAGGACAAGTGTTGAATTACAATATAATTTCTCTCTACTCAATCACATCAATAAATGTATTCTGGTGTTCCGTTAGGTTTATTTCTGAATAACTTTACTGACTGTTTAAGACTGGTCTACCATCTACTCCAGTTTAACATCTGTTATACTATGTTTTAATACATGAAATCAAGATGGCTGTTATAATTTTTTAATTCTGTCCCGTAATTTGAGCCAACTTGTTTGTCACTATCTTAAATACCAAATACCACTTGTACTTTAACACTATCTTTCCATGATTGATCTGTAAGGCTAAAAGCACAGCAATTTTAGTTATTAAGGTAGGACTAATGGAAGAAATGACTCCAGGCAGATCACTGGTTGGGAATTCCTTACCATCAACTCTATCCCCAACATGGGACTTAAACTCATGACTCTGAGATCGAGAGTTGCACGCTCTACCAACTAAGCCAGCCACGTGACCCAACTCTATAGTAATTTTTCTATGTAATTTTATTTTATTATTTTTAATTTTATTTAAATAAATAAATAATAAATAAATAAAATAAAAATTTATTCATTAAAATATTATTTATTATTTTATTATTATTTATTAGTATTATATTATTATTAGACAGAGAGAGAGACAGGAGTGTGAAGGGGGAGGAAGTGGCAGGGGGTGAGGGAGAGAGAGACTCCCAAGCAGGCTCCATGCTCAGTGTGGAGCCTGCTATGGGGCTCAATCTTATGACCTCAAGATCGTGACTGGAACTGAAATCAAGAGTGGGATGCTTTTGGGAGATGGAGAGGAGAATGAGTTGGGGGAAATTGGAAGGGGAGACAAACCATGAGAGACTGTGGACTCTGAGAAACAAACTGAGGGTTTTGGAGAGGAGGGGGGTGGGGGATTGGGTGAGCCTGGTGATGGGTATTAAGGAGGGCACGTATTGCATGGAGCACTGGGAGTGGTGCATAAACAATGAATTTTGGAACACTGAAAAGAAAAAATTAAATTAAATTAAAAAAAAGTTTTTAAAATCAAGCACTTAATATAATCTATGTTAAAGTAACAAAAGGTGTATATGAATCTGCAAAATTTTGAGGCATCTCCATTGTTTTCCTTGACATTTCAAAATATGTTGCAATGAAAAAAATCCAGTGTTTTTCTTTTCTCAATAAATCTATTTTTATGGACAATCCTTAAACTCTTTGTGAATATTTTTTGGGGGACAAATCTCGTATTTAAAACTTGAAAATGGACTCTAAAAATTAGCAGAGACATCTTCATACCTACCACTACCTACAACCCTGATGGGGGAAAAGGGGTTTCTAGTTTTTTTTTTTTAAAGCATTACAAAAATTATTTTAAATGTATTGCCTTGTAGGTTGTGCTTCTGATGAAACTAAAAGCAGATGATTCCAGGAACTCCTTTTCTAGATTAAACAATGATCATACAACAGAACCTTGAACCATATTGCCTCAGTACCTCTTATAATTTATATATAGAGAAAATTCTGAGTAATACTACTGAAGGGAAAAATGTAAAAATATGGAAGTTCCTGAATTTATCATTATTTGTATGTCATTCTTTAACCTTTTTATTCAATGGCCAGTAAGTCAGTAATAATTTATTTATTTGTTTATTTTTAAATATTTTGTTTATTTATTTGAGAGGGAGAGAGAGATAGTGAGAGAGAACATGAGGGGGGAGGAGAGAGAGAAGCACGATGCAGAGCTCAATTCCAGGATCATGACCTGAGCAGACGCGTTAACCACAGGAGCCACCCAGGTGCCCCGAGTCAGTAATAATTTTGGATAAAAAAATGGGCATGGGGCGCCAGGGTGGCTCAGTGGGTTAAAGCCTCTGCCTTCGGCTCAGGTCATGATCCCAGGGTCCTGGGATCAAGCCCCACATTGGGCTCTCTGCTCAGCGGGGAGCCTGCTTCCTCCTCTCTCTGCCTGCCTCTCTGCCTACTTGTGATCTGTCAAATAAATAAAATCTTAAAAAAAAAAAAAAAGATGGGCATGGTCTGAAGGTTAGCAAAGTGTTCTCCATCTCTTCTCCTCAAATACCACTCCCTACTCTTCCAAGTGACTCAGAACAAATTTACCTACCTTGGTAATTCTTCCCCAAGTCCTGGTTAGAAAGCAATTATAGGAAAAAATGTGTGAGAAGCCACATAAAAAAATACTAGCCTATGATTACATGTGCACAAAGAGTTTACTTACCAGGTTAGTTCTCATCAAAGAGCAGGTGGGTCTGGATGAAAATGGAAGGGTAAGAAAGAGGCCATACAAAAATGAACTGACGCATTTCTCCAAAAGTTGCAGATGAGTAGGTTCCCATGACCTGGAGACATCATAGGACTGAAGCTGGAAAACGACCTAAGGATCAGAATTTCATATCAATATTGATGTGTAAAAAACCACCCCAAAATGTAGCAGCTTAAAACTTCAAACACTAATTATTTCTCATGTATCTTTGGGTTGGCTAGGTGATTCTCACTGGGAGAGAGCACAAACTGAAGGCAGTTGTCAGAGGTAAATGCTTCTCTCACACTTACTCTACCGAGCCGAGGATCCAGCCCCTAGAATTGAAGTGGACTAAATTTTACTTAGGTCACTGTTTTGTATTTCCTTTTTTGCTTTTACATATTCAGATATATTCCAAATATGTCATCCTTAATTTGATCTTTGTTCTGAGATCTCTTAATTCCTCTAAAGGTTTTTGTTTAATTCAACTTCTGCTCTAAGACCAATTTTTAATTAACCAAACCTTTACAAACTTTTATGTTCTACCACATGAAGTAAAAATGCAGTTGCCATTTTAAATATTCCAAGACCCTAGATTTCTAACCCTCTTGTGGCTAGCACTAATAAATCCTTCTCTGCCTCAAGGCTTG
Organism: Lontra canadensis; assembly: GCF_010015895.1. NCBI lineage: Eukaryota > Metazoa > Chordata > Mammalia > Carnivora > Mustelidae > Lontra > Lontra canadensis. The sequence goes on from NW_022631008.1 coordinate 21,761,619, forward strand.
GGAGAATGGGATGAAAGCAGTGCAAGCTATTTATTCAATCTATTCTACAGCTATTTATTGGGTACTTATCCAAAGTATAAAAGCAAGAAAAACACCTCCTCATGGGATTAAATTAAATTATGTTGTAATATATGAAAATGACACTACTGATGTACCATCATTAAGTCTTGGATTTTAGTTTTCCAGAAATAAGGGAAGAGGGATAAAGCTTCTATTAGTCTGTAATTTTTCTGTTTTCATTTCATTTCACCTCTCTAAATGTTGTGTCCCTTTTACACTCCCACAGCAGTGTATGAGAGTAGTGGTTTATCCACAGCCTTGCCAAAAGAGTGTCAAACCTCAGGATTTTTGTCCGTTTGATAGGCAAGCACAAATTTGTCATAATTTTAGGAAAGCAAAACTTTCTGCCCAGTTTTCATTTTTCTTTTCTATATATGAAGGAGAGTTCATTAGATAACTTATAATTTGGGTGGTAGTGCTTCCCTTATAAACTTTTAATTTTGAAAACAAGATAAATTATATTTGTGATAAGTATACAGAATCCTAAAGCAAACATTTATGCCTGGAGTTATTTCTTTTTCTATTACAATGGTGGGGGAGAAAAGGATGTGGGGGCAACTGGTTGATTCAGTTGAAAGAGCATGCAACTCTTGATCTCAAGGTTGTGAGTTAAGCCCCATGTTGTGTGTAGAGAATACCAAAAAAAAAAAAAAAGAAAAGATAAACTCAGGGTCCTGGGATCGAGCCCCACATCGGGCTCTCTGCTCAGCAGGGAGCCTGCTTCCCCTTCTCTCTCTGCCTGCCTCTCTGCCTACTTGTGATCTCTCTGTCAAATAAATAAATAAAATCTTTAAAAAAAAAAAGATAAAAAAAACCCAAAAGGGTTCATACCTATTTTTTAAAAAATCTGATGTGGATCTAATCAGTTCTCTGCAGAAAGTTATTCATTTCTAAATTTTCTTTAAAGATTTTACTTATTTCTTTATGTAGAGAGAAAGAGCACACTGGTGAGCAGGGGCAGGGACAGAGAGGGAGAGAGAGAGAATCTCGAACAGACTCTAACGCTGAGCATGGAGTTTGACATGAAACTTGATTCCATGACCTGAGATCACCACCTAAGCTAAAACCAAGAGTCAGACACTCAGCCAACTGAGCCACTCAGGCGCCCAGAAAGATACTCATTTTTCAGTGAAGAAGCAAAATCGTCTACTTCTAATAATGATACCTTAGGGGTTTTAATTGCTCCCCCTCCAAAAGATGTTGCAGTCTTAACCTCCAATACCTGCAAATGTGACCTTAATGGAAAAAGTCTTCACAGATGATCAAGTTAAGATGAGGTCATTAGGATGGGCTCTAGCAAACAAATACAATAGTATTCTTTCCTATTCTTAAAACTCTATTTTAAAAATTGTTTGAGGGGTTGGTTAAGTGTCTGCGGTTGGCTCAAGTCATGATCCCAGGGTCCTGGACTGAGCTCCACATTGGGCTCCCTGCTCAGCGGGGAGCCTGCTTCTCCCTCACCCTCTGCTTTCTCCCAGCTAGTTCTCTCTCTCTCAAATAAATAAATAAAAATCTTAAAAAATATTGTTTTAGAACAGGTGAGTAAATATGCAAAATACCTCATTTTCAATATTATAATGTTCAATACTTATAATTCATAAGCAAAAGGACATGATATATAGGATTTACTTTCATATACTCCAGTCACTTATTTTTTTAAGACTTTATTTTTAAGCAATCTCCTCACCCAGTGTGGGGCTCGAACCCACAACCTGGAGAATAATGGTTGCATGCTCCACCAACTGAGCCAGCCAGGTAGGAGGGGAGGGATGAGACATGAGACACTGCAACTGCAGTTGTATTTTCTAAATACCTTGTCAATTATTTGCTTGATAATGTAATCAGGGACCATTCTTAAAGTTTTGTTTGTTTGTTTGTTTGTTTTTTATTTGACAGAGATCACAGTAGGCAGAGAGGCAGAGAGAGAGAGAGAGAGGAAGGAAACAGGCTCCCTGCTGAGCAGAAAGCCCGATGTGGGGCTTGATCCCAGGACCCTGGAATCATGACCTGAGCCGAAGGCAGAGGTTTTAACCCACTGAGCCACCCAGGCGCCCCATCAGGGACCATTCTTAGACACCAATTAAAAAACAACATTTTATGTTTATAAAAAATTAAAAAAAAAACACACACACAACATTTTTCTGGGGCCCTTGGCCAATTCAGTCACTGGAGCATATGACTCTTGATCTCAGGGTTGTGAGTTTTAGCCCCACATTGGGTACAGACATTACTTAAAAATAAAATCTTTAGGGGCACCTGGGTGGCTCAGTCGTTAAGCGGTCTTTGGCTCAGGTCATGATCCTGGGGTCCTGGGATCGAGCCCCACATTGGGCTCCCTGCTTGGTAGGAAGCCTGCTTCTCCCTCTCCCACTCCCCCTGCTTGTGTTCCCTCCCTCACTGCATCTCTCTCTGTCAAATAAATAAATGAAATCTTAAAAAAAAATAAAATAAAATCTTTGGAAATAAGTATTTTAAAAAACATGTTTTTCCCTGAAACTAATACAATGCTATATATTAATTATACTTCAATAAAAATAATAAAAATATGAAACAATATTTCTTTCATACCCACCATGTGCCAGGCAATGTTGCAGACACTGGAAATACTAAGAATAGTAAGATAGAGCCTGTTCTCTCAGAGAGTAATTATCAGACATAACTGTAAGAGTAAAGTAACTTATCACCGTGGCCCCAGTTAGCAAGATACATTTTTAGGGGCACCTGGGTTGCTCAGTCAGTTAAGTGTCTGCCTTCGGCTCAGGTCATGGTACCGAGGTCCTGGGATGGAGTCCTGCACTGGGCTCCTTGCTCCACAGAGAGCCTTCTTCTCCCTCTCCCTGCTGCTCCCCTTGATTGTGCTCTCTTTCTCTCTGCCAAATAAATAAAATCTTTAAAAAAAAATGTTTTTTGAGTGAAATTGCCAAGAGCCATATACAAATAATACATTCATTTGCCTTTAACTTTCTCTTGTAGCTTTTCATCCACTCCTAATCACACTAAGATATTCTTCAGCTAGTGCTTAGTCTATAGAGTTCATTATCTCCCCTTCCCGGCACCTGATATAATATATATTAAATATTATAACGTCCTATTTTTCATTTTTGTGACAGCAGCATGATGCCATGACAGTAATTAATTTGAAATAAAAAAAAGAAAAATATCTCTTGATTTCTCTAGAATAATGACTCTCTAGATTATGTTTTAATTTTTATATTCTGTTTGCAATTCTTCTCAGGACTTCACATAGGTATTACATAAATATACCCAAAGTCTAATAAGGCACCTAAAAGACATATTTATTAAAAGAAAAAAAAAGCCCATTCTGTAAGCCCCACTCATAAATAAAAAATTACTATAATGCTTTTAAGTCAAAGTATATATTTCAGACGGCAATATACAATTAATTGTTGTTTTTCATTTCTAGCGATCAATATCTGCAGCCTTTTCCACTAAATTATATTTGGAATCATAGTGTAAAGTATATAGCATTATAACAAATGCAACTGACTGATACAATGGTTATAACTAACAATCGCATGTAAGAGAATCCTCTGTACTACTCTTCACTAGTCAGTGAGTAATGTAAGAAATACTTTATGTACTTGCCAATGAAAAAGCATCTTTAAAGCCACGCACATTCTACACAGGCTCAATAGAAAGTCAGGCAGCCATCTAGGGAATTTGCCAAAAGTAGCCAGTCCAGAAAATTCTTAGGGGGGTCACAATGGACTTTCGGTTCTGATCAGTTTGTCTGCACTTATTTCATCCCCAGGTCAGAAACATTTTTTCTAGACTCTGGTTATCCCTGAGAGATGAACTGGTTTCCTCACCCCAACTTAGGAACTGGAAGGGAGAACGTGGTCATCATCAAATAGTAATGCTTTGGAGATATGCTTTTTAGTCATAGATTATCAGCTAACTGGCCTTGATTAGTCATGTTAAAAGTTTTTCACTTTTAATTTGTTTTTATACCATATGTGCTTATTTTTTTAAAAACATCTGGCTTTTAGTTTGCAGAAATGTTTAACCCCTTTAATCAGTTCCACCAAATACAGATTTTCCTATACTTACAATGGGATTATGACCTGATAAACAATTCCAAGTTGAAAATATCGTAATTTGAAAATGCAGTTAATACAGCTAACCTATAGAAGTCATTGCTTAGCCCAGCCTACCTTAAAGGTGCTCAGAATACTTACATTGGCCTACAGCTGGGCAAAATTATGTAACACAAAGCCTATTTTATAATAAAGTATTGAATATCTCACATACTTTATTCAAATTGAAAGTGAAAAAGTGAAGTACTCAAAGTGAAAAACGCAGCGGCTGTACAGTTACAGAATGGTTATAAGTGAATCTGGCTGAGATCACTTGGCTGACAGGGAGGTGGCAGGTGGGGTGGGCTGCAAATTGGTGCTGTTGCCCACCATCAGGAGAGAGAATCTGCAGCCTAATCCTAGCCCTGGAAAAGATAAAAACTCAGAATTTCGAAGAACGGTTTCTACTGAATGCCTGTTGCTTTCGCATCATCTTTAAGTCGAAAAATGGTTAAGTCATGTAAGTCAGGGACTGTCTGTAGTCTGTATTGGATCAGTCCAGATCACACATCACAGATCACAACCACTGTCAGACAGTGATTCACCAGGACTATTTGTTCTGAGAGTAGAAAGAGAAACTTTGATGAGAAAGAACTGCGAAGTCATGAAATAGAAAACAAGAGAAGGCAATGATATTTGGGAAAATATACCAAAATTCCACGGTTAGGTATCCACAGATCTTTTGGTACATTGTGAGATAATTAATGTTTGTATTCAATTTGAGGCTGAGTAATTATTGTTAACTGAAGTGTAATATGGAACACAGCTGATAGTAGGTTCCCCAAGCTTCTGACACTCCGTGGATTCTGAGACACATACCATTATTACTTGGAAGTGCACAGTTGGCCGTTCACTATTGCATGGTACCTCCAGAGGGTTTGTTAAGCGGAAGACGACCCGGGCTGAGGATGCGATTTGATACCTTCTTACGGTATCGCTCCCGCTTCCCTCCAGGCGCACCCCACAGACCTCCGGCTAAGCCTCTTCCAGGATCAGGTGCAGAGCGCTGTGGGATCAGAGTGACAGGCCGGGACACTCGAAGCCTTCACTGGAGCAGGCGGCGGCGACGACCCGGCGCGTCCACACCCCGCGCGGGGACGCGCCCTTCCAACAGCAGGAGGCGGCGCGCCTCCCCCGGAGCCGGCGGGGAAAGCTCTGCCGCCGCCGAGCACGCCAACCCAGCCCGAGAATGAATGGAAAGTTCAATCTCGCGCGCTCGGCGCGGGCAGCCAATGACACGGCCGGGAGCGGCGGCGGGCAGGTGTGCGCGTGCTGCCGCCTGACGCAGGCTCGAGTCGAGCAGCCTGCCGCCGCCGCCGCCGCCGCCGCCGCCGCCGCGCCCGCGGCCCCCCTTCGCCCCCCGGCCCGGCCCCCTCCTCCCCGCGCCCAGCCACCCGCCGGGCTGCGGCGGCGGAGCGGCGGCGACAGCAGATTCCGCGCCCGGCAGCCGCGCGCCGCCCTCGCTCCCCGGCCCCTCCGCACCGCGTCTCCCCTCCCGCTCACAATGTGCTGACCCTCCCGGCCACGCCGCGCGCATCCCGGGTCTCCCGCCGCCGCGCTCCCTCAGGAAGTGACAGACTCCAGGCCCCTTCCTCCGCCCCGTCCCCCCGGACTGAACGCCACACACGTACTCACACCCTCTCTCCCGCTCACACCCGGGCTAGCGACACGACCATGAGGCCCCGGAGGTAAGCAGCGCGCCCCGCAGCCGGGCGAGTGCGAGTGGGGCCGGGTGTGCGCGCGGGTGCGGACGCCGCTCGCGGCCCCGGGTCTGGCACGTGAGCAACGTCGAGGGGAGCTCGGTGCCGGGGAGCAGGAAGAAAGGAGGAGGCGCGAGCGCCGGGGAGGGGAAAGGACAGGGCAAGGTGGGGAAGTGACAGGTCTCGCAGCAAGTTGTCGTGCGGGAACCGGAGCCGCGTCCTTCCTTCTCCGGCCCTGATTTATTGCCCCCGTGTTACCACTGAGATGCGGGCGGTCGATGTACTTCCGGGTTCACACCTTTCTCTCCCCGCTCTGTGCCGCTGGGTCGGCGCTCGGTGCCGGCGCTGCGTCGCCAGCGCGGCCACCCAGTCTCTCCGCCGCGGTCGCCGCCTGCCGCTCGGAGCCGGCTGGAAGCTGGAGGGCGGAGCAGGGAGGGGGCGCGGGCGACTCGGGTCGCAATGGTGCGGCGCGGGCTGGGGTCCCGGCGGCCGGTTCCCGCGGCCGGTACTGGCGCCTCGGACACGAGGGGCCGCACCAGCAGAGGGCGTCCGCACCTGCCCTTCGCGCACTTCGCCAGCGGTGCTGCTTTGTAACAGGCAGGCGTCGGGGATCCTTTTTGCTTCGGTAGTGGTGGTATACATTAATGAATTAAAACTAAGGATTTAAGGAAAACGGAGAAAAACCCACTTGGATTTAGGTTGCTTTTGAAAAGGAAAAAAAACCCCGATGCGTTCGCAGGAGCATTAACTGACTACTGACTGGAACATCGGAAGCGGGTGCATTACGAAGATTTGTACTGCAAAACTTTTTTTTTTTTTAATTGCACGTTGGTAAATATTGAGTGTTTTCGAGTAACATCTTACAGTATGTATTTAGTGTCCTCATTGCGGAAATTTCTTAAATGTAAGTAATAGTCCGCCATTTTGAATTGTTTCATGTAACACAGACTGAAATCTTAGGTTCCTGTGTTTCTTTGAGTTCCTTTCTGTTCTTTCTGTGGATTTGTTTTCATCCCATACGTTTTTAAGGTTACCAGGTATGATTGCCGTTCATAGAACTAAATTCTCCAGTGAAGATTTTTTATCTACAATTGTTAATGCAAGGGAAGAATAAATTATACTACTGTTTTATTGTTTTTATTTCTTAGTCGCAAATATTGTGCAAGTTAAAATTATACATGGCAACTAATGTTAGAATGAATTTAAAACATTTTACAATATTGGTGGATTTTTTGTGATTTTTTACTCTGATCAAAAAAATCCTCATATTTCCTTTTTGTCCAGATGATTATCATAGTTAGCTAGGTGACATGTAAAAATGCTTTCTGAAACGCATTTGTTGGTATAGCAAAATTTTAAGTCCAACAATAAGTTATGAAACATCACAATTTAACTTTATAGAAGATTTCAGGGGAACTTTAAAATTTAAAATTACATTCTTGGAAATTTATGCCAGTGTATGTGATTTTCAAAATACAAATTTGTGATGAAATTTATGCCATTTTTTTTCTGCTATGGATATGCACATATGTGAGAGGAGTTATACTGTAAGTTAACAAAAGAACGTGTAATAATCAGTATTCCACTGAGATTAATAATTAGACACTTGTCCTTTTGGGGGAGAATTCTTTCTTCCCAAATTATTTATCTCTGAATGTATGAAATAGGACAATACAGCATGCCTAAATTTACTGAACATTTTCAGGAATTAAATTCATACAGGCCTCTTTCTAGTACTTGGTAGGGAGGGGAAGATACTACAAATGAATAAAATGCTTTATTTGACTTTTCTGTTTTGCAAATAGGATCAACTAATCATTGCTTGATAATAAAATATTAAGAATTTAAGTGTCTGGATCAATTTGTAATGCATATTGGTTATAAGAACCGCTTATAGGTGCTTCTCTGCCAACAGATCTGGAACCAAATGATTCGAGGATCAGTTCTCATTAATCCTTGTCCAGTTGTAGTATCTTATTATCTGTCTATGCCAAACTTCTTTCAGAAACAATGAAAAATTTGTTGTGAAATTAATCAGGATTTAAATTAAAAAATCTTTGTTAAGGGGGAAATACACTAGACTTTGTAAGTGAAGCAAATTAATGTTAATATGGTAGTGGTCAAAGTCAGTCTTCAGAATGATTTAAAGTGTGTTCCACATGCAAATTCCAAAAACACCAGGATTTTTGTAAATAAAGTGGTTTAAAGTTTTTTTTTAATCCTATTTACTCTGAAGAAAAAGATTAAGCAGATCTTACGTCTCTGATAGCTTGATACTGTTTGCTATCTGATCATGTATAACTTTTTTTTGGTATTTGTAACACCTTGCTATTATAATTTACAAACTATGAATAAAGGAAAACTAAATTTTTAAATAAAACATACATGCCAAACAGTCCTCGGGTTTAGGACTGATGTCTCTTTAAAATAATTAAAGTGCTATTCATAAATACCAGTTTTGAGGACAATATTAGAAGGCTCCAGTCAGAAAATGACCTATAAACATTTATCTTAATCCATAGCTGAGCTGATTTTAAAGAAAGAAAGTGGAGATTCATAGATGAAACAATTTTGAAGTAATTGATTATGAAAGGGCCATTGCAAATTTTTGTCAGCTAAAGAGTTTTCTTATTTGATAATTTTTAGTGGAATCTTAATTCCTTTTAAAGTTCTGTAAGTCTACAAATTTCCAGTTTTAATGTTTACATGCTTAGAACCTGTACCTAATTTTCTTGCCTTTTAAAGGAACTATATTATCTTTTTAAATAAGTACTGTTTTTGATGAGGCACAAAAAAAAAAAGATTTTCTAGCTTGCCACTCAGAACAATGAAAATTCCTTACATTAAAAAACTAAGATTGATTCATGTGAACATATATAGGAATATATGAAATATAGACTCACATTGGTTTGCCCACTGTGTGCATGTATACTCTGTTGTAGTTCTCTGACACAATGACTCTATAAAGTCGCTGACCATAGTGCTGAACCAAGACAGCCATATTGGTCACTGCTAAATCTGACTGAAAACTGTACAGAGAAATTGTATAGAGGTTCAATTACATCATCACTGTAGGAAATATATACATTACATTTCATACATATTTTTATGTATTCTTTTTACCCAGCTGTATTGAAATGAACAAGAAATTGTGATAGAGAAGTTTTATTTCTTAAGTGTATTAATTTATTATATAAAATTGATTTTGAATAATGTCAGTAAAATCAATGGGATCAATGCTAGAGTTTTTTCCTTTCTTCAAAAGCTGTCACTTAGATGAAGACAAGGTCTTAAAACCAATTTAAGCAACGAATGAGTTCTCAAAAACTACACTTTAATTGATACCACTGTAAGTTTCAGTAAGAACTTGATATTTCCATTTTTATTCTGGTTTATATTCTGACACTATCAAAATCAACATGACAACTTGTGATTATTGAAATTAATAAAGTTAGAAATCACTCAACTAAATTCTACTTAGAAACAATAATATAAGCAATTTCTAAAGAAAGAGAAAAATAGAAATTTTGAAATTATAATGATCTTGATTTAGCACTTTGAGGAAATTTTCTATTGTCTGAAGCAGGATAAACACCAGGCTGTTATTGCTTACAATATTATTGAGTTCTATACTCTGTGAAATGAACACTAGTGTGAAACCATTGTAGAAATTACCTGAAAAGGAATGTTGTGTTACATTTAATATTTTCGTAAAAAGTACTATTTTAGGCATAGAACTTTGACATTATTTTCTTAAAAATAGAATGGGTTGATATGCAGGATCATCAAATTAAGGGTCAAAGGTGACAAACCAGGACAAAGGGCATGCAGCTCATTTTCAAGCAATCAGTTTCTAGTTTTTTCATGGTTGAACAAAAGCTTAATTATATAGAAAAAAGGACTTAGTGTTGAATGACCAGTTCTAATGGTGGAAAAACATGTTTTAAATTTGCTACATATTTCAAATCACTGTTTGTTATTTGGGAATTCAAGAAGCAAAATGCTACTTTTATGTTTTTCAAACAATTCTTTTATGTAACATTTTTTTCAGATTCTTCAAAAATATTTCAGCTAAAATATTCTATGCTGTACAGACTAAAAAGAGATTTTACTTTTTCTGTCGTTTTAAATTTTTTGAAAAAAATCTGTAAATTGTTTTATCTTTTTGCATTATTCTCTTAGTATATAATCTTCTCTGCTATTTAAAATCCTATTATTTTTATTTAGTATTACATTTATTACACCATTAGATCACTGGCAGTGAGGTAAGGGTGAGCAGCCTCTAAAACATTTTTTGATCTTTGTTAAATGTTTATTGAAAGTATTTGAAATGCACTGAAATTTCTCATTTAGTCATTAATCTCTTATGTTATAAATTTTTAACCATTAATATTGTATATTAAAACTTAAAATGTATTATCAAATAAAATTGTTTTGTTAATACTGTAATTAACTGGAAGTGTTTAGGTTTATTTAGAGTCATTTTTGTTTACCATATCAAGAAGCTACTCTAAAGTTTTCATCTTACAGTTATGGTGGACCTTCAAAGTATATGTGATTAGCTTCATTAAGACAGGAATTTTGCCATTATTTTGACTCTTTAATCTAAAACCACTATTGTTTTTATTTTACTCAGTGTAACCCCAAGAGTGACTCAACTATGAGCTTTATTATATAAAACTATTCTTTCTTATGGTGAAAAATACAGTTTTCATTAGCAAAACCGGCTGCTGTGCCTTAATTGTGCTACAACACTCACATTTAAGTTAAAGAATTGTTTACCAATTAACGTTTAACATAGTGCCTTTAAATGGTCTTGACAGTTTGCCAGTTGAATTAAGTTATTATTTATTGAAGTTTTTTATTTTCTAGAATAAAATTTTTTTACTATAGTGTTTGAAGAGGTTGCTAGAGCTGCTCATATTTTATGTGAAACCAATAAAACTGCAGTTTATAAAATGGTTGAGAAAGTTAAATTCATCTCTGTATTTCAGCTGTATTATAGATATTAGCCTCTAAGGTTAAGTGTTTACATAATGTATTATAAATAGTAAAAAGTAATATATTATAATTTACTTCATAAGTATAAAAATGCAATTTTAAAATGTTTTCTTAAAGTAATAAAAATTCATTCTTCAAGATAATGTTCTAAGCATTTTAGGAAATGTGAATTTTCCTATGTTAACATTCCAATAACAATGGGTTTTCAACTGTGTAAAGTAACCTGGAAATATTTGTTTTACCTTAGTTTGAAGTAGGTAATTTTCTTTGATTTTTCTGTGTCTGTATGTAGGTGAGAATACAGCATTTTCAGTTTTATCTAAAATTATAGTAGGATATTCAGTGAAATTACAAAATGATTCATCCTGATTTTACTTAGGCAGCATTTGAATTTATCTATTGACTCAATTTGCAAAAAATAATTACAGTGAAGGGTTTTAATACATATTACCATTCCTTTAGAGAACAGAGTAAGAAAACATTTTCATAAAGCACTCACATTGACTTTAATATTGAACTTCTATATCTAATATTTTATTTCAAATGTGTATATGTTATATTTAAGTTGCAATAAACGTAAAAGTATTGTGCTTTAGACTTTACTGTGGTGTTTATGTAGAATGTTTGCTATATGATCTTAAATAGTCATTTTTTAAAAGATTTCCTCCCAAATATTCTAAGAAGGAAGAGTCACATTGCTACCTGTTTTGCTTTCCAAAGAATTTATTTAGTTCATTGATAATTGAGATATATTGTAAATAGGCTAATTTTTGTTATAAGCCATAAAGTGAATATTTTATTTAGTAAACTATAATGTACTTTGCATTTACATTATCTTAGAAAATACTGATAATAAGAGAAACAAAATTTGTTATTTTAGATATCTTTTTAAATGTAGAGAAATTATAGTGATGAGAATAAGTAATGAAATAATTTTCCTTTTATTATAGTGAATATTTTTTATTGCTAAATTGTTTTTTGGCAACTTAAAGTAACTTTTAAGAAGTAAAAACTAACATGATGTAAATTGAATTGAAATAAAGTTCTGAGTAATATGTAGTAGCATTTTTAATTTATTATTACTCAATTCTTTGGGCTTAAGAGCTTGGCAATTTTAAAAAAGAGCGTATAGTAAAGAATAGTTTTCTTTTACATTGAATAGTTACAATAGTGGATTAACAACAATATGTAAAGTACTTGAGAAGAATGTTGTTACATATTTTAATAGGAGGAAATGTGAAATCTAAGAATGTAGTAAATAGTGATTATAAGTTAAGCAATTTTGTAATAGTATATGTATATATAAAGTAAAATTATTGAAATCACTTCATATGTGTATATTTCACATTAGCAATTGTCAAGTGATTAATTGCCTATCACATTCTCTTTTATGAAAAGATGGTTTTAAGAAAATTTTGTATACAAGTCCACTTAATTCATAAAAACCATCCTAGAAGTAGTCTGCTGGGGTTCAGAAATTCATTAAGTCATTGGTTCATTAAAAAATATGTACTGAACACTAAGGAATGTTAGTATTACAATGATGAGCTAAATATACACAGTCCCCTCCGCCCTTTACCACCACTGAGCATAGTGTCAAGTTGGGATGGGGAACATTTTCATGGGCTATTACAGCCAATTACAGTACAGTATTATATGGGAGAGGCATTGTACTCAGTATGGAACAATAAGAAAAAGACATCTAAGTGGAGATTTAAATGATTAAGAGATTATTCTAGTGAAGGAGCAGAGAAGGGTATTTTAGGATATCAGAGTTTCAATTAGATTTTTGTTTTCTAAAATTTACCAAAAACTCTTATTATTAAATGAAAATACCCATGTATGAAATTACAAAAAGGTGTTTTTGGAATTTTCATGCATTTAAAGGCTTATTTTTTATTCTTTATTATTCATGTCAAAAAATAGTCACCCATAGTAAAGATAGGAACATTTAACATTTGTCTCATTCCTGAAATAGTTGTTCAGTAAACACTGGATGGACAGATTTTAATATCCATCTTTAAATTTAATTCTATTTTTTTCTACCCTTGTTTTTGAAAAGTTTTAAACCATTACCTAACCTCAATAAAGTATATTAATGTCAAAATAATTCCATCTTACTTTTTCTTTGAAAGGGATGATAATATTAAAACTGTCAAAAAAAAAAACCCAAACCAAAAAAAAACATATGTCGAGTTTAGATAGTGAAAAATCTGAACATCTTCATCGTTCAAACTTATAGTAGCATTTAGCTAACTTTCTTACACCATTTGATTTTCACTTTATTAAATCTGCCATTTATAATTAAATGAAGTATTTGAAAAAATTTTAGACAAATCCCTATTGATTTTTACACATCTTTCAAATATCTTGGTTTGAAGTTTTCTGTAACTATAAGCACATAGAGAAGATCAAGCATAGGCTGTGGGTTTTTAGAATAGGAAAACATGAGCTAGGGTTTTGCTGAAATTTATGTACAATATTTAAGTACACTCCCACTTAGAGGTACAAAACAAAACAATTTAGGTTCAATACAAGGGGAAACTATTTCAGTAAGTTTAATAATGGATTTTGTTAACTTTAGGGTCTGTCATTGTCTTCTGTCTTTTGGTTGTAAACACTGGATAACTGAAGGATTTAATATACAGGGGTTCACGTGCCTTTTGTTCACATTCTTCCTCTATTCTTTCCAAATCTTGCTCAGTGGAATTGTCATCCTTTGTAAGAAGAATCTTGGGTCAACATTCAGTAGAACTCTGCACTTGGAAAAGCCTTCATTTCGTTTTCAGAAGAAAATTAGATTTCAACTTAAAGAATTTACACATAATGGTTTATTTTCTGTGAGTTGATATGGTAGATGTAGTGTATAAAGGTTGGTTAAGGGAAGAAAGACAATCCTGGGTGGTAGCAGGTGAGTGGATGCATGTTCAAACCAATCTATTTTCCAAACCTCCATAACTCTAAACCCAGGGTAAAAATGATAATTCAGTGGTCAGCAGTTTCTCTTCCAATTGCTATACTTCATTACCAGGTCTAACCTCTTTATTTCAAGTTTTATTGTGTCATGAGATCTGCCAGTGGATGTATTAAAAACATACTCATATTTTTGAAAATATTCATATTTTTAAAATAAAACTGTTCTTTCTTTTTAAATTGTAGGTTCATATATCTTATATACTTTTAGTTAAATATACTTAGTGATTAAGCATACTACCATTAAAACAATTTTTTTTCACATAGTATATAAATGTAATAGACCCAATATGAATGGTATAGTACCACAATTATATTCTCATGATTTATCTTCTAAAATATCTGAAGAGTCAAATAAGTTCATCAGTAAGATTTGTTAAGTTAGGTTGATTTGTAACAGTGGCTTAAAAAATAGGATTTTTTAATTACAGTGTAAAACTGAAAAAATTTAAAACTATTCTTCATAAAATTGGGTCGTGAACAATTAAGAGTAATCTTAATGGTTTTGTTTAAGATGTTTTTTAAACCAATGTCCTTTAATAGGAATGAAAGGCAAGTTTATGCCAATTGGTTGTGATTTTGCTGGGTAAGTCTTAAATTGTTAAAAAAAAAAGTTTACAGGTCACTTCACAGAGTCAAACACCTAAGCATTTTATTGGTTTCTAATAAGCCATTAAACTGAAGAAGAGGCAATTATGTAGGCAATTAATGTAGTACTGACTTGAGCTCTCTGATTTTAGGTTCTTCAGAAGATGATGAGGTCATTCAACCAGGTTTCATCAGCCCCAGGTTAGTCTTTACTTTTTTTCCAATTAAATATTTAACTTGACTAAGGTTATGAAAAGGTTACTGGGGGCATATAAGAAAACTTGACTCCACTTTGGCAAGAAGGGTACCATATCCTACTGTACTCCAGATGATTTCATCTATAAACTCATACTCCCACCAGAATTGTGTGGAAGAAATATTCTAATTAACTCATTTTCCTTCTTATTTTAGCAGAATTGGATTTTGTGATTTCCTTTTCTGTTATTCATGCAAGATAGATAACAGATACTTAAATGCTTATGGAGATTTGTGGCTTATTCATTTTTATAACTCCCATAACAAAATAGGAACTTAGAGATACCTGTTTGAATTAAATTAAAGGTAACACTTGGTGCTATTTCCAGATAATTTGCCATAACATAAACAGCACAATATATTAAACATTTTTCAGGGATTCAGGAAATTTTCTTAATCTGGAAACTCCATTTATTTTGCTTTTCAAGAACATGTATGAAATTTGTTCTTCATTGTACTGCAAAAATAAATCATATGAACTCATAACAATTTAAACCTAGACTTTAAAAAATAGATATCCTTTTATTTCTTTAGGTGTGCTATAAAACCTAGACTTTTGATATGTAAACCTTTTTTTAAAAGATTTTTTAAAAATTTATTTATTTGACACAGAGAGAGATCACAAGTAGACAGAGAAGAAGGCCAGGGGGGTGGTGCGGGGGAGAAGGGGGACAGGGTCTCTGCTGAGCAGAGAGCCCGATGTGGGGCTCTATTCCAGGACCCTGAGATCATGACCTGAGCTGAGGGCAGAGGCTTAAACCCACTGAGCCACCCAGACGTCACGATAAGTAAACCTTCTATTACTGAAATTAACTGAAAACTTACTTTTCAGTAATAATTCTATTTGATGATAATGTAGTATTTTGGTTTCTGCTGTGCTGAATTTAGTGTCTACTTTTGATAAATACTAGTTTGAAAACATACTTAAGTGCTGTAATATGACAAGGTTTATGAGCATTAGTAAGTACAAATAAAAAGCTGTTATTCTATTATTCTGTAAACTTATTAAATATAAGATTGCATGTAGCAAGAGGAAGTAGTGGAGATCAAATTTTTAATGAGGAAGCCACTGATAGGCTCTGCTATTTGACAAACACTTTACTTTTCTCTAGAGTGAATCCTTTGACATGGAGATGATGCTCTTAATGAGTATCCTGAACTAGAAGATTCTGAAAAGTTGCTACAATATTTTCATTTACCAACGAGTTGCTCCTTACTACTGGTTATATTTTTTCTCTGGTGGCAAATTGAAGGCAGTTCAGAGACCTTTTTCTTTTCTGTTGGGAAATAATGTTAACACCAACGTGTTAAGTGACTGCAATAAAGTTTCATGTCTGTGTTTCCTTGTGACTAAAAAAGTATTGGCCAGGGAGAGGCTCCACTTTGACCAAAAGAAAGTTTATTTCCAGAGATTACATTTAAGCTGAAAAACTTGAAGATTGACTGGTTCAGTCTCCTCACATTGCTGTTGAGGAAACTGAGACCCAGAGAAGGTCAATGATTAGCCTTCGGTCATAAGGTCATTAAATGGGACCAGAACTCTGGCCTCCAGTTTCCTTTTCTTTTCCCTTTCCCTCTTTCTTTCTTCCTCCCTTCCTTCCTTCCTGCCTACCTTCCTTCCTTCCTTTCTTCCCTTCTCAAGTTTTATTTAGTTTAAGTAATCTCTACACCCAACATAGGGCTTGAACTCACCACCCCAAGATCAAGAGTCCCATGCTCTACCAAACTGAGCAAGCCAGGCAACCCTGGTCTTCAGTATATAGTTAGATATTTTTTCTCCACAGATTTGCTTCTCATGTAGGCATCTTCAAAGCCTGAAGATTTCTTCTCACTTGCCTAATCTTTTACTCCTGCTCTCTTCTTTCCTTTCCATTTTCCATCTACCCGTCTCCTTCCTGCAAATAAACCCAAAGTGAAGATATTAAAGAAATAACTTGGAAGCAGTCTATACTCTTATTTCAGCTTATTATTTCTTTTGATGAGATTAAGTTTTAAAGAATAAATTTTCATTCATTACAGGGAAAGACTTGTATGTTTACATTATTTAGTGTAATTTCTACAAACAGAAAGTATTCACTGTAAAAATATTCTTAAATTATGAAAAATACATGTTCAAGTATTATAGGTGAAAAATATAACTCATTTTTTCAAATAAAACATGAAGCTTCTTTTTGTGCTATTTTGGGCAAAGTAATGTAATGCTTATCACCAAATGATCTTTCAAACCTATTTCTGTTCCAATTAAAATCATTTAAGGAAGTTTTAAGAACAATTCAGAAAATATTTGGGAGGAATAATAACAAAATTTATATTTCTCCTTTTCATTGGGGGAGAAGTATATTAATAGAATAAGATTTTTTTCTATTCCAGTTTTTTTTTAAAAAGAAAGTTTCTACAAAATGGTGGTCTTAAAATAAGCCTCCTTTTCTGAATTAATTGTGTTGCTTTAAATATTTTGCTGAAAGATAACTGATCAAAAAGGAAAGAAAGTTGTTTGCTTTTGAAATTTGAAGGCAATTTATCTGGAAAACTTCAGCTTTATGCTAATCAATTCCTGTTTTTCTGTAATTTAATTATACCTGGGGAAATGTGTAAAGATATTTAAGGAAAAATTTTAAGAGATTTTTACAGCTGTCTAAAAATTATCAAAAAATCCTCAAATTGGAACAATTGTATTTAAGCCAGAGCATTTTGCTTCCAGGTAAGGAAATTAAATGAGAATGGAATTTTGCTTTTTGGAAACAAAAACAAAATTACCCCCCTCCCCCAATTCTGAAGTGCCTCTACTGTAAGACCAGAGCACCCAGGCAAGTACTCTTTCATTTGACTCCGTATTGTAACAATTTCAAGAAAAGTAATTTGCGAGTAGTTTACTGATACGCAGTGAGTGGGAGGGATCGGGAACAGTTTGCATGTCGTGTGGGTGCGCAGCTTTTGGCCGGGAAACCTCACTCCAGCCTCCAGCGTTGGTTCCCTAAAATGGTCCCTAGCTGCCCCTCCACCCCCTTCCCTGCATAAGTCTTTTCCTGGTTTCCAAAGGCGCATTGCCACATTTTCCCGGCTTCCCGAAAGGACGGCGCCAGAGTTCTGTCTGAAGACGGCTCCATTTTAGGTTTGACTTGATGGGGGAGTGGGGGTGGTGGTGGTGGTGGTCAATCTCGGGTTCTGATTGCACTCCCCTTTGACTTCACTTCTCCTAGATAGCAGACAGTCTGACATCTCACAGATAAAGGGACCAAATTATAAGTGCCATACATATGCAGTAAAAGAAGATTGTGCCAAGTGTTGCCTTCATAATAGTGAAGGCAAGGGTGTCTTTTGTTTAGTGTTCTTGGGGAAAAAAATGACAAATTTAAAAGCCCTTATTAGTGAGAAATCACCAGCCTCTTTGGAAGGGTTTGACTTCTGGAGAGGAGGTGGGGATGTGATGAATAAAGGGAAAGGTGATTGGGGAGAGAAAGGGGACAGGAAGTTGCTGGGGCGGGAGGTGGAGGGAAAGGGCGGATCCGCTGGCCTGGGGGTCTTGGCGACCCCGGGGCGCAAGCTGCGCGGGAAGATTCGCGGCTGCGAAGGCAGCGCTGGGGCTGCAGACCCCAGCCTTATTTGCCGGGAGGAGAGCGCTGGTGGAGTCGCTCGCCGCAGTGCCACGGCCCCTCCTCCTAGTTTTAAGAACCAAAGCATTGTTTCTGCTGGAATAGAAGTCACTCATTGCTTATAGTTGACAGCAACTTTGGTGGCTCTGGCACCTCTTTAGGCTCCTTGCATTGTACTCTTGGAGTTTTTGGAGGAAAAAAAAAAAAAAAAAAGGAAAGAAAGAAAACAGCCAATAAAATATGTACCTCATTTTTTTTAATGAAGAAGGGATCTTAGATTGTGATGACGAACAGGCATATGATAGGTTAATTCCTTAATTTTTCTCCCCAGTGTGTTGATGATTCTTTGTCACCACTTGAACTCATTTTTGAAACATTTTGAAAGAACTATGATAAATCAAGCTACTAAAAGATTTGGCTTTCACAAAACATGCGTTTTGAGTCAAACACAGGTCTTTCTGGCACTAAAAACAAGTAGGAAATGAGGAAAAAATTAAAACCAGAAGACTTCAGGAAGGTGACAAATTGGAAAGCATTCTAGGAGATTCATAGGACTATTTTCTGTGAAAGAAGCACTCTTAGAGCTTAAAGAGATTATGGTTAGTTTTATAAAAGGATTTTAAGCAGAAAAGTTGAATCTATTTAAACGACAATGCCATATCCCTGAAATAGTGATATTTTCTGTCTCACTGTGTCTCCTTCCTTCACTCCCTTCCCAATTTGCTCCCCTTCTCCTCTTTTACTCTTTCTCTTCTCTTCTCTCCCTCTGTCTTTCCTCCCCACCCCCCAGGTATGTACACGTATTTGGCTTAAGTACTTTGTGAATGAATGTTAGAGGATTTCTCAGAGTTCCCAGTTGGAAAAAGCCTTCTACACAACTTGAAAGGCTGATGTCCCTCTCAGGAAATGAATGAGTCGATAACCTCTGACACCAGTGACCAGTCCAGTGAACCCTACCTTAATTCCACTAATACTGGAGGCCCCCAATCAGGCGAGGCTCTGATTCTCATAACCATACCATTCAATGTGGTTCAGTTATGGTATTTCACAGTTTTCATATATAGATCGATAGGTTTGAATCTCATCAAATTTAACAATTAGCAAGGGTTTCAGAATCCACCTATATATGGTTTCTGATTTTTATGATGATTAAACTATCTTCTAATTAAAAATAAACTTACAAATAAAATATTGTTTACCATAAATGTGTGTTGGTGACTACACTAGACTATACTGGTCTATGAATTTTATGATAATTACTTTAATAAATAATGGCACTTACCCTTAATTTCCATGAATACTTTTTCAGATTGTTTTTCTGTTTCCAGATGTTGATTTTTTCAGATGTTAATTTTTTATCAGATGTTGATTTTAAAAAAGCAATTCTCTCATTTAAGATATAAAAAATAACTTATTTTAAATTAGTTTTTTATATTTCAATATTATGTAAGATGTTTAAACTGAAATGCCATCATTGAAGTTACTTCATTATAGGTCAGTGTAATTAATGCCTAAAAATGTTTTGTTAGCAAATAATTTTTTTGAGCACTTTTGTTACTCTTGCAAAATCATTTGGATTTTTACATTTTTGCTTCCCTCCCTACCAGCTAGAACATGGTTATTCTCCCCAAAGTAAATAAAACGAGAAAGCTTTACATCCTTTTCTGGGAAGCAACAAAAGAAATAAACACGAAAAATCTTTCCAAATTGATCAGTCTTGATTGATGCCTTTTACCAAAAAAGGCTGAAAAAAAAATTTAGATACACCCATTTATTTCAGTTCTGAACCAATTAGTATGAATTTATATTTAGTTATTTAATATGGGGACGAGGTGTAAATAGGTGCATTCAAGTTGGGTTTTCAAATGCTTTTAGATTCAGAATGCCCACATTTTAGTTTGTGAGAAACAGTGGCTGGAGTTAGGAGTGTAGTCCTGTTTGAAGCACCGGGAGGGGGATTGCGGGTAAGGTGGGGGAGGGTCAACTCAGTAGCTTTGCCCAAGGGAAGTGGTATCTGTACAGTTTCTCCGTAAACTGCTTGTTTAAGAAAATGGGGGGTATGGTATGGGAAAGAGTGGTGGGGCTTTTAAGGTTTCAAAAACAGGTTGTATTTTGTATTTTAAAGGAAGTAAAGCATTTCTAGTTGACCCATAATATTTATTGTATTCGATGAGGGCGGTAATATTGGGAGTCAGCATCTAGTAATCAACGATCGTTTGAATCAATTTGGAAAGGTAAAGGATAAGCATTTTGAAACTGGGGCCAGGCCAAAGAACGGACAGTGGGAGCCTCATCCGTTATTACATTTTCGTTTATTTGACTCGTCTGTCCATTGGTAGTGGACTTTTTAAATGTCAGGGTCCAATCAATATTGTATGAATTTACCTTTTTCTCCCACTTGTCCTCTTTCCTTTCCCCTCCCCCCGCCTGCCACCGCTTTTTTTTTTTTCCCTCCCCCACCTCATTCTCTGGCTCTGCAGCCGCCTGTGCTGGCGGCTCCTCTTCACCTCCCCTGCTTGGCGCTCCCCTCCCCCTCCCTGCCCTACGTCGTCTTGCTCTTGGGGAACAATCGCTGCTGATTGAGGTTCACTCTATGTTAGGCTGGAAAACTGGTCTGTTATTTAGGAAGTCATTAATCACATCTCCTCCCCCGGAAAGAGATGGCGGAGAAACCTGTGAAGTACAATTCCCCCTTCAAAATGTTCAGAAATGATAAACCTAAACGTAATTTGAGTATGTGGAGGTGCTAGCGATTTTTCCGGTAGGGTCTTATTTTAAATTTGAAAAAAATTTCTGGGCATGATCAGGTAATTGTACGCTTTCGTCTTATTGTATGTGTATGTTACTATTATCCAAAGTTTCTTGGAGATGTAATTAGGTTTAATTAGATCGTTTGTAAATTATATATTTTCCTCTAAGAATTGAATTAAATATGAAATTTGCACTCCGGGCAGGTTTATTACTATGGAGCAGCTGACTTCTTGGGGGGGAAAAAAAAGCATAACATCGGTTGCTTTATTTAAATGGCTTTTTCCCCCTAAATGAGATTATTTAGACAGGCTTGTGTGTAAGGCACGCGTGTGCACATATATGACTGCCGTTTTTCTAAATCGACGATTCATAGGAACCCTCCATTGTGTTTAAGTAAAAGCACGAAATCAGCATTCTGATTTATCGTAAAGAAGCGTCTCAAATTCTCTTTAAGATAACATGTTTGAGTTTTTCGTGTTCATTCATAAATTATTTTGATGTCAGCATAGATGAAATGGCGATTGGTTATCTCTTCCTCTTGCCAGCCCCTTAAGGATCCGAGGTGAAATTAGTAGCAAGAAAGCATGTAATTGACAAAGTCACGTGGCTCAGGGGGCCAGAAACTGGAGAGAGAAGAGAAAAAAATCAAAAGAGGGAAAGCACATTAGACCATGCGAGCTAAATTTGTGATCGCACAAAATCAAGATGTTAGATTGATGCAGAAGATCGCTCCGTTCCAAAGGGAAACTTTTCATCTCACGAGTTTGGAGCTGAGGGCCCGTGGGGCAACATGGCCGAAGGTTAATTTTCTTTTCTATTGTTTTACTGTGATTTTCTCTCTTCCTTTCTCTCCACCCTCCCCCTTTCCCACCCTTCTTTGCTCGTCCCCCCCTTCCCCTTTTACCCCAATACTGGGCTTTACCCCCGCTCCCCATCGCGCAATGGGGCTTTCTGCAACCTATTGTTATAGATCTCCAAAAATGTTTTGTACCGCCCACACTGATTCACAACTTGAAAAGCTTTCAGTGGGCTATTGTTTGAATTGTTTGAGTGTGATTAAGCGCAGTTTCAGTTAGTGAGCCCAAGAAAACTTTTATACACCTGCCCCCTCCCCCATTCCACCCCAACTTTAATTGAAAGTTATTGGGGGGGAGGGGAATGCACAGTGCAAATAACCCTGGATTCGCTGCTGCCGCATGTGCACTAACTAGTTCTAACCATCTTCAGGATTTCTCTTTCCTCCTCGTGCCCTCAGGAGAGAATAGTTTCGCTGAAAATTTCTCTTTGTAAACGGGATCAGTGTTAAATCAGCAATATGCAAGTAAAATATCGCATGCTGTACTGTAATATGTGGCTGGAAAATGGAGTTAAATGAAAAAGTACACGTATGTACAGAAAAGTGGAAGTTGATGTGATCGATAGAATAGTGTGGCTCCCGCCTCCCCCGCTTACCCCTTTTAACCCTTTCCTTTTAAATATTTTCTGTAGAAAAAAAGAATCAACCATTTTTTTGAGTTTCTATTTCTTACCCCCACGCCCCAATCAGGTTTTTGTTTTTGTTTTTTTTCCCTCTCTCTTCCAGTGAACAGTTTGGGAATCCAGACTAACTGACTCTTTTTGTCCTGTTCTACTCAGGCGGGGCAAGCAAAGGTGGTGGAGAAGAGCCCGGGAAGCTGCCAGAGCAGGCAGAGGAAGAATCCCAGGTTCTGCACGGAACTGGCCACTGTAAGTGGTTCAATGTGCGAATGGGATTTGGATTCATCTCCATGATAAACCGAGAGGGAAGCCCCTTGGAAATTCCAGTCGATGTGTTTGTACACCAAGTAAGCCAAACTTCTTTAACCCCCCCCCCCCCACCGCCTTCTCTTTTTTTCCATGTGCCCGGAGTTGGTCAGTAGGTTTGTCAATGGACATACACTGAAAAAGGAACTCTTCCTTACCATCCTGAGTTAATCCGGTTTTTAGGGTATGTGTACGGACCCCTTACTGTGTATCTTTTTCTAATCAGAAAATGTAGTCTTTGAAATTTCATTGCTATGGTGCTGGTTGACTTTATTAGCAAGTTCCCCTCTTCATTCGACAGCGAAACTGCTGTAGTGTGGCTTCCGGTGTTACCGGTTACAATATACTCTGTCTGTCGCCTAGGCAGAGTGAACGATTGGGGAAATGAATGAAGAGATAGTAATCATTTTAAGTTTTAAAAAATTGCTATTATAGGAAATGTCTGGATCCCCTTACTTTTGGTATCTTTAGTCGCAGTAGCTTCCCCTATTTATTTGTTTCTGCTTCCGGGAGAGTCATTTGTAGAGCCAAATAAAAATAATTTGATTTTATAGTAAAATAAAATAGAACACCGTTGGCCTACTGTGGGTTTGAAGAAATGCCAAGAGAAGATGTTTGGTAATCAGGCATTTTGGAAATGTGCTCCCTTTTAGGGCATAGGTCCAAGGATACTGTCTCTTTAAGAAACTGAACTCAAAAAACATGTGGCCAGCTGTGGCTCTAGTTTGTATGTTTAAAATGTTCTCCTCTGCTACTTTGAATAAATTTCCACCATTGCTTATATCATGTTGTAATTTGTAAGATGCTTAAATACCAAACAGAATGTCATTGCTTATCATTTTCAAAATTTTAACCTGGAAACAAGTGAATTAATGCCTCTTCCATTTTCACTCCTCTATTGCTTAATCTAGTAAAAAGAAAAAAAATTACAATTTGTGAGCTTGATTATTTCATTGAAAGAAGGTAATTCTCTGTAAGGAATTCTTAGGAGTAAAGGGATTTAAGACCAAAGAGGTTTACTTTGGCTTGACATTTAAGTTTAAAAAATTGAATGAAATGCTCTCAATACTACAGGTTGACTGACAGATACATGCAGGAAACAGTATATTTGCATGAAAAGTATATATTTTATTTGATACTGTGTTGCATGTTCCTGGTAATATTTACAACCTCCTATACTCCCCAAGGAATATCATCTTCAAATTAAGTATATAAACAATAGAAACATATGAAACCATTCTGTTTTGATCTGTTGTCCTGTGGTGGTTGGTAGCTTCCTGACCTTGCTGTGTGGTGTGTGTTTTCCTTTCCTAAGGGCCTTGCCATCAATATTGGCTGTTTACATGTGGAAGGATCAGCATAATCTGTGAATTGAAACAAGGTTTAAATATATAAATAGAAGTCCATAGACAGGCTACTGGATTTTATGCCCCCTACTTTATATTGCAAAATGAACCTACATTTTCTGCTTTTTTTTCCTCCCTATACTGAATGACTGAAATCATTGATAAATCCATTTTCTCTCAGGCTCTGGCTTTCCCCACTTTGAACCTTCTTGAGGTTGTTAAATTGTTCTTTACGATCTCATAAATTTGTTTTATAGATGAATGAAAAAGAATAGCCCTTTTCTTCTTTGATCACATCTTGTTATAATTTGGTTTCCTGTGTTTACCTTTTAATACATTCAAATATTACACATTTCATTAACCAGCATTAATGTTTAGAATCACAATTAATCCAAATTTAAGCTGTTTAATGGTTATATGTTGCCAAACTCAAGTGTATCCACTGAATTATGAAATACTATATTGCTGGAAAAGTTTTGTTTACAGATAGTGAAGAGTTTCTAGAGTACAGATGTTGGTTATTAATATTAAACTTGCTTTAATCTTATGTTACAAATCACATATTTACTAATAAAACAGTATTAAAATGGTATATGAGAAAAATTCTCAAAATGTGTATATTTGTATTCTTACATTTTTAGGAAGAAGTATGTAAAAAAGTTGATAAAACTTAAGTATTAGAATTTTTGTGATGTAAAAAACCAGAGCAGTGATACTCTTTAAATTAAAATTAGAAAATGATTTTTCAAGGAGTTTTTTTGATGGCTACAGTATTTGTTTTTTTGAAACATAACTCACTTTTTTCCTAGGGGAAAATTATGTAGATTTCAGTTGCTTTTTTATTTTTTTTTTTACTGATTTAGATGCCTTGGTAGAGGAGTTTCTTTTATATTGGGACTCACATAATTGCATACAAATCATATGAATAATTGTCTTGAACAAGGCAGGAATCCTACAGATTTTAGCCAAGCAATTGCAATAATTAGATGTTTATAAATGATGTCTGCAGGCATGATGTCAGCAGGCATGATGTCAGCATCACTTACACAATCAGGTTGCAGCTCAGGACCACTTAACAAAAGTTTTTAAAATACTTTTTAAATTACTATTTTACTGCCATTTTTACTGTATGAGAATTTTGGAACACATACTATGTTTAATGTATAATTAAAATTAGATTTTCCCCCATTATGTCTATATACTATTTTGTTATGAAAGAATAATCATTGTTGGTAATTAGGAATTTTAAATGTTCAGCTGGACCAATATCTACTCATTATTTTAAGTACATGGAATAGTTTTGGGTTTTTTTTTTTAGTCTTTAGAAATACATGTGTCACTAGGTATTTTTTAAATATTACAAAACATTTTAAATTGTATATATTTGGGGAAATAAAAAATGATTTAGTTTGACATAATATTTCAAAGTTCATGCCATGGCTCCCAGGAATTTTTTTTCTTTAAAAAATATTGACTACATATACTTCAATAATAAATACATAAAATACATAAAAATAAACAGGAATAACAAAAAAAATCTCTACTGCAAAGAATTGCACATTAAGAACAATTTAGTTGCTATGAAATGAGGAGAATACATGCATGTGTAGTTTTAAAATAGAGCTGTGCATTCATAGTTAACATAATTCTATTTAAAAGTTTTTGGCAAGAATACAATCACATTTTCTTCTAGTCTCTGTAGTGTCACCAACATCTCAAAAATAAAGATGACTTAGGTGCTGTACTTTTCTTATCTTTAGACTTTTTGATAAATTCAGTGAGATTCTGCTATTTGAGAATGTTATGTGACCATTGGTAGTTTAAAAATGACAGTCTTCATTTGACTTCCTAATATTAACTTGTGATTTAAATGATCATATGATTATGGACTGGTAATGAATATGTGTATTTTGACACACGTTAATATGGAAACTTGATAGCATTTAATAATACTTTTAAAAACTTACAAGAATATATAGATACTATATTTTTTAATTTTGTTACAGCTTATTGTTTTTGAGTTGTTCCTTAAAATATTTAATAATTAAAATTGGAAAATCTTGATGATGATTTAGTTTGTAAATAGGATACGTTTGTAGGAATTTCTTACTTGAGAGTCCAATGCAAAGCACAGAGATTTGTCTCTTAATTGAATTAAGAATATACAGACATGGTTAGTACAGATTTGTAAGTCTAGGTTGCTACTAAGGTGATTTCGTTAATGAGAGTACAATTATTTTGTAAGTGCTAATAATTAATATTTCTTTTAGTTTATCATTACTGATAAGTTCAAAGAAATTGCATCCACAGTTAGATTGTGGGATAACATGTTTAAATTACCTGGAGAGGTCTCTTACAACCTTTTGAAATATTATAAACTTTGACAGAACTTAAATATTTAATGATAGTTTAGATGACTCACATAGTAAAGTTAGATCTTTTTGGAGAAGGGCAGTGTTCCCTAATAACTACTTATTGATGTTTATTATCATGTAAGTTTTTCTTTACATAAATTTTGGTATTTATTTCCAAAGTCATTTTCTTACCTAATAAGAAAAAGTAAATCTTATTTTGTTGGGGGTGGGGTGCAGAATCCATTCTCCTTATTTTCCTCTCTTTAGCTCATTTGCATAATAATATTTTCTTTGCTTTTTCAGTTATATATCTATAATTCTTTGCCATCACTATGGTATAAAAAATTCTTAACATAAATGTATTTCATTTATTTCACTGTTTATGTAAGAATTTTTTTTTTCTGGAGAGAAAAGTGTAATTTTAAAATGTCTGTAATTTAGCTACCATTACTTGATTAGGCTTAAATATTTATTAGTAATTTGGTTTTGAATTCTTAATTTACCTTCCATGTATTGATGTTTTCTTCTTATTCTCTTTATTTCTGACTTATACTTTGATCTTAATGAAAAACACAAATGTCTGTGTTACAATGATTTATATTTTTTATGTTCCTTTTATTACTTTGCTCAGAAAATATCTCAAAGCAATGGAAATAGGAGAAATAAGAATAATTAGTATAACTGAGATAAATTTAAAGCATTTTTATTAACAGTATAGGATATGAAAACTTTTGGAGATGGATAGTTTTTAAATATATGAAAATTTTATGTATTATACACAGTTCAGTTGATGTAGCAGAGAGTTCATGTCTCAGTGGTTATTAATTATACAATTTAGGAAAACAAAATTACACCAGTATGTTCTTGTTTAATGATTTTTTTCATAATATTTCATCACCAATTTATTAGCCATCTTTATTTTTATCATAGTTTAGCATGAAAACATTTTTCACATGGAAAATAATTGTGGTTATTATTATTCTTGGGGCTGTTGAAAATGTCAGTGTCAAAAACTATTTAGATAAAGTAAAATCTTAGCAATTATAAAAATACTATTTAACAATTACAGCTCATTTATTAGTGAGTTACACATTTTAATATTTTGAAAATAGTTCCTAAAATTACCAAATTTTCAAGATGATTTGCTGAGTTGACCAATTTGGAAGAATCCTAAGTGAAATGCTTTAAAGCTATTTAATTAGAAAATTACATGTAAAGACATTTAAATCAAAATTTTATGACTTTTATTGTCTTAAAAGATATTAGATAATTTCCTTCTGATTTTCTAATGCTGGTCCATTTTCAAGACCCTTTTTTTGTTTTGTTTTTGTTTACTTCTAAAAGATATTTTTATCCTAATTCAATTTAAACATGAAGTGTGAATTGGCCACATGTTTAAAATAGTCTTCCTCATGTTAAAGATTATTGATGCATATTAATTATACTTCAGTAAAAAAATGAATAAAGATTATTGTATTTTCCTCTTATTTTTTATTTTTCTTTTTTTTAAAGACTATTTACAAAAAAATGAAGGCAATAAATCAAAGAATTGTTTTTTAAACAAATATGTGAGAAACCACTTACAAGTATTTAGCATAACAACTTTAACATACCTTTAACAGAATCTTAGAGTTCTTGGGTTTCATAGGAGGTTAAAAACTTCTTTTGTTGCCTACATTCATCATGGTGGATAAAAAGTGAGATCATTGTAAATTTTGTTGCTTTGGGGCAGCAAGAAAGCCTTATTATTTAAACTTGCCAGAATTCTTTCTGTTCAGAAATTACAGATAGTTTTATATATCTTAACTGAGTAGTTCTTTTGGTATTGTGATTAACCTAAAAGTTACTAGTTAAAAATATGGTGTGCTGTGTTTTTATTTCTAATCCAAGTATAACCTGAACAAATAAAGTGAGGTTATTTCTGATTAATTAAACTGGAAATATATTTAAATATTATATTCTCTTGATTGATTTGGAACTACATATGAAATAGAGTTTTTAAATTATTATCAATTCTGTAATTATATCTTGAGATATTTCTCACTGAATTTTAAGTAATAAGAAATTCAGCTTGTTCAACATACAGTTACTATAGTTTATGACATTGTAACATATACAGTCCATAAGAAACTTAAATGGTTTATATTCTTCTCTAAAATAATTTGATTATAACAGTTTCTAATACTGAAAAGTTAACAGTAACATGTTCAAGAAAATATATTTTAGATCAGTGGGGTACATTTAGAAATTATCTTTTAATGAATACTTCTGTTGAATGAGTAACAAAAGTATTTGTTATATTGCATTTTGATATATCAGGATTGTCTCATTTTCCATCTGACAACAAATTGGAAAATTATCTGAAAATTACAGAACCCCCCCCAGTGTCTAAATATTTGACAATTTGGAAATGCTGTCTAACCTAAGATTTATAGACATTTGATAGATTTAGTCTTGTCTTATCTTTTTATAACCAGCAGCAAATTGGAGTAATTAATACCTAACTTTTGAGGTTGTTATAAAAATTGTATAGCAAGTGTGTGTTTAATAAATAAACTAAAATGTAACCTAGTCACAATAAAATCACAGATAAGTTATTTTCAGTGGCATATATTCATAGTAGAAGATTAAACTGGTATCTTCTTTAATGTGGTCTCTTTAAAATTGGGGAAAATGTGTTTATAATGTTAATAGCTTAATTTCCATTACAGTGAAAGATAAAGCATTTTATTATAATTTTATGTCATATTGTTTAATATTGTTTAAAATACAGGATATAAATTGAGACTTGGAAATGAATTAGTTATACAGGTTGTTTTAATAGTTTGTTTTATCATGAGATTTTATGTGAGTATTCAGTTGTACATATCCAGTTTGTAAATTCTTAAGTATAAGCTAAAGAAAAAGTATTATTTTAAGTAGACCTGCTATGACAATTTAATACCTTTTGCTGTATAACTAAGTATTTAATCTTTGTGAGGTACTATATAGTGGTATAGCTTCTGGTCAAATGGATCAGTATTCAAATTCCAGTTCATTGTTTGTATGGGAAGTGAGTTATCTTGTCAGTGTCTAGGGTCCCATAAAGGGAGGGGACAAAACAGTAACCACTTTTGTATAGGGTTATTATGAGGATTAAATGTTATTACACATGTAAAGCATTTAGCACTGAGCCTGAGAGATAGTAAGCACTCAGTGATGTTTGTTGTACATAGTTAATATTACTAAGAAGTGGTAGTGCAGTAGACTAAGGGATAAAGGATCAGAAATGGAAGTTTGGATTTGGCTCTGCCACTTCGTGGTTTTCTTAGTTTTGGCTAGTCATTTCCTTCGAGCTTCAGTGTTCCTATAGGTGAAATGTGTTCACTAATATATTTCCTCCCCATTTTTCAGAGTTAGGGAAAGGGCTCATTGAGGTAGTATACATGAAAATAATTTAAGAATGTAAGAATACTGGGTTTTAGTTTAAATTTCTATTTTGAGCACTATATTTTTATTAATACTCTCATCATGTAAACCGTTAAAATTTTTAAAAGATAGTAAGCTCATGTCATTTATTTTTGGCATTCTCTGCTTATTAAGATACAGTTTATATAGAATGAAATTCTCTAACTTAAAGTTTCAGTTAGATGAGTTTTGACAAATTATGTAACCACCACCACAGTCATGATATGGAACATTTCATCTCCCCCCAAAGTTCCCTTGTGTCTATTTATAGTCATTCACCCTTGAAGACAAGAAGTTTAGTTGTTCTATATGATTATTGATATGTCATAGTAACTGGTGAATCCCAAGTTTAACTGACCTGGCCCTTTTTAACTTTATCACCTTAGACATAAACTACAATTCAGTATCCTTTATCAAATCCAGCCCACACTTGATTTTGATTTTTTGTTTGTTTGTTTGTTTCTCTCAGAGTTATTTCTGCTTGCTTTTTTACTAGTAGTTTCTATGTTTGTGAAAGTGAGATTAATTAGTATGCATTTCACTGGTCTTCTCTGTTGATTTCATTTATCCTTATGGTACTTTTTCATGCAATGTAAACTCATTGCCTACTTAAAGGGCACAATTAGGCTTGCTGATACTCATATTTCTTGTTAGAAATTTAATGAATTTCTATCTCAACTGAGTAGACAATCTTAGAGGTGTTAATTGACAAGATGGTTTACTGTGTAAAAGTACTAACTTGTAAGAAAATGGTTACTCTAGAAAAATTTCTGGTGCTATATTTATTCAAGTATTTTTTAATTGATCACATAGTAGTTGTAAAGCACTGTTGGGTGATAAAGAGTTCTGCTCTCCAATTTGCTACATATTATTTTCTTCTTTCTAGCAAACTTTTTAATAAGATTTTTCCAATTCTCATTCTTTTCATACAAGGTATAAAAGCAGTGGATCATTTTTCCCATGAACCATTCACTTTTTTATGAAACCTAGTTATGCAGCTTCTACCTATTTAAATTGGGGTCAACGATGACAAAATAATAAATGTTAGCTTTCAGATTTTGGGCTAAATACTGATTTCTTATCAGTCTTAAAATACATAGTTTTCAGATTTCTTATGTAGAAACTTTCTTTACCAACGTTTAGAATCATTTTACTGTGCTATTAATAACACACTTAACTTTTACTAGCTGCTTTAACATTTTGTTATAACAGTCCACTTTTTAAAATCAAAACCCACTTTAATTTGTAACTTTGTTAGTCTTAAAGTTGGCATTTATTTCAAAATCTTCTAAGTTTGCTCAAAACTTAAAGATTTTTGTTCAGTTTTATTGTGCTGTATTATCTAAAGACTCTATATAAAATTCAAATTAACTTTACTCTGGCCATGATTTCTTCATGTCCATTTATTTCCTTAGGCTTCGTAAGCAGTTGCCTAGACCATTACTGATAGTAGCTAGAATATTCCCAGATACTAAAATGCCTAAATTCTTTTATCTTAACATTTTCTCCATTCAGGGGAATTCTTTATCCTTAGTTCAGTTTGTAATAGAAGTCTGACAACACAGGTTCTACCTATTGCTTTAAAAACTTCATGGATCTTTGATATATTGTGAAGCTTGAAATGAATTCTTTCAACTGTTTTACCAAAGTGTGACTTTAATAATACATCATTTTGCTTATGATATGGAAACACTGGTACTTGGAGACTAATTCCACTATCAACAACTTCCTTAAATAGATTAAATTATGTCAGAGACACATACCTAACACGGTTCTGTTTAAGTCACACATTTAAGAAGATAAATGAATAATTTTTTTTCATTTTTAATAAGTAAATAAAGCTTCCTTTTTTTAGGACTGGTTAATCTATGAATCCCAAGTTTAATCACACAGTATTGAGCTCATTTACTTAACTCTCTAATTAAAACTTTTAGTTGAATACTAAATCTAAGGACAGTTGGAGTTGCACGTTTGCCCCTTTCACTGTTTCCTCCCCCATGCCATTGAAGAATTTTGAATGGTGAGGAATTTGCGCCCTTTGGCTCAGGTTGCAGACCCACTTGATCAAGCCAGAGAAGCTGGGGTCAGAACTATTCATTGCTTATCTTTTCCTTGGGCCACTTGAAAATCCTGCCTTTCTGCTCTGTAAAAAATCTCTTTCTATTAGACTTATAATAAAGCCTGGTGTATAAAAATGGGCATAATAGTTGATGCTTGATTGTGACTCAGCATGGGTTGATCTCACTAATTTAGAAGTTTTTCATTACATTTCAACTTACTCGATGTATATAATTTTATTTAAATACATGTTATTTCATAAGATATTATAAAAGTACCCTGTTGGTAGTGAAAGTGTGATGATAACGATATTCTATCTTGGGTTGAGAATTAACAGCTTTGAAATGTGGTGATTACTTTTAAGTAAATTGAATTAGTTAATTTCAATCAGTTCTATAATAAGTCCCAAAGTATTTATTTTGTTTTGATATGTTTAATTTCCAGTATTTATGCTGACAGTTAAAATTTGCTTGAATCAATTAGAGTACAAGTTTATGAACTGTATCAATAATGGTGTGAAGACTTTAAATATAGAGCCAGGTTTAAACAAACACAAAACACTTTGTTCTTATCTCAGCATCCCTTAAAAGTATACAGCTCTGGTTCAGGACCTCAGGACCACCCATCACCCTGGACATTGGATACTCCTATTTATTCAAGAAGCTTGTGAAGTATCTGTGTGCTGGTGGGGGATGGTGTGTGTATCTGTATAGGGAATCACAGTTAGGTGATTTTATCCCAACAAAAGCAGCAACATTGTTTATAAACTGAATTAGGTCCCTATAGAACTTTCTAGATGTGAAAACTAACTTACATTAAATGCTTCTTATTTTCTGTAAGCTTTGGTTGCTGTTTTCACATTTTTGATGCTTTCAGAAGGTTCGAGTGGGCCCCCATTAAGATTAACCTCAATCCATTACAGCTTTTTGGCTTGCAGGCCCCACCCATTGGCCTTGGATAGCTAATACCGAGCTTTTGTTTCTTCCTGTAGAAAGGAAAGGGAAGAAAACTGTTCTTTCTCTTTCATTGTGTAAGTCATGTGACTTCCCTTTTGGTTAGCTACAGATAGGATGGAAGTGAATCTCAAAATGAATAAGATATCAAAGTTTTATGCAGGTATGAAATATTCATGGAAATATTTATTGAATTCATGTGTTTTATGCATTAAAATATTTGTTTTCAAACAACTATACCTCAGTTTACATACATGCTGTTGATTTTTTAGGAAGCCAAAAAAAAGGTCACTAAATAGATTTTTTAAATAATACTACTCTTTTTATCTACATTTGGTGTACTTACTTTTCTTTTAGCATCATTTGGGGTTTCTGAATTGTGGCTTATTTCTTAGAACTCAACAATGTAAAGGAAGTAGGAATGGTGGTTGGGATGATTTAGCAAGGAAAAACTGCTGGTAGGAAAAAAGAAAGAAATGTTCTATAGGATTGCATGTAAATATAAGAAGAAATTAATTGGTTACATTTTCTCTTGTTCCTCTTCGGTCTAACCTTTTAGTAATAATAAGCATTATAAGTAGCTGTTTGGGAGAAAATGCTAAGCAGCTCTTAAGCTATTAATATCAACGGACAAATATTTTATTATGAAGTTAAATAATTTGAGGAAAATGTTGATATTTCGTTCTAATTGGTATTGAGTCATTATGTTATGATTTACTATGAATCATTAAATATTTAATCTTTAAGGTTATTTGAACTTGCTCTTAAGCTATCTTTTCAAGTATTTAAATTCTATTTTAGTAAAGCATATAGTTCTCACTAAATAAGTAAAATATTTGAAATAATGGTAGTTTTAAAAGAGTATCTTTTCAAAGATTCTAAGATATAGTGTTCTTTGCCACATGATATTTCCAAGCACATAAATACTTTTAAAAGACTTCTGAGAACAATACTATTTTCAAATCTAGGATTCATTTTTATTTAAAATCTTGTATTTCAATAAAATGTTCCAGACTGTTTTTCTATAGAAAAGCGTTGTTTTATTTTTATAGTCTTGCAGATCTTAAAAAGCATTGATATTTAATCCTATGAGTTTGTTATCAGTCTTGGATAACTTGATTAATTAGATTTCACAATATGAAAAATTTGTTGATATATAGAAAAATTTCCTAAGTTTCTATTAATAAAAGTAGATATATCAGCTTTTCAATAACTAGGATCTGGTATGAAGTCTGTAATTAATGTGCTGGTCCATGCTTTATTGACATTAAAATTTATAGCAGTGATTTATTTTACATGTGTTTTACTACAGAATATTTCAGTTTCTGTTTAATTAATTAATTAATATAAATATTTATTGACATTTTATTTAATGTTTAAATTATCACTAAAATTTTGCTTTTGGGAAAGGCTTAAGATACCAAATCTTTAAATTCTGTGGTTTTACTTCATATTCATTTAGGTAGCAAGTTATTCATAGAACATCAAGGCTATTATTAAGTATTTAAATCTAGTATTGGTATTTATTGTTGAAATAATCTAGTATCTTGGTGTCACTGTAAGTTTAAAATAAAAATATTAACAAACAAAAGCCTACTTTAAAAAAATGCTACTGGGATTTTTTGGTATGTGTACTATGCTTTTCTTCTCCTGCCTCAAACAAATTTTAATATATGAAGGTGAAACGTTGAGTGATTTCCTTTTATAACTCTGTGTTATTTTTCTGCAAAATTTTTTTAAACTTGTACAGAGAAAATAATTTTTATAATGAATTTGGATGGCTCTAAGTGACTTCATGTTTGTTCAAATGTATAAGGCTCATTTGTGGAAGTAATATCATTTGGGATATTGCTACTCGTTTTCATGGTAGGTTATTCTGACTATCCAGTTCATGAATGATTTAATTTCTAGATTTTCTTTCTCCTAAAATGAACTTCATAATAAATGGGAAATAATTGTTTAAGTAGTTGAAATGAATGACAGGCCAAGAAACATGAACATTTGTTTCAGTACATATTCTTTATCTTAGGGTTTTCATGTTTATTTTTGTAAAGACATTCTGATTTTTAAAAATGTTAAGAGAGAATGTTTGGGGACTTGCTTTGTTAGGTGTTGACCACTTTTCCATCTTTTCTGCCATGACTCTTAAAAAATACCTGGTCACTATTAAACCATTAATATGGGTAAAGTTAGTCTAGAATGTCCTATGAGATTTATTGTTTGACATACATTCAATTACTCAGAATAACAAAATGTGAACGATTTTTGAAAAATCTCATAAAATATTGGAAAATGTTTTCACAAGCTGAGGGGTGTAGAAAGGGAGGTAGGTTGGGGGGCATGGAGTGACTGGGTAATGGGCATTAAGGAGGGCATGTGATATGATGAGCACTGGGTATTATACCCAACTAGTGAATCATTGAACATTATATGAAAAACTAAAAAAAAAAAAAATGTTTTTAGAGTAAGATTTTAAGACAGGAGAGTTAATTACTTTAGCTTACATTTAAAAAATTCTTAGCTGTAAATTGGAGAAAGAAATTACTCAGATTATTAAAGCACTATGATATTCTCAAAGTATTCCCTGTCCTAACATTATCATTTGATCTGCCACTAGGAATGATGAAGGCCCTAAGTGGACTCCAGTTAGTCTCCTTCTACCCTGTTTCCCCTCCCCCTCCTCTTGTCCCTTCGGAAGGAAGCCTGAGGCCCTCACTCTAGAGATACCAGGAAAAAAGCAATCACTCAGCACAAAGCATCTGTCTTTAGCAGAAGTATCATCCCTTAGAGAAGAGTATGGTTGAGAAAATGTTAATAATAGATAGAGTTTTTCAGATTTATTCTAAGATAATTCAAAATTCATTTTTTTTGTACACTAGATATTACTGTTGTTACTGAAAAAGAAGTCTACTTCATCCCTTTAGGCATTAGCAAAGTCCCGCCTAGTCCTTCACCACTTTTCCTCTCTTAGCTTCAGTTACATCTTTTGTACCTTATCTAATGGCTGCTGCCAGTGATTTTCCTAACATGGAGGAGGAGGATGAGTTATAAACAAAAGCAGTGGATGGTTAGGTAGTTTTAACGTTTCTGAACACTTAACTGATATTTATAGCATTTACCTAAATTTCTAAAGAAAGTATGTATGAACTGTTTTACTCTGTGTCAGATGCTTAACTGACTTAGCCGCCTAGGCACCCTTAAAAATAGTATTTTTGTGTATAACATATTTTTGTGTAGAGAAGGACTTTTGAATCCACAAATTGAATTATAAAATAGGCCAACAGTGAAAATAAGTTGTTATTGATGGATCTAGAATTGTAATTATTTGCTTCCTTGGAGAGATTGTTCACAAAATCTCTTCCCTCTCCCCAAGATGAGTAAAAACTGCAGATACAGTGGGGTAAGCACTATAAACTGTAGTGTAAGATTGCTGAAGGGTCCAAATTTCTCCCATTGTACTGGAGATATTTCTGCTAGCATTTCCTCATCTTAAAGGGCAATCCCTTACTTAGCTCCACATGCATTTTTTGAATCTCTTCTATTTGTTGACCTTGGTTTGAAAAACTTAAGCAGAATGGTCATGGGATCTCACAATGAGCCCAACGAGGATTTTAGAAGTCTTAATTTATATCTGACAGATGATAAATGTAACAATAAATGATAAATGTAAAAGCAAGTGTTACATAATACTTACGTTTTTAAGGAATGAGCCAAAGATATTTTGAAAAATTTAAATATTATGTACTTAAAAGGCAAATACAAAATATAATAGCAAGCATATTTCAAGTAATATAAAAATGGTAAGTGTAAACAATCTTTCGATAGAATAACTTTAAAAATATAGTAAGAATGCAATCATATATTTCTTTCTACTGGTCCAGCCCTCCTGGACAAGCAGCCAAAAACAAATTGTTTTGTTTTTTGGCTGCTTGCTGATACTGAGTTCCCACTGCTGCATGCGCAGGAATAGACTTCAGTTTGCTACCAGTTGATCCTGTGTGCCATTCATCCAAAGCCACTGCTGTAACTCCCCTCAACCAATGCTTCTGTTCTGCCGACATAAGAAAGCCCTTCAGCTATGGCCAATCAGTATTGAAGCAATGTTGGTAATCATGACATCAGTAACAATGACACAGAATGATAACAGTAGTTATCATGTAACTTTTATAGAGAGCTTGCCTGTGCCAACTATTGTAGTAAGCATTCTACATCCATTCAATTTTCACAACTCTGAAAGAGAATTACTATTATTGTCTTCTTTTTGTAGATGAAGAAATGATCTTAGAATGCCTAAATGCCTAACTTCATGTAGTTGAGCCAGCAGTATGATTCCAGAGCTGTGCCCTTAAATCTCTGGGTTCCAGAAACATTTTTAGCTGTTCAAATTTTATATTAATGTGCTTATCTTATGCTAAGTGCTAGAGATTGAACTGTGAGCAGAAAAGCAGACAGGGATCTGACTTGGGGTTGCTTAAAGAACAGTAGGGGAGATAGACGGTCAGATCGCACAAATGAAAATAAAATAAAAACTGCTGTGACTGCTATGAAAAAAAGATTCATGGTGCTGTAAGTCTATTAACTGTGAGGAACCTGACCTAGTCTTTGGGTCAGGAAGGCTTCTTTGGATTGGTAAATTTATGATGAGGGATGAAGAACGAGTAGACAACAAGGAAAAGAATATTATAATAGAGGAATTGGGGGGGCTGTACACAGGCAGGAGGGAAAATGAAACTTTAAACTTTATTGGACATTATAGCATTGTAAAGATCATTAATATCCAGTCTCCGTCTTTAAGTAACTTGCAGTATGTATGTGTGTGTGTGTGTGTGTGTGTGTGACTAACAGTTACAACAGTGATAAATGCTCAGATAAGAGCATAAAGGTAGGAACTGCTCATGCTTTTAGCAGCAGGAAAGGCTTTACAAAGATAGAGACCATTTGAGATTGGCCTTGGAGATACCTAGAACCTTGCCAGCCCCAAGAGCATTCCATGTTATAAATGTGCAAAGATGTGGAGAGGTGAAAGAGCCTCTTGGACAGGGCAATGTGTAGCTATGCTGCTGGGTATTTGATGTACAGAAGGAGCAAGGAAAGGGAGTAGAAGATGAGGTTCATGCTGGGGCTGGGCCAGCTTGTGATCAGGCAGGTGTAGCCACCATTAGTCCTCACCATGGACGTAGCTATCTGTGATTTTTTTTTTTTTTTTTTAATACTCACTCTCCCTAAACCTTCATTGGCTGTTAGTTTTCCGAATACAATTTAGACTTTTTAGCCTGGTATCCAAGCTCTTCATCATCTGGTTGAGTCCACCTATCCACTTTTTCTTTTCATACTTCTTATTTAAATTGTTTGATTTGCCAATTAGAATCTGCCACTATAAACATACTGTGTACCTCTTTGTCTTTGCTCCTTTGTACAGACTGTACTGTGCCTTTCCCCTAAATTCCTCCTACATTCTTTCACTTTGGGAAATCTTTGCCATCTTTCGGATTCCAGCCCCAGATTCGGATTCTTCCTTCCTGAGGCCTTTCCTTATTCTAGCTAGAATTACTTAGGTCCTTCTTATAAACTCCAAAACTTTTTATAAATAATGGGACACTTGTCATAGATTGTCTTCTGTTATATTTTGTTTTGTTTCTCCTACTAAAGTGTAAACTCGGGGTGCCTGGGTGGCTCAGTGGGTTAAAGCCTCTGCGTTCGGCTCAGGTCATGATCCCAGGGTCCTGGGATCGAGCCCCGCATTGGGCTCTCTGCTCAGCAGGGAGCCTGCTTCCTCCACTCTCTCTCTCTGCCTGCCTCTCTGCCTACTTGTGATCTCTGTCAAATAAATAAATAAATTCTTTAAAAAAAATAAAGTATAAACTTGGGACACCTGGGTGGCTCAGTTGGTTAAGTATCCAACTCTTGGTTTTGGCTCAGGTCATCTCAGGGTGGTAGGATCCAGCCCCTCATTGAGCTCTGCACTGGGCATGGGGCCTGTTTCACAGTCTTTCTCTCCCTCTGCCCCCAACCGCACTTGTACACACTCGCTCTCCCTCAAAAAAAATTGTTAACTCTAAGTGGAATTGTTTTACCAAATTTTGTATTTCCTACAATACATAAGTGCATGCTTTTTATGTAATTCCTACTCAAAAACATTTCTTGAATGATGAAGAAATCACATTGCATTAGGAACATATTTTCCTTATCGTCCATTGGATAAAAAGATAGGGCTTATTAAAAAAAAGATATAGCTCATAGAGAACTAATAAAATTGATATTGACCAAGAGAGCATATGTGAACTCACCTTGTTTAGAAAACCTAGTGTTCTTATTTTCAGTTCCCTTTTTATGTCACTCTTACGTGTTCATTATACATTGAGTTATGTCTGGTAAACATTGCACTTGTGGGCCCAGAACACTTTTGGGTTTCTGTACCCCAGCTCTTAGCAGAAAAGATACTGGCTTTTGTGCTATATTTATTACAATAGTTTATTGATAAGTGTCAAGTATCTGTAGGTTTTTGGAGGGGAAGAACTTACCTGTCTAATTCTCTTCTTAAGTCCAGAGAAAACTGACATGGGTGTTCAATAAGTGTTTTAAGTGGCAATACCATTAGGGAGATAAGATGATATTAAATGGAAATAGTGGTAACCTTGCAGTAAGATAGATCTGGGTTGGAATCCCAGCTCCAGTGCTTACTGGCTGTTTGAATTTTGTCACATTACCTTACCTCACATTTCCTATCTATAGAAATCAGTTAGCAGTACTAATTTTAGAGTTAAGAGGATTTGAGGTAATGAATTTTAAGTGTCTAGCCTCATGCCTGAAACGGGAGTACCGGGTATCCTGATTGTCCTCCTCTTTTTGTTTCTTTGT
This sequence comes from Lontra canadensis, assembly GCF_010015895.1. Taxonomy (NCBI): domain Eukaryota; kingdom Metazoa; phylum Chordata; class Mammalia; order Carnivora; family Mustelidae; genus Lontra; species Lontra canadensis. The sequence continues at coordinate 21,801,435 of NW_022631008.1, forward strand.
TTTTTAACTTAAAAAAAAATGCAGATATGCTACAGTTGATATAATGCAGAAAAGGATATCTGGTAAAAGGGATGGCAGGGTCCAAATGTAGGAGTTAAGTGAGACTACCCACACAGTGTAAAACATAATGGAGAAAAATATAGTTATCTACATCTTTGTTCATAACAAAATTAAAGAGCATAATGAATGCAAGTCCTTTCCTTAAGTATAGGATGGGGCTAGTGTATCTTAATATCTGCTTGTGTGAAAAAGATCTAAGATTTTTGTTGTGGAAGCCGTTGTTTGCATAACCAGTATCCATTTCTTCCTTCCATCCTTCTGATCAAAACCCTACTTCTTTGTTTCATGTATTCACCTCTATCTTTCTGTGTCCCTGGGAAAGATGACTCCACTTCTAAGATAAGCGGTAGCTCGATCAGTCTAAGTACATGGCATTCTCTTATACACTGTTTTAAATCCAGTAGCAGGGATAAGACTTAAATTGGCTTATTCAGTCATGAGGGAACAGTTATTTACATTTTACTATTAAAAGATTACTGTTTTTTTTACTTCTGTGACTCTTACCTCTTCTCTCCCTTCATTCTGTTTCCTTGGTTAGAACTTTCACCAGAAACAGTTCCTTTGATACATACTGAATTCCAGTTTGGAGGACACAGCTCTCACCCTCTTGCATCCCAGGCTTTCCACCAAATTGGGTTATTTGGATATGAAAATTTAGTGTTGGTGCACCTGGGTGGCTTGGTCAGTTAAGCATCTGCCTTCTGCTCAGGTCATGATCCCAGGGTCCTGGGGTCGAGCCCTGTGTTGGGCTCTCTGCTTGGTTGTGAGCCTGCTTCTCCCTCTGCCACTGCTGCGCCCCCCTGCGTGTGCACGCTCTTTCTCTCTCTCTGTCAAATAAAATCTTTAAAAAAAAAAAAGAAAGAAAGAAAATTTAGTGTCATTTCTAACTCATGGCTCTTCCTTATCCCCCATGTCCAATTGATAGTTTAAAAAATAATCTTAAAATGCCGTGCAGCTTCCTGTCATCTATACTTGATGTGTTCATCAGATCAGAACCTTCATTCGGCTGCTCTTGTGTTAGAACCTAGAAGAATATGTGCCTGAAAGTTCGGCATATCAGATAAAGAAGCTCTGGCGTATGGTATGACTTGATGTTAGAGTCTTCCACTGGTGAGCTTCTGCAGGTACGTCACTCCTCAGAGGGAATCCAGCGGTAAGCAGTCTGTCTAGTCAGGACTTAGCTCCATCAATTTATTCAACAAAAATTATTGAACACCTAATATGTGAGCTACAGCAATGAGCAAAACAAGATGGGTGATTTTAAATACCTGCCCTCATGCACCAGTGCTCACTCCCCCCATCTCTATCTTCTATCTCCACTGTGAAAACTAGGAACATAGACTAACCATATCAAGTACAAAATAGGGCATCTTTAAGTTTTTGAAAACCTTACAATAATATTTGAACTCAGGAAATCAATTTCAGGAAAATTGGAACATAATGAACAAAGTAAAAGAAGGTGTTTTATTTGGGGGGAAGCAGAAAAAAATAATAATGAGATAACTCTAAGTCTGAATTCTAGAACATTCAAAAAATTATACCGTGAGGTACCTATAGTAATAATGTTAAAGAGAAATATAGGTTAATGATCCACAGCAGAATTTCTCAACCTTGGCACTTTGGGTCAGGTTGGACCTTTTGGCCCAGATAACTCTTTTGCTGTGAGGGGCTAGCCTGTGCTGTGTAGGGTATGTAGCAATATCCCTGACCTCTATCTATTAGATGCCAGCATTACACTTCCCCAGTTGTGACAACCAGAAATGTCTCCAACATTGCTAAATGTCACCTCGAAGGCAAAATTGCCACCATTTAAGAACCTCTGATTTAATGACTTTGATAAGTGCTTTACCAAATATATTATACTTCATAATGAATATAATCTTTTCTTTAGGCAGAAATATAGTCTAAAATGACTTTAGAAAGCCTGGACATTTGGGATAAGAAATTACCACTAAGTTCATATTTAAGTAACATAATGGACTGAAAGCTAAATATGAAACATTTTAACATTTTAAGTTTAAGAGTGTTATGTATTGTTCTGATTATAGATGTAGTACATGTTGAGTGTAAGAAATTTAGACAAGAATACAAAGATCATAATAAAAATCACTTACTCCCCTGTCACTCGGAGGAAATTACTGCTTATTAACTTTTACTATATTTTGTTTTACTGTTTTTCTTCTCTTTGTAACTTAAATTCTAGTTTTGAGTCATTTACTTTTTTATGCGCTTTGTCTTAAAGTGTTTTTAAAAACAGGGAAAAGAATTTTCAATTCCCTTTGTCAAGTTATTGCCAGTCCTAAGTTAGAAGAGTTTAAAACTAAAAAAAAAAAAAAAATTTTTTTTTTTTTAAACTAATTAAATTGTAATAGGAAAAAATAGGGATTTGGAAATTGCAAAAAGAAAGTCTAGGGAAGCACATACTATGCATTTGAATGATAGATTCTAAATAATATTTGTTGATGAAATATAAATTTTTTGGAATAAAACTAAGCCTAACAACTTATCTTATTATTTCCTCCTTTAATCTACTCATAATTTCACACCTCTGAATATGTGAGACATTTATTTTTTAAATTTAAATCCTTTGGGAAATTTTGCCATTTGGGAAAAACAGTAACAGAATTTTATTACTATGTTTTTATTTTCATATGCAAAGTATAGAAAAAGTTTTTATTTTGTACAAAAATTTTTAAAAATTAGATCATTATGAAATCTTAAGCTAGCTTTTCAGTTTTATAGGCAAATTAATATTTTTTCTCTTGATAATGGAATTCAGTTCTGCTAACTACTTTTAGAGATGACCTTCACTTCTAAAGTATATTACTTAAAATTCTGTAACATAGTTGTTGTAAGTTTAATAAAATGCCATGAAATAATTGTTACTATAATTTATGGATTTATGCAAGTTTAGATGAATCTGTATATCTAACCAAAGTATATTAAATACTATATCCTTGTCATTTGCATTTCTGGGAAGGTGAATTTTTGTATCTTTCGAAAGTAAGATGTTTGGCCACATAGCAAAAAGGAAGAGCATTCTGGGCACAGAAAATGATGCAGGTGTTAAATGGTAGAAGCAGTCCTTTGAGTTTGAAAATTTTCTATGACAAGGAGTTCCCAGGAGCCCTTCTCAACTTTAAATTCCTAAATTGGTTTCAGAGATGCACAAATGTATATATTCCTTTTTATGCACGGGTCATATGCTGACCTGAATTTAAGTGGCAAATACACTTAAGGTTCTGTCTTACACAATAGAGATTGTATAATTTATAAAAATAAAGGAAATAAAAATAAAGGAAAAATTTTCATTTAATATGAAAGGAAACAGTCTTTATATCCTCTTTAAATATACCTTTCTCCAGAGTGATTGACTCATTTTCTAGTCGTACACATTAGTTGTCATCCATGTAAGTTCTCAATACACTGAGGTGTCCTCTCTGTACTCAGACTGAATTAACCTTTTCATATCATGTTTTAAACTGTTGGCCATCCTACTCATTTTCTCAACACAAACACGGGGAACTGCCCATCCCTAATCTAGTGTTATTAATTGAATTCTTGCCATATATTAAAAGGTATGCCTATTGCTATCATTTTCTGTTGTAAGTTTTCTTTTGCCTCCTGGGTGCTTGGCCTATTCTTAAGATAATGCTAATTAGAAATGAGGTTGGACACCACAGTAGGTTCCAAAACATCTTATTTTAGCTAACAAAAATAGAGTGTCACAAAGGATGCAGGACATATCCTCCCACACTATAAATTCACCTTAGTTTTTGTTTTCTTTGTGCTGTTATTTCCCATTTTTCTAAAACACTATTTTAAAATTTTCCACTCATTTTGCTCTTCTCACCACTCTGTGTGTGTGTGTTTTTTTCTCCTCTTTCTCAACTTCCACCCCCACTCTCTCTTCCTGGTGTAAAGAGCTTCTGTAGGAAATTGACAATCGGTGTCTTTCTGCTTCAAAGTCTTTAACAAGTGGAGCTGGCTGTTAAGAGAAATTGACCAGGTTCCTGTGATCCTTGTCAGTTTCTCTGATTAATCAATTTTTCTTTACTGGAGAAGCTGCTTTTAACAAAAGAAAACTAGCTTGAAATTTCAATCATTTGCTCATTGCTGCCCTGCGTATATCTGTTCTTCTTTCTCTGTCACTTTATGTTTTTATTACAAACTTTTAATTCTTACGTTTTCGTTACCTCATTTGTAATGGAGAGTGAAGAGCTATTTTCCTATAATTCATATATCCTCAGTGATTCTTATTAATTCTGGTACTTGCATAATTTAATTTATGAAGCTGATTCCTATTCAAAAGACAGTGCCTACAAAGCAAAATGAGTGCATTTTTTTTTCCTAGTTTGTGTTGACTTTCCTACAAAAACCCAGGCCAAGCAATTCCAGAGCACTCAATAAAAGGAAATCATGCTGACATAGAGAACTAATACAATGAAATAAAAAAAAAAAAAAACAGGGGGAGTTACTATACTGTTCTTTATTAATAAGGATATTTCTTTAAACATGTTAAATACTGTTATATTTAGAAACAGAATTAAAAGAATGTGCCTTTAGGTCATGGACAAGTTTGAACAGCCAAGTTAAAGCCTCAAAAGTAGATTATAAGATCTGAAGAGAAAATTAACAAAATGAGCAAAGTGTATTTGGAATACCTCTTACACATTACATAAAGGTGTTTGCACTTAGTGATATTAGGTAATTGACAGGATTATCATAGGAAGGAGTTGATTTGAATGGCCTTAGTTTCAGTGGTAAGATTGAATGATGACTAATGCTCTAAAGCATATTTTACGAGTAAGTTGTTTCATGGTATATTAAGTGTTCCTTGAGCAGAAAAGAAAGTCCATCTTCAGTAAGTTTGGGACATTCTTGGTTATACAAATTCAGCCTGTTTCTTCATTTAATACATGATTTCTTAATGCCTTGTCATACAGTACTGTGCTATCAGTCTCATAGGACATGGTTCCATGGGGCAAACACTCAGAAACTCCTGGCTGATGGCCAAAAAGCTGTGCATTAATCAATATTAACATCTTTACTCTTCAGGTTATAATTTATCAATAAGTTAGAAAAAATTAAAGCTCTTTTAAATATCTGCTAAACATTTTTAGTGATGATAATGTTTTATTTTACAAAACCAGAGACCTAACTAGTATTTAAGACATCCAGAAAACCCAGGGGCAGATAGTGTTTCATTGAATGAAAGTCGCTTAACAGATGAGATAAAATCAGGTAAGTATTAGAAAACATCAACCGTGGGTCTGGGCAACTTAAAAGGAGAGTGAGGAAAGCTCAAGATTGATAAATGGTGGTTGTGGTGGTATAGGGAAGCTGAAATCTGGCCAGGATAGATTCTGAATCAGATGAAAAAAACAAGTGATACACAGTCATATACAGTTGCCTTTAACTACAGCTTCTGGTAATAGCCTCTGGCCTGTAGTCCAGGGCTTTTTTTTTTTTTTTTTTTGAGTAACAGCAGTTTGTTTGAAGGTAACTTACCCCTGTTAAGAGGACAATTCATTTGTAGTTTTGTGGCAAATGTTGGTGTCCCAGAGCAGTGATTCCAAGTTTGTTTGTTTGTTTTTTTAATTTTTAAAAATTTCTGATCTGTTGTAGCTCGAATACTTTTGCACAAATGCTGTCCTCAGGTTACATACTTGTTGTGGTCTAGTAATGAACAGTTTACTGGCAGTGCTGATCCTTTGACCACACTTATACTGTGACTGGATTATCACCACTTCTACCATGCTCTGAACTAGAGTATGTCTCACTGCTTACAACTGCCTATAGTGTTTCCTACTGAGGACTAACAGTTCTACAAGTGGAAAAAAAATTATTTAAAAATGTAAATGCTGTTTCTATGTCACTGATTATAATTTTGGTAATTTATAGACCAGCAAACATTTCAAGAAATGTGGATGATTTGATAAATTTTTAATAATTGGCTTTCTAAAAATCATTTTGTGTATATTATGCATTTTACTGACATAAAGGATATAGAATACAGTTTATAAATAATAATAATATATACACAGTATTCTTTATTATAAACTCTGTGTAGCCACTTGTTTCTCATGGAATGCTTTTGTTGATTTTTTTTTTTCTGGAACTCTTATGTCTATAGCTAAACTCTGATAGCAATTGATGATCAAGGGTAATTTTTACATGAATGTTAAATGAGTAACAACACAAAAGTTAAGTGACAAAGACAAAGATGTATATCAGAACTTTATTAAAAGTGACTGCTTTGCTGAATTGAAAAACAGTTTTTGAACACTAAGAATTCCTCTATTTTATAGTATTTACATTGTAACAGCTATAGACATGATACATTGTTACAATTCATTTGCTTTATTAACAGTTTCTCCATGACTTTCCTCAGTGTCTAGACAATCAACAAAATTGTTTAAAAAGCTCTGATTTGTAGCATTTGCCAATTAGTTTCAAGCTATCAGTGTGATGTCTGTGTGGAGTTGGGAAGAAATGCACGATGATGCACCATTATATAGTAATTCTACTGTACAGATTCAGTAAATGTAAAGTAATAGTAAAGATAATAGTAAAATATAGCACAATAACTAGGAAGCAATGAGTTTTAAGTATTTTTATTCTTTTTTGTTCATATAATTTTATGTTTTTACAATTTAATTTTTAATAATGGCTGTTTTTAACAACGATCTCATAGAATTCTTACAGATTAACAGTCAGTTCTCTTGAGCGGGTCTAAGCCAGCGGCAGCACACTCCTCCAGTGGCTGTTTTGCCATGGAAGGACGTTTATTTATTTGTAATTACTGTCATTTCACAAGAGGGATATCATCTCTGAGTAAAAGAAAAACCCTAAGGAAGACAACTTACAAGCATGGCCATTGTTCTTATTTTTTACATTTCTTTAACACAGGGTTTAAAACATCAGTTGAGTTCGTACATAGCTATTTAGACATCACTGTCCTCTGAGTAGTATAGCAACAAGGAGATGAAGCTATTTTTCATTTAGTCTAGTGAATAAGTACCAATGATCACCCAGATACTTTTCTGTTTTGTACAGATGGTAGGTTACTGTTGGTCTTCAGAATCCTTATAATCTGAAGGTGTAAGGAGAGTCACTCATAGATAAGAATGTCAGAAAACAGGGGTACCTGGGTGGCTCGGTTGGTTAAACGAATGCCTTCAGCTCAGGTCCTTGTCCCAGGGTCCTGGGATCGAACCCTGCATCGGGCTTCCTGCTCAGCGGGAAGCCTGCTTCTCCCTCTCTCACTCCCCTGCTTGTGTTCCATCTCTCACTGTGTCTCTCTCTGTCAAATAAATAAAATCTTTTTTTTTTTTTAAAGATTTTATTTATCCATTTGACAGAGAGATGGAGAGCACAAGTAGGCAGAGCAGCAGGCAGAGGGAGAGGGAGAAGCAGGCTCTCCGCTGAGCAGGGGGTCTGATGTGGGGCTCAATCCCAGGACCCTGGGACCATAACCCGAGCTGAAGGCAGACGCTTAACCGACTGACCCACCCAGGCACCCCCAAATAAATAAAATCTTAAAAAAAAAAAAAAAAGAATGTTAGAAAACAAATCTCAAAGACTTAAAATTTTGTGCAGGTCTTTTAAATCTTCTACACTGCCTCAATAGGCGGATGCTATGTAAGAGGTTCTACTACCCTGGGACTGTTATCTTTCAGCTGTTGGGTAGGTCTTGAGCACTACTTTGTACATTACTCCCTGCAGTTTATGATGTATATGCATTTTTAAAAACACTCCTCTTGCCCATCATTTCCTTCTTTCCACTTTGATACTGAATTAAGTTTCTTATTACCACAAACTTAGTGGCTTAAAACAATACACAGTAATTAGTTCACAGTCTATAGAGCAGGAGTCCAACACAATGTAAATGGGATCTCTGCGTGGAATATCCCAAGGCTGAAGTCCAGGTGTTGGCCAGCTGTGTTCTCATCTCTCACTCAGAGTTCTCTTTCTGACTCATTCCTTGTGTTGGTACAAATCATTCCTTGTGGCTGTAGGACTGGTCTTCCATGTTTTTATCAGATGTTGGCCAGGTACCACTCCCAGCTCCCAGAGGCCAAACTCACATTCCTGCCTTGAGGACCCTCCCATCTGTCTTTAGGTCAGCAAGGGTGGGTCAAATCCTTCTTCAAAGCTTTGACTTTCCCTTCTGCCAACGGCCAGAGAAAAATTTCTCCTTCTAACGTATGATTACATAGAGTTCAAGAAACATACTTCGTAATCTCCTTTGATTAACTTAAAGTCACCTTGTTGGTAACTTTAATTATATCTATGATCAGGATCATAGGAATGATATCCAGTCTTCTTGATGAAGGAAGGAATTTTGGAAAGGTTAGGGTAATTGGGAGTCCTAGAATTCTGTCCACCACAAATACTAGATACATCATTTAATCATAATGATGGGTATTCAGAAAGCTTCAACTTAGTGATAAAACTTTAAAATTATTATCTAGAAATAAAGTCTGAAAAAATATAAAAATAAAAATTATATTTGGATCCAATAACTATTTCCTTCAGAATAGAAATTAATTTTTGGTACATATGAAAATTTAATCTCTTGAATTAACATGGAGCTACCAGAACAAAGATAATAACATTTAGAAAATAATAAAATAGTGAAAACAAGATTGTATTTAATTCTTTTTTTTTTTTTTAAGATTGTATTTGTTTATTTAAGAGAGAGAGCATGAGCCAGAGGGGTAGAAGGGTAGGCAGAAGCAGATTCCACACTGACCAGGGAGCCCTACTCGACTCCAGGCTCAACTCTGGGCTCGATCCCAGGGCAGAGATCATGACCTGAGCTGAAAGCAGATGCTTAACCATCTGAGCCACCCAGGCACCCCAAAATTGTATTTAATTCTTAAGTCTAAGGAATTAGTAGAGTAAATTAAAGACACAACTTATTTTGGACACTACCTAAATGTTGGTTAAGAAAATAAGTTCAGGGTGCCTGGGTGGCTCCGTGGGTTAAGCCTCTGCCTTTGGCTCAGGTCATGATCTCAGCGTCCTGGGATTGGGCCCTGCATCTGACTCTCTGCTCAGCAGGGAGCCTGCTTCCCCCTCTCTCTCTGCCTGCCTCTCTGCCTCCTTGTGATCTCTCTCTCTGTCAAATAAATAAATAAAATCTTTAAAAAAAAAAAAAAGTTCAAAGATGTCTAAATATTACCTAAAAACAATATATCTAGTACAAATGTATAAAATACAGAGCCTTGTTCCAGAGCAGCCCAACTAATACATTTACTCAAGAAGAGGGAGTTTCACCAAGGTTAAGGGAAAAGCTTAGAACTCAGAGTAAATAAAAATTCTTTCTGACCCTTATTAGATACTTACTAAATGTCATGTACCTTTGCCACTCCTTCCTAAATAAAAGGCCTTTGCTTTCTCCAAAACAAACACACCATGTTTTTTTCTCTTATTTCTGAGTAAAAGGACATTTTCCTTTTTCCTTCATTTTTTTTTTTACTTAGAGATTTCTTCTGAATAACTTAGAAAAAGCATAATATTATGTACCCTGAGCATCAGAAAAATATTTCATGCTATAGTCCACACCATTATAACATATAACAGTTTAACATATTTAAAAACATTTTGTCAAAATATAGATATATGTCTGGGGCGCCTGGGTGGCTCAGTGGGTTAAAGCCTCTGCCTTTGGCTCAGGTCATGATCCCAGGGTCCTCGGATAGAGTCCCACATCCGGCTCTCTGCTCAGCAGGAAGCCTGCTTCCCCTCCCCTCTCTGTCTCTCTGCCTGCTTGTGATCTCTCTCTCTGTCAAATAAATAAATAAAATCTTTTAAAAAATAGTTTTTTTTATCAAGGAAAATCAATAACAACTAGGTGCTAAAACTAGATATTTTAGAGTATGTATTGTATAACTATTCTTCTAGGTTATGTTTCTACAAAGAAATATTTAGTGCTACGTTGTCCAATATGCTAACCACTTATAAAATGTAGCTCTTTAAATTACTTAAAATTAAAAATGTAGTTTCTGTACTGTGGTAGCCAAGTGCTCAGTAGCTACATGTGGTTGGTAGTTATCTTATTGTACAGTATAGATATAGAACATTCCCATTATAATGGAAAGTTCTACTGGACAGTGCTGACTTTGTTTCTTCATTTTATTCTATAGGAAATAATTTCAGTTTGGTAGTTGTGAGCTTAATTTTTTGCTTTAAGAAATTTTTACCTGGGGCACCTGAGTGGCTCAGTGGGTTAAAGCCTCTGCCTTTAGCTCAGGTCATGATCTCAGGGTCCTGGGATCAAGCCCTACATCAGGCTCTCTGCTCAGTGGGGAGCCTGCTTCCCCCCTCTCTCTGCCTGCTTCTCTGCCTACTTGTGATCTCTCTCTGTCAAATAAATAAAATCTTAAAAAAAAAAAAAAAATTTTTACCTGGGGGTGCCTGCCTGTCTCAGTTGGAAGAGGATACAGCTTTTGATCTCAGGATCATGAGTTTGAGCCCTGCTTTGGGTGTGGAAATTAAAAAAATAAAATAAAATAAAATAAAATAAGTAAGTATACTTTAAAAAACATAAAAAGAAATTATTTTTAAAAAATATTTATTTATTTGAGAAACACAGAGATAGAGCAGAAGTGGGAAGGAGGGGGGAGAAGCAGACTTCCTGCTGAGCAGGGAGCCCAATCTGGGGTTCGATCCCAGGACCCTGGGATCATGACCGGAGGTGAAGTCAGATGCTTAACCAACTGAGCCACTCAGGTTCCCCTAAAGAGAAATTCTTATCTAATAATGGCAGTGACACTATAGTTTCCCCATTTAAATGGATTAAAAGTAAATTAGAAATTAAAACATTCTTTATTATAATTTTTACTATATCAAAATTGATTTTTGTACTTAATATTTTAAGATTATGTTATTGAATATAGGTATAGTTCATATTCATATATAGATATTCAAATATCCATAATTACTGTCATGGGGTATGCCATCATATGAATATGCTATATTCTGTTGTTATTAATCAATTGATTTTTAAACGTTTTTGCTATTATGAATAATACTATACTGAGCATTCTCTTACAAAATTTCAGGTACATGTATGCAAACATTTTTCCAGAGTATATAACCTAGAAATAGAATTTTTGGGTTGTAACGTGTATTTTCAATTTGATTAAGAAATGTTAAATTATTTTCTACATTGGTTATATCAGTTTGTATCTGAGATTATAAAGTTGTCTTCCTTTGTTTTATTTTTAAAGCTTTAAAATGCTCTCTTTCACTTGTAAACAGTGCCTGATTTTACATGTTTATATTAGCATTATTAAAACTTATTATTGAGCAGCCGTTGTTTAGTTTGTTTAAACAAACTAAAACATAGTATTATAGGTAGGATCGTAAATCTTATTTCTTATGAGCATCGGCATAAGTAGCAATTCTGAAAGCAATAAGCTGATCACCATGTAAAGTTATCCTTTCTTGTAAAATTATTCTTTCTTGCAGCATTTTATGAAGAAGCTTTTTTGTCATTAAAAAGTACAGCAATGCTTAATATGATATTCTTTGCCTTTAACCTTAATTAGATGAGGTTTCATGGCAAAATAAAATTTTTCTTTTGCTGTGAATTAGCAAATCAGTTACTTAACTTGTTTGTTTAGGTCTGCTTTGTGCCAGGCATAGTGTTAGTTACTTTGGATACAAATTATATTAAGTCACGGGTTCTGTCTTCAAGGACCTTGCAGTTCAGAGTAGGAGAAGAAACTGTAAATACTGAAATATATTAAAGTGATTTATTTATTTTTAATTTTTTAAAGATTTTATTTATTTGAGAGAGAATGAGTGAGAAAGGGAGCATATGAGCAGGGGAGAGGGAGAAGCAGGCTTCCCATGTAGCAGGGAACCCAATAGGGGACTTGATCCCAGGATCCTGGGATCATGACCTGAGCCATAAGCAGATGCTTAACCGACTGAACTACCCAGGCCGCCCTATTTTGTAGTGATTTCGATGCTGTCAGGGAAACTTGTATATTGGACTCTGAAAGGAGAACATGCTTGATTTGTCAAAGTGTTTATTATATATGAGGTGAATATTAAACTGAGCTTGTGAGAGCAGAGTATTTGTCAGACAACTTGAGGAAGTGTTTCTCAACAGAGGGAGCATTATACCTGGTGCCTGGCATTTTTTTTGAACACTTCAGATCACTGGATATGGATGAAGGGTGAGGGGACAGTGTGGGAGAGTCCGTTGAGGAGGTGGAAGAAGTAGGTTTGGCCTTTAACTTATTGATACTGTGGAACCATTGAAGGATTTTAATGGATTTTAAGTCATTAAAGAATTAAAAGCAGGGAAATAATTTGAACAGATTGTTACTCTAGATGGTTTCTGCTGCAGTGTTAGGTTGAAGATGGATTTTGAGATAGGTAAGAGAACTACAGTTTGGGAGAGGGGGTGAGGGTCTTAACTAAGCTAGTTACACTAGATATAAACTGGGAGATAAGTAAAGTTAAGGAATATATCCAAAATATTCAAGACTTGGCAAACTGTTGGTTGTGGGAGGTGAGAGAAGAGGAAGAATATGAATTACTACTTGATTTCTGACTTGAGTGCTTGAGTGATTGGGAGAAACACAAGGATGGAAGTTAGAGAAGGAGATGGAGTGTCAAAGTTTGGTGGACTAGATACTGAGTTTTGTTCTAGAAATGGGGAACGTGAGAGCCCTTTGACTATCCAGTTGGATATCCGTGTGGGTCTTAGAAGAGGGGTATCGATTATGGTTATAGGTTTAGATAGAAGCCATCATATTTAGGTGGTCGTGAAACTAAGGTAGGAAAGCATCTTAAAAGAAGGAAATGTAGAGTTGAAGAAAAGAAGCCAGGATCAGAATTTCCAGTAAATAAAAGGAATTAATGACAGCCTGCTTTGTAATGTTATAAAAATATAAATATTTTGATCAACATGGAGCTTATCATTTTGTTATTATTGAAATATAATTAACAGTATAATATTAGTTTCAGTTATACAATAAAATGATTCAATAATTTTATATATTATTCAATGTGCATCACAATGACTGTACTCTTAAGGATCTTACCTTTTTAAAAAAAGGATTTTATTTATTTGAGAGAGGGAAGGGCTGGGGGCAAACAGAGAGAGAGAAGCAGACTCCCTGCTGAGCATGGAACCCATTGTGGGGCTCAGTCCCGGGACCCTGAGATCATGACCTGAACTGAAGTCAGACGTTTAACCAACTGAGCCACCCAGGCATCCCAGAACTTACCATTTTATGGAATTAAGGAGCAAATGTATATGTGCTTGTGATGGAAAAAATTACTTAACATATAAGTTAAATGGATGAAACATGGTATGAACTATAAGAGTATATACTGAAACTAAAAACAGCTTCATGTTAGAAAATAAAAGAGACTTTTTAGATTTTTGGGGGGATAAGATTAAAATATATAAAAATGAAAACCATTGTAAAAAGTAATGGTATTTGGGGCCCCTGGGTGGTGCAGTTAGCTAAGCATTTGACTCTTGGTTTTGGCTTACGTTGTGATCTCAGGGTGGTGACATCGAGCCCCACGTCAGGCTCCATACTCAGCATGGACTCTGCTTAAGACTTTCAATCCCTCTCCCTGTCTCTTCTGTGTGCTTGCTTGCTCTCTCTAAAAATAAATCTTTTTTAAAAAAGCAAGTAGTATTGTTAATAATAAATATGTAAAAAATGCCATCAGGAACTCACCTGAATAAAAAAAATTGGATTTATTAACTTGTGGCACTAAGGGACATGGAACCTTGAAACATCTCAGTGAGAAGGCACTTCTAGGATTTGGGTTCATAAGTGATTTGGGGAAAGGTCAAGAAAATAGGGGTTTGATGCTGTCAAAAAGCAGAAGTAATTTTGTGATTGGGGATCCTAATAATTTTTTTGAAGATTTTATATATTTATTTGAGAGAGAGAGCGAGAGAGAGCACACGAGCAGGGTGAGGAGCCGAGGGAGAAGTAGACTCCCCCCTGAGCAGGGAGTCGGAAGCAGGACTTTATCCTGGTACTCTGGGATCATGATCTGAGCCGAAGGCAGCTGTTTAACCAACTGAGCCCCCCCAGGGCCCCAGGGATCCTAATAATTCTTACCTAGAAGGCAGGAAGAACATCATGGTGCTAAAACTAGAGTTGGTAAGGAAACAGACATATTAGCCATGAAAGGGGAGTGTTTGACCATTTTTTGGTGTGGACAGTGTTGTTTTTGTCTCTGTTCACATAAAGTCAGAGTGGCCTTGTCTGATTTTGGGTGTTCTCTGAAATTGTTTATGTTCAAATAAAATGTTACGAACACCCTGGCATAGCTCTAAGTGCCAAGCCAACTCCCAGCAATACAAGACCTGACTGAGAGTAACAGACCAACTCCTGGCTGTCCAGAGCTCGTTTTTGTCTTTCTTAGTCTCTAACAGAAATAAGAGAATTCAGCAAAGTCTTGGTGGCAGAGACAAATGTTAGGTGTTGTTAGGAGTGCTCTGTGCTCTAGTAAGTTTATCTTTGGGACATAGTAAGGAAGATAATTAAGGGAACTTTGGAAGGATGGAAAGGTAAGGAGAAGAGTGACCAACTGGTGAATGATTTTTTAAAGATTTATTTATTTTAGAGAGAGAGGGAGGGGAGGGCAGAGGAAGAGAATCTTCAAGCAGACTCCCTACTAAGCATGGAGCCTTACCTGGGGCTTAATCCTATGATGCAGGAGATCATGACCTGAGCCTAAACAAAAAGTCAGGTGCCCAACTGACTGAACCACCCAGGTGCCCAGGTAAATGGTTTTTAAATGATCACCTTTGAATATAGCTTAAGTAGATTTCTGAATCAGATTATGGTATGATGAAATTAGTGTTTGTGAACAGTACTATTGCCTTTTAAAATTATTAAATATCTAAAAATGATTTTAATGAACATTTTACCTTGCCTATAACTCAAAATATTTTCCTTCAAAATATTTGTCCATATACTTTTTTACATTCTTACAATTACTATTTTGTGTACTGAACTTTAAAAAATATCTGCTTAATATACCATCGTACACTTTATTCTATGTTTTTGTCTTGTTTGATAAGTATCATTGTAGTAGTTGTCGGTGAAGCTTTTTTCTCAGAAAGGGAAAAGCAGTAATATGGAGGATATAACAGACATTTGGGAGGAAGAATTAACAAACATCTGTTACTGATGTGATGGAGTAGGGAAGAGAAGAATAAAAAAATTTGAATCCTTGGGTGCCTGTATGGTTCAGATGGTTAAGTATCTGCCTTTGGCTCAGGTCATGATCCCAGGGTCGAGGGATTGAGTCCCGCATTGGGCTTCCTTCTCAGTGGGGACCCTGCTTCTCCCTCTGCCTCTCTCTGTCTCTCATGAATAAATAAATAAAATCTTTAAAAAATTTTTTTTGAATCCTTGAAACTGACAAAGTTGAACCATTATTTATATACATAGTTCCTCAGTTGGATGATGTATAATAATAAAATATCAACAAGAGTTTGTAACACCCACCAACACTATTTCTTCAAGATATCCTGAAAGCTGCAAAATATACCTGATGGTTAAAATGATAAAGTATTTTTAGGTTGAGGATTGGACATTTGGTGACAATGGTAGAAAATAACAATGAGGGGCACCTGGCTGGCTCAGTCAGTAGAGCACACACCTCTTGTTCTCCGGGTTGTAAGTTCAAGCTCCCACGCTGGGTGTAGAAAGTACTTAAAAATAAAATCTTAAAAAAGAAAAATGTTAAAAATATTAGAAAATAATGATGAGGCTAGAATTTGCAATTGGTAAGATGTGGATACTCATACTGAAATCAGAATTTATAATCTGCATGTGGCTGGGTTCATATCCTATAAGAATTAGTCTGAGAGCATTAGCAAAGGCTGATACTTCCGGGTTTAAGATGCCTGGCATCCCCAATTAATGTTGGTGGTGCTCATTGGAAGGAACACTAGGCTTTTATCCTTAATTCATTCCCTTGTGCTTATTTAATAAGGTTGTCTTCTTTAGATGCCTTTGAAAAAAAAGTCTTATTTATACACCATAATAAACTAAGGAGAGAAAGTTTCTATTACTGGAGAAGCCTGATTGTTGAGAGATTGTTTTAAATCTTTTTACACTATAAAAGTTAAAAGGCGTACTATACTTAACTTATTTTAACAATATATATAAAATAATTTTAGATATGATATGTTATATAAATCCTATAACAAAATATTAAAATCAATCTATCTAATTCATGGCCTGTAATTTTAAGAAGTGTTTTATATTGTAAAACACCACAAGGGAAAACCTAGAAATGATTGAAGTTCATTGCACTGGACTTCAAACCCATCATATAATTGAAATCCTGAGACCACATTTCATTCTTAAACCATAAAGTGCAGCTAAAAGAGGGTAACATTCATTAACATTTTATCATTTTATTTAGATTTTTCAGTGTTAAATTTTAATAGGGAATATACTTAACAATGAACATATACCCGAATAATTTAGGATTAGATTATTTATTTCATCTAAATTTACTCTTAGCATGGTAATTATTAACGTCTAGATAATAATCAAGTTATTATTTGTGATTTAAAAATCTTTTTGACCTTCACCATTTTTATAACTACTTTTTCTCTCCAGATGTCACAGCTGTGTCATGTTACAACTGCATGTATAAAAAATTAATTTCTTCTTGCTCATTCATTTCCTCTTAGAATCCAGTACCATTAGTCATTCACTGATGTTGACACTTAAAGTCAAATTTATATATAGATTACCTGTTACTTATAAAAGTAATGATGGCTGTTTATATAATAAGTGAAATCTTTTATTCCAAATATATTTTAATTTTATAAAGTACAATTCATTTATAGATCAGAATCTCAGACATTTAAGTAAAGTGAATATATTAAGTATAAATTAAATATGTGTAGGTCTTTTTCATATTAACTGTTTGTATCATTAACCCGACTTCAATCTCTTAGAGAAACTTGTTAGGAAATTGAAAGACAGAGTACAAATTAAGAAAATTATTTACAATACATCTACAAAGGGTTAATGTCCCTGTAGTATAAAGAAGTTTTGTGAATTAGTAAGAAAAAACAAGCATCTTTGTCAAAAACAAAGGACAGGAATGTAGAAATTCATGAAAGTAAAAATACAGAAACTAAACAAATAAAAGCTTAAAGCAACGTTTAACAGATGAGAGTTAGACAAGTTATTATTATTATTATTATTTTAATGATAATACTTGATGCTGTGGAAGTTGGAGAGAAATATTCTCCTATACCTCTGGCAGAGATATATACTAATGTAAGTTTCTACAGTATAATTTGGCAGTATACATCAAAAGCCTATGAATAGGATGGATGTACATAAAGTTTTTTTTCATAACACTTTTTATAAAAACAAGGAATTGGAAACAACTAAATGTTTGTTATTAGATGATTGGTTAAATTATAAACCTCCATGTAATGTAGCCAGTTTTTAAAAATGATGCTTTTAAACTTATATTGTTAAACTGTATTCAGAAGTCTCTTTGATTTCCTTGGGGGTACTTTGAGGACCACTGGCAGTTGGGGAGGATGAGCACAACTTCGTTCTGCCCAACTGGAGAAGCTTTGTCCCTGTTTTTTAATATAGAAGTTTCAAAAATTGAGAATACACCTGGAGAAAAGGTGGGAGTGGGGAGCATTTGGCTGCTAAAAAACACAGCCTCAAAGTGTTCAATGCAAAGGAAAGATATTTAGTTACCTTGTTGGATGAGAAGTAGTAAAGTATAAAACATTGGGTATAGTTGGGTCTCAATGTTTTAAAAAAATGTATCTCCATCTATCTATACCTATAAGAAAGTGGAAGTTTATGGTTAATAAATAGGGTAATAAAATCATACAAAAAATGGCAGTAGTGATGTGATGGAATTTCAGGTGATTTTTACCTTCTCTTCTCTTTTGTTTTCGTTTTAAAACACATTTCCAAGAAGTATTTATTATTAGTTAAGTCATGATTCAGGATCCCAGGATGGGGATCGCCATGTACCTTCTTCACAACACTGGGAGAAGGATGGAGGGCAGAGGAGAGGTGGTTCAAACCTTGCCAGAAAATGTGCCTTCTGCCTGGTGGTCATCCTAGGTTGACACCCAGGCTATGAGGCAGAGGGACTTGTACACATAATGGTACCATTCACATGTGGAGACACCACCCCCTTTATCAGTCATTGTCTACTCATAGTGGTGGAAGTCAAGATAGTTCTGCCAGCAGAACTTTATTATTATCTAGATTTTAACAATTATTACTGTTAATAATAACAATAATTATTATTATTATGTATCCTGGTCTGGTTCTGGTTGGGGAAGTGTCTCTCAGAGGGGCAACCCAGTAGTTCTTGATTTTGGTTTTGATGTCTTCTGCCGTGGTGCTAATTCCTACACACTCCACAGCTCATAGCTCAATGTCTACCCTCTGTTTTTCTTATCTGTATTTTATAAAATGAACACATGCTATGTATGATGAGATTGAAAAAAAGCAATAGCAATTACTTATAAATACTTTTTAAATGCTATCACATTTACATGCAAAGTCCCCTTTTAATATTGGCATGATTTAAGTATAAGATTTACTACATGCCAGCTCCTGTTTTAAGCAGTTGACATGTATTAACTCATCTAATTATTATAACAACCCTAGTTAGGTGTTATTAATATATACAATGTGAGCAAAGTCATGCTGCTGATTGAATCTCCTTGATACATTACCTCTTATTTACAAAGAATTCCATCTTATTAAACCCCAGCTCATATAACCAATTCCCATAAATTTCAAAAGTAGTTTATAAGTGCTAAATGTGAAAATGTAAAGATATAGTGACATGTTTGTTATCTATTTTGTATTGTGCTTGTATTTTCAGGCTTTTTTTTTTTTGTTTGTCTCATCCTGTTAGAAGCCTTTGACTTGCTATAACTTCACTCATTGCCACCACCATATGCAGATAGGAAACGGGATCTTCTAAGTTGATCAGATGCTCATCCTTATTAAAACATTTTAGGGGTACCTGGGTGGCTCAGTGGGTCAAGTGTCAACTGTTGATTTATTAGCCTCAGTAATGATTTCAGGGTTGTAAGATCGAGTCTTATGTCAGGCTCTGCACTGGGCATGGAGCCTGCTTAGGGTTCTTTCTTTTCCCCTTGCTCTGGTCCTACCACCTCTCCCTCCCTCTCTAAAAGAAGAAAAATAAATAAACACCTTAAAAAAAAACAACAAACAACCTTTTAGAAACCTGTTTGTGATAGCCCTGGCCCTGAGTTACTATTTGTTTTTAAGCAAACTGAGCACCACATACATACAGATATGTACAGTGTCTACATGCTGGGCCTCTGGAACAACATAGAAATCATTTGTCCTTGGAACATACACAAATCATGTGTTTTTATACTTGAAGATGGCATTCTGTTTGGTATTATTTCCTGGTTTAGTCTTCCCACTGTCAGCAAGATTTATGCCTGACTTATTTATGGTAGTAAGTGATTGTGTTGACCCATCCACATGTTCTCTTATCTGTGACCCTTCGGGCCTTAACAGAGCTAGGTGAAAAAGCTAGGAGGCAACTGAGTGCATTTAGAGACCAATAATCCTTATGTAATGTGCTTTTTTCAAAAAATGAACAGATAAAATACTATTTAGGTTTGGTGACGGTTGGAAAGATTATAAGGGAAAAGGGTCATGTGAGAGAAAGGAAGAATTATTAACAAGGGTAATGAAGGATGCCGAAGAAATGGATGGAGAATACAGGAGAAAATAAGTATAGGGAAGTGTGCTAATGAAAATATAGAAATTAAAACAGTATTACTAAAAAGTGATGACCTAATCAGTGAAAGATTATGATATCTCAATGAATAAAATGAGCCCTTCTCCACATTTTTCTTGATGCTAAAAAATCCGATTCCCTAGCTGAAAGATAATATTTAGACATGTATAGACAAGTATTTAAGCATTAGAAAATCCATATGTAACACATAAATCCATATGTAGTCATAAACTAATGAAGCCCTTGCCTAAAACTACATGTGGTTCTTTTGTCTTTGGTTGTATAACTTGTAGTAATGTAAAAATTGTTATTTGGTGTACCTGGGACCTTGCCTTACATGTATCCAGTGATTCATCCAGTGGAAAAATTAGAGCTGAGTTGTGAAACTTGTTTTATGCCTGGAAAGATCCCCTGGGGCTTCATGACCCTTCTGTGATCATTGGAGCAGGCTGGGCACTTGAAGAGATTCTCTGATTTTTTTAGAGGAGGAGGGTTTGTTCATTCTTTGCCCAACCTTGTACCTGCTATAAAGGTTTTCTCCCATAGCATATAATATCCTGCTCTCTGAGACATAGATTGGAGGAAGATGGTAGTTATGGAGTTATAAAAACATTTCAAAATAGTGTAATATCTCATAGTCATTACTCTGTGTTAATTATTTTACATTAATAGGACTGAACAGTATAGAGATGTAATCTTTCCAAACCTTCTTTGCAAAGTACCTCTCAGATCTTTATGATGTAACTCTAACACTGTGTTTCCAAGATGTATTCACTAGCTTGTATAGCTCTTGAAATTTAAATTAAGAACAATTAAATAAAATATTCGGGTCTTCAGTTGCACTAACAGTATCTTGAGTGCTCATTATTTACATACACATGGCTACTTATTAGCTACCACCGTGGACAGCGCAAATGTCGAACATGTCTGTTACATAAAATTCTATTGGTCTGTACTCCTTTAGAGGAGATATAGATATGTATGTATACATGTCTTTTGAGGAGGTCAGCAATGTTGCCTCAACCATGTCTTTTAAAGTGTAAGTTTATTGAAGAGAAATAACCATATTTTTTTAAAGTTGGTCCAAGATTGTTCTCACAACTTTGACAATATATTATAATGACAGCAGATTAGCAAGTTAGCTAACTTTACTATGAGGAAGGCTTCATTCAAGTTAATCAGTCATTGAGATTTACTGTGTTAACCTATAAAATATTTTAAAGTTGGGTCTCTGAGAAATACCATTATGTAGGTAGGGAAAAAGAATGCTTACTTCCAATATAGAAAATGTGATCTTGTCCCAGCTTTGCCACTAACCAAATATAAGACTTTGGGCATTTTTCCTCCATGACTTAAGTATTTTGTAGCTGGAAATATATCTCATAACCAGAAATTTTATATCTGGAAAGTTATTATCAGAAATACTTTCTTTTAAGATTTATTTATTTATTTTAGGGAGAGAGAATCCCAAGCAGATTCCCACAGTGTGTAGAACCTGAAGCAGGGATTAGTCTCACAACTCTGAGATCACAATGTTGAGCCAAAAACCAAGAGTCCAACACTTGACCAACTGAGCCAGCCACCCAGATGCCCCTGGAAATACTTTCTGACCTGCTTCACTTGTCTCATCCATTCCCGACCTCTGCCTCTGGCAACTACTAGTCTCTTCTCCTTATCTGCGAGCTTGGAATTTTGTTTGCTTTTTAAGATTCCACTTGTGCAATCACCACATTTATCTTATTTATTTATTTAATAAACATATAATATATTTTTTCCCCCAGGGGTACAGGTCTGTGAATCGCCAGGTTTACACATTTATCTTTTATTATCTGACTTATTTTACTTCGCACAATGCCTTCAAAGTCCATCCATGTTGTTGCAAATGGCAAGATTTTATTCTTTTTTTATGGCTCAAAAATACTCCATTCCATACATGCACATATAATATATGTAAACACATAATATGTGTCCCATTTTCTTAATACATTCAGTTGGTGGGCACTTAGGTTGTTTCCTTACCTTTGCTATTATAAATAATGTTGAGTGAACATGAGGGTGCATATATCTTTTTGAATTAGTGTTTTAATTTTTTTCTGATAAATACCCAGAAGTAGAATTTCTGGATCATATGTTAGGTGTATTTAAAAATTGTTGAGGAACATCCATACTGTTTTTCATAGTGGTTGTACCTATTTACATTCCCTCTAACAATGTGCAGGGGTTCCCTTTTTTCCACATTCTCGCCAACACTTATCTCTTGTCTTTTTGATACAGTCATTCTAACAGGTATGAGGTGATATTTCATTGTTGTATTGATTTGCATTTCCCTGATGATGAGTGATATTAAACATCTTTTTATGTATCTGTTGGCCATCTGTATGTCTTCTTGGAAAAATGTCTAGTCAGATCCTCTGTCCATTGTTCTTTTCTTTTAAAAAAAAAAATTTATTTATTTATTTGAGAGACAGAGAGAGAGAGAGAGCAAGAGAGAGCAGGGGCAGGGGGGAATGGGACTCTATCCCAGGACCCTGAGATCATGACCTGATCTGAAGGCAGATGCTTCACTTGATCTTAGCCAAAATGCCAAGAAGCAATTAAAGGCAGATGCTTAACAGACTGAGCCACCCAAGCACCCCCTCTGTCCATTTTTCAATCAGATTGATTTTTTGCAGCTGAGTTGTATGAATTCTTTGTATATGTTGGATATTAGCCCATTATCAGATATATGATTTGCAAATATTTTCTCCCATTCAGTAAGTTGCCTTTTCATTTCGTTGATTTTTTGGTTTTGTTTCGTGCCTGTGTGTGTTTTGCTATGCAGAAGTTTTTTAATTTAATATAGTCTCATTTGTCTATTTTTACTTTTGCTGCCTTAAGACTTTGGGCATTTGATTTCCCAAAGTTAATTTGAGACTTAATTTCTTCATCTCTAAATTGTAGTTTTAAATAAAATATTTTAAAAAGCCTTTTGTTGTAACAGTTAATTGCTATTACTTTTTTTTTCTGATACAACTTTTATAAAAGACCTATAAGTGTTTTTTTAAAAGATTTTATTTATTTATTTGACAGAGAGAGACACAGCAAGAGAGGGAACACAAGTAGGGGGAGGGGGAGAGGAAGAAGCAGGCTTCCTGCAGACCAGGGAGCCCAACGCGAGGCTCTCTCCCAGGACACTGGGATCATGACCTGAGCCAAAAGGCAGTCACTGAAGGACTGAGCTACCCAGGTGCCCCTGACCTATCGTTTTGAATGGAAGAGCTAATACAAAAAGAAAGAAGAGGTGTGTTGATGCTGCTAAGAGAAGGCTGTCCTACACAATTATTTTAACAGCATTTAGCTGTGTAAATCACTAAACCGATACCAAGAAGTATGATGATTCTGTTGGTCTTAACTTGTAGCAGTTTATCAAGATACTGCTTTCATCATGTTCATTCCTTCTCTATAAAGACCCTGATTAGCTTTGGAGTCATGTAGATCTGAGTTTAGGTATCATTTCCTCTGATCACTAGCTCTTTGGCATTAGTGAGTTACATAATCTGTCTGCCTCAGTTTCCTGTTGGATGGATGAAATGATACGTTACCATTATCTTCTAGAGCTTGCAGCCAATTCAGAAGGATAGACACATTATTATAGTAATGGGTGAGAAAGTTTGTTATAGATGTGTACCACATATTATAAAAACAGAAAAGGTTATTTAACTGACACCTGGCCATGGTAGAGAAGGAAGAGAAGAGAATAGTGGAAGGGTGTATTCCAAGGCAGATGAGTAGTGTGTGCAGAGACCCTGGTATGTGAGGTGTACAGCTAAAACATAGAGAAGGAGTAGAAGGGTATGGTAAAAATGAAGCCTGGGAATATAGGCAAAGGCTAAAAAAGAAAGGATTCAGAGTTCAGACTTCATGCTGAGCACTGTGGGATCACACTGAAAACTTTAAAGCCTGTATTGATGAGCAGGGTAATGTGAACTCAAAGGGAGAGAAGGAGCAAATCTTTGCTTCAGGACCGTTCACTCTAGCAACAATGTAGAGAATGGATTAAAAGGAAAGAGACCATAGGAAGCTTTTTTTTTTTTTTCCTCCCCAGTTTAAGTGAGAAGTAATGAAGAGTTTTATTAGGAAAATGAAGGAGGGGGACAGAGTCTACACATATTAAGGAAGTAAAATTAGTATTAATTGGTGGTTGGTGTGGGGTTGAGGAAGGTGGAGATTTCTGTCTCAGGTGACAGAATGGATGTTGGTGACTTTTCACTTGGTAAAGGAGTACATTAAGAATTACTAGTGAGGTAATGCAGTGTATTTAGGAGGCTACACTTTGAAGCCTGGTTTAAAAATCCTGGCTTTCGGGGCGTCTGGGTGGCTCAGTGGGTTGGGCCGCTGCCTTCGGCTCAGTTCATGATCTCAGGGTCCTGGGATCGAGTCCCGAATCGGGCTCTCTGCTCGGCAGGGAGCCTGCTTCCCTCTCTCTCTCTGCCTGCCTCTCTGTCTACTTGTGATCTCTCTCTGTCAGAAAAATAAATAAAAATCTTTAAAAAAAAAAATAATAAAAAAAATAAAAATAAAAATCCTGGCTTTCCCCTTCACTAGCTTTGTGGCCATGGGTGTGTTACTTAGTTTCTTGAGCCTTAATTTCATTTATTAGCTTCATTAAAAAAATTTGGTATTGAGGTATGGTTGACAGGCGTGTTTGATTTCAAGTGTATAACATAGTGATTCAACAATTCTACACATTACTCCGTGCTCACTATATTAAGTACAGTCAGCATACGACAGTGTTACAATATTATTGTCTTACCCATGCTGTGCTTTTCATCTCTGTGACTTATTTATTTTACAACTGAACGTTGGTACCTTTAATCCTCTTCACCTATTTCATTAGCTTCATTTATACATGAGTTAATATGTGTGAAATGCTTAGAATAATTTCTGGCATGTAAGCTCTGTATGTGTTTACCAATAGTAGTAGAGGATATGGGCTAGTTCACTTTTAGACATGAGGGAAAGGCATATGGAAATATGTAATATGCAGTTAGATAATATGAGACTAGAGTCCCGTAGAGAAGTCTGGGCCGGAAATACTATAATGGAAGTTATATAAGTAGTAATTGAAAAGGGAATATGGAAAATACCCCAAGGAGGGACACCTGCGTGGCTCCGTTGGTTAAGCATCTCTATTTGGCTCAGGTCATGATCCCAGAGCCCTGGGATCAAGCCCCGCATAGGGCTCTCTGCTCCCTGGGGGGTCTGCTTGTACTTTATCTCTCTTACAGAAATAAAATCTTAGAAAAGAAAAAAAAGAAAAAAAAGAAAATACCCAGGGTAAGCAGATATAGAGAGAGGGCCAAAAATGGAACATTATGGAACAATGATAATTGAAAAGTCAAGGAAGACGAGCTTATAAATATGACTGAGGGGGAGAGAGTAGAGGTATAAGAAATAAAATTAGGCAGGCATCTGGGTGGGTCAGTTGGTTAAGCACCTACCTTCAGCTCAGGTCATGATCCTGGAGTCCCAGAATCAAGTCCCACCTCAGGCTCCCTGCTCAGCTGGGGAGTCTGCTTCTCACTCTGACCTCTCCCCTCTTGTGTTCTCTCTCTCTCAAATAAATAAATGAAATCTTAAAAAAAAAAAAAAAAGAAATAAAGTTAGGCCTTAGAGTCCCACATGCCAAGAGCAGTGAAAGAGTGATTAATGCCAGGTGCTATAAAGCTGACAAATACGGTAAGACTGAAGAGTCCTCTGGATCTGCACTGAAGAAGTCAAAGTTTGACCTTAGTGAAAGCATTTCTTCAGAGTTTGGTGTAGAAGTCACTTTACCAAGGACTGAGGAATAAATGGATCAGGAGGCAATAGAAATGGTAAATTTAGATCTCTTTCTCTGATTTTGTTTTTTAAGTTTAGTTTTATAAAAGTAAGAGTTAAAAAATTAAATAGTGGGGTGCCTGGGTGGCTCAGTGGGTTAAAGCCTCTGCCTTCGGCTCAGGTCATGATCCCAGGGTCCTGGGATCGAGCCCCGCATCAGGCTCTCTGCTCAGCAGGGAGCCTGCTTCCTCCTCTCTCTAGGCCTGCTTCTCTGCCTACTTGTGATCTCTGTCTGTCAAATAAATGAATAAAATCTTTAAAAAAAATCAAATAGTTTAAAAAATCAAAAAGTTCTATATGGTTTGGAAGGAAAAAAGGAAAAGCAAACCAATGTCCCTTTTCTCTCCATCTATACTTTTTATACAGGAAGCCAAAGTAAAATTAGTCTAGCTGTGTCTTCTGGTATTTACTGCCATATTTCATAAACTATTAGGTATTTACCTAAAGAATACAAAAATACTAATTCAAAGGGATACATGCACCCTGACATTTATAGTAGCATTATCTACAATACCTGAATTATGGAAACAGCCCAAGTCTCCATCAACTGATGAATGGATAAAGGACCTGTGGTTTATATATACAATGGAATATACTCAGCCATTAAAAAGAATGAAATCTTGCCATTTACAATAATATGGATGGAGCTAGAGCATACAGTGCTAAGTGAAATAAATCAGTCAAAGAAAGATACCATATGATTTTTCTCATATGTAGAATTAAGAAAGAAAGCAAACAAGCAAAGTCAATAAAGAGAAGATAGAGAGGCAAACTAAGAAACAGATTCTTAAGTATAGAGAACAATTTACAGAGGGGAGGTGGATGGGAGATAGGTTAAATAGGAGGTGGGGTTTAAGGAGTGGGCTTGTTGTGATGAGCACAGGGTGAGGTATGGAAGTGTTAAATTAGTGTACACCTGAAACCAATACTGTATGTTAACTAACTGGAATTAAAATAAAAACTTAAATTAAAAAAAATTTTAAAAGATGAAGATTTACATCTTTTGTACCACCTCTTCCCTTATTATTAAAAAAATTAACAATTTTTGGTTGAATTAATATTTAGTACTTTATTATAGCTACATGTATGTTTACAGAGAAATCACGGTATACTGTGATTTCCTTTTTTAAAAAACAGCTTTTAGGAGTGCCTCCGTAGCTCCCTTGGTTGGGCATCTGATTCCAGGTTTTGGCTCAGGTATTACGGTCTTGGTGTGGAATTGATCTCCAAGTCAGGCTCAGTACTCAGCGTGGAATCTGCTTGGCATTCTCTCTGTTTCCCTCTCCCTGTCCCTGTGCCCTCTGCCACCCTGCATACGCACATGTTCTCTCTTAAATAATAAATAAAATCTCAAAGATTAAAACAGCTTTTAAAGTTGATAATTACCATTTATTTACTTATGCTTAATTTTCTAGATGTGTATCATCAGCGTGTTTCCAGAATTTCAGCAGAACTGGAAATTGTTCAGTAGCTTCAGACTTCTCAGGTCATCTGCCCGTTTCTTTTTTTCCTTTTTTGCTCTTGTTGCATCTCTCCTAGAGCTTACTACATTCCTGTTCCAGTCTAAACTTTGCTGTTCTTTGCAGGTCTGCTGGATAGTAGTTGTACCCATGCTTTCCTTTACTCTCACCTTGGAATTTTCTTTGTTTTTTTACTATTTCTGGATCTCGTGTCTTCCTTTTTCTTGGATTTTCTCCTTGTCTGGTTGGAGCACCTCCTGAGGTACTCTAAAATAAAGGAGTACTAAAGAGGTAAAGTTTTTAAGACTCTGTGATTGTTTGGCTAGATATACAATTCATATACAAATGCTTTTTCATCAGATTTGAAAATATTTTTCTATTATCTTATTATTTTTTTATTATCTTATTATTTTTCTGTTATCTTCTATTGTTGAAAATATTTTTCTGTTATCTTCTATTGTTGCTTTGAGAAGTCTGAGTCTATCCTGGTTCTTACTCCTATTCATAAGAGCCCCTCCCCTTTTTTTCATTCTCCTTAGAAGCTTTTAGGTCCCCTTTTCCCCACAGAACCCTATTTGTTCTGAGGTTTTATAGGGATGTGCAGTTTTTAAATTGATTTTGTAAATGACTTGATCTTTTCAATGTGAAACCTTGTGTCTTTCTCTTCCTAGAACTCTTCTCAATAAAGCCTTCTCCTTCCTGAATTCTTTCTTTAACTCCTAACGTAGATGATGTATTTTATTTTAAGCCTTTCACTCTTACTGTTACCATTTTTGCTTTGTGCTCTTTTTGGAATGTGCAGTCAATTTTCTAACACTTTCATGGAATTTTTCCTAATTATATAATCGATTTTCAAGAGCTCTCTCTTGTTTTCAGGAGAATCCAGAACAGTTTCATGGATGCAATATAATCATATCTGTCTGAAGACGTTAATTGCAGATTCTAAGATTTCTTCTCCCTACATTGTCTTATTTCCTCCACGCTCTTTTTTTCTGTTCGGTTGTTTTGGCTCTTTTCTTCAATTTGAAGTTTCTTGTGATTCTTGGCTGTCCAGTTTTAAGAGTGACTGAGATATTTTCTTATGTGACAGTTTTACTAAGATGCATAGCCACCACCTATCATGAATTGCCATCGAGCATAATTTTCCTTCCACTTAACAACCTGTAAGATAATGCCAGATATTTTAAGTTTTGGGTATGGCCACAACTCACTTCCAGATTCTTTGTCTGTACCACAGTCTAGGTTATGGTTGACAATAAACAATGTCAAATTTTCAGTAGCCAAGCCTACACAGTGAGTTTTATCTCTCTCAGACTACATATACAATGTGGTCTGCAGTAAGTACTGCTCCTGGTTCTCATTTCAGGACTCAGACAAATGGAAGCTCTGTCATGAAACATACTTCTAGAATTGTTGAGGCAGGAAAGGGGAATATGGCAGATTGTGTACTATCTCTAAAAGCTTCTACACAAAAATGGCCACACGATTTATACTCACATTTCATTAGCCAACGCAAGTCACATGGCCATGTCTCACTAAAAATGTAGCAGTGAAGTGCAAGCAAGCCTGCCATTTGCCCTGAAGGAGAAGGCAAACAACATATTTGTAGCATCTGTAATGGCTACCACAATGGCACTCCACTTATGCATGTTCTATAATTTCTTTATGCTCTTATTATTTAAATGAGTTTTGTAATATTTGTATCTTCCAAGAATAAGAAGTCTAAGTTCCCTTCCAGCTTCAACACTCTGGCTGTGTGACTTAAAAACTACCACTCACCCCGCACAACTTGTTGAAAATTACTGTGTTCAATAAATATAGTAAAAATAAAAATATTAATATTCCCTAAAAGTTGGGAGCTATTTTTCTCAACAGTGGTTTAAATAAAAAGAGATTCAGTAGCTTGACAGAATTGCAAAACATTTTTGTTTCTGTGTT
Source organism: Lontra canadensis (assembly GCF_010015895.1). Classification (NCBI taxonomy): domain Eukaryota; kingdom Metazoa; phylum Chordata; class Mammalia; order Carnivora; family Mustelidae; genus Lontra; species Lontra canadensis. The sequence goes on from NW_022631008.1 coordinate 21,830,552, forward strand.
AAATCACTGGCAATATTGAACAAGTACTTGGATCCTTAAATTATAAATGTATACTTGGGAGGTTTTAAATGACCAGATACCTCAGGCATCTTAAATGGTATTTCTTGGTTGAAAACGAACATGTATATTTTTAAATATTTTTTTTTAAAGATTTTATTTATTTATTTGACAGACAGAGATCACAAGTAGGCAGACAGGCAGGGAGAGAGAGAGGGAAGAAGCAGGCTCCCTGCTGAGCAGAGAGCCTGATGCGGGGCTCGATCCCCTGAGATCATGACCTGAGCCGAAGGCAGAGGCTTTAACCCACTGAGCCACCCAGGCACCCCAAAAGCACAAGTTTTAATACACTCACTGAAAGATACCAGTAGAAGCTTCTGAAATCTACATACACGCACAAAATTTGTAAAACTCGTGGTGCCAAGTAACATTATGGTTTCCACTGACTTAATTAAGAGCATAATATGACTGTTTTATGTTACAGATTTTAATGCACTTAAAAATATACTTAAAAGTAAAAATTCAGGTAAATTTTAGAGTCACTGAAGCATTTCCCTGTACTCTAGAGTTTAAATTTGTAAAAAAAAATTTAGTTTAGTTCTCAGTCAGTTAAGCTTTCAACTCCTTTTTTTTTGGCTCAGGTTTTGTCTTAAGATGAGTTGTGAGTTCAAGCCTTGTATTGGGCTCCATGCTGGGTGTCGAGCCTACTTAAAGAAAAAGAAAAAAAATTAGTTTAAAAAATCACTCTTTCATAGGGCTTCCGATGGGGGGCAAGTAGTATTAGCTGTAGATAGCTGATGTGGTGTTTTGTTTTTATTTTTGTTTTTCTTTCCATTGGATAAAACCAGAAAGATAAGTTCAGAATCTTTAGTATTATATGTGCAGTTTGAGAGGTTTCTAATTTTTTGCCAGCTCTAAAGGGAAAGTAGACACACTTCTCATTGATTCATCTTCCCTATACTTATCCCCATTGTAATAAAGAGTGAATATCATACTGTTTTCAAAGCTAAATCAGCCGCAAGCAGAAGGTAGAAATTATCTGGGAGGAAAGGATCAAGTATAACTCCTCAGAAAATATGCATAAAAGGAAAGCATGATCTCTGTATCATTTTTTGCTTTAGTTTCATGATCTATGTTCCCACGTGTTTTTCCCTAAATCACCTTCCTGCTGTCTTTCTGATTTGGGCATCAGCCCAGCAGTCTAGAGTGTACATCCTGACATTAATTCTTAAGATTCTCTCTGTAGATGACTATAAATATATTATTCATTTTCCTTAGTCTCATTCATGTTCATTTCTTACTTTTTATTCATCTATTTCCCACCATCCTGCCATTCACCTTCTCTCCTTTTCCAATTACATAAGTAATATAAAATGTCAGATTTAAGTCACTAGAATATTTGATTTTCTGAAATTTGTTGGTAATGTCCAATATAGTACCATGTACACATTGGTCTTACTAGATACTTTATAAATATAATAATGAAAACTTCCATTTCAATTTATTACTTTTTTAAAAAAATCAAGTATGCCAAGATGTCTCTCACCCATAAAGTATCTGTTAAAGATGTACTTTTGCATATTTTTGAATAAAAAATTTGAAACAAAGAAGTTGATAGAATTTTAACAGTGAACACCATTACATCCAACATCTAGATTGTATAATTAATGTTTTTCTATACTTGTTTTTGTCACATAACTCTATACCTGTTATGTCTCTGTGGATCCATTAACCTAACTTTTTGATGCATTTCTAAAGAAGATGCAGACATCAATATACTTCCTCTGAATCTTTCATCATGCATATCATTAACTAGAGTTCAATATCTTTTTTGAGGTAAAATTGATATATGATGAAATGCACAAATTTTAAGTGTACCTTTCAATAACTTTGACAAATGTCTATACTTTTGTAACCGAACCACTGTCAGGGTGAACATTATCACTCCAGGAAGATTCTGCATGTCCCTCCTCAGTTATCCCACCCCCATCCATAGGCAACAATTATTCTAAATGTTTTTCCTACATAGGTCAGATCTGTGTGTTCTAGAAATTCAAACAATGGAATACGCAGTCTGTACTCTTTTTTTGTATAAAGTTGCGTTCACTCAGTATTGTTGGGAGAAAATTTTCCCTAGTTCTCTCAGATTGCTGCATGACTTGTGAGTGAGGCAACGGCTCTTCTTTGTTCTGGGCTACCTTTTCGAGGATGTTTCTACAGCAAACTACCTTGGAACACAGAGATAGTGTTTCCTTCCAGAGTAAAGGGCAAGCGTGCTTACTGCCCATTATGAAAAATTCAGCTTCCCTAAGCTCAGTGTTCCTCTCTTGTAATGCAACACACCATATGTAGGTTTCATTTGGCCTTCTTCCTATCACCCTGTGGGAATAAGGACTTGTAGAACCAGCTCAAAAATGCTGATTACTTGTTACTATTATTGCTCTGAATAATAAACTGTCCTTTGTCTCTGACTCCATAGTACTGTGCTTTGTAAGCACCTGTGAAATTCTAGTAGGCTAAGTTTTCACCTTTCATTTGAGGTAAAAGTCAAAGACCCCTTACAGTTTCTGAAAAGTATTGTGATGTGTATGCTAGTAGTTCATTCCTTTTTTTATTCAGTAGTATTCTATTATATGTGCATAGCACAATTTATTTATCTGTTTTATTACTGAAGGCTAACCTATTTTTAGTTTTTAACTACAATGGATAAACCTGTTATAAATATTTGTTTACAAATCTTTGAGAAGACATGTGTTTTCATTTCTTTTGGATAAATAAATAGGAGTGTGAAATGCTGGGTTATAAGACAGGTATATATTTAATTCTGTTAGAAATTGTGGAAGTTGAACTTAATCCCAAAGTAGATCTACCATTTTATATTCCTCCCAGCAATGTATGGGAGCTCTAGTTGCTCTGTAAAATACTGACTCCAATTCAGATTTGTGAAATTTTTTCCCATATCAAATTCTCTGATACCAGCTGAGGGTCATACAATCTACAGTTCAGCTCAGTTATGACACTGTCAGCCAGCAGTTATTATCAAATCCTGCAGGTTAAGGGATCTTGGTACCAGACTGCTCCCAGAACCCTACTTTAGACAGTAGTCCCACGTCCACTTTGTCACCTGTGCTTTTGATCTAATGGCTATAGATTAGAGTTTCCAGTGATCTCCTCCTTGGGTTTGATTAATTTGCTAGAGGTGCTCCTAGAACACAGAGAAACATTTTATTTACTAAATCACTGGTATATTATAAAAGGACATAACCCAGGAATAAGGAGATGAAAGGGATGCAAAGGGCAAGGTATGTGGGAAGGGCATAGAGCGTCCATTCCCTCTCTAGACACAAGACTTTCCCACCACCTCCACAGGTTCACCAACCTGGAAGCTCTCCAAACCAGATCTTTTAGGTTTTTATGGAGGTTTCATTACAAAACCTACTACAATGACCTACAATACCTACATTGAGCATTGGTAGTTAAACTCAATCTCTAGCCCCCTCTCCACTCCCTGGAGCTTGGGGTGTGGTGTGGGTTGGGGCCCATTCTTAACATCCCCTGCTACAGTGGTATATTTTTTACAATTGATGAACCTACACTGATTCATCACAACTACCCCAAAGTCCTTAGTTTATATTATGGTTCGTTCTTGATGTCCTGTGGGTTTGGTCAAATGTATAACAACATCTATCCATTGTTATGGTTTCATACAGACCATTTTCATTGCCTTAAAAATCCTCCATGCTCTACCTATTTATCCCTCCTCATCTTCCACTCTTCCCAATCCCTAGAAACCACTAATTTCTTCACTGTTGCCATTTTACCTTTTACACAAAGTCACGTAATTGGAATCATACAATATGTAGCCTTTTCAGATTGGCTTCTTTCACTTAGTAATATGTACCTAAGTTTCCTCCATATCTTTTCATGGCTTGATAATTCATTTGTTTTTCAGCGATTAATAATATTCTATTGTCTGGATATGCCACAGCTTATATATTCATGTACTGAAGGACATTTTGGTTGTTTCTGAGTTCTGGCAGTTATGAATAAAGCTGCTATTAATATCCATATCCAGATTTTTGTGTGGCATAAGTTTTTGGCTCCTTTGAGTAAATACCAAAGAACACAGTTGCTGGATCCCATGGTGAGAGTATATTTGGTGTTGTTAAGATATTTGAAACTGTCTTCCAGAGTGAGTGTGCTATTCTGCATTCCCATTAGCAATGACTGAGGGGTCCTGTTGTTACTAGTAACTATACCATATCTCACCAGTATCTGGTGTTGTCAGTGTTTCAGATTTTGGCCATTCTACCAGGTGTTTTAATTTGTATTTCCCTGATACCATGTGATGCTGAACATCTTTTCTAATGCATCTTTGCCATCCATATATCTTGTTTGGTGAGGTATACATTAGGTCTCTGGCCCATTTTTAAATTAGTTTGTTGGTCTTTTTTTATTATTGAGTTTTAAGAGTTCTTTATGCATTTTGAAAAACAATTCTTTATCAGACGCGTGTTTTGCAGAGCAAAAGTTTTTAATTTTTTTTTTTTAAGATTTTATTTATTTATTTGACAGACAGAGATCACGAGTAGGCAGAGAAGCAGGCAGAGAGAGAGGAGGAAGCAGGCTCCCGGCTGAGTAGAGAGCCTGATGCGGGGCTCAATCCCAGAACCCTGGGATCATGACCTGAGCCGAAGGCAGAGGCTTTAATCCACTGAGCCACCCAGGCGCCCCAAAAGTTTTTAATTTTAATCAAGTCTAGCTTATCAATTACTTCTTTTCTGTTTTATGCCTTTGTGGTTGTATCTGGAAGGTCATCACCATACCCAGGGTCATTAGGTTTTCTCCGGTTGTATTTTCTAGGAGTTTTATAGTTTGTGTTTTAAATTTAACTAAAAGATTCATGCCGAGTTAATTTTCGTGAAAGAAATGTTTGGAATCTTTTTTTTTTTTTTTCTTTTTTTTGGCATGCAGATGTCAGTTAATCTAGCACCATTTGTTGAGATGTATTTTTTTAAGTAAGATCTAACTGAAGTGTATAATCCTTTCAATTTCATGAAACACGAATATCATTGAAGCTTAGATTTGATAGGGATTTAAAAAAAATTTTTTTGTAGCCATCATGTATTAAGTATCTCTTATTTTCAAAGAGAGGCAGTAAAATAAGATGTCCCACAATGAGAATTAATTTCATACAATTTAATGCATCAGCTAAGAAATTTTACAGAAAAAGATTTTAAGCAATATTAAAAAAAGGAATAAAAGATGAACATGAATTGAGACCTATAACTTCAATGTTCTAAATCTTCATATTGTGATTATGGTATTGAGGAAACAGTGAAACATTCTGGAGAATGCTACACTAAGCATCATGCTATTTTTTTTTTTTTTAAGATTTTATTTATTTATTTGACACAGAGAGAGAGATCACAAGTAGGCAGAGAGGCAGGCAGTGAGAGAGGGGGAAACAGGCTCCCCGCTGAGCAGAGAGCCCGATGCAGGGCTCAGTTTATGGACTCTGGGATCACAACCCGAGCCGAAGGCAGAGGCCTAACCCACTGAGCCACCCAGGTGCCCCACACCATGCTATTTTTAAGGGTTTTTGGTGTCAAACATTGTCTCTCAGTCCTGGCTCTACCTTTCATCAGATTTGGTCTTGTGTCTCTCAGTGTTGTCATCTGAAAGAGAGAAGGTCACAGTTACTTTCTTCTCTTCCTTTCCTCTTTCCTTTCCTCCCAACCACCCTGATTCTTCTCACCTGGCTCAAATATATCTTGAGTACCTTGTGTGTTTCTGGGCTGGTTTTAGGCACGAGGATTGAAATGAAAAACTATAATATTTCCTTTCAGGAAGTTTGTAGCCTTATAAGAAAACAGACACGTAATAATGCCGCATACTAAGTGTTACAGTGGTGATATATACCATGTATAATTGGAGCACTAGAATAGCGGTGCGTGTATTTGTTCAAGAATGTCATGAGGGGTTTGAAGATGAGATGATGTTCAAACCAAAACTCAGTAACATGCAGACATTTGCCAAGTGTGTGTCAGGGGTAGGATTAAATAGGATCCAATGCAGCAACAGGTGAAAGCATTCAGCACGGTGCCTATTTGTGAATGGGTTCCTGAACCTGTTTGTTTTCTTCTGCATCTCCCATACTTGTGTCAGCAGGTAGAGGCGCAGACTGGATACTTACAAAAATAGTAGAAACTATTTATTGAAGTCCTATTCAGTATGCTAAGCATTGTTGTAGGCATTTTACACTAGTTATTTGGAATCTAACCATAACTGTAGTAGATATTTTCTATTTCTAGAAGATATTATTATCATGGGTTGACAGATAAAGAAACGAGAGCACAAGTTTGTTTTTTGTTTTTTTTGTTTTTTTTAAATATGTGTATGGTCATGCAGATTGGGGTTGTAAGAATTCTAATTAATAGAATTATTAATTAATTCTAATTAATAGAATTATGATTCAAACCCAGTTTGTTTTTTGTTGTTTTCTTTAAATATGTGTATGGTCATGCAGCTTGGGGTTGTAAGAATTCTAATCAATAGAATTATTAATTAATTCTAATTAATAGAATTAGGATTCAAACCCAGTATTCAAATCCTTTAAACTGTGTATGCTTTAAACCTGTATGCTTTCCATGATGCCTTTTTAAATGCCATCCTAGTAGTGTTGCTAGTTTTAGTGCTGCCCTTCTCAGTTTTGAAGGACAGGCCAAATGGAGGGACTTTCCAAAGGCTTCCATTCATATTCAAGGAAAGTAGAAAAATCCCATTTTTTATGTGAAATTTAGTGATTTGATTGGGGTTCAGCTGGATTTGATCTATTTAGGTAAAGGTCAGTAAAGTTCAACTTCTAGAGTACAGCATGCATCTTTCTTTCTTTCCTTTTTTTTTTTTTTTTAAGATTTTATTTATTTATTTGCCATAGAACGAGAGAGCACACAGCAGGCAGAGTGGCAAACGGAGGCGGAGAGAGAAGCAGGCTCCCTGCCGAGCAAGGAGCCTGATGCAGGACTCGATCCCAGGACTCTGGGGTCATGACCTGAGCTGAAGACAACGGTTTAACCGACTGAGCCATCTAGGCATCCCTTTTGTTTTTTTTTGTTTTTTTTTTAAATTCTCTTGAGTATACCTGACACTGCTACCATATTTCTTTTAGTTTTTTTTTCTTTTTTTATTATGTTATGTTAGTTGTCATGCAGTACATCATTAGTTTTTGTTTTCTTAAGGAATTTGAGTTAAGTAAGAACTAAAGTCTTGCTACTCTTCAATAAATTAAGAAATAATAATAATACATAAAAGGATAGTTCAACATTAGCTAAAATATATTCCATTTATGTCTACAAAGACAGTGAAGACACAGATTCTTTTCCAGAAGAGTTATAATAAAGGCTAGAGATCTGTGTCTATAACAAAAACAAGAGGTGGAGACTTATTCAGTTGTAGGCAATTTGTCCATGGTTGTACCACACTTACATTATGGAGCCAAGGCTAGATCCCTGCTTACTCTAGTGATCTTTCTGTTGTGTTCTTGTGGGTGCAGGCTTAATTATCCTGGAGTATCTTGGCATGTAGATCAAAAGCATATAATTTTAGAAGTCCCAGAATTACTTATGCATGTTATATAATACCTCTACAACTGTATATTGTGTAATAATTAATTCCCTTCACTAATGGTATATTTTTCCACTACTACATTAGAGAAAAACAGTCTTTGCCTCATAAAAATATTGAAAAGAAACAATATATTTGAATTTTCATGAAGTTTTTTCAGCTCTTTAATCTACTATTAACTGTTATACAGGAATCTGTTTTTTTTGTTTTGTTTTGTTTTTTTTAAAACATACCTCTATCACCCAGCTTTATTGGACTAGAATTCTTCTATGACTTAATTTTTTTTTAAGATTTTATTTATTTATTTGACAGAGAGATATCACAAGTAGACAGAGAGGCAGGCAGAGAGAGAGAGAGGGAAGCAGGCTCCCTGCTGAGCAGAGAGCCCGATGCAGGACTTGATCCCAGGATCCTGAGATCATGACCTGAGCCGAAGGCAGCGGCTTAACACACTGAGCCACCCAGGCACCCCTACGATTTAATTTTTTTAAAGATTCATTTATTTTATTTTAGAGAGAGAGAATGTAAGCATGGGGGGAAGGGCAGAAGGAAAGAGAGAGAGAGGGAGAGACCCTCAAGCAGACTCCCTGCTGAGTGGGAACCAGACTTGGGGCTTGATCCCACAACCCTGAGATGATGACCTGAGCTGAAACCAAGAGTCAGACACTTAACCAACTGAGCCACCCAAGCACCCCTACAATTTAATTTTTTATTATATTCTCATTATGCTGTCTTAAAAATGGAGTGAATCATTTAAAGTTGTTGTTATAGTTAGAGAGAGAGTCAACTATCAAGATATTGATGTGTTCAAGGAATGATAGTAAAAAAGAAAGGAAAAAGCCAGATTGTGATTTTTAGAGTTGTCTCCTAGGTGACTGAGTTAGATGATCCTTTCTTGGTGAAGCTCTTGGACCATCTTGTAAACATGTATTACTGTTACAACATCACTATCCATTTTAACAGTGAATTGTTACATGGGGCAACTAATAATTTAGAACAGATGATAGTATGACTCCTGAAGTGTTTTGCAGAATCAATTCCTTCTTTCATCTTTCAGATTAGTTGTAAGAATCTCTTGCTAAGGTTATGATAGTACCTTGTAACAGGCACCCCCACATAAGTTGCTCATATCCCCCACACATCCACAGTATTGTCAAAGAAGTTAAATTTTTTAAAACACACATTCAATCTAAAAGCCAGGAAAAAAAAATCAAGTAGATTTTTATTTTAGACAGAAAAAAATGCTTGGGCTGGCAATTAAAATTTTCCGTTATCTGGCTTTAACTAGCATTTTTCAACCTCATTTTTGGTCACACCCTTAATAGTACCCTTAAACTAAGTTTCTGGTTATCACAGACATGTATTAACGATATTGCAGCACAAGCATGTGGTTAAACTGTTATGTCAGTTTGGATTATTATCTTCAGTCCCCATTAACATTTCTCTCTCCATGCACTAAAAAATGTACATCTTATATAAAAGTTGCAATAATGCCTCCACCCAATATAGGGCCTCTCCTTGGTATTTCCCTTAGCTCTGGGCAATTTTCTTATATTTCATTTTTCTTCTTTCATCGTCTTTGTTTTCTGTTTGTTTTTAGATTCTACTTATTTATTTGACATGGAGAGAGAGAGCACAAGCAAGGGAAGCAGCAGGCAGAGGGAGAGGGAGAAGCAGACTCCCCATTGAGCAGGGAGCCCAGTGGGTTCCCAGTGGGTTCTGTCCCAGGACCCTGAGATCATGACCTGAGCCGAAGGCAACTGCTTAACTGACTGAGCCGCCTAGGCTCCCCTTCATCTTCTTTGTTATCTCTCCCTTTTAGATTAGTCCTCTTTACTTCTGAAATATTTTCTCATATATTTCATTTTTGGGGGTTCTTTTTTCTATGTCCCGAGTGACTTTCTAATCTTTTACTTCCATCCCACTTGATTTCAACTATCATTTTTGACTTTATGAGAGTGCTTTTTTAATTCTCTGGTTGTGGTTGTTTTATGATGTTACATTGTTTCAGATATCTCTGGAGATACTGATTAGATGGTGCATGAAATTTCCTTTCTTTCCTCATTTATCTTGACCTTTTTTTACTATGCTGCATGTTTTGTGATTCTTACTTGGCCCTGCAGATGTATGAATGAGAGATAGGAATGATTGAAGGTTGAGTGGGTAGGGAGATAGCCCTTCTCTAACACACTCTAAATTGCCAGAATAAATAAGGATTTATGTGTAGGATCCATTATTTCACCAGTTGTCCAGATATTACCTTCAGTGTCTTAAGAGAACAGCCTTATAATATTTGTTTTGGGATAATGTTTGGCTGTTTGCACATGTAAGGTAGGAATAGGGATAGAGGATAAATGAGCAAGTAGTCCATTACAAACCTTCCGTTAATCCCCTGGGTTCCAAGCCCACTTCTCACTCTTGCTTTTCATTCTACATGTTGAGTCTCCACACAGTCTCTCTGCGGTATCTTAGGAATATTGGTTTCTCCTTCTGCTGTAGCCTGTTTTATTGGTTTTTCTAGGGTGTGGCTCCTTCAATTTAATTAATCAACGAGCTCTCTTTTTTAAAGTAATGTCTGTACCCAATGTGGGGTTCAAATTCACATCCCCAAGATCAAGAGTCACATGCTCTTCTGACCGAGCCAGCCTGGTACCCCAGTCAGCTCTCTAACTTCCAGAAATTTCTTGCATTAGCTTTCTGTTGATGGCACCCCCTTTTTTTTAGGGGGGCAGAGGGAGAGGCTTTTTTTTTTTTTTTTTTTTTTTCATTTAAAGGTGGGAGCAGTGGGAGAGAGAAAGAGAGAATCCTAAGCAGACTGCACGGTCAGTGTGGAGCCTGACACAGGGCTTGATCTCACAACTTGAATTCGTGACCTGAGCCAAAATCAAGAGTCAGGCACTTAACCAACGAAGCCACCCAGAGACCCTGATGGCTCCTCTCTTATTTCTCTTCTTCTGAGTCTGTTTCTTTTTATTATTTTACTGTCAGTTTGGTGGCTTTTAAAGAATAACATGAGACCATCTTGAATTAGAAGTCAGCTTAAGCTTCCCAGAGAAGAAAATATACTTTCTTCTAAAGATAACCAAACACAAAACTGTAGCAACACTTCAGGGCCTTCCCAGTCTAGTTGAAAAGAAATGGCATGTACCAAGAGCAATAAGTGATCCTATTCCTAACTGGAAGGTTGGATAAAGGTACTTGACAAAGTATAGCATTTGGACCATTCTCGTTTGTCTCCATATTACTGCCATTCTCTGCAAGTCATTTTAAAATGATTGGGAAGAGGAAAGGGAGTATAACGAGGAAATTGAAAGCCAGTATTTTTCTACTTCTGAAATAAATTTGAGCTGCAATGAATTTAAAAATTTGGAATAAAGGGAAATGGGAGAAAAGTTCACCTTATTTGATTGGAGGAAGAAGAACATGAATGAAAAGTGTCAGATGAATTAGTAGGAACACATTCAAAATTGGCCTGTCCTTATTGTAAGTGCCTGATATCTTAGTGTTCATGTCAGCAACTTTTTCTAAATGCTCCTTCTTTCCTTTGGTTGTTCATTCCTTCAATAACTGTGATTCTCTCCTATAGAGAATAAATTTTCGTTTTGTCCAAACAAATGGCACAGGTGGGATATAAGCCCAAACACCAGAGTCTTGCCTTATGAAGGTCTTATGTGTAGGTCAAGGAAAAATCAACATAAATCTGTATTTCAAAATCTAGAATTCTGAAAATTCTACATAAATCTGTTCACCATGGGCAGAATTTGATGGATTGTATGGCATCTCAATGAGGATGATTAGAGAATATGGGTAGAAGAAGGAAGAACAAGGAATGGAGTTAGAGAATAATGCTATTACCATGAAACATTATAATCCTGTAAGTATGTAAGTATTTTATCCCACATGTACCATATACAATGTCACCTTGACATTGAAAATAGGAGAATTTATTTTATGTAGTAGAAGTAGAAGCTGGAAAATTTGACTTTGCATGAGCAATTCACTTCACTCCTTCAAGTGCAGTTCACCTTTTTTTTTCCCCCAAGGGGGAGTTGGATTAAATAACCCTTAAGGATCTTAACTGTTGCTAAGTCTACAGTTCTTTTAAGTACATACTGAATGATATCTATCTGCAGGCATTTTGCTAAATAAGCCCTTTGGGAAATACTAAGATATATATCAAAATTCCTGGCCTTCAGGAGAAGATAAAGCCAAAAGAACAAATAAAAAGTAAGGCATCCACAAGTATCTTCATATACAGCAGTATATTGTGAAAACTCTACAGAAGAATCAATTAAATGAAAGAGGAGAGAATTTACAACTTGCAGCTGTTGAGGACGATTACACAAAGGATCATTTGAACTGTGTCTGGAATATTGAGTAAGATTTTGACAGACAGTTCTGACTAGGAGTGTGTGTCTCTACCAACATAAGCTGGAGTGCGGAGATGAGAAAATAAAGTGTTTCCAGGGAAGTACACATCAGCCATCTTTACTAATGGAGAAATTGTGATTTACAGTAATGGGAAAAGAATTGGAAGGCATACTAAAAATAAGATTATGAATCGTCTCAACCTACAGTTGAGGAGAGATATTGTAGAATGTTGAGACAGGAGGCTAGTAGGGTAAGATTTATTCTGAGAGACTGTGTGGATATGGAAGATGCTGTGGAGTAGGGAGGAGACTCGACATTGAAATACCAATGAGGAAACCATTACTCTCATCTGGGTAGGAGATAGTTAGGGCCTGAAGTAGGGCAGTGACAATCCAATAAAATGGTTTGGGCCAATGATACAGATTGTGAAGTAAGAAGTCACAAGATTCAATGAATGGTTTGGGTAAGGATCGGAAATAGTGTGACTGGAAAAATGGAGGCACCTTTAATAAAAATTTTTGAGTCAAGGGGAGAAGTTGATTTTTTGTGAAGAAATAATAGAGAATTCCCTATCTTTCAACAATCTTTCCCACCTAAGTGGCAGCAATTTTGATATAGTAACAAAGATACAAGAATCTCTGAATCCTTATCTGTTTCTTGCAAAGAGATTATAATTTCTTAGGGATGTTATTGTTCCTTGTCAATAATTTGTCAATTAGTATGAATCTGAATTGCCTTATGTACTAATTTGGGGAAGGAGTAATATGAGATAGAATTTTAAAAAAATATTCCTTAGGAATACCACAAAGAAAAGCCAGAACTTAATGGTCCATAAGGTAGAATTTTAACTTTAATTTGGAGAAGTAATTCAATTTATTAATGAAACCTATCAAAAATTATAATAATAGAAAATAAAGAACACCCATATACTAGGAACTGTGAGAAAATAAGTGATAGAATTTTTATTACAGCAAAAAAACATAGGAACCTACGATAGCTCTTTCCCTTCATTTTCTTAATTACTATAACTGACTCATGTATGCTCCACTTTCATCTGATTTGATAATCTGCACTTTCTTGAGTAGGGAGTAAGAAAGGAAAGGAAAGCAAAAGGACTATTTATAATTAGTGAGGATAAAGCCTAGGAGGAAAAAATAAGATATGAAAATATTAAGTAAAGCTTTAAGAACTATGTATATATATGTATATATATATGTATATATATATATTTAATTTTAAAGAGCATAGGCAATTGTGATTCTTTCCTCCTGACTTCTGCATAGCATCTGACAGCAAAGAAGGTGGTGCCAATTTGCAGACTTCCACGGATGACTGGTTAAAAACCTTGTTTTCATGTGTCATATCACTTTCACCGTGAATAGTCTCCTTTAATCTTAAATTTTGAAGTGTTGTTTTTATTCGTTCCATATAATTATTCGGTTGTATGTTGTTATTCAGCTGCCTTTAGAGTCATGGGCTTGGGAGGAGTAAAGACTTTGTGGTCCAGTATCTCGCTAAGTGTGCTTGTCAACCGCAGCCATAAAGAAAGGGCTCCGGGATCAGTTTGGTCAGGAAATTGCTGGGTTAAATAAACACAGTCAAACAAGATTTTTATTTAGGTGGTGGAGAGGAGGGGTATAGAATTTCAGAGACTTTAATATGCTAATGTGACTCAACTGTGGAGACGCAAGATAGACCATTTCACAAACTTATTTGACCACAAAATCCTTTTTTCATGGAGTCTTTCTCAGAACCATTGTGCCACAGAGCACACGTGGGGAATTTATGGATAAACAGAAAAGAGAAGGAATGGCTCATTCGAAGCTGCATAGCTATTTACTTAAAGAAATGGATTTGACCTAAGGGCTCCATCATATTTAGTTTTGCTTCCTTTTACCCCCAAATTCATAAAAGTCTTTGAAAAATACATGATGTTCCAAATTAGACCCATAAAATACACAAAGGTATCTTAAGAAATAAAACTAACGATGTGATTATTTTTAGTATATTTTGAATTCACACATTGGCTTTGATGAAAAGAGTTAGATCAAAAGAGCCAATTAATATTTGTAACCAAGGTTACACTTTTGCAATCAGGAACATTTTTCCCGACAAAAATCAACCATCTTTCAAATTAAAAAATCTGTTTCCTTTGAAATTGTAATAATATGTATACCAACAACCTTCCACATTTTCCAAAAACAAAAACAAAAAAAGACCAAAGAAAATGACTGTTTATGATTTGCTGTCTGTTGTGTGAAACCCTATCTTTATAAAAATAAGCATTTATCTGTTAAAAACTTATTTGCATAGATGGAATTATGGTAGATATGCTGTCCTTCCCTATATATTTTTACTCAATGATATTACATGTTTATTTTTTCACATTAATACATGTAGATCTTTTTAAAAATTATGTGTGTTTTTTTTTTAATTGAAGTAGAGTTGACCCAAAATGTTACATTAGCTTCAGATGTACAGCATAGTGACTGGACAAGTTTATACATTATGATGTGTTCACCGCAAGTGTACCTACCATCGTTACCATATGGTGCTGTTACACTATTACTGACTATATTCCCTATGACTTTTTACCATGTGATTTATTCTTTCTGTAACTGAAAGTGTGTATTTCCCACTACCTTTCATCCATTTTGCCCCAACCATCAGTGTGTTTTCTGTATTTGTGGATCTATTTCTGTTTTGTTTGTTTTGTTTTTTAGATTCCACATATAAGTGAAATCATATAGTTTTTTCTTTCTCTGTTTGACTCATTTCACTTAGGATAATACCCTCTAGGTCCATCCATGTCTTAAATGGCAAGACATATAGATCTTCTTTTAATGGCTTTATAGTACTACATAATATAGCTCTGCTGTAATTTGTGTAATCGGTTTCCCATTGATGGACATGAGGGTAGTTGTAATTTTTTTTTAACAAATAGTACTGTAGTGAATTTTGGTGTAGGTCTTCTCCTGTTTTTGAACTTTTGTGTGTGAGTATGTCTGTAGGAGAGTGCTCAGAGTGGAATTGCTGGGTCAAATAATGTGCACATTAAAATTTTTGTAAGTATTGCCAAATGGTATAACTTTTACTGAGCTTAAAGAAACTTTATGATTTATAATGGGTAGTAATGACTATCTTGCTATATTAATTTTTAAGTCATAGAGAAAACTTATAAAGTATTAATAATCATGATTTCTCTCTCTCTCTCTCCCTCCCCTGTACTTTACAGAGCAAATTATTCATGGAAGGATTTAGAAGCCTAAAAGAAGGAGAACCAGTGGAATTCACATTTAAAAAATCTTCCAAAGGCCTTGAATCAATACGGGTAACTGGACCTGGTGGAAGCCCCTGTTTAGGAAGTGAAAGAAGACCCAAAGGGAAGACACTACAAAAAAGAAAACCAAAGGGAGATAGGTAATCATTTTACTTTGTTAGTTTATGAGTTTATTGTATTTGGAAAAAAATTCTGAAATTTTTTTTCATTTTTATTATGTTATTGGACTTAGCCAATAGTAAATAAATTAGCCAAAGTAAATATATGCCACCATTGTATGGATGAATAAACTTTATCAGGAATATAGGCTATCAGGATGCCTGGGTGGCTTAGTTGATTAAGTGGCTGCCTTCTGCTCAGGTCATCATCCCAGGGTCCTGGTCCCGCACCAGGCTCCCTGCTCAGAGGGGAACCTGCTTCTCCCTCTGGCCTGCTACCCTCCTGCTTGTGCTCTCTCTTTCTCTCTCTCACAAATAAATAAATAAAATCTTAAAAAAAAAAAAAAAGAATATAGCCTATCTTACAATTTGAACTCTGCACTATTTTTACCATACTGTTCTGAGATCACAAATGAGGAGTCAGGGTTCTCAACAGACAGTGCTTGGACTTACTAACACCTCACCTGCTTTTTATTTTATTTTATTTTATTTTATTTTAAAGATTTAATTTATTTATTTGACAGAGAGAGAGATCACAAGTAGACAGAGAGGCAGGCAGAGAGAGAGGGAAGCAGGTTCCCCACTGAGCATAGAGCCCGATGCAGGGCTCAATCCCAGGACCCTGAGATCATGACCTGAGCCGAAGGCAGAGGCTTTAACCCACTGAGCCACCCAGGTGCCCCGTCACCTGTTTTTTAAAATGAAAATACCTTTATATTTGTCTGTTTTTAAAAGATAACTGGTACATAAAAAATTCGAACAATATAAAAATTATAAAAAATCAGGAAAAAAATCACTTGGAATCCTAACTAAGGTGGGAATCGTAATATATATGGAGTATTTTTGAAACTTGCATTTTTTTTTCACTTAACAGTATATCAAGGAACATTTCATAGTGGTCATTAGCACCTGCATAAATTCCCACTGTGTGAATATATCAGAATTTATTTTTTGAATGCACCAGAATTTAAACAAGGTTAAAGTAATTTGTTAAACTTAGGCTATTTTGAATGTTTTAACATTATCAGTAGTACCAGAGTGGATCCATATGTGTACATTTTTGAAAAATTGTCTGATTATATCCTTGGAATAAATATTGAAAAATTTAGATCAAAAACAATGCATTTAAAATTTTTTGCTATCTATTTCCAAACTATTCTCCAGAAATGATTAGGGCCAATATACAACCCCTTAAAAAATGAGACTGTTCATTGAATGAAGTCATTTTATTTTTAAGATTTTTATTATTTTTTTAAGTAATCTCTGCATTCAATATAGGGTTCGAACTTAGAATCCCAAAATCAAGAGTCACGTGCTCTACCAACTGAGCCAGCCAGGCTCCCCTGAAATATACATTTTGAATGTTTGTTTGTTTTTAAATTTATTTTATTTTTTAAGATTTTATTTATTTGAGAGAGAGAAAAATCATGAGCAGTGGAGAAAGACAGAGGGAGAAGGAGAAGCAGACTTCCTGCTGAGCAGAGAGCCTGGCCTGCCTGCCTGTGGGGCTTAATCCCAGGATGCTGAGATCATGACCTGAGCCGAAGACCAATGCTTCACTGACTGAGCCACCCAGGCTCCCCCGAATTTTTTTTGAAGTGGTCTCCATGCACAATATGGGGCTTGAACTCTGAACCCTGAGATCAAGAGTCACATGCTCTCCCAGCTGAACTAGCCAGGTGACCCTGTATGATGTCATTTAAAAAACCTTTTCCAGAGCACTTGGGTGAGTCAGTTGATTGGGCATCCAACTCTTGACTTTGGTTGGGGTCAGGGATTAAGCCTCCTCTCAGGCTGCGTGCTCGTGGGGATTTTGCTAGAGGTTCTCTTTCCCTTTCCCTTTGCCTTTCCCCCTGCTCGTGCACACACTTTCTGTCTCTCTTCCTCTCAGATAGGTTAAGAGATACAGCTCATTTTTTTCCTTTGCATCCTTTGGTTAGAGGTTAAATATAATTTTATGTCAATTTTCATTTTTTTCTTCTATGAAATATATGTTTCTTGTCTTTTGCTCATGTTTCTATCAAGGTGTTCATTTGCTGTGATTGATATGGAAGTTTTCTGTTTAGGAAAGAACTCTTTTCTTCTTTCCCACTGTGAAAAACCCTGTTCTTCCCTATTGTTCTTCTCTTGTGGATCTCCTTTACTTTTACGTAGCACTTGGTTTCTGACATCAAATGTGTGGAGGTTTTACCCCCACACTAAGCAGTCCTCCGTAACACCAGCTGGATGTCCTATAATTTAACTCAATTCTGAGGCAGTTTCATTAATGCAGAAAAGAGAAAATAATGGTGGTTCAGATTGGGATGGTAGCAGTAGAGGTGAGGAACAAAAATCCTGACATTGTGAAAGTAGAGACAACAGGATTTACTGTTGGATCAGATGTGGACCGTGAGAGAAAGTGAATATTCAGGATGACTCCAAGGTTTGTTTGGCCTGAGCAACCAGAAGGATGGAGGGATCATTTACCAAGAGAGGGAAGATTAGGGAAGGAGCAGGAAATGAGAAGTATGGTCTCAGATATGTATAAGCTGGAGATTTATAGTAGCTATCCAAATGGGAAAATAGATATGGCAAATGGATACATGAGTATGGAATTCCAGGGCTGTAGACAAAAACTTGGCAGTAATCAGCAGAAAGATATTTACAGCCTTAAGATTGAATGAGATCACCGTCAAAGGGAGTATACATGGAAAAGAGAAGAAAACTCAGCCCAAGGGTACTCCAGCACTTAGAGATCAGGAAAAGTAGGAGGAATAGTAAAGGGCATTATGTTAGAAAAAGGGAAATAGGAAAATCAAGAGGATTTTGTCTGAGAAGTCAGGGAAAGAAGTATTTCAAGAAGGAAGGGGTCTCCAGTGTTGGAATGGTGCTGATGGTGAAATGATTAAGATGACCACCAAGACTTGAGCATTTAGCAACAAGGAAGTCACCAGTGAAGTTGACAAGCTCAGATTCAGTGGACTGTTGAGAATGAAAGTCTAAGTGGGTTGTTTTCAACAGAAGGAAAGGAGAAGAAGTGGAGACAGCAAGTATAGACAATTTTTTGAGTTTTCCTCTAAATGAGAGCAGAACAATGAAGCAGTAGCTGAGGCAAAGAATGTATAACCTGCTTATGTGTCCAGTGGAAAGGGAAGACTGAGCATGCAGGAAAGAGGAGGACAGTTGCTGGAGTGTTTTCTTTGCTTAGGAAAGGAGGTTTGGAGATTTAAAAAGAGAGAATGTATGAAATAGGAAATCAAGGGGCTCCTGGGTGGCTCAGTTGGTTAAATGTCTGACTCTTGGTTTCGGCTCAGGTCATGACCTCCTGGGTTGTAAGATCAAGCCCCATGTCAGGCTCCACGCTCAGTGGGGAGTCTGCTTAAAGATTCTCTTCCTCTGCCTCTCCCCCAAATCAAGTGCACACATACTCTCTCTCTCTCTTTCTCTCTCTCTCTCTCAATAAATACATAAGTACTTTTTAAAAAAATCTGAAATAAGAAATTAAAAGAGCGAAGGCATTATGGAGAAAAGGTAGAATTCCAGGCTATACCAAAAACCCACTGAAGATAAGTGGACATGAGTTTAAAGTAATGTCGGTTGGTATGATTGTGTTCTTTCTCCAGCCACTGGTGACTTTGTGGCTACAGCAGTGGAATAGGCACAGAGATGGATATAATTAGAGTTGGGGCTTTCCTAGTTGAGAATAACAAAGGGAGAGAAGCTAAGGCACTGACAATGTATGCAAGGGAGCAGTTGTAATGATGGATTATACAGTATAAACTAGGTGGCAGGCTCATGGTGGGTGAGTTACAGATGGGGTTCTAGAATTGCTGCAGTTGGGGCGCTAGAAAGAACGAGAGGGTAGAAGTTAGTGGTGACCAGAGGGTGAATAACTGCTTGTGTTTGTTGTGTGTCTTACTGTGATGAAGGCTTTTACACAATTTGGAATCTTACAGTTTCCAACTGCATAGTTCAAGATGTTTGTAGTTTTTGTCACTAGGATTAGCATTCTACCCTTTTTGTAAAGTGACAAAGACAGGCTGCAATAAAATAATCAAATAAGCACAGACCCCTGCGTAGAAACTGAAACAATGAGAAAGCAGTAGGGGCAGTGTTAACTGATGTTTGGAACAGTCTCCAATGCACTGATTTGCCCCCCAAATGCTCAGAAGACTTCAGAGATCTTTTGTAACTTTCTTGCCTTCTTCTATGGTTATTAACTATGTCTGCTTCTGGAGAAAGCCTTAATAAAGAGAATAAAATTGTGCTTTGATCCAGATTTTCATGTTTATTTGCTTAGTTATGTAAAAGATCCTCAAAGATCTTAAAATAGTCTAGATTTTCTAGTTACTTCCCATTATCTATTTTTGTTACATTTTTCCTTGAGTTTTTTTTTTTTTTTAAAGGAACAGCTCTCGGATTAATTTTTGTTACACTAGTTTTTTTTCTGAATATTTTGTGTGATGCTTCTATTTCCTTCCATTTTACTTTTTAATTTCTTAGTTTTTAAAAATTTTAAGTGGGCTCTCTGCACAATGTGGGCCTTGAATTCATGACCCTGAGATTGAGAGTCTCATGTTCTACTGACTGAGCTAACCAGGTGCCCCATTTAATTTTTTTTTTTTATGTAAACTTTACCCCCAATGTGGGGCTCAAACCAGAACCCTGAGATCAAGAGCCACATGCTCTGTTGACTGACCCAGCCAGTTGCCCTCCACTTTACTTTTTATTATGAAAATTTTCAGAATACAAAAAAGTTGAAAAAGTGGTATGGTCATCACCCATATATACCCACATCTATAATGCAGTAATTGTAAACATTTTGGGAATTTTTTTAAAGTTTTAAAGTATATTATAGGTGCATAACAGTGTAATATCATCCCTCATCATCCATCAAAATAGTACTTCCTTAATAGCATCTAATATCTGTGGTACCTGGGTGCCTCAGGTCATAATCCCAGCGTCCTGGGATCCAGCCCCACATTGAACTCCCTGCCCAGTGGTAAGCCTACTTCTCCCTCTCCCACTCCCCCTGCTTGTGTTCCCTCTCTCACTGTGTCTCTCTCTATCAAATAAATAAAATCTTTTTTTTTTTTAAAGTAACATGTAATACCTGATCCATTTTTAAAATTCCTCATTTGGGCCCCTGGGTGGCTCAGTGGATTAAAGCCTCTGCCTTCGGCTCAGGTTGTGATATCAAGGTCCTGGGATTGGGCCCTGCATCGGGGGTCTCTGCTCAGCAGGGAGCCCGCTTCCCCCTCTCTCTCTGCCGCTTCTCTGCCTACTTGTGATCTCTCTCTGTCTCAAATAAATAGATACAGTCTTAAAAAAAATTCCCCATTTGTCCAAAACTTATCTTTTCTGGCTGCTTTTTTCAAATCAGAATGCAATTAAGGAACATGGCTTTCAGTTAGTTATATGTCGTTTTTTAAAAAATTTTTATTTATTTCTTTTAGAGAGGGAAGTGGCAGTGGGAGGGGAGAATCTCAAGCAGACTCCCTGCCAAGCCTGACATGGGGCATGATTCAATGACCCCAAAATCATGACCCGAGCGGAAACCAACAGTCCATTGTTCAACCAACTCAGCCACCCAGGCACCCCTAGTTTTATCTCTCTTAAGTCTCTTATAATCTAGAACACCCCTTCCCTACACACACGTATTCATGTGCACACACACACCTACACACACACACACACACACATCCTTTTTAGGAAGGAATTCTATGACACTAACTTGTTAAAGAGATTAGGCCAACTGTTTTATAGAATGTGCCATAATTGGAATTCATGCTAGTGTCTTTAAACTTGTTTCTCCAACACTTATGTTTCCTTAAATTGGAAGTATTATGCAAAAATGTGTATCTTGAACCTAACAAAATCCTTTCAATCTGACTTTTAGTTTACAGGTGGTATTAGGGTTAGAGAGACAAGTGGAAAAACACCAGGATGAATCCAGATCACAGTCTGAGTTTGTCTAGTAGTTCCTTATGATTAGATTGAGGTTGTTCTCTTTGACAAGAATGTCATGGAAGTGATGCTGCATTCTTCTCTTGTATCCGATCAGATGGCAGAAGATTTTGATTTTTCCCACTACATTTTCTTTTCATAATTAATTAGCAATTTGTGATGAGACACTCTGAGGTTATGTAAATATCCCATTCTTTATCAGACTTTCCATTTTTTCACTTATTTATTGTCCCAATACAGATCATGAGTTTCTGTTTCTTTCAATAAATTACAATATTTAATGCTCAATTTTTTTAGATTCTGTCACTAAGAGACCCTTCCAGCTGGTTTCTATGTCATTTATTTATTTATTTTTAAATTTTTAATTTTTTTTTAGTATATGCAGTTAGCATATAGCACATCATTAATTTTTGATGTAGTGTTCAACGATTCATTAGTTGTGGATAACACCCAGTGCTCATCACAGCACATGCCCTCCTTAATATCCATCACCCAGTTATCCCATCCCCCCTTCTGTGTCCTTTTGACATGTCCTCATCAGTTTTTGAGTACTTCTTACTTATAGACATAAGATATTTTCAAACTCATAGCCTACAAAATTTTTAAATAATGATATTAAATAATTGATTTGCTAAAGTATTAGAAAGCTAGAATTCCTATTAATTTCTATTTTAAAAAGTAAGCATTGATATATTTCTGGGTATTTTGTTTGCTTAGAGAGTTGTTTTTATTTTATTTTTTAAATTGTGATATAGTAAAATTGACTTTTTTCTTTTGGTGCACAGTTCTATGAATTTTCACACATGTGTTCATGTAGTTACCATCATAATCTGGATTCAGAACATTCTCTCACCCCCCAAATTTCCCTTTTTTCCACACCATGCCTAGTGTGGAGCTCAGCATAGGGCTTGAACTCACAACCCTGAGATCAAGACCTGAGCTGAGATGAAGAGTCAGACTCTTAACTGAGCCACCCAGTGTCCTGACCCTCTGTCTTTTTCCCCCTCTGATTTTGTAGTTACTCCTACTCCACCTAAAACGCTTGGCTACCACTGACCCATATCACTATAATTTTGTCTTTTCATAACTAGGAGTATAATTATACATTTCCCCCTCAGTTTTATTAGCTATAATGTGTTCAACATAATGATTTCATATATGTATATATTGGGAAATGATTACCACAATAAGTTTAGTTAACACCCATCACTTTACAGTTGCAGTTTTTATCTTGTGATGAGAGCTTTGAAGATTTACAATTAACAACTTTCAAATATTCTATACAGTATTGTTAACTTTAGTCACCATGTATTACTGTACATTAAACCTCAGAACTTACTTGTCTTATGACTGCAAGTTTGTACCTTTTGATCACCTTCACCTGTTTTACCCAGCCCGCAACACCCACCTCTGGCAACCACTGATCTGTTCTATTTCTATGAGTTTGGTTTCTTTAGGTTCCAATATAAGTAAGGTAATACAGTATTTATCTTTCTCTGTCTGTCTTCTTTCACCTGGGATAAGGCTTTCAAAATCCATGCATGTTGTCCCAAATGACAGAATTTCCTTCTTTTTTTTTATGACTGATTAATATTCATGTGTGTATATGTGTGTGTATCTCACATTTTCATCATCCATTTATTTGTTGGTGGATTCTTAGTTTGTTTCTGTTTCTTAACTATTGTAAATAATGATGTAGAGGACATGTTGCAGGCTGGGCATCTCTTTGAGACAATGATTTCATTTCCTTTGAATATATACCCAGAAGTGAAGTTGCTGGATCGTATGATAATTCTATCTTTAATTTTTTGAAAAACCTCCATATTATTTTCCATTTTGGCTGAATAATTTATATTCCCACCAATAGTGGGACAATTGGGTGCAGAGAGCCAGGAGGGGGAAGGTGGCAATACACATTTCCCAAATATTTAAAAAGCTGTTCAAAAGAAACTGTGATAAATAGGGCAGTGTAATACAAGTGAAAATAACGAGCAGCAGTGATAAGAATCTGCTGTACATGTAGCCTCTCTTTCCTACTATTAACAGTACATAAAGGTTCCCTTTTCTCCACATCCTCGCCAACATTTGTTATTTCTTGTTTTTTTTTGTTAATAGCCAGGTGTGAAATGATGTCTTATTGTGTTTTTGATTTGACTTTCCCTGATGATGAGTGATATTGTGCACCTTTTCATGTACCGGTTGGCCATTTGTATGTTTTCCTTGAAAAAATACCTATTAAGTTCCTCTGTCCACTTTTAACCAGATTGTTTGTTTGCTAATGAGTTGTATTAGTTCTTTACATATTTCGAATATTAACCCTTCATCAGATATCTAATTTGCAAATACTTTCTCCCATTCTATATGTTGCCTTTTCATTTTGTTAATGGTTTCTTTTGTGTAGGAATTTTTTAGTTTTATTTAGTTGATATGTTTATTTTTGCTTTTGTTGTCAAATCCAAAAAAATCATTGCCAAGGCTGATGTCAGAGAGCTTAAACCTTATGTTTCCTTCTAGGAGTTTTGTGGTTTCGGGTTTCATGTTCTTTTTTTTTTTTAATTAATTAATTAATTAATTGACAGAGAGAGAGAGAGAGATTACAAGTAGGCAGAGAGGCAGGCAGAGAGAGAGAGGGAGGAGCAGGCTCCCTGCTGAGCAGAGAGCCTGAATTGGGGCTCGATCCCTGGACCCTGAGATCATGACCTGAGCCGAAGGCAGAGGCTTAACCCAGTGAGCCACCTAGGTGCCCCTCATGTTCAAGTCTTGAATCTATTCTGAGTTGGCTTTTGTGCACAGTGTAGGATAGTGGTCCAGTTTTATTTTTTGACATGTGACTGCCCAGTTTTCCCAACACCATTTACTGATGAGACTTTCATTTCTTGATTGTATATTCTAGGCTCCTATGCCATAAATTAATTGGCCATATATGTGTGGGTTTGTTTCTGATCTTTCTGTTCTGTTGCATTGATCTATGAGTCTTTTTATGTAAGTACTATACTGTTTAGTTACTATTCTTTTATAATAAATTTTGAAATCTGGGGTACCTGTGTGGCTCAGTCGTTAAGTGTCTGCCTTTGGCTCAGGTCGTGGTCTCAGGGTCCTGGGATTGATCCCTGCATCAGGATCCCTGCCCAGGAAGAAGCCTGCTTTTCCCTCTCCCACTCCCCCTGATTGTGTTCCCTCTCTTGCTGAGTCTCTCTCTGTCAAATAAAATCTTTAAAAAAAAAATAAATATAAAAAAACCCCAAAAGTTTGAAATCAGAATGTAATGCCACCAGCTTTGTTCTTTCTCAAGGTTTCTTTGACTATTCAGTGACTTTGTGGTTCCTTCCAGATTTTAGATGTGTGTATACTATTTCTGTGAAAACTGCCATTGGAATTTTGATAGGGATTCCATTGAATCTGTAGATCACTTTGGGTGATATGGACATTCTAACAATATTATTTCTTCCATGAACACAGAATAGCTTTTCATTTATTTGTGTTTTCTATAATTTTTTTTTCACTAATATCTTGTAGTTTTCAGTGTGTAGATCTTTCACCTCCTTGGTTAAATTTGTTCCTAGGTATATTATTCTTTTTGATACAATTGTATATGACACTGTTTCCTTAATTTCTCTTTCTGATAGTTCATTGTTAGTGTATAGGAGCCAAATGATTTATATATATTTATTTTGTATTCTGCAACTTAACTGAATTTGTTTACTAGTTCTAACAGTGTTTTGGTGGGATCTTCTGAGGTTTCTGTATCATGTCATCCGCAAATAGAGACAGTGTTATATCTTCCTTTCCAGTTTGGAAGACTTTTTTTTTTTTTTTCTTATGTACCTGCTTTGGCTGGGTCTTCTAGTACTATGTTGAATAAAGGTGGCAAGAGTGGGCATCCTTGTCTTGTTCCAGATGTTGAAAGAAAATCTTTTAGCTTTTTACCATTGTATAATGTTAAGCTGTGGACTTGTCATATATGGCCCTTATTATGTTGGGGTGTATTTCTCTATACCCACTTTATCATGAATGGATGTTGAATTGTGTCCAGTGTTTCTTCTGTGTCTATTGAGATGACCATATGACTTTTATTCTCTCTTTTGCTAATATGATGTATTATATTTATTAATTTGTAGATGTTAAATCATCCTTGTAATTCTGGAATAAATCCCACTTAATAATGATGTATGATCCTTTTAATGTATTGTTGAATTCAGTTTTTTAATATTTTGTTGAGGATTTTGAATTTCTATTCATCAGGGATACTGACCTGTAATTTTCTTTTCTTACAGTATCCTTGTCTAGTTTTGGTATCAGGGTAATGCTAGCCTGATAAAATGAGTTTGGAAGTGTTCCCTTCTCTTCTTTATTTTTGAAGTCTTTGACATGGATTGATATTAAGCCTTCTTTAAATGTTTGGTGCAGTTTACCAGTGAAGCAATATAGTCCTGGACTTTTCCTTGTTAGGAAATTCTTTATTACTCCTTAGTAATAATTGGTATACTCAGATTATTTTTTTTTTCATAATTTAGTATTGATAGGTTGTATGTTTTTAGGAATTTATTCATTTCTTCTAGGTTGTCCAGTTTGTTGGTGTATAGTTCTTCACAGTCTGTTTTGGCCTTTGTATTTCTGTGGCATCAGTTACAATGTCTCCTCTTTTATTTCTAATTTCATTTATTTGAATCCTCTCTCCTTTTTTCTTGGTAAGTGTAGCTAAAGGCGTTTCTATTTTATTTTATTTTTTAAAAGGTTTTACTATTTATTTGTCAGAAAGAGAGAGTGCACAAGCAGGGAGAGTGGCAGGCAGGGAGAGAAGCAGGCTCCTCGCTGATCAAGGTACCTGATGCAGAACTCGGTTCCAGGACCCTGGGATCATGACCTGAGCCGAAGGCAGATGCTCAACCAACCAAGCCACCCAGCATGCCAGTCTTTTCTATTTATCTTTTCAAAGAACTGGCTCTTAGTTTCACTGATCTTTCTGTTGTCTTTTTCTTTTCTATTTCATTTATTTCCACTCTGGTCTTTGTTATTTCTTTCCTTCTACTAATTTGGGCTTAAGTTTGTTTGGAGCCTTTTGAAATTGGCTTTTTTCACTCAGCATAATGACTTTGAAATTCATCCAAGTTGTTGAGTGTATCAATAGTTCGTGCTTTTTTATTACTTAGTAGTATTCCATTGAATGGATATAACACTGTAGATCCATTCTTCTGTGGGAGGACGTTTGGCTTGTTTCCAGTTTGACAATTATGAACAGAGCTTCTACAAACATTTGTATACAGGTTTTCTTGTGAACAAAGTTTTCATGTATCTAGGAGTGGATTGCTGGATTATTTGATCATAGGTGTGTATTTAGCTTTATAAGAAAATGCCAATTTTTTTTTTTCAGGGTGTTGGTACTGTTTTGTATTCCCACCAACAGTATATGAGTTCCAGCTGCTCTGTATCTTTGTCAGCATTTGATATTATCAGAATTTAAAAAAATTTTAACCATTCTAATAGATGTGTAGTGATATCATGGTTTTAATTTTCATTTCCTGTATGGCTACTGATATTAACATTTTTAAACGTTTTGTGTCATCCTTATATCTTCTTTGGTGAAGGGTCTGTTCATACCTTTTGCCTGTTTTTACTGGATTGTTATTGTTGCATTTTGAGAGCTCATTGTATAAAAATTGTAGCTACTAATCCTTTGTCAGACATATGACTCAGGTGTTTTTTTTTTTTTGTGAGTTTGTGGGTTGTTTTTACCACTGTCTTAAATATCTGTCACAGAGCTAAAGTTTTGCATTTTGATAAGGACATTTATCAATCTCTTATTTTGTGTCATGTTCATTTGATGTTATATTTAAGAAATTACTGCTTACCTCAGGACACAGAGATTTTTTCCCTGTATTTTCTTCTTGTAGTTTTATGGTTTTGTGTTTTACATTTACATAACAATATTTAGAGTTAATTTTTGTATGGGGTTGAGGTTTAGATCCAGGCTCATTTTTTTTCATGAATAATATGTTTAATCCAATTTCTTCCATTTCAGGTTAAAAAATTAAAACTCTATTAAAATTTTTATTACATGGAATTAGCATACTTAACAAATATGAAATTGGTTCCATCACTCAAAAGAAAGTGTTCAACTTTAAAATCATATATATATATGTGTGTGTGTGTGTGTGTGTACATATATGATACAACAATATTTTGTGAAGATTTATGTCTTTGTGGCAAGAAATATAAAATAATTTTAAGGATTCTGTTTTAATTTTACATAAACTGTTTTACAAAAGAAAGTGGTTTTTTTTTTTCATTCTGTCTTAAAATTCTTCTGAATTCAGTTACCACAGTTACCAGTGTCCAGTTACTCAGTAACAGGGTGGTTATCTTATTTTGAATCCTCCGCATTTAAAATGTTTTTGAAAAATTCTAAATGAAATAATTTCAGACTTATTTTTGCCATTTTTTTAAATGTACATTTATCAAAAGAGTAGAGATATAATGGTTCCTATAAAGGTCTCTTTATAATAAAATGAAGGTTGTTATTAATTTAAAACTGTACTTTTCCCCTCAAAACCTGGCCTATACTTGATAACTTTTATTTTTTATAAAGCCACAATTTACTGTGAAGTAAAAGAAGTAACTTCTAAAGAATGAAATTGTGGGAAAAGACAGTAAAATGGTTATTCTATTTGCCACTATTAATTTTTAGGATTTATGTGGAATAATCATGTCAGACTATAATATAGAATTAAATGTTCCATGTAATAAAATTTATTTTATATTAACAAATGTATTATATTAGTAAAAATGATACAGACTGAAACAGATGGTCTGGAAATCTTTCTATGAGGATTACATGATTTTAATCATTAATAATTAAGGTATAAAAATGCATGTAAGCTTTAAAAACATTTGAAGTGCATATATACATGATAAATGTATCTATTAGGTGTATACATATAAGCTTCTTCTTCTTCTTTTTTTTTTTTTTTTTTGTTTATGGTTTCTTTTATTATCCCCTTTTTAATTCTAAATTTTTCCTAGGGTAGCAACTATTTTCTTTGTTCTCCTTAACCTTCCACGTCTTTTGACCCAACCACACAGTCCAAGAAGTGTGTTCATTATAATGCAGTTCCTTTCAACAGTGTTGACCTGAGATTTTTAAAATAACAAAATATAATACCAATGTTTTACTGCTTTCATTTCATTTCAAGCAGTATTTCATTTGCATCACTGCAATAGCACATGATTAAGTTTTTTGATTTTTCTTCACGAATTGAAGTTTTAATATATTTTGTTTAGAAAGAAGGTTAATTGTTCTGTTTAGTATTACTGCTTTCCACATTGAAGTGTAGGAAATTCCTTTGATTTGATCACATTGAGAAGATTAATTTGTCATTTTTAAGATGTTCTTTATGTAGACCTAAAAACTGATTTTGAAATTTGACATTCCTTATAGTCCAGTATTAAAGTAGTATTAGAATGGAAATTTATGGTCAAAAAGACCAAGGTGAATATAAACCGAATCTCAATATGTATGTCTAATTTATTCTCAAGAGCTAACTTGCCTTTTGTTTAAAAGTAAAGGTGAAGATATATGAGAGTAAAGATATTTTTACAGAGCCATTAATTTTTTTATTTCAAATTCCTTAAATTTAGAAAAGGGTTTTGGAAGCCATAAGATTTTTTTTTTTTTAATCTGCTTAGGCTTTTCTCATTGAAAGACTGTATTTTCATTTATTAAAAAGAAAAAATATTTGTTTAATGCTCTTATTTACCTTTAGAGCAAATGAGCTCAAAACTATCTAGACGTAACCCTCTTCCACCCCCTCCCCCACCTACCTCAAGAATGTAATGTCTTTTCTCTCATTATCTTTATGGTATAACTTGAAGTTTTTCAGGTACTTTATAGTTAGGAATTAGAGGGCTATGTTTTTCTCATTTTGAAATCTACATACATAGCATCACTGAAAATAATAAATCTACTTAAGTTTATGATGCCATTTTATTAAGGATATCTGTTTCACATTAAAAGTTCTTCAGTGATTTTATTTTCATGTTTATTATATCCCAGAACCTGCTCCCAAAAGAAAAAGAAAAATGGTCTTTAGATGCTGGTGATGTTTGAAAACTGTAAATCAACAAATACCAATAAATAACTGTTTCATCCTGATACTTGTGTGATTAGATTTAGGAATTTGCTGTTTAGTAGGTTCCTATTGTGGAAGAGAAATCTCTCAGGCATGAATTGATAGTCCAGATCCTTTGAGGTCTGTCTATTCTGACCTATGACCCCTATTCTTACAAGGTCAACATCTGAGGGCAGGAGATTAAGGCAGTTTAAAGACCGGAATGGTAAATGGAATGGAAAAATTAGCCAGCACATTTTGGGCGCAAAACATCAAAGTCATCAAATAGTTTGCTTATTTTAAACCTGGCTTATGGGTGTAACAAGCTAATTTTACTGTTTTTGTTGGAATCAGAAAAATTTAGTAACCATAATTGAAGATTCTATTTAATAATAAATTTTAACTGTATAGCACAAATTAAGTTCACCAAGCTTAACCTCAAAATGTCAGAAAACGCAAAATAACTTGTCAGTTTCAGTACATTTTAGTCTTGTGTCCAGTTTGGATGTTTAAGTTAAATTTAAATTGGAATAACATTTACTTTGGCTTTTACCATGAGATAATTTTATTCAACAATGTTGAATGAAATGTGTGTGTACCTATATTTGCTGATAATTAGAAAGTGACAAGATTTAGTTGTAATTATATACTTTTGACTTTTAAGAAAAATGTATTTTTAAATGGTAGTGATAGAAAATAGAAGAACGTAAACTGGTCAAGTAGAGACAATTTCTCCTTTGTCTTTCTTAGACTTTGGTCTTTTATATTTTACTTTTCACTCTAGAGATGTTCCTTTAATTATATTTTATTACAATTGCAAAATATAAACTTTAAATCTTACTTAGTTTTTGTCCCTTGTAAACAGTTCCCCACTACCCTTTATTTCACATTTGTTTGTATCCTGGACAGCTGTGGATTTGCATCTTCTGCTTCCTACTAATGACTGGCAGAGCTGGAGTTGAATAACTGAACTGTTGCATCGAAGTTTCCATTCATCTTTATAGTGACTAAGGGCATTAGTAAAACCAATGGAATACCCACATTTCCTTAATTCTTAAGCAATTTTTATTCTACCCCAAATTTTCCTTATTGTAGACTTAATTTTAGGATGGTTTCCCAAGTCCTTTCTTCTTGTGATTATTTTGCCAGAGATCTCTTAATGAGGCAATTATAGTTGTTTCCTTCATTCACATTATCTTAGCAGATGCTCTCCCTGCTGTGACCTCTGTTCAGACTGGGCAGACAATGTGCCATTCTCATCACCCTACAGAAGACATTGTGTGGGGCTGAGCTTCCTTTGGCGCTGCATAGGTCTCCCCAGATGCCTGATGAGAGTGGGCAGAAGCCAAGTGGCAAATCATCACAATTTTAGGTTGATTTTGATTGCTGTTTTATTCTAAGCATAATAAGTAGTAAAGTAATGCAGAAAAAAATGTTCCAGAGAACTCTAATGACATTTCAAGTAGAAATTGTGGGTTTATTTATTTATTTTAAAAGATTTTACTTATTTGACGGAGAAGAAGTACAAGCACAAGCAGGGGGGACAGCAGAGGGAGAGGGACAAGCAGGCTCTCCACAAAGCAGGGAGCCCCATGCGGGGCTTGATCCTAGGATCCTGGGATCATGACCTGAGCTGAAGGCAGACACTTAACTGTCTCAGCCACTCAGGCGCCCCTAGAAATTGCGGGTTTAATAAGTAACTTTATATGATTTTCTTCCTTTAAACTATGGTCCTGGTGAAAGTGAGATCAAATATTCATAGTATGGTTCATTATGAGAATTGTCTAATAGTTCAAAATTTGGAGATCTTTTCAAGAAAGGAAATTAATTTAACCTTTAATACTAAGTATGTATGTAATGAACATATGACATAGTTCAGAGTATCACTTTTAAATTTGTAAAACATAAATCATCAAGTTTATATATCCACTATGGTATCCATTGTGTTTCTGTGTGAACCCAATAAGGACTGATTAAGATGGAGACTAATCAACCAAAAATTTCCATTCTTTACACTGCTAAATCCCTCCACTGAAGTACTGGTCCTAAGCCCCAAGCCCAAGGAACAATCCAGGGAATTACAAAGTTGTTAGCAGCTTTGAGCTAGCCTTTCTTTATTCTCCATTAATAAGGAAGTACAGGTCAAATTTTGTTCTGATGAATCTGAAGAGCCTATGCAAAGATTCTTTCAAATTTATACTCGAATTTTAATTTTTTGAAATTTGGTTAAAATGAACAGATTTAGAGTTATGACTTGAACTGTACTCATAGTACAATGAGATTTTCTTTTATTGGTATAAATAGGATTACCTTATTTATATTATAATTTATAATGTATAAATTTTAATCTGCTTGCACTTACCAGTAAAAAATAGTAATTTAGTAAATCAGGTTCTATTTTAGTCAAATCAGATTCATAATAAGCTTTTATATAAAGTAATGTTTTTAACAATACATTTTCACATAATGAAGGACGGTTTTTAAAGTGTAAATCCTTTGCATATATGCAGAGAATAAATATTTAATTTAGAAGATGTTTTGTAAAGGAAAAATGCTCTTGCCATCATCTTTTCTTAAAAGAAAATCTCAAGTCAAACAAGAATTCAAGAATTTTGGCCTCTAAAATTTTTAAGTTTAGTCTTGTCTGTTGTATGCTTATTTTAAATATAGGAGTTAATAAGGAACAAAACCCAGGTGTTTTCCTTTCTTTTGGGAGAGAGTTTGTGTTGACTCTTAGTGGCTATAGAAAATGTTAAGAATCCCTAGAAATGCAAAAAATTTTACTTAGCCCTTCCATGAAGGCTAAAAATACCATCTACAATCTTTATAATTATTTGTTAAACTCTGTCTTTCAAAAGTCGTATACAAGGACAACTGAATTTTTTAACTCTTCTCATTAATTGGGAAAGCAGGATATGGTCATAGTTAGAGGCGCTCAATTTGAACCTGGGCTCTTCATACAGAGCCTGCCTCCTCATTAGCCATTCTGCACCGTCACAAACAAAAGCTTATCTGGATAGCAGTTTTTTAACAGGACCATTGTATGAAACTGCTATTAAGTCAGTTCCTGCTTTTTCCTACTTGGCTGACTCAAGACTATGTTCCCTGATTTAAGCATTTGCTTTTAGTCCCCTCAGTTTTAGTAGCCCATTTAGAGTCCTTTCTTGGGTTTATTATTGAGAATACTGGAACTGGAGGTACTACTGATGCAATAAGAAAAGTAAACAAAATTGAAAATCTAAGGATTGCAAAAGAAGAAATGAAATGCTTTGTTATACATAGCAATGGGATTTTATATCCATAGTTATCTACAGGAAAATTAGCAGAATAGTTGGAATAAATAAAGTAATTTAACAACATTGCTAGTTATAAGTTCAGTACAAGAAAATTGAACTAAGAACAACTGAATATCAGAAAAAGAAACAATTGAGTATCAGCAATGTCAAAACAGTTCCATGCTCCAGGAAATCACTGTAATTTCAAAAAAAGGTTTATTTTACAACTGGAACACTAACCATAACACACTGTACCTAGGAATAAATCTAACAAAACTGTGGAAGAAAATGATAAACATATTGAGAGATATAAAAGATCCAAATTAGTGGAGAAAGATATATTTAATAAAATAATGAATGTCAAGGCTCAGTATTTTAAAAAGATAATTCACCATAAATTAATCTACAAATTCAATGTAATTCCATTCAGAGTTCCAGTAAGCTTGATTCTAAAATTGATTTGGAAGTTTACAGCGCCAATAATAACCCCACAGTTTTGTAGACGAGCACCAAAGTGTGAGCACTCTTTCTACCAGATATCAATATTTATTATGCAACTAGGTAACAATATGTAATTAAGTGATGCAATGGCCCAGTGAAAGACAAATAGACCTTAAGAGAATATATATAAATCTTGATACACGGCAGTTCCGCAGCTGGCTTCCTGCTCAGCAGGGAGTCTGCTTCTCTTTCTCTTTCTCTCTCTCTCTCTCTCTCTCTCTCTCTGCCTCTACCTCTACCCACTGCTTGTTCTTTCTCTCAAATAAATAATCTTAAAAAAAAAATCTTGATACATGGCAGAGATGGCATTTCAGATCTTGGAAAATAATAAAAATATTATTAATGGTCCTGGGAATATATCTGTCTATAGAGAAAGAATGAAAGTGGACCCCTACCTCATACCATATTTAAAGACCTAAAAGTATAAAGCAAAACTTTACAACTCTATTAGAAGGAAATATAGGAGAATATCATTATGCTCTTAGGTCTGGGCAAAAAATAATTTTAAACCAGATATAGAAAGCACAAACCATAAGATGTTAGATTAAATTAACTACTTCAGAATGTATAACTTATACCTGGCAAAGGTTTCATTCAGGAAGATAGAACTCTAAGTATTATAAAAATTGGAGATTTAGATCTTAATAGTCCTTTTTTTTTTTTTAAGATTTTATTTGAGAGAGAGAGAGAACATGCAAGTGAGTGGGGGATAAGCAAAGGGAGAGGGAGAGAGCAAACCTCAAGTAAGCGGACTCCACGCTGAGCATGGAGCCCAGCGCAGGGCTCAGTCTTAAGGACCCTGAGATCATGACCTGAGCCAAAATCAAGAGTCAGTCACTCAGCTGGACGCTCAGCCAACTGAGCTACCCAAGTGCCCCTAGGGGATTTAGATCTTAAGCAAATATGGAAGTTGCTAGAGAAGGGAGGAGTCAGTGAATTAGAGAAATAGTGACTAAACCATTTTGCACAAACCCTGTAGTAGACAGACGAACCAGACCTTGTAGGGAATTTTAAAAAGCCAAGCACATCTGGTGTTGCAAAGGGAGCCTCTGGGAAGATCTATGGAAATGGCTGTCTCTGTAGCTGCAGCCTCTTTGCATTTGCAGATGTCTGACCACGGTGACCCTCCAAGAATAATGGCTTCTGCTTCATTTTTGCCTTCCAGGTCTTATACAAATTTCTCTTTTGGCTAACTCCAACCCAGTACCCTTAGGGAGAAAGAGATTCTGAGAAACATAGTTACCAGCCATAATCAAATTGACATGCAACAATCCAGCATCAACAGTATAAACAAAGTTAGAAAATAGAGTGGGAAAGATATTTGCAGTGCATGTCGTTGATAAGGAATTTAATATCCAAAATATATAAAGGACTACAAATAAAAAAGAAGTAAAAACCCAATAGGAAATGAGCCAATATATAGTAATTTATGAAAGAGGAATATATTCACTAGACAAAAAGATGCTTAGCATTACTAATTTAAATGGGATATCTCTTTGCTCGCATTAAATTAAGCAGAAATTTCAAAGTCTGACAATATTGTGAAGAATGTTATATAATACTGGTGGGACTCAATATAACACTTTATTTATTTTAGGATTTTATTATTCATTTGAGAGAGAGAGAGAGAGCATGGGGTGGGAGGGTGGTAGAGAGAGAGAAGCAGACCTCCTCCCACACCAAGCAGCAGACTCCCCCTCATCACAAACTGAGCCCAAGCCAGATGCTGGACGGTCTGAGCTACCCAGGTGCCCCAATACAATACTCTAAAGAGCAAACTGGCAATATCTGGTAGAATCAAAATTGTTTGTGTTTCCTGTGTTCCACTTCCAGGTGGATTTCTTAAGACATTAATTTTCGAACTGTGGGTTGGCACCCACTAGTTCTTTATGTTAACTTGGTGGATTATAACCAGCATTATTCTTTTTTAATGAAAGATTACAGAATAAAAATCCTTGGAATGCATTTCATGTAGTAAGAGTAATTATTTCATAAACTTTTTGGTTTATGCTGTGTGTGTGTATGTGTGTGTGTTTGAGTATTGAAACTGTAATGCAACATGTTTTCTCAGTGTGGGTCATGGGCACATGTACACAAAGAAAATTTTACAAAAATGTTTATTTTTTTCTTACATCATTTGTAATAGCAAAAAAAATGGAAACAACCTAAGTGTCTATTAACAAAAGAATGGTTAAATTATAGCATATTCTTAGGACAGTTAAACAAATTTGAATTCCTTTATCAATTTGGATAACTTAAAAAAAAAAGCCTATTATACTGTTTAATAAAGCAAGCTGCAGAGTGGTCCATGCAATATTATTTCATCTTTACTAATTTTTTAAAACTACCAATGATACTAAAGACCTTCTATGTGTGGTAAAAATACAAAAACGTGATAAACCCTAGTTCACAATCGTGCTTACTCTAGGGAGGCAAGGAAGGGAATAGGAGGAACATATAAACTGTGTTGGACCATTTTTTTCAAGTTATTCTGTGTCCTTCAGTAGCATTCCATACCTTCCTTTTTTTAACACATTCTTATAATTTTGGGTGCTATTATGAATGATTTTTTTTCCTTTAGCTTTAGCTAGTTCTTGCTACTATAAAGAAAAGTTATAGGTATGGAGGATTGATAGCTTTGACTCTTCTAAAATACTTATATCTATTATTTCATTTTCTTTTCTTATAGAATGGACTAGAATTTCCTAAACTATGTTGAATAATGCTGATGTCAGCAAGCATCCCGTCTTCTAATTTAATGAAAATGTCTTTAATATTTCAAATGTAATCTGTTTGCTATTGCTTTTCAGTAAATAATCATCATGTTTAATTGCTTCCTTCTTCCTCAGAGTTATTGTGGATGGCTGCTGGACTATATCAAAAGTCTTAAGCATCTATTGACATAATTTGTATTTTTCAACTTTATCTTATTGATAAAATGAATTATATCTGTAGATGTTATGAAGTTGAATGATTCTCATATGCTGGGGAGGTTTGGGAGTGTCAAAACCCTTCTTAGTCATGATGTGCTCTGATGGATTTAGTTTCATAATTTTATTGGCCATAGACATACTTGGACTTTTTAATGTGTTTTCTGCATCATGTTTTTTTAGTAGGGTTATTCTAGCTTTATATATTAGGTAGTTTTCTGTCTCTTTCTCTGTTGTAGAATAATGTAATAAGCATAACAATTAAAATAATGAACTCCTAAGTGGAAAGTCTACACTCCAAAATAATAGATTCAATTTCTTTATATGTGAAAAAACCCGCAACATGTTTTTATATTTATTTACTTTTTTGTTGTTTTGTAGTGTATACTAGTGCATATCTAATTTATAAATACAAACAAATAAGCATATATTGGGATGGGTGTTAAAAAATGTTTTACTGAAGGACGCCTGGGTAGCTCAGTTGGTTAAGCATCTGCTTTCAGCTCTGGTCATGATCCCAGTGTCCTGGGATAAAGCCCCACGTTACGCTCTCTGCTCACCAGGGAGCCTGCCTCTCCCTCTGCCTCTCCCCCCCACCCCCACTGGTGTTTGCTCGCTCGCTCTCTCTGTCTAGTTCTTGCTCTCTCAAATAAATGAATAAATGAAATCTTAAAAAAGTGTTTTACTAATAAGTATTCATCATCAAAATAATTTGGAACCCACAGCTTCGAAAGGGGATGATAGAACTAAGCTACAAAACATCTAAGCCCTTTGCCTTTTGTATATTTCCAGAGACTTATCTATTAGGTTCTTCTGCTTCTTGTTAGGTCATATTTGGTGTATTTTGCTGGGAAATCATTTACTTCCTTTAGATTTCTTGTTTCTAAACTGGCAATAAGATTCTCATATTCTTTTAGTTTCTTCCATATGTGCAAGTGAACTTTTATAATCCCTAGCATTTACATTTCTCTTTTCTCTCCTTCTTCCTATTTAGGTTTCTCATGGATTATTAGGCTTTTCAAATAATTAGCTTTAATCTTATGTATGTTTTCTGCTGCTTTTGTTGTTTTCTATTTTTTTTTAAACTTTCAGATCTTACCTGTATCAAGTCCTCTGTTTTTGTTAATTTGGTTATATTTTTCTATTTTCCTAAGTTGAATATTTAGCATATTTCCAGTCTTTGTTTTTATAAGTCATAAGGATTTTAGACCTTTTCCTTTAAGAAAAACTATTGTCGTACAGGTTTTGGTATGAATTTCTACTTATTTTCATTATTTTCTAGATAATTTAAAATTTCAGTTTAAATTTTGCTCCAAGGGTTATTGTTTTTCATCTGACTGGAGATACTAGTGGTCCCTAATCTTACAGGTGTAAGTAATGTGAACCAACTCATAATGGCTTAAGGCAGTTGTTCTCAAGCACGGCCCCTGGAGCAGTGTCAGCATCACACGGGATCTTGTTAGCATTGCAGATTCTCAGGCCTCATCCAGACTTCTCCTGGGATATGGATCCCAGCAATCTGTCTTATTTTGTTTTTAACAAACCCACCAGGTGATCTTGTTGTACTCTGAAGTCCGAGAACCACTGGCATAAGGAGGAAAAAGGAAATGTATTGACTCACATAATATTTAATTCCAGGAATTAGAATAGTTTCATATACATCTAGATCTGAGTGCTCAATCCAGATGCCCAGGGGGATAGAATTAGGAGCAATTCCAACAAAGGTTTATGATTGATTTTATTGATCTGAACTATAAGGTAACACTCTGATTTGCTAGATTGAGTCATTTGCCCAGCCCTTGAGCTGAGGGCTCAGGTGAGCCCTATCCAAATGACAAAGGGTTACAAGTAGGGAAAGGAGGACTTTAAGGGGCAAATCAGGGTGTTAGGAAAGAGATATTCGATGAGATCAGGAAAATTAACTTTTGTTCATAAAACAGAGCTACACCAAAGAAGCGAGAATGCAAAACTCTTTCCACTTTCCAACAATATGAGGAATTTGTGCCATTATGTAAATGAAAGTGTTAAATATACTTCCTACACTGAGAAAATCTTACTTCAAAAACAGTGTCACCTGTACTAAATATTCGTTTCTTAGAAATTGAGAAATTATCTTCTGTTACTTGTTTACCTCTTTCTTCTTTTTTCCTTTTCTCCTTCTGGAACTTCTGTTAGTCAGCTGTTAGTGCTTCTAAATTGATCTTTGTTTCATTTTTCTCTCAGCTGCCCCATGTCCTATTTTGCTTTTTGTTGTAAGATTGTTCTTGAACTTCCAGAATATTGAGTTCTCAGGTGTGACTATCTCCTGTTACTGTTTTTTTTTCTATTCAGCTTTTAAAATTTGAAATCATGTTTTTAGTTCCAGAGAGCTTTTTTGTTTCCTGTTCAAATCTAATTGGTTTGCATTAAAATTCTCTTCAGAGAATTTCAGTGGGAGCCACATTTTCTTAAAAGTGTATCTTTCTTCCCTAGGTTACATTGTCCCTATGAGTTATTGTTGTTTTTCTCCAGTCATGGTTTTTCTTCACTTAACAAGAATACAGACCTGGCTTTTAGTGTTTCTTGGGCAGAGGCAAATCTCTGAACTGTGGAAGGTATAGTTTCTGCTCTTCTGAGCTGGCTATAAACAAACTTACAAAAGCATGACTCTTCTGCTAAGGGAGATAGGAGGATGGAGGGATGGATGGCTGAGGAAAGACCCTCTCTGTATCTTCCTCTGTTCACTGAAGAATATATTCCATTTACCAAAGGTACAAAAAAAATGAAAACACTTAGGAATAAAACTTAATAAGAGGTATGGAGGACCTAAATGGAGAAAACAAAAACTGTACATTGTTAGCATAAAAGAAAATTTGCATGCATCTAAACACATATGTAAAATCTATCCTGCAGTATGTTATCTTTGTGTGTGTGTGTGTGTACATGTGTGTTATTGAAAACGGGATTTCTTTTGTCCTATTTTTATAATCTTTTTTTTGAAATAGGATTGATTTTATATGATTTTGTAACTAGCCACCTTACTAATGTCTTCTATTAATTTTAATAATTTTAATGCATTTGTGGCTTCCGAGGTATAAAATATGTTCACCTACAAATAATAATTTTGCCTCATCCATGATAATTTTAGGCATGTCCAGTGTTACTGCTTTTTCATTTGGTGAGTTCTTTCATTTTGTTTCTGCCTTTGTTTCTTACCCATCTGGTAATCTTATAAATATTGATCTATATTTTTTCTGGTTTATTTCTTTTAAATCCATCTGAAATTTAATTCATAAATTCATGTAATATGAAGTTTTATTCTGAATTTTCTTACACTCTGTGTCTTGTTTGTTCTTTCCATGATTTGTGAAACCACTTTTATTATATAATGATTTCTTCTGTATAATACTTCTAGTATGTATGCTTCAGGACTCTTTAATTTTGCATGGTTTGTCCTGTTTTTTTCTTCCACCAATTGTTTTAATTTTTATATATTTGTAATACCTTTTAGTACCTGGAAGGCAAATCTCCATTTATTACATTCTAAAATATTTTTATAGCAATTCTCATGTATTTTTCTGAATGAATTTAAAAAGAATCCCATTGGTATTTTGATGGAATTCAAGTTATTTTACTCATGGAATTCCTGTGGAATCCCAGTTTTGTAGTTTGTAAATCTGAGATTTCAATAAATAGAAATTTTAATTTTTTTAATGAAGCCATAAATCTAATCATATCTGTAAGCTGTTACTTCATATAGCTTCATCTATTTTTTTTCCATACTCTTAAGAGTTGAATTGATATAGTCATTGGAAATTATTTTAACAGTTTACTATCTATTCATAATAATTTAAAAATTTACCGCTGATATTTAATATTTTATAACAGGGTAATTAGCAAAATTTAGATCTTTGATGTATTAGAAAGGCAATGTCAAAGAAGGGAAAAATAAAACTACAGGTATATGTATTTTGAATAGTCTAATAG
Source organism: Lontra canadensis (assembly GCF_010015895.1). NCBI lineage: Eukaryota > Metazoa > Chordata > Mammalia > Carnivora > Mustelidae > Lontra > Lontra canadensis. Next base: position 21,870,707 of record NW_022631008.1, read on the forward strand.
ACTGTTAAGAGTAGTAATGGAAAAAGCAGATAAATAATCTCATCACAGATTAAGAGGAAATATATTAAGAAGAAATATAAGAATACCTGAAGGAACTCTTTGTTCATTCTACATATATTTTATATAGGTGGGCCTGTTTAATTAAATTCTGGGTAACCCTAAAATCCACTTTTTAAAAATTATATTTTCTTTAAAAATGAAAAAAACTATCATATCTGCACATACTTGGACAAGGCTAAAAAAATTACTTGTATTTTGGCTGAGGAAGGAAATATCCGATGTCATTTAGTATGTGTATGGCTATGTATAGCCATAGTGTATGGCTAGGCTGCTTTTGAAAGTCCAGTAGGTGGGATGCTGAGCAAAAACTGGCCAGTACTCAGAACTCTAAATTTGACCACATCTCTCTCCTAATGAGCAATATATGATGTACTATTTAATACCACTTAAAAAATATATATCTGAAGCTTGGATATTCTTTTTCCCATGTACTGTTTTCATTCTATTTTCTGAAATGGCATGTTTCACAATTAGTAATTTTAATTGGTACTAAATGATTTAAAATATTTTAAAATCACTTTATATTTTATATACTCAGCCCAATTATAGGCTTCATTAATTTTCTTAAAATTCATTTCTTGTTTAAATTAGATCACCAAAGTATCTGAGAAATGTTGAATTTGGTACTTTGTTTTATTAGGAAATTAAAGGCACGGTATAAAATACTTAAGACTATCTTACAAATGATGCTGTGAAAGGTATATGAGGCTCACCTAGGCTAAGTAAGTATATCTAAAAGAAAACAAACATAGTTGTATTGGAAAGTTGCTGTGAGGGGGTAAAGCTTTAAAGTTCTCAGCACCAAGAAAAGTTCTGTAACTATATATTGTGATGAAAAGTTCTGTAACTATATATTGTGATGTTAACTAAACTTGTTAGTGATTGTTTCACAATATATACAAGTATTGAATCATTAGTTTGTATGCTTTAAGCCAATATAATGTATGAGAATTATACCTCAATTTAAAAAAAAAGGAAAAACTGCAGTTATTAATAAGCATCCAGGGAACACCTGGTTATAATTGAATTGCTAAGGAATGTTGTAGTCTAGCTTTGTTCGGTTCTTCCAAAGGACTTTTTTAAAGTTTCAAATAAGTGTTTGTACTAGAAAAAACAGTAGACCATGAGACCTGTGATCTGAGCTTTATTGACATGTAAAATCCATGAGGACAGGATCTGATCTTCCTTATCAATGTGTATATCTAGGTCCAAGCACCTGGTGTGGTATATACGTCCTCAGTAAATGTTTCTTGAATAAAGTAGCTGTGACCTTGGGCAGTTAACTTTCCTTATGCTTCAGTTCTGTCACCTCTAAAATCATTAATTCCACCAACTTTTGTTGCTGTGGGCCAAACTTGTCCTGGGTACTGAGCATATAGCAGAAAATGAGATATGTAAGGGTTTTGTCATTCTGGAGCAAACATTTTAGAGTTTGAGCCAGATAGACAAACAGATATACAAATAAATGTATAACGTAAAGTCAGGTAGTAGTAATTGCTGTGAGGAACAATACAGCAGGGTAAGGGGCCAGGGGACAACAGTAGGACGGATATAGGTCAAGTGGTCTGGAAATGCCTTGTGGAGATGACATCTGAGCCTTGTACAAAGATGGAACAAGCCTTGTACAGCTCCGGGGAAAGTGATTTCTATTCAAAAGGCAAGACCTATGCAAAGACTCTGAGGCAGTAATGAATTCGGCCTGTTTGAGGGGCTTCCGGCCAGCTGGTAGGGAATGAAGCAACTGAGGGGAGAAGTACAAGATGAATGCTGAGAAATTAGCAGGGGCTGGATTGGATAGGGCTGTGGAGGACATATTGTTTATGAAGTTTGGAAAACAGGCCTTGGTGAGGAAGGAACAGAAGCAGAGAGACTCGTTTGGGGGCTGCTACAATAATGTAGGCAGGTGAGAAGTGATGGGGACATGGGCAGGGATGTAGACTTGGAAAGAAGGTGTCAATTCTGGAGGTAATTTGAGCCCACAAGAACTTTTTTTCCATTGGGTATGAAGCATGAGAGAAAGAGAGGGATTGGGGTGACTCCTAATTTCTGGTGTAAGCAGTTGGGTGGAGGAGGGTATAAATTTGCTGAGATGAGGATGGAGGCAGGCAGAGTGGAGAGTCAGGAGTACTGTTTTGGACATACTAATTTTGACCTGACTCTAGAACAGAGATGTCAAATGGATATTCGGGTGATTCTTTCCTGAAGTTCGAGGTAATGGTAGTGAATGGAAATCTAAATTTGGGAACCATCAATGTCCTGACGGTATTGAAAGCTATGGGTTGGATGATAGCACTTTGAGGACAAAAAATTTATAAGTTGAGATTAGAAGGTACAGCTAACGGCACCTGGTGGCTCAGTCGGTTGAGGATCCAACTCATGGTTTTTCCTCAGGTCGTGATCTTGGGGTCATGAGATCCAGTCGCATGTCAGGCTCCAAACTCAATGTGGAGTCGGCTTGTACCTCTCCTCTATTCCTCCCCCACTTGTGCTCTCCTTTATCTCTCTCTCTTTCTGAAATAAATAAATAAATAAATAAATAAATAGATAAAATCCTTAAAAAAAAAAAAAAGGTACAGCTAAGAAAGAGTGGGCATTAAAAAAAAAGTGGGCAGAAGGGAGGAAAATGAGGAGAGTGGTTCATCAAAAGCCTTGTCTCAGAGACAGTGATTGTGTTGGTAACACTGCTGAGACGGTCAGATGAGAAGCAGCTGTCGGAGGTTGGTGGTGACTTTAACAAAGCGGTGTTTCTGGTGCTTATAGGTTAAAGAGGTAGATTAGATGACTACTTCCTTATCTAGCCAGAAACGTGACTTCACTATTCACTTTTCTGTACATGCTACACAGTCTTTTGTTCTTAAACTGGGGGTGGGGAGAGATTGAAATCAAAACAAAGTATTATCATTTAAAAGGTCACTGGGCTAGGGGCGCCTGGGTGGCTCAGTAGTTAAGCATCTGCCTTCGGCTCAGCTTCTGATCCCAGGGTTCTGGGATCGAGATCTGCCTCAGGCTCCCTGCTCAGCGGGAAGCCTGCTTCTCCTTCTCCCATTCCTGAGGCTTGTGCTCCCTCTCTCATTATGTCTCTCTCTCTCTCTCTGTCAAATAGATAAAATCTTTAAAAGAAAAATTAGAAAAAAAAAAATAGTTCACTGGGCTAGATAGTTTTTTCCCAGATCCTGCATTTTCAGATTTTTGGTGTTGATATTTAAATTTTCTCAAGTCATATATGTATCTACAGAATGTTTCATTTAAAAAATAGTAGCTCTAGGGCTCCTGGGTGGCTCAGTCGGTTAAGTGTCTCCCTTGTGCTCAGGTCATGATCCTGGGGTCCTGGGATCAAGCCCCACATCGGGCTCCCTGCTCTGCGGGAAGCCTGCTTCTCCCTCTCTTGCTCCACTTGCTTGTCTTCCCTCTCTAACTGTGTTTCTCTCTGTCAAATAAGTACATAAATTTTTTTTTAAAGTAGTAGCTCTATTTTATGTGTTCATTCTAAGCAACGATCTTTAAGATAGCATATATTCCTATTTAGCATATATTCCTATCTATAAACACATTCCTTTCTCCAACCTCCTAGATTGTATGCAACTCTTAACAAATAGATTCTTTTCTTATGAAGGATGGCATACTATAACATATGCTTTTGCCTCTTGCTTATTTCTCAGTTTATTTTTTTAAAGATTTATTTATTTGAGAGAGAGAGCAGGTGTGTGCATGTGTATGTGAGTGAAGGGAGGGGCAGAGGGAGAGGGAGAGGGAGAAAGCAGCCTTCCCACTGAGCTGGGAGTCATCAGGCGGCTCCATCCCAGGACCCTGAGATCACAGCAAGAATGGAAATCAAGAGTGGATGCCCAATTGACTGAGCCACCTAGGAGCCCCTCAGTTTGTTTATTTTTTAAACAAACTTTTCTTACAGAAGCAATACATGAGCATTATTAAAACTTAAAAATATACCACAAGCCAAAAAAGAAAGGACCATACTCTTATCAGAGTACCAATGTGAAAACTTTAGTTATGTAGTTTTCTGGATCTTTTTTTTTTTTTAATCTGTGTGTATGTGTTTGCACAGATATGTATTTGCCAAAATGTACAATTTTTTTATAATCTATTTTTTTAGTCAAAAATGCCTGGTAGTCCTAAGGTAATACAGTGTATTTATTTCCCATTTTTTCGTGGTTCCCTTGAAATCCTACCATGCTTACATAAATTAACGAAGTATTCAGTTAGTCCACAGCTTAAGACCAGTATTAAGCAGTTACACACAGGTATACTCATACTGTTTATTTTACTGACCATTCCATCTGGTTGGTACCCATGGTGTAATAGTTGTTAAATATTTTTAGTATTACTTCATTTCCATCAAACAATAATATATAGAATATTTAAAGGCCTAGAAACCTCCTCCTCCAAGCATATAGGCTATGCTTCAATTTTGCTTTTTAACTTTACAAATAATTATTAGTAACAGTAGTACTGGTAGTAGTATCAGTCATTGTTACCTACATGTTTACCAAACTGTATACTCATTATTCTTGAACGTCTGAATTTCTTTCTCAATCATTTTCCTTTTTCCCAATATATATCTTTTAAAAATTTCTATAGAAATATCTGTTTGTGGCAAATTCTTTTGTTTTTATCTGAATCAGTCTTTATTCTACTTTTGTTCCTAAAATCTAGCTTTACATGATATGCATTTCTAAGTCAACAGATATTTTCTCTCAGTATTTCAAGATATTATTATGATTCTTGGTTTCCATTATTGCAGGTAAAGGTGTCTGCCATCACTTTAATTGCTATTTTCTTTGGCAAGTGATCTTTTCTGTCTAGTTCCTTGTAAGATCTTTTTGTTCATTTTTGTTTATCCTCCTTGGCATATGTAATACTCCCTCTCTCTATACATGTTCAAATCTTTTCCCTTCCAGAAAATTTTCAGCCATCATCTCTTCAATTAATGTCTCTGTCTTTCTCTCTCTGTTCCCCCCTCCCTAACACACACACACATATATGATGTATGTTAGACATTCTTACTTTATTACTGATATTTCCTAACTTTTTACATTTTTTAATCTTATCTGTCTACCCTATTTCATGTGATTTTTTTAGATATATTTTCCAGTTCACTAATCCTACCTTTAGCTATGTCTGCATTGCTGTTTAGTAATTCCACTGAGTTTTACATCTCAACACTATTATTTTAATATCAAATATTCTGTTGAATTTCATATTTTCAAATGTGCCTGGGTATTTTTGCTGGTCTCTTGTTGGCTGTTACTCATTTATGTGATTTCATCTTTTATATCTTTAAAAACTTCATCTCTTTGTCTCTAGCTATTTTATAGTTTGCTTTTGACAATTCCAGTAACTGTTTTGGGAGTCTAAATCTGTAATTTGTTTTTTCTGCTGACCCTCACCTTATAGTAGTTTATTTCTTAGTGTCTCGTGATCTTTGATTATGAGCTTATACATATTTGATTATAATTTATGGAAATAGTGCAGGCCTAAGTTGAGAAGAGTTTTCTTTTGAAAGAATTGTGTTTGCTTCTGCCTAGAAATAGGAGTTTTAATAGCCTTGTGTAACTAATTTCAAGGATCCCTGCCTTGGTGTGGAAATGAGTCTAGATGCTGCTAGCCCCATGACTCAGTCTAGTTACCTGTTAGAGTACTAATATTGTCATTCACCATTAGGGTACCCCTGCCTCTCCTTCCTCTATCTCTACCTCTGGGTTTATTTGAGGGGGTTAATTCCATTATTTTCTGCAAGCCCAGCAGTGCATGGAAATGTGTGTTTTTGGTACCTGGTGTTCTTTAGGTACCTAGCTGGTCATACTGCTGGAAGCATTTCTTGATGTTCTCTTCAGCTATTTCTGCTCTTTTTTTTAAAGTTCCAGTGTATTTATTTTATTTTATTTTTTTAAAGATTTTATTTATTTATTTGACAGACAGAGATCACAAGGAGGCAGAGAGGCAGGCGGGGGGGTGGGGAAGTAGGCTCCCCGCTGAGCAGAGAGCCCGATCCCAGGACCCTGGGATCATGACCTGAGCCAAAGGCAGAAGCTTTAACCCACTGGAACCACTCAGGTGCCCCTATTTCTGCTCCTTTTAAGTTATTCATTGAGCTCTTTTTTTTTTTTTTAATTTTTAAAAAGATTTTATTTATTTATTTATTTATTTGGAAGAGAGAGAGAGAGCACATGAGCACAAGTGGGAGTGGGGAGGGGAAGGAGGAAAAGGAGAAGCAGACCCCCACTGAGCATGGAGCCTGACATAGGGCTCGATCCCAGGACCCCAAGATCATGACCTGAGCTATAGGCAGATGGTTAACTGACTTAGCCACCTAGGTGCTCCTTGTTGAGTTTTTTGTTTCAATTGCTAATTTTTTTCTATTTCTAAGTATTTTATTTGTTTTTTTCTTTTTAAAATCTGCTTGGTGTTGTTTTTAGAGTCCTTTGCTCCTGACCATATGTTCAAACCTTTGCAATTTCTTTAAATTAATAGTTCTCAACAAGCATTGTACCATCACAAAGAAGGTGTTTGGAAATTTGGGGGTGGGGCAGATTTTGGTCATTCCCTTTACAAATGATAATCAGTGATAAGAAAGGATAGTTACTGTTATGTGGGAATGCTAGATAATTTCAGTGTATGACACAGTATCCCAAAACTTACACATTGTCCTATCTACATTTTGACTTTTGAATATTCATGCCAGTACTCATATTAGTAAAAAACCTGTTTAGAAATATCAGAGCCTCGGGGCGCCTGGGTGGCTCAGTGGGTTGGGCCTCTGCCTTCGGCTCAGGTCATAAGCTCAGGGTCCTGGGATCGAGCCCCACATCGGGCTCTCTGCTCAGTGGGGAGCCTGCTTCCTCCCCTCTCTCTGCCTGCCTCTCTGCCTACTTGTGATCTCTGTCATAAATAAATAAATAAATAAATAAAATCTTTAAAAAAAAAAAAGAAATATCAGAGTCTCAAACTAAATTTTGTTTTACATTTAAGCACCAATACTTTGTGGTCTATTATAATATATATATCAAATTTTATTGAAATAAAACTATACTATAAATTGAGGGAAGGTTATACTTTGTTTTAGATTTTTTTAATACTTTGTTTAAAATACCACTGTTGGGGTGCCTGGGTGGCTAGTGGTTAAACCTCTAGCTTCGGCTCAGGTCATGATTCCAGAGTTCTGGGATCGAGCCCCACATCGGGCTCTCTGCTCAGCAGGGAGCCTGCTCCCTCCTCTCATTCTGCCCGCCTCTCTGCCTGCTTGTGATCTCTGTCTGTCGAATAAATAAATAAAACATTAAAAAAAGAAAATACCACTGTTAGTATTTGAATGGCCAATAAAGGACATTGATACCAGTGTGCATTTGTAGTTGGCAAATGTAAATATGTTGCAAAGCAGATTTGAGACTTATTTTAATAGATTTAAATTCAAATATCAAGTTAGCATATACACATGAGTATAAGGTTTACTTTAAAATACTTCATATTATGAACAATTTTTCTGTAATTTTTTTATTTGAGGTAATTTATATATAAAGAAATGCACATCTAAAATGTATAATTTGGTGAATTGGGATAAAAATATACATCCATATAACAAATATGATCATCAAGATATAGAATATTATTATCATTCCAAGAGATATCCCGTGCCTCTTTCCAACCAGGCTATGCTTTCTATATTTAACTACTTTTGATTTCTGTCCCCATAGATTGCTTTTGCCTGAACTTAACATAAATGAAATTAATCATGCCATATACAGTTTTACATCTATTTCCTTTTACTAAACATTTGATTATGAGATTAATGTTTTGTATGTTATTGGGTCATTTTAATTTTAATTAGTGTAGTTTTTAGTATGAGTTTACCACAATTTATATAACTATTTATCTGTTGACAGACATTTGGCTCATCTGCAGTGTGTGGTTATGAATAAAAGGGCCATAAACATTCTTATAAAAGTCTTTCTGTAGACATGTATTTTTGTTTCTCTTAAAGAATTACATAAAAGTAGAATTGCTGAGTTATAGAGTAGCTTGCCAAACTTTATAAGAAACCACCAGTTTTTCTACAACAGCAATGTTTATGAGTTGAAGTTGTTCCATATCCTCCTCAGTATTTAAATTTTCAGTGTTTTTAGTTTTAGGCTTCCTACCGATTGTATAGTGAGTGGTATCACCTTTTGGGTTTAATTTTCATTCCCATAATGATGAATGAGCATCTTTTCATGTATTTTAAGCCATTTGTATTTTTCTTTTGCTTATTTGTTTTTTAAATTGGGTAGCCATTTTATTACTGAATTATGAGAATTCTTTATTCTAGATACAATTTCATTGACAGATAATGTACTAAGAAAATTTCCTCTGAGTTTTATCTTTTTCCTCTTCATACCAGTCTTTTGATGAACAAAAACTTTTTTATTTTAGTAGCGTCTAATTTATCATATTTTTAATGGTTGGTCATAGCTGTATTCTAAGAAATGTTTGCCTATTCAAGGTTATGAAGGTATTTTCTTATATTGTCAGTAACATTATATAGAAATGGTGAGAGTGGATATCCTTGCCTTCACAGTCTCTAGGGCAAGATATTCAATATTTTACTATTAATTATAGTGGTAGTCCTTTGTTAGGTTAAGGGAGTTTTCTTATGAGAGTTTTTAATCATAAATGAATGTGCATTTGTCATGCTTTTCTCTGGAGGCACTGAAATGACCAGATGTTTTTATCTCCTTTATTTTGTTTATATGGTTAATTAATTGACTTTTCAGATGATAATACCAACCAATATATATTTCTGCGATAAACTACAGTTGCTCATAATACATAATTCTTTTTTTTATATTGCTAACTCTTTTTGATAATATTTTACTAATGATTTGTGTGTTCATGAAGAATACTGTTGCATAGTTTTATTTTCTTATATTTGTCAGGTTTTGGTATTGGATTATTTAGATCTTATTACCTATTTCTATCTTTATACTGAAAGAGGTTTTGTAAGACTGTATTATTTGTTTAAAATTTTTTTCTTTAAATGTTTGATAGAATTCACCCAGTGAAACCATCTGGGCTTGAAGCTTGCTTTGTAGGAATTCTTTTATTATTATAAATTCTGTTTCTTTAACAGATTTAAGGTGTAATAGACATCTTCAGGGAAATAAAACTAGTATAATATATATATATATATATTTTATAGCATACTTTATTACATATAATACATATTATATATAGTATAGTATATTGTTATAATGTATATACTATATATGTGTTATAAGTATAGTAATATGTAATTAGTTTATGCTGTTGTGGAGTTGACAAGTTCAAATTTGCAGGGCAGGCTAACAGGCTGGAGACCTAGGGAACAGTTGATGTTGCAGCTCAAATCCAAAGGCAGTCTGCAGGAAGATTCCTTTTCCTCAGGGACCTCTCAGTCTTTCTCCCATATGGCCTTCAACTGATTAGATCAGGTCCATTCACATTAGGAAGGGTAATCTGCTTTACTCAAAGTCTCTTGAACTAAATGTTAATCACATCTAAAAATGACCTTCACAGAAACAGGGACACTGCTGTTTGACCAATAACCATATAGCCAAGTTGATGCATAACATTAATAACCATCATAGAAAGCAATTTAGATTTTCTTTGTTTTCTTATATTGTGTTTTTTCAAAGAATAAGTCCTTTTTATCTAAGTTGTGGAATGTTTTTGGCATAAAATTATTTATAATGTTACTTTATATAGTTTTAATATGTGTAAGACATGTAGCAATATTCCCTCTTTCATTCCTGATATTGGTAATTCATTTCTTGATCAGTCTTAGTAGGCGTTCATTAATTTTGTTAAATTTTCAAACCAATGTTTGGCTTTGTTAAATTTCAATATTGTTTGTTTTCTATTTCATTGATTTCTACTCAATTATTTAATTCATATTACTTACTTTGGATTTATTTTGCTCTTTTTCTAGCTTCTTAAGGTGAAAACTTAGACCATTGATTTTTTAAACTTTTTTAATATAAACATTTAAAGCCCTGAATTTCTCTCTAGGCACTGCTTTAGCTGTATTGCACGAGTTTTAACATATTTTTTTTTTCATTACTCTTGTGATTTCTTCTCTGATCTGTGCTATTTGAAAATGTGTTAGGTAATTTCTAAAATATTTTTTCTGTATGTCTTATTTATTTCTAAATTTAATTATATTGTGATCAGAAAATGCATTTCATAGGATTTCAATATTTGAAATTCATGAAGACGTCTTTTATGTCCTAAGTCATTATTCTGTTCTGGCCAATGTTCCATGTGCACTTGAAAACAACGTATATTCTGCTTATATTGAGTGCATTGTTCTATGATGTCTCTTAGTGTTGCTGAAATTATCTATGTTTTTACTGTTGTGTGTCTACTTGTTTTATCAGTTACTGAGAAAGAGTCATAAAAATCCAACTGTAATTGTGAGTTTCTTTCTTCTTTTTTTCCTCTCTTTTTTTCTTTTGAGTTCTGACAGTATTTGCTTCCTGTTTTGAAACTCCGTTGCTAACAGATTAGTTGCATTCATAGTGGGATTATTATACTTCCTGATGGATTGACACTTTGTGTTTACAAAATTTCCCATTTCTTCTCCTGTAATATATCTCATCTTGAAGTATCTTTTGTCTGGTATAAATATAGTTATACCAACATTTTTGTGATTATTGTGTGCATGGAGTACTTTATGTTTCCTTTTAATTCCAACATATCTGTGACTCTATATATAGTGTGTCTCCAATAGTCAGGATATAATTAGATCTTTTTAAAAAGGATTTTACTTATTTATTTGAGAAAAAGAAGTGAAGGGAGAAAGTGAGCATCAGCTGTGTGAGAGGCAGAGGGAGATGCAGGCTCCCTGCTGAACAGAGAGCCCAATTCGGGGCTTGATCCCTAGACTTTGAGATCATGACCTGAGCAGAAGGCAGATGCTTAACTGACTGAGCCACCCAGGTGCTCAGATCCTTTTTTTAAAAAAATCAAACCTGACAATCTCTACTTTTTAATTTGAGAATTGAATCTGCTTGTAGTTAATTATTGATATATTTAGATACAAGCCTACCAGTTTGCTATTATTTGTTATCTGTTTTTCTCATTTCCCCCCCTATTCTTCGTTTTCTCCTTTCTTCTTGGTTAATGATGTTTCATGCGCTACAAACATGTTTCAAGTGCTCATTTATCACCCATCCTCTGTTATTTCTGCAAAAACATTAAATGTCATTAATTTCTCTATTCCATGGTGTGGTTTTTTTTTTTTTTTTTTTTTTTTTTTTACCCCATGGTAGGTCTCTTCTCTTTCTGAGACTCTAGTTACATTTATAATACACCATTTCTTATCATCCCCACAGGTCAGAGAAGCTTTGTTCATATTTTGCAGTCCCTTATGGTCTCTGTAATCCATCTGTATTACTTCCTTTTTAATCTGTCTTTAAATTTACAGACTTTTTCTGCAGTTTCCATGATGCTGTTACCTAATCAGTGACTTTTTCATTTTAGATATGGCTTTCTGTTCTAGAATTTCCAGTTGGCTTATTTTTTATAGTTTTTAGTTTTTCTGCCAAAATTCCCCACTTTTTCATTTATCATATCCTTCTCCTTCATAGAGTTGAATGTATTTATCATAGCTGTTTTGAGCTATGATAACATGTGTGAGTATAAGTAATTTATAGTAAAAGAATACCTATTTAATAAAATATGCAGAAACTAAACCATGCTGGAGGAGAATGTACTTGTCTATAGTAAATAAATTTGGATTTAAGAGAGGCCATTCCATACAAGTACAGGAAAATAAAAAAAGAAGAGCTACAGAGAAATACTAGAATAAAAATTAGTGGGAGTATACCAATATGCAGTAAGAAAAACTCTTTTCTATTGACTACTTTTTTCCTTGAATGTGGGTTGGTTTTTCCTGTTTCTTTACATGTTACTAATTTTTTTTCATTGTATGCAGAATGTTGTGGCTGGTAAGTTCTAGGGAGTCCGGGTCTTTATCTTCTTTCTTGAGTGTTGTTCTGGCAGGCAGTTGAATTACTGGTAAATTTTTATTCTGCCGGCCTTGTTTTTATTCTAGGTTAGTGTAAATGTGTTTTGGTTTAGGGTGCAGCCCCTGCTCTAGGATATGGTCCCTACGTAGTCTACATATTCCTATTTTTTAATAACAGAGATGAAACATCTATATTGAAAAATTACATGTAGAAATTATTTATTTGCAGTTGCAAGTTGTTTTTTCATCCTTACTGTGATACTGTTTCCAAAAACAATTGTTTTAGAATATCTTATATTATATTTTGTTTTCCAGTCCATTAGCCGTTTTCCAGTCTTATCACCCATTAAAAGATATGGCCTCCAGGGTCTTTATGATATGCTTGATACTGCATGTATGTGTCAGCATGTGGTAGACATTTCTTTCCTGTACTTCATCATTATCATCTACCATGTTATAGCATGAGGAATTAATTAGGCACTACATGTATAAGTGAGGTGTAGCTCATTTGAAGAATATTTTATTTTCTCATTTTTTATGTGTTGAGTGTTTTTTAATTTATTTTGAAATGTTATGCTGATTTAATTAAGATGACTTTCCTTTCCTTTTCTTTTTTTTTTTAAGGGCGGGGGTAGAGGGTGGGTGCTGGGCAAAGGGAGAAGAATAGAGAATCTTAAGCAAGCTCCATTCCCAGCATGGATCCTGACATGGGGCTTGATCTCACGACCCTAAGATCAGAACCTGAGCTAAAATCAAGAGTTGGATGATTAACCAACTGAGCCACCCAGGCACCCCATTTTCCTTTTTCTTATTGTATATTGGGGTACTCACACTAATTTTTATTCTAGTATTTCTCTGTGACTCTTCTTTTTTTATTTTCCTGTACTTGTATGGAATGGCTTCTCTTAAATCCAAATTTATTTACATAGACAAGTACACTGTCTACTAACATAGTTTGGTTTCTGCATATTTTATTAAGTATGTATTATTTTTACTATAAATTACTTTTTTCTTCTATATATTATAGTTAAGGAATAAGAATTATATATATGCATGCATGATGTGTGTCTATAGATTATATTATTTTACACTTCTTTCAGGATAGGAATAAGGGCATTAAAAATACTTACTATAAAAGGTAGATATTAGGGCGCCTGGGTGGCTCAGTTGATTAAGCAACTGCCGTCAGCTTGGGTCATGATCCCGGAGTTCTGGGATCGAGTCCCACATCAGGCTTCCAGCTCTGTGGGGAGTCTGCTCCCTCTGACCTTCTCCTGTCTCGTGTTCTCTCTCACTCTCTGTCTCTCTCTCTCTCAAATAAATAAATAAAGTCTTAGAAAAAAAAAAAAAAGGTAGACATTGGCCTGATAATATTAAGAACCATTACTTTAAACATATCAAAACTTACTTATTTTACAGCTTGAATCTGATCAACCCAATAAAAGTCTTCAGGTCTGATTCTACTGTCTATAGTCCTATTTTCTTTTGTCTTTTATGATTTTTTTTTTAACCAGTTATATTTCTTGGACTTTTATCTATACAAATTTCTTCACTCCTGGCTTGAAAGGTGCATTTTTTCCAGAGACTTTTTGTGTTTGCTTCCTCGTGTGCCTGGAGGCACTGAACCAACCGGGAACCATTTTATAATGAATTCTCAGTGTATGCCATATGCCCGCTTGAGCTGTAACACCATACACAGTCTGGGTTATAGTTATCAGTTCTCAGGGGAGAACTTCCTCCCCTGACATTCCTCCCAATGTCATGTTCTGGGTAGACAAGCTTCCATGCCATCCCTTTCTTCTGGGCAAGTTTATCTTTTATCTTTACACTGTGAGTGGAGTTTTAGGGAGTGGGGGTTCTAGCTCTGTGGGACAGGATCTCCAATAAGACTCCCAGCTTCCAGGCAGGTCCTGGACTTTGTTGCCTGACCCCTCTCCTCCCGCTGACCCCTCCCCCCCCTTACAAGGTCAAAGCTTAAGGTTGGCAGTGTTCTGTGATGCCTCCAGGGTGAGAGTCTGTTTCAATGCTCTACTTACTGCCCTAGTTTCCTGCTTTCACTTCATTTTTTTACTTCTAAGCATTCCTTATTTTCTTGCCTGATCAGTAATGCATTTTAAAAGATGTTTTAAAAATATTTTGTCTAGTATTTTTAATTGTTTTTGATGATATGGTCAGAATATTTTTATATACTACTTTGAAAAGTACATCATTTGTATATTTTATCATTGATTTTTAAAAAAAATTTTAGTTTTTAAAATTTCTTTTCAGTGTTCCAGAATTCATTGTTTATGCACCACACCCAGTGCTCCATGCAATACATGCCTTCCATAATACCCACCACCAGGCTCACCCAACCTCCTACCCCGCACCCCTCCAAAACCCTCAGATTGTTTTTCAGAGTCCACAGTCTCTCATGGTTCATTGTATTATTGATTTTTAAAAAAAAATTTTTTTGGGGTGAGTGTACTTAAAACTATTTGTTGTTATTCTTTCTATATTTGTGAATTTCCTGTTTGTGTCTTTTGAATGTTTTTCTATTGGACTCTGGTGATTTTTAAAAGAATATGTAATGTACAGCTTTGGAAAGGGCTTTCTGAGGAAGTGAATCCCCTCAGAAGACCTATTTTTCCTAAGATATGCATGTTGGACTTTGAGGAAGTTAAGTTTAATATTTTATTTATTTATTTATTTATTTATAGATTTAATTTATTTATTTTGAGACAGAGACAGAGTGAGGGATAGCATAAGAGGGGAGGTCAGAGGGAGAAGCAGACTCTCCATGGAGCTGGGAGCCTGATGCGGGACTCGATCCCAGGACTCCAGGACCATGACCTGAGCCAAAGGCAGTTGCCCAATCAACTGAGCCACCCAGGTGCCCAAGGAAGTTAAGTTTAATACTGACACTGCAGTTCAGTTACAGTTCCTTAATTCTTTTATATTCACTGTATGTTCTACCTGAGGCTTCTTTCTCTCCAGCTTGCTAAATCCATCAACCTATTTTAATATTTCATTTTTTTTATCACTTTCAGCCACTTTCTCCAATACAAAACTGCATCTTTTTTTTCTTTTTTTAAAGATTTTATTTATTTATTTGAGAGGGAGAGAATGAGAAAGAGAGAGAGCACAAAAGGGGGAATGTCAGAGTGAGAAGGGAGCAGGGAGCAGAGAGCCCAATTTGGGACTAGATCCTGGGACTCCAGGATCATGACCTGAGCCAAAGGCAGTCACTTAACCAACTGAGCCACTCAGGTGCCCCAAAACTGCATCTTCTTTTTTAACTAGGAAAATGTCTCTTTTCTTGTCTTCCTACTACTTCTCTGACTTTTCCTTCTTAGATGCCTAACTGGTTTTAACACTTGAACATTATTAAATAGAAGAATGTCTTTGTCTGGAGTCCTCTTCTCACTCTTCACACTTTGCTGCTTGACCTTCATCCCATGGCTTTAAGACTGTCTGTCCTTTCTGTAATATTCCCCCAAATCTGTGACTTCCAGCTTCTGTCTGGTATCTCCAAAGATGCACATCAGCGTATAGTTAACTTTTGCCATTACTACTTCTTTGAAAACTCCTTAAATAGTGACTACTCAAACTTAGTCAGAAAGTCAAGAAGACTTGTCAAAAGATGACTAGATAAAGGGAAATTGATCTGACTTTGGTAGTTTTTGCCCAGGAGATGTGGCTTCTGCCATAGGGTTACATGACAGCTCAGTGAGTCCCTGTTACTCTGTAATATTGACTAGAGTCCATGACCATAATATTCAGAACAAAAAGTATGTTAGGTGGGAATTCATGCTTTTATGTCTTTTTGACATTGGCCACTCAACACCTCTCTCACTTTAATGATCCTGCCCTTTTGGTACTAAATACTCTTCTTTTCACCCTCAGGTTCCAACAGCTTATAATCGTTTTCCCTTTCACAGTTTTTATTCTTCTGTTACACTATTTTTAAAAAGTAATACAGGGTGGCTGATTTTATAAATTTTTGTTTGTTTCATTTAAATTAACCAAGGTAACCAGTCACCACTGGTTGGTGACTGAGTGGGCCAAATGGGCTAACCTGAAGTGTGAGTTAGCACGATTGATCTTTGACATGGTGCAAAGATAAGAGATGGGGGATCTGTCCCCAAATGGACAAGAAGTTGAGGAAATTACTCATAGGTTTAAGAGAGTTGACCTAAATGTAAGTTTTATGTTTCCATTTTGCTTTTAAAAGACAAATGACAGTGAATATTTTAATATCTTTTCCTTTTCTTTGAGTCAACCAAGTAACTTCACAATGAGCAATGTGAATATAGTGATGAATGATGGAATTTATTGGAAAATCAGCCAATATTGGAAGAGATCTGGAAACGAGGGGTCAAATGACCTCAAAGAGATGAGTTGAGTTGGAGATTACAGGAACACACCAAGGTGGGAATAATTTGTGAGTGATCAGCATAAAGAAAGTAATTTGTTAAGGGAAATGGATCACTTTTTTGAAGGAGAGATGATAGACAAGCATAAATGTAGATCTTGGTGAATCCAGAAAGGCACAAAGTGTAAGGTAGGAAAATAATGGAAAAAAGGTAGGGAAAAATCCAATAAAATGAAGTATCCTGAAGGCCAGATGAAAGAAGAGTTTATAGAATATAAGAATAATGAGCAAATTCCCCATACCTAAACTGTATGATACACAGATTAACATCTTTATAATTTCCTTTATCCACAAAGTCTTCTGATACAGTTTATTAAAACAAAGTTATTCTGAGATTTGATTTTTAGGGACTACAAAATATAAACCAGAAAAATAGTGAACATTTTAACAGTGACCTATACACGAACTGTGTGACATCTGCAACAAAGTAAGTGAATTTACCAGTATAGAAGAGGAGGAGATGGTAAAGGAAATCACAGTGACATAAGGAATCTTAAATGCAAATTAATTATAGAGAATAAGTAAATATGCAGAATATCAAGCAAAAAAATACTTTAAGCTTTTCCTGTTACTTACTTTTGCTCTTCTGCCTGCCTCCCCTAATTCCTGAGAACTTTAGCTCTTCTACCATTAATTATCTTATTACAAGTAGGGTGAAAGTGTTTTGGGAATATAATACCCAAGATTAGGGAAAGAGATCTAACTACTATTTATATAGTACTCTGTAGTTTGCAAAGCATCTTAAAATATTTATCTCATTCAAGACCAGCAGCAACCACAAGAAGTAAGTGGGAGTTATTATCATTTTTAAAAAAGGATTCCTAGATGATGAAAATTAGTTACGGATGAGGAAACCCAGAGAGATTAAATGATTTTCATGGATCATTGGAGTTGTAGGCTGAAATCTTGGGCTCTCCATTACTAGGTTTGTGGTCATGAGCAATGTTATCTAACAACTTCAAAACTCAGTTCTTTCAACTATAAGGTAAAAGGTTTTTAAAATAGTAAATTATAGGGTGCCTGGGTGGCTCAGTTTGTTGAGCGACTGCCTTCAGCTCAGGTCATGATCCCAGACTTCCAGGATCGAGTCCCGCATCGGGCTCCCAGCTCCTTGGGGAGTCTGCTTCTCCCTCTGACCTTCTCCTCTCTCATGCTCTCTCTCACTCCTTCTCTCTCAAATAAATAAATAAAATCTTTAAAAAAAATAGTGAATTATAAAATATATCTAAAATTCTGTTCTGTAATCTTGGTTTCCATTTTATTTTCCAGGCTACCCAACTCACTTTCCTAAACATATCCTCTAGTTTTCCACTTCTGTCTTTGTATTCATGCCATATATTCTGGCATATTTTCCTTCCATCTATATAAACCTCATTTATTTTTTTAAGGGTTTATTTATTTATTTGAGAAAGAGCAAGAAAGAGTGAGTGCAGGGTAGGGAGGAGCAGAGGGAGAGGAAGAGAGAGAATCTTAAACAGATTCCCTGTTGAGTGCAGAGCCCAACACAGGACTTGAACTCACAACCCTGAGATCATGACCTGAGCTGAAATCAAAAGTCAGACACTAACCAACTGAGCCACCCAGGTGCCCCAAACCTCAATAATTTTTAATAAATTATACCTAGCTTGTTATAACCAGACCAGCTCCTTTACAAAACCATTCCTGTTCCCAATGACTGTGATTATGTCTTCTCTTAAAAGGTACAGCACTTTATTTTACACCATTTATCAAATTCTGTATATTATTAGCCAGCAGTATGTGAGGAAGAACAATCATTACTATTTGCTATTTGAGTCCAAGGAACCCTTTTTAAAACACATTTTGGAAGTCATTTTATAAATAATTTACTGATAAAAAAATAAAGGGATGTGAAAAATAGCTGTATTGGAAATTAATAAGAATTTAAATGTAATAAAAAAAACTTTATTTCATATTTTTCTGGTGTGAAGATAAATGTATCCAAAATAGGCATTATCCTTTAAATGCAAGTAATTGCTCATGAATGGCCTGGAACATACTCATCTTACAAATCTTGCTCCAGATTTTAAATATATTTCTAAGAGATTCCAGCTTTGTTATTACCTCTGGTTCTTATACTTTTTTAAAAAAGATTTTATTTATTTATTCATGAGAAACAGAAGCAGAGGCAGAGGGAGAAGCAGGCCCCCCAAAAAGCAGGGAACCTGATGCAGGACTTGATCCCAGGACCCCAAGATCATGACCTGATCCGAAGGCAGACACTCAACCATCTGAGCCACCAGGCACCCTGGTTCTTACACTTTTATCCACAAAATTCAGTGCTTTGAAAAGTTTCATGGCTCATAGGTTTGTCGAAGATAGGATGGTCAATTTCTTCAGTCTGTAATAGCAAAATACCTTCATACTATTGATTAGAATGATCAGTTCAGTGAACCTTTTGATTTCTGTGCTCTTTACCTCCTTTCAGTAATGCCTTCAGCAGTTGCCCACTTATGAACCATAGCAAGTAAATTTCTTAGTACAAACTTGATAAAAGATGAAAGAATACATGTCTTTTTCACAAAAATTTCTGGTCAAGAAAATACTGCATGATGACAGTGTCCTCCCTGTAGGATAACTAACTAGATAACAGATTTCATTGTTTTTCATAGAAACATATTTTCCACTCGTCTGTTTTTCAATTAGAGAAAATATATTTAGGATATTATCTTGTATAATGACTCATAATCTGAAGTTTAGCTTATACATAGTTTTACCATCATCGTTAGCCTGGAGTACTGCTATCTATTCTTTTTATATTTGTATTCTTACTTGTCTAACAATTGTAAAACATCTGTCAATTTTCTTCTCTTTGCCATTATGGACAGGAAGTGAAAAATTCTGAATTCTCAATGTTGTTTAATAAAAGGCTAAAAAGAAAAAGACTACAAAAATTCTGTCTCCTGAGTTTGGACAATGCAATAATGAAGCTGAAGGATGATGGAATGTGATGATTTATTTCACTATTTTGTCACTCCTCCAGATGATTACATTATTAAAAAAATTTTTCAGTGAAAACCTTATGTTCAAAATGGTTATTTCCCAGTTATCAGAAAATCATTTAATTGTATAATTAATAGAATATTGTGGAGGCAGTGCAGAATCAGTTAAGCTGATTTAAGTTTTGTGCCAACAATTTTGGATTCCAGGATTGCATGAGGCAGTTGAGAGATGATTTAGATAATCTTGATTCCAAATGAACATGTAATGTTATTGATATTAATGTTATGAAAGTAGAAGAAATTGAGCTGTTGAGTGTAGGTATCGGAAATCCTCTCTCCCTTTTTCTCATCATCTGAGTTCTGGTCTCAGTTGCCTGTCCTCTCAGTTTGGAGTGCTCATTTCAATAAGGCTTTTTGTGAATGAATTAAGTCCTCCTGACCCTCCTGTCTTTTCCCAACATCCACTTTGTCAACGGCATCTCTAGATAAATTTGGGTCTCTTCTGCCTCCCATTGCTTTGCCCACTACTGGGCTGGTAGATATTTCTTGGAGAAAGTTATAAAACCAGTCTGAGTTGATTACAAGGGTACAGTGATACCAAGATCATGGGAGAGAATTGAGAGAATTCAAATCCTAGCACTGTTTTAAAAATGAGATGGAAAGTTAGTATTAGAACTAAAAAGAAGGGCCAAAGATTCCTGACCTTTGTTTCAGTGTTTTCCATCATAGTGAGTCGAAAAGTCGGAAAGCTGAGGGGAAAATTCTATAAAATATGAGATAAGAGAAAAAGCTATTAAGGTGTCATATAGGCCTGTATGGGAAATATTCTTTCTCCTCCACCTCAGCTCTATTGCAGTCTAATTGACAGATAAAATTGTAAAATACAATGTACTTGTGATAACATGGTGTGTGTATATGCTGTGAAAAGATTCCACTATCTAGTTAACTAGTTAACTAACACATTCATCACCTCACATATTTATCTTTCTTTCTTTTCTTTTCTTTTCTTTTTGGCAGAAGACTTAAGTTCTACTCTCTAAGGAAGTGTCAGTTATACAATACAATGTTATCAGCTGTAGTTACCATGTTATTTATACCTGAGATCTTCAGACCTTATTCATCTTACAGGTGAAAATTTGTATACTTTTACTAACCCCTTCCCACTTCTTCCTCCCCCCAAGCACAGCAACCACTTTTCCACTCTCTGTTTCTGTGACTTTGACTTTTTTTTTTTTTTAGATTCCACACATGTAAAATGATATAGTATTTGTCTTTCTACATCTGACTAATTTCTCAGCATAATGCCTTCAAGATCCATCCATGTAGTCACAAATGGCAGGATTTCCATTTTTATGGCTGAATAATATTCTCTTATGTGTATGTATACCACATTTTCTTTATCCATTCACTCATCAGTGGACTTTTAAGTCGTTCCTAGTCTTGGCTATTGTGAATAGCCGGGGTTGGGGGGGGCGCAGATATCTCTTTGAGATAGTGATTTTATTTCAGTTGGATATATGCCCAGATCATATGGTATTTCTATTTTTAATTTTTTTTAATATTTTATTTATTTATTGGACAGACAGAGAGATCACAAGTAGGCAGAGAGGCAGGCAGAGAGAGAGGGGGAAGCAGGCTCCCCACCGAGCAGAGAGCCCGATGTGGGACTCGATCCCAGGACCCCGAGATCATGACCTGAGCTGAAGGCAGAGGCTTTAACCCACTGAGCCTCTATTTTTAATTTTTTGAGAAGCCTTCATACTATTTTGCACAGTGGCTGTACCATTTACAATCCTACCAGCAGTGCACAAGGATTTCCTTTTTTCCACATCTTTGCTGATACTTGCTATCCCTTGTCTTTTTGGTACAGCCATTCTAAGAGGAGTGAGGTGTTGTCTCATGGTGGTTTTGATTTGCATTTCCCTGATAATTAGGAATGTTGAGCACCTTTTCAGGTATCTGTTGGCCATTTACATGTCTTTTTTGGAAAAATTAAATTTTTTGTATTATTTTAATCTTCTTTTTAGTGAAGTTGGAAGTAATTCCCAGGATTATGAAAGAGCAAAATATTTCAAGGTATAAAAAAAATAAGGTCACTGAGAATAAACGTAGAAACTAGTACGGGTTCAGTAACCCTGGGGATTAAAGTTAGTTGTGCATTTACTTTATTCTAGATTCTACGTGCTTAAAGAGTAAGATCCTAATGATGTCATAATGAACTTTGCATCTCAACCAATGGCTTCTATGGTTAAATATTTACTGTGTGAGAATTAAAGGATAATTTTAAAAAATGGTAACATCTTGACTCTGATACAGATACAAAATGAGCAAGTGTTAAAGATTTTATTTAATCCAATGAAATGAGGAAAATAGACAGCTGGAATAACCTGTTCAAAGTACGGTCCAAAGAACAGACAGATTTGTAGATCAGGAATATTGAAATCAATATCCAATGAATGAAAAACATGCTTCTTTCAGGGTGGGAAAAGTCAGTGGAACCTGACAGGACAGAATTTGCCTCTGTATGGTCAAGAATAGCTTTGCATTGCTATCAGTTATTGGTGATTTAAAGAGCTGGAAAATTACTCTTTTAAATCAGAATCAGTTAATCCATAAGTGTGAGCTCTAGATGTAGACAATGCAGTTTCTCACTGAAGTACAGCTTTTCCCCTATAGATGTGTTATATTCAATTAAGTTACAAAAATAGACCATCTAAAGAGAACTTCACATTCATTGTGATAAATAAATAGCACTTTTCCATTTGCAGCTACCATATTTTAAAATTTTTACTTTTCTGAAATATGTACATTTTTAAAGTAAAAAGATTAAGTATTAACCAAATTTACGCCTTTCACTATATCTGCCATACTTTTCAATATTATTTTTTGTTAGGAGAACATCAAAAATCATTCAGTGGCTTCGTTTCTTTTGTCTCACTAAAGGAATAAACTAAATTCTTCACACAAACTTCTTATCAGCCAAATTCAGAGTATGACCAGAGGAGGTGAAAATTCCTTTGCTCAGATACTCAGGAGCTTGTCTTGGCTTACAGAGTATGCACAAACGAATCTGTTAATGTGTAGAATCTAGCCCGAATCTTAGCACTTATGAGTACTGGGACATGTGCAAACAATCCTAGCTCTGAGGAGGACCTGTCTGACCTTCTCATGCCTACCTTCAGTTTTTAACCTCCATCTTTGGCTTGACAGCCATTTCTTTTACAACTGTGGCCATGTGTTCACAGGGTCACAGCCTTAAAATGTTCAAATAGGGAAAAAACAAGACTCCTTAAGGGATCCGTGACCAGAGAAAAGATCTGCCAGGGGTGCCTTAGCAGCTAAACCCTCAAGCTTTTATTCATGTAAACAGCTGGATACCACGAAAGGCAGCTGCAACCAGTAAGGAAGGAAAAAAAGAAGTAGCCGTGAAGCCAAGAATGCCATCCATGACTTTACCTTAAGCTTTAATTTTCAAGATCAGTCTTTTTATTTTATTTTAATTTATTTTATTTATTTATTTGACAGAGAGAGATCACAAGTAGGCAGAGAGGCAGGCAGAGAGAGAGGGAAGCAGGCTCCCTGCTGAGCAGAGAGCCCGATGTGGGGCTCGATCCCAGGACCCTGGGATCATGACCTGAGCTGAAGGCAGAGGATTAACCCACCGAGCCACCCAGGTGCCCCCAAGATCAGTCTTATACAGAAAGGACTTGATATCACCGTTTAGGGAGGTTATCTAGATATAGTCACAATTTTTCTTCATTCGGTTTTCACCTACCTACCTACGTGGTGAACAATTTAAGAGCTGCTGATTCTTGGCAAAAGACAACAGTCACAGAAAGACCAACTGGGCTAGAGGAGGAGTGGACAGAGGTCATGTACTTCTTATCTGTAGTTCATCATTTTCCTCAGCACTAGCTGATGCTGGAACAGGAGACCAAACTTACTGATCATTAGAAGCCTCTCATTGGTGATTTCAGCAGAATAGTTTTAACTCCAGATTCCTGAATAGCCCTAGAAATGGGGATGGTTTGGCACAGTCTTCTTTGGCCTCCAGCACATGATTCATCCTGAGAATACATTTTGGGTAGATAGTACTAAGCAACATACTCTAGAACAACAGGCCCTCTATAAATATTTTTAATGCTACCCATATAAACATTGTCAAAATGGAAAGTTTATACATAGTTCTTACTAATTCAGTAACATAGCGGAAATTCAGTGTTAATATTAATTTAGTAATACAACAACTGGGAGGTGTTTAAACCCTCTATCTTCATAGAAACTCAAATACTACCAATATTGATACTTGCACCAAAAGTAACTTAGTCATAGTAATTTCAACGCTTTCAATAACCCGTTTGGCTAAATAATAGCTCACTTGGCTAAAATCTTCTAATCTAGCCTTCTTGTTGCCTCCAGCTTACAAACAACCAGCATAAATCTGGAACTATAATCTAACCTTCTCCTGTGCAGGGCATCAGTCATGCCAGTGAAATTGATTCTTGACCTCTGTACATCTTTCTTTCTTTTGAAATTCCTCATGCCTTCTCTTCCTTTTGTGTTTTAACAGCAAGGTGTGATAAGATATGAGCCAGTCAATTTTATTCTATAGTCTTTGTTTATAAACCTAAGGTGTTTTTTATTATGTTTAAATTCTTTCATATATTGTTTTGACGTTTACATCTATTTCTCTAGATAACAGATTGTTTCACACATCGAGTAGTCCTGATGAAACTACTCTTTTAAAATTGCTTGTGCTTTAATAGATTAAAAAAAAAGTCAACGTATATCTAAAGAAGAGCTATCAGTTTAGAATGACTTGTAAAATAGCATAAAAATAGGGCTGGTTTACATTGCGAAAGAAAGAAATCATGTGATGACCAAGAGAAAAAAAATTTATAAAAGTTGCCACAAAAGCAGTAGTGGAATTGCATTTCTTCTGCCTGTACCAAGGCTTACCTACAGCCAATGTCGCCCCTCTGTCACTGGTGATGTGAAATGGTCTAGGGAAATGCAAGCAGCCCTGGGGGTTTTAAATTTTCAGCAAGACTGCTAAAATAGATAAATGAACCAACATTTTCAGGTTGCATGTTATAATCTGATTCTCCCATTTAAACAGACACCCAGTTTTAACCATTTCTAGTTAAATATTGACTGTCTTTCCTTTCCTTTGTATTTGATACCAACAGTAACCTAAAAATACTCTCTACCTAAAAGCCACTGTGACAAATATGGTAGATCAACTGAACTTGGTTTCAACAAGGATACATTTAAATCCACAGTTTGGATGGTTACACACTACCACTGTAGGACAGCTTGTGGCACATGCTTGTGTGTGTGTGTATGTATGTGTATGTGTGTGTACACGTGTATGAGAGAGAGAGAGAGAGATGTCCTGAGCTGGACAGTCCTCCTTAGTTGTGTTGGATCATAAAAGCCATGCTGGCAGAATGTCCACTGCCTGTGAGATTGGGTCCAATTTCATAACAAACTGGTTTTTCTTCTAAGACATTGGAAAGCATTGAGTTATCTGTGTTTAAGTACATCTTTCTCCTTGTTTTTTCAACTTTTCCATTAGACAGAACCGATTACCTGGCTGGAATGTTGTTTGTTGCCTACAAGGGAGATAACATTTTTATCTGAAATACAGATTTAGCTTCTGACCTAGAATTCATTATTATGCTCTTTCTTAAATTATGGTACAAAGTAGCAGACTCTGAACAAATGACCATTGTTCTGTGGGATTGCCACAAGATCTACCAAGTACTTCTACCCATAGTGGAATGAAATACCAAAATGTCTGGCTTATAATTATACCTGATTGAAGTGCCTTTCCATGAGAAAAAGCTCCCTTTGTCCCTGTTTCTTCAGTGATTTCTCTCTCCTTCCGTGTCCTCTTCTCTTTTAAAACTGCTATGCTGTTTTATCCCTGAAAACTGTTTCATCCTTGCTTTGCTGGAAACCCGGCACTGCCGTTTATCACATGACTGCCCCCCACATTTTCCATCTTACCATTTTGTTATCATAAGATGATGAAAGGTTTGCAAATAGAACTATTACAATATTTTAGCTGGTTTTCAAGATACTTTGGTGCATTTTTGGCTGGCATTATGATACAGATGACAGGCCATGGCATTTATCAGAGAGAATGTCCCAAAACTAATAAACATAAGATGGTTCAGAAAGCAGTCAGAAGACATTAAGCAACATAAAATGTGTAAATACATAAGTCTTACCATTCAGCTCACTATTTACATACATTCCATTACTGTCTAGTGCCAAGTTGTACTTATATTTTTTTCTATGTTGGAAATAATTTTCTC
Organism: Lontra canadensis; assembly: GCF_010015895.1. Classification (NCBI taxonomy): domain Eukaryota; kingdom Metazoa; phylum Chordata; class Mammalia; order Carnivora; family Mustelidae; genus Lontra; species Lontra canadensis. The sequence continues at coordinate 21,896,462 of NW_022631008.1, forward strand.
CAAAATGCTAAGGGCATTTTTAAATTTTCTTCTTCTTTCCAGTCTTAGTTGTAAGACATCTAAATATCATCAAATGTTCATTACTGTTGATACAATTTTCTGAAAAATTTTTATAATCTTATCCCTAGTGCTCTGAAATATAAATAAAATATTTCTTATGTTGACTTTTTTTTTTTAATTAATCGGTTGCCCTGGGAAATTGATCTCCTTTTCATTCTGGAAACTTAGATCCTTTAGTATGGATTTTCTTTTTAACATTACTTTTCAGATAATTTTCTCCCTACCCATAGTAGATATTCTTAAGTGCTTCTTTTGTTTTTCCTTTCAATTTATGAAAATGATTACATGGGTATTAGAAGCAGTTGAATTCACTGATAGACAACTTCCCATCATAGAACCAGATGATGAAAGAGGATAGAACAATAGTTGGTAAGTAAAAAATACCCTCTGAACTCAGTGCATACCCCAGATCAGTTTAGTTAATTGGTCTGAACACTAAAGTTTGGAGGAGACCTAGAGTGTTTCTTTCCACTGCCAACAATTTTTTTTTTAAGTTTACTTATTTTTTATAGTAATCTCTACACGCAACTTAGGACTCGAACCTACAACCCCGAGATCAAGAGTCACATGCTCTTCCGACTGAGCCAGCCAGGTGCCCCTCCACTGCCAGCAGTTTTAGAGTTTAGAATTCACATTAGTTCTATGCCACAACAGACTGACCCTTACTCTGACTAGAACTAGACAATACAGAGCCATCCAGACATCTGCCATTAATTTTGCACCAGAAAGAACTGAATGGCAATTATACTAACTAAATTTCGCTTTTTAAAAAAATATATTGAAAACCTACCCTTAAGGTGGTCTAACTAAGCCAGTTTTCTTTCAACCATCTATCCTGTACTTTCCCTTTCTCTAAGGAAGACAGAGTAAGCAGTAGTTACTTTATCCATGGCACTCTTTCAGGTGAAATGCAGTTTAAATATTTGAGCTTTTTAAAATGCCATGGCTAATAGATTTTTATAAAAAGCAAAGATCTTGGTTTTATATTTGTATTCATAAGGAAGTAATTTTTATGTAATAGCCAACAAAACTTGGTCATAGAAATGTTTGCAGGAGTCTTATCTATACTAAATTTATATGCTTTTGAGAATTACTTTAGATGCAAGCAACAGAAGATGGAGACTTGAGTTATTATAGGAAATCAATAAATGTTAATTGGTAATGATGGTGAAGTTAAGAGAAAGTAGCAATTGATGAAGAGCTGTAAATTATCACCCATTTGATGACATGGGTTCTTACACATTGAATCCATCCTTGATTGATGAATTCAGAATTGAATAATGGTCTCAGAAGCAGAGAAACTACATCTAAAGTTAAACGCAGTAGCTCTTTGCACTGGTTTACTTCCACAATTAGCAGGGATCAGTGATGGTAAAAGGTGATGGGCTTTTGTGCTCCCAAAACCGGAGATTTTTTTCCATTCCCAGTAAGGAAATAAAATACATACACACTTTTTTCTTCCTTCCTTTCCTTCCTTCCTCCTTTCTGAGGCATCTGTGATCTGTTGAAACAGTGTTTGGGAAGATTTATTCTTTTTCGAACCACGTTCCTTAATGGTTGGGATTATGAGTGACCTCCTCATATGGTCGTCAGTGCTAACTCGGATTGTACACAGTTCTCAAGAAGCTTCTCACTGCCACCTGGGAAGTTTTGAAAAAGTATTCAGATGTGGGCCTCCATCTTCAGAGATTTTAATTTAATTGGTGTGGAGTAGCATCTCGGTATAAGTATTTTTTAGAAGCTTCCAAGATGATTCTAGAACTGCTGGTATACAAGTTCACCGTCCAGTGACAAACAGTAATAATGGATGAATTACAAAATGGAGGAGAAGCTATAGAATTGCTCTTTTTCTAATTACACAAACAACATATAAATTCTTACCTGTTATTTAAAAAAGAAATTCAGGGCTCCTGGGTGTCTCAGTCAGTTAAGCGTCAGATTCTTGATATGGGCTCAGGGCATGATGTCAGGGTTGTGAGATCAAGCCCCGTGTCAGGCTCCCCCCTGGGCACGGAGCCTATTTAAGATTCTCCTTATCCCTCTCCTTCTGTCCCTCGCCACCACGCATACTCCCTTTCTCTCTCTAAAAATAAAAATAAAGACATAAATAATAAAAAATAAATAAAAAGGAAACTCTACAAAAATTAGAGAGTAAACATGAAAGTCCTCCTTCACATTATACCTCTCTTCTCCTCAGATGTAACCCCTTTTAGTTTACCATTTATCCTTCCAGTGGTTTTTCCATGCATTTGAAAAAATGCGTACTATTACCTATAAGCATATACAGTTTTTGAAACATAAGTAGTATTATACTATCTGTGTTATCCTGTGGTTTGCCTTTTTTACTTAATTTATCTTGGAGATCTTTTCATTTGAATACATACAAATCTACCTTATTTTTTAAAAACTGTTCTTTTACTTCATTTCTTGCTAGATCTGCAGTGTTTCTCAATATGCGTGGGCTCTCATTTCCTTTCCATTTTCACACGTTTGTAGCTCAGTGGTGAAGAACGTCGATTCTGTAGCAGATCATCCAGTTTTGATCACAAGCATTTATTATTATTGTTAGTATTACTATTGTCGTTCGATTTTTCTATTTTTTACTGATACGGGCAACACTATTTCTAATATAGTAGCGTATCTCTTCAGACAGATTTTTGGAGTTGGTGTTGGGTGAAAGGGTATGTACCATATTTTTATTTTAAAAATATATGTACTATATAATACTTTATTTTATTTTATTTTTAAAATATATGTGCCATACAATATTTTTAAATACACTGTCAAATTGCCCTCTAAAAGACGCCATCTCAATTAACATTCATTCCAACCAGTAGAATCTCATCGTAGTATTTATTTCAAGACCAAAATAAATCATTCACATCATAATATGTCTTCATGGGCTAACTAAAATGTCAGAGTTCTTTATTTTGACTGGCATTTTATTGAGCTAGTTTGATAGCTCTGATTATAACATGTCATCCTGCAGTTCTGACTTACAGACTTAAACATATATGACTAAGGAAAATGGGAAAATTATTTTCTAATTTTTAGACAAAAATTTTCCACCTATGGTACAAGAGGAGTAGAAATAAAACTGGGCATTGGCATTGAAAACTCTGGACTAGATTAGTCCCAACCTTCATGGCATAGATGAGATCATTCAGTGAGAGACACTCATCTCCTCTATCATAGTGACAGCAGTGAGCCAAATCTTGGGAAATAATCTGTTACAAATCTGTGTGTGTGTGTGTGTGTTGCTGTTTTAAATTCAGGACTCTATTTTTTAGACTTACATGGAATAAAATTTACATCTATTGTTAGGTATAATTTTTCATATAATGAAAATTCAAGGGAGGGGTGCCTGGGTGGCCAGGGGGTTAAAGCCTCTGCCTTAGGCTCAAGGTCATGATCCCGCATTGGGCTCTCTACTCAGCAGGGAGCCTGCTTCCCCCTCTCTCTGCTTGCCTCTCTGCCTACTTGTGATCTCTGTCAAAAAAAAAAAAAAAAAAAAATCTTTAAAGAAAATGCAAGGGAAATTATTTTCAATTAAAATTTCCTTCTTTGTAAACTCAGGCTTTAGTTTTTTCATCAACACAAAGGAGATGTTATAGTACCTACTTTATAGGGTTTGGGGGGAAGAGTAAATTATGTAACACATTAGAAACCTTCTGTACAGTGGCTGGAACATAGTAAGCTTTTAATAAATTAAACCTATTATTATTTTAATTCTGCTAACAATATGTTCAGCCCTACTCTATAACTCATTTTATTTTTCACATGAGTTAAGGTAATTTAGGGGGATACTGGCTTCTGTATTTCAAAAGATACACATACCTTTTTTTTGGTGTTAAATATGTATTTGTTCCATAAGAAACTTTTTTTTTTAAAGATTTTATATATTTATTTGACAGAGAGAGACGCAGCGCTAGAGGGAACACAAACAAAGGAAGTCAGAGAGGGAGAAGCAGGCTTCCCACTGAGCAGAGAACCCTGGTGGGGCTCAGTCCCAGGACCCTGGGATCATGACCTGAGCCAAAGGCAGACACTTAATGACTAAGCCCTCCAGGTGCCCCAACTTTTTAAAAGTGCCAGTATTTTTAAAAACTCAATGTTGTTACCACTGTACTTAAGAAAAATATATAAAAATTAATCTTACTAAAATGTTTTATTGCCAAGTTGGCTTACAGCTTTAAGAGTTGATAGAAGAAGAATGAGATACAAGGAACAGATTCATGTAAAGAATAGGTTGCTTTGATAGAGATCTGAAAATGTGTGCATTATTGAAAGGCTTTTCCAACTCTGTGATTTATCCAAGTTTTCTAACTCTCCTCTTGGTATGTTGGGGCAGATCCTGTGACGTGAATAAACTATACCCAGGTGTACATTTAGAATGTATGGACGCTATCAAAACAAAATGGGGCCTTCTGGAAGAATCTGTGACTCTCAGGAGGTATGGGGTGGGCAGATTGCTTCCATCAAAAGCTTCTCTGGATCTGTTCCTTTTCTTTAGCTCTCTTAGGTTCTTTGATGGCATTTCCGCCCTCCACCTCCTCCCACTCCCACACTGGCATCTCACACTCCCAGGTGGCTGGGTTGATTGACAGACAATTGAATTAGATAACAAGTGTCAGTCATATTAAAAACCAAAACTATACTGGAGGGCCTGGGTGGCTCAATCGGTTAAGCATCCGACTCTTGGTTTTGGCTCAGATCATGATCTGAGGGTCATAAGATCCAGCCCCCTTGGGGCTCTGCATTCGTCAGGGAGTCTGCTTAAGGATTCTCTCTTCCTTCCTCTGTCCCTCTCCCCACTCGCACTCTCTCACATCCTTGCTCTAAAATAAATAAATCTTTAAAAATAAAATGAAAAAACTGTAGTCGTGAATGTCATTAGTATCATTTCCGGATTTTAGTTGGACTGTATCAGGATTGATAAACAATCTCTTCAAAGAGTCAGTTATTCTTTCTCCAAATTGGTTTCTGGAATTCTTTCCAATCTGTGACTTTTCTGTTCTCCCGCTTGGAAACTTTATTGATAGTTTTTCACATCTTTCTTTTCCATGGATTTTTATGTCCTCTTTTCCATTTTCTCTCCTCAATAACTTGACTCACTGTTGTCTCAGTATTTGTTTGTTCTTGAGAAGCTTACAGATCTCTGTATCCTTGTCCTTAATGCCCCTTCAAGCCCCCCCAGAATGTAGATTTAATTTTCCATATAAATTCTTACAAAGTTAACACTTCCAAATACTTAGAAGTGCCTATCTTCTGTTACTCCCATTACACTTTTAGATAGGCAAAGCTGGAGGCGTTTGGGTGGCTCAGTGAGTTAAACCTCTGCCTTCAGCTCAGGTCATGATCTCAGGGTCCTGGGGTTGAGCCCCGCATCAGGCTGTCTGCTCAGCAGGGAGCCTGCTCCCCCATCTCTCTTTGCCTGCCTCTTTGCCTACTTATGATCTTTCTCTCTGTCGAATAAATAAATAAAATATTAAAAAAAAAATAGGCAAAGCTGGCTCTCCATGAAGTATCATCCCTCTCCCCAAGTTATTATCACTTTTGAGATCCAGGCAGAACATACAATTGATTAATTATTTCATCTAAATCATTGAGGTATCATTTAAAAAATTAACATCTGTATCTAACCTAGTGGTTTTCAATTGAGCTCAGTTCTAATCATTGTTACTATTATCATTTGAAAACATAATTTAGTTCTGCAGCTTGGACCTCAAAAATGAGAATTTTTCAAAGGGTCATAGCAGATGTGAATTCTGATTTCAGGATGAGAATTTTCATTTTTGTTTTGGAATCCTCAGAACTTTGCATATGTTTGATTAACTTATTAAGTAATGTCATTGTTTGGGCTTAGTTTGTTAAGACCCCCCCCTAATTTCATAACATAATTATATAGTTCTCAAGCCCTAAATATTTGCTTTTATTTATTTTGCTATTTTAGATGCTTCTATCCTACTATATCTATTGTTAGCATTGTTTCATTTAAAAATGTTCATCTTATTTTGAAAACTTTTTAAAAAATAGGCTCCATTTTTATTGTTATTTTCCATCTTCAAAAGCATCTTTTTTTTTTTTTAAAGATTTATTTATTTATTTATTTGACAGAGATCACAAATAGGCAGAGAGGCAGGCAGAGAGATAGGAGGAAAGCAGGCTCCCTTCTGAGCAGAGAGCCCGATGCGGGGCTCGATCCCAGGACCCTGGGATCATGACCTGAGCCGAAGGCAGAGGCCTCAACCCACTGAGCCACCCAGGTGCCCCTTCAAAAGCATCTTAAATAAGAAGTAATACTGTAGAATGTGCTAACTCATTAGAATTAAAGTATTTATAATTTTACAAAGAACTTGATAAAGTTCTGAGACTAATCTAAACATTTTTATTTTACCTTATGTTCAATGGGTAAAATATCCTTTGTGCTATTGGTTCATCATTTTATAAAATACTATGTATGATTTTACTTTCTATTATTGGGTATAGGAATGTATAATGAAGTATGATTATGGTTTTTTTCATGTGTAGTCTTTTGCTTGTGAGTCTGGGTCCTTATATTTCTTAAGCATGTAACTATACAAGGGCACACATGCCATTTTTATGCTCACATCAGATGTTAAGATTCATTCAAACTAACAAAGGCCAGCTGATTGGGAGAGGTGTGGACACTGAACAAAGGAAACAAGTACCACGTAGAGCTTGTACGGGGTGTGTGGTGTGGTATCATTTGTGGGCTGAAAGGTAGCTGAACATTTCCATTTTGGTATCAGTCCCTGGGGAAGGACAGGGCTTCATAATGGGGTGTGATCTGCACTCTTAGTAAGCGTGATTGACGCTGAATGATTAAATAGAAGAAGGGAATAAATACCACTCCTCTGCTTTTAAGACTGAGCACATATCCACTGAATGCAAATCTTTTCAGTGTGGAAGACAGTCTGGCCTCATGATAACACATATCTGAAAAGCTAGGAAAGTGAGTGAATGGAGTAGATCAAGATGCAAGGAAACAAAAAATTATACAGTATCCTTTAAAATGATGTTTTAAACCCAAATGTAATGGTAAACGCACATACAAAATACAATGGAAGGCCCCATTTGTAAAAGTGGGATCCTGACATGAGGCCCTTGGTAAATTGAGTAGGCAGAACAGATCCCTGCATTGGATAACGCTGTGCACACCACAGAGATGGATGAAATTGATGTGTCTGCAGGAGAGCCTGTTCTATTACTGAAGGCTTTAACCTATTTTCTCCTCTTCGACAATGAGCTCCTGAGTGGATGTTATCCTCAAGGAAGTGAATTAAATTCAAAAGGAGCCATTTTGTAGATGTGCAAATTTAATTTAAGAAGTCACTTAATCCATGATAGAAGAAAACTGTGTGGGAAAACATTATTTTAAGTAATACGGTTATATTTTTCAAAGATGCCATTTTTGAGGGTGTTATTTGGGGGACCCGAATTTCAACCATTCATTGGTAATTTTTATTCTTGAATTTTGCATTATCTCTTAGAATACAGGGCTGAAACAGTGTTGAATCTGGATTGTAATATTTTATTAATTTATTATATTAAGGTATATAATTGCACAATAAATAATCAGAAAAAGTGGATTTTCAGCTCTTCCCTTAAATTTTTAAAAATATGATGCATTCCTTTTCCCTGGGATAAATACTTGTTAATTATTACAAAGAACAAAAGCCCACGTTGTGAATCCATTATTCTAGTATCTGTAAGGTAATATTGGTAACTGAAGAAATAGGCCATAGGTTCCCTAATTTCTGCCTGGTAAAAACTAAACAAAACACATAACAACAAAATATTCTTCATACGTTGACCCAGAAAACAGAATACTAATTGTCCTACATATATTGCTCGGTTGGTTAGTAGTTTAGTCATTTGTCTTTGAAATATATGGTAGTATAAGTTGTTAAACTTGCTGTTCTCTCCCTCTCTCACACACATACATACATAATTAAAATTAATTTTTGTCATTATAGTCTTAAGTTGATGCTCACTGGTATCACTTTTTTGTTATCTTTTTAAAAAATGTTGTGACCTGTCGTCTGTGCTTCTTATTAAGAATTACAGATTCATAAATGTATTTGGAAATAAATTTAAAACAGAAAACTCTTAAAAAATTTCATTTGGAGACAAAACAAGCACATTCTATACTCAACAAGTAGACTAAAAACCTTTGTATAAGTATACAGTATTATTTTCTCCGCTTGTTTTGAATGTAAAATTTTCAAAGAAAATCTGACTAAATTTGAGCAAATATATCTCTCAAATAATTTACTTGTTCAGCTTTTAGAAACAAAGTCAGATTTTTGGACATCTCACACAAAGCCATGCCCCCAGTCTGCATTCAAATACTAATTAAGGATAGATTTAGATTTATTTCAATTTAAAAGAAGTTACCTGAAAGGAAAACTAATTTCTTACAGAGGGAAAAGAAAATAAATTCTTCCCAGAATTTAGAAGCTTTCTTTTATAGCTTCCTCTGATTCAAATAGTTACTGTATTGCTTTAAAATTACTTGGTAATTTTCCAGATATCACTCACCAAAGACATCAGACTTCTTATATATCAAATTTCTCTTCATTACTTAATTTGTACAAAGGATAAAATACTTTCAGTTCATCTGGTTTCCACAGTCAACATAGTTAACACGCAAAGAACTGTTAAAGAAATGAAATTTAATTTGGTCTATAATTTTCTCAATTGCGAAGTGCATTTCCAGTGTGTATTTCTATGTTACAACAGCTTTGTTTTTTTTAAGGGCTTCTTTTTAAAGCGAGCTGGTGGTTTTTTGTTGAACATTGGCTGCCCTCTAGTGGACCGCACTGTTCTCTTAAAAGAAACTGGCAAGTCTTTAAAAAAAAGTCCTTTCTCTGTGGAAGTGACTAGTGTTTCATGTTTTAGTACTCTTGGTTTTCATTGACTGTTGTGTTTAGCACAAATAGCTTTATAACTTTGTGAGAGCATTTTGGTGAGATGGTCTTGGAAGCACACAGCATTTCAGGGACGCCTGGGCGGCTCCGTGGGTTAAGCGTCTGCCTTCAGCTTGGGTCCTGGTCCCAGGGTCCTGGGACGGGTCCCACATTGGGTTCCTTGCTCGGTGAGAAGCCTGCTTCTCCCTCTGCCTGCTGCTCCCCCTGCTGTGCGGTCTCTGTCTCTCTCTGTCTCTCTGATGAATAAATAAATAAAGTCTTTTTTAAAAATAGCATTACATACTTATTAAGAGGGCACATTAAAACAGGCTGATCTCATCGTCAGTTTTTTTTTTTTTTTTTTTTTTTAATTTGTAACACATTTTATGACACTTGACTCCCGCTGCTGAGACGTTTCCGCTGTTCTTGTTGCAGATGCTACAACTGTGGTGGCCTTGATCATCATGCTAAGGAATGTAGTCTACCTCCTCAGCCAAAGAAGTGCCATTACTGTCAGAGCATCGCACACATGGTGGCAAACTGCCCACACAAGACTGTGGCGCAGCCGCCCGCCAGTTCTCAGGGAAGACAGGAAGCTGAAGCACAGCCATGCACTTCGACTTTTCCTCGAGAGCTGGGGGGAGGGCATGGCTGCACGTCCCCGCCGTTTCCTCAGGAGGCGAGGTTCGAGATCTCAGAATGGCCAGGCAGGTCCTCTCAAGAAGCTTCCTCGGCGAAGTCCTCCGCAGCGCCGGAAGAACCAAGCAAAAAGGGGCCTTCTGTTCAAAAAAGGAAAAAGACATAACGCTTCTTCCTAAGTGTATCGTTTTCTTTCCCCGGTTGGGAAGTCTACCTCATGCGAGTACAGGGGAGCAGTATTTCACAGCAGCAGCTGACGGGATTTTTAACTACTGTTGCAGAACTGTGAATTTTTTTAAACAGACAAATCACTCTAAGCAAATTACATTTGAGCAGGGTGTCATGTTTTATGTTATTCAGAGAATGAAATACTATGTATATCTGTATGTGCATGTGTGAGAGGGAGAGAGCCTGAGCGTGTGTGTGTGTGTGTGTGTGTGTGTAGGAGGCATCGATACAGGAATGTAGACACGTATATAAAGCGGATTTGTCTTTATGTATGTGCGTCTATAGGTAGAAGCACACACCCTCCCTCACAGAATTGGACAGCCCCGAGAATTGAAAACCCATAGGAAGCATTTTAGATGGTTTCAAAGCTAACCCCTGGAGTTTTTTTTTTTTTTTTCTTGAAATACCACTCCCTTTATATTACATTAAAATAAAAACATGACTGTTAACTTTTGTGTGAACCAAAGGCTACTTCAGATCTCAGAGCTGCCAGTCATATGGTACTAAATGTTTTACATCATCAGTTTTCCCAAGTTTGGGATTGCCTCTTTTTCTTGTTATCTATAGAGTATTTTCTCCCTACCCCCAGCCCCTTTGAAGGCAGTACCTTAACTCCACATGCCTCTGACTGCCATAAGCTTTTTGGAATCTGGGATACAGAGCTCCAGAAAAGACAATGAATGTGTAATTTCCGTGCCGAAATTTCCATGTTTTTAATTCATACGTTTTGATTGTGAATTAGATGCCTATTCAGAAAAATGAAGGGGGAGGGCAATGTAGAAATGTAGTGACTTGATTGTTTTCAGTGGTATTTTGATACCAGCTGATTATAATCTTTTATGTGTTGTGAAGTTTTGAAGGGGTTGTGGCAACAGCAGCTTCCCTTGACGAAGTCAGTCCAAACCATCGCTTCGAGCAAGGGTCTCCTTGTTTACTACTGAAGACTTTGGAGGAAAGCTCCAGTCGTTGGTGTAATTTTTTTTTTTTTTTTTTTTTGGGGGCTTTTTTTTTTTCCCCCCCTCTCCCCCGAGAGAGTTATCTGACTTGTTTCTAAAACAAAACAGCACAGGTGAGAATAAAATACCGGGGTTGAGAATGAAAATTTAAGTGGGTGTTCATAATTGCCCAATACGTTTGCCCTGTGAAGGATATTGAAAAGTGCAGCATTTGGTGGCAGGCAGCTGGAGTGATGGGCCTGGGGCCGAGGTGCTGGGCCTCTCCCACCAGAAGCGACAAGAATTTCATACATTAAAATGAATTTGACAGAGGTTCCCTTCATTACTGATGCTGAAGTAACCGAAATGGTGCATTCAGGGTGGACATTCAGTAATGGAGATAAAGACGCTTCTCAGGTTGGTCCTCAATTATGTGAGTCAACTGGCCTGGGACCAGTCCTCATATTGGTCCCTTTAGGTTTCAGTCATTTAAAAAAATTTAAAAAAATGTTGGTGTCCTCCTGGTTCTAGATGTTATGGGTAAATTTCTGAAACATCTCCAAGAAGGTACCGATTAGTTATAATGCTTAACATTGGCAATAGACAACATTGTGTGTGAGCCTGTTCGTGAAAGCTCAGATAATCAGAAGACAAGAGCATGAGTCAAATGACATCCATTCTGCTGGGCAGCTTCTGCTCCTTCCCCAACTTGTCCTGCCCTGAGGGTCGTAGGCAGTTCCTGCGGTTTGAGCAAGCCCCCATCAGGAGCAAATGCCTCCGAGGAAATGCCTCCGGCTGGGCCACCAGCCCTTTACCTCTCAGCTTGAATTCTGGGACAGTGTTTGTGAGACTCTCCATGGTGTATTCTGGAATATCCATGTGCTGTGATGCAAAGCTTACCTTTGACGATATTGAATGTGATAAATAGCTATAGAGAAGTACTTCCTTGCCTTATGTGAGGATTGTAAGCTTATTTAAATTATGTAGACAAATCAAAGTGGCATTGCTTAATTTTTAGCAGGCAAAATTAGCAGGTTTAACAGTAAAAATGCAAAACATAATAAGTCACTTTGAAAATTCAAACCAAAGTTCCTTGACCTTATAGACATAGGAAGTTACGGACTTGAGAATTGGACATTCCCTGTTTACATATAAAAAGTTCAGAGCTAAGATCTTGGTTTAAAAAAAAAAGAAAAGCATTTTATAACTGGACCTTATGGGTGCAATTTAAAATCATTTTAAGCATCTTACCAGACTGAACTAAGAGCACATACCAAACCTATCTTATGATTAAAAGCTGGGGTTTATTTTTTATATAAAAATATTATCACTATTACATAACATACTCAGGACAAAGAACTTTGCTCAGGGAACATACCATATAATGTTGTTTCTTTCCAGAATGGTCTACAGTCCTGCTTACTCAAAACAAACCAAATAACTTAGACCTTTGTATAAGTATTATGTACTGATGTTAGTCATAACTACCTCTGAGTTTGATCACAGTTTCCAAATACCAGATATCCGTTTTCCTATTTTTATTTCCTGTGAAAAGTATGCTAAAGCAAAATTCCCAAGCTCCTTGCATATGTGAGTATCACTGATGTGAGCACATGTCCATTTACATGGGTGAAATATTCTGTTTACAGCAAAAGGCTACCTCATAGTTGATGCATAGCTCACCTTTGTGCTGCTCCAGCCATACAGAGGCTGATATCTTCTGGTACAGAACCTTTTAATCTGTATTGTAGATAGCAATTCACAACTCTATGTTTCTAACAAACACTTGTGAATGAGGACGCATCTCATTTAGTTAGCAAAGTCTCCAAGCATTTCTTTAAAGTTATCAGGTATTTAATTTAAAGACTTATGGGCACCCTTCCACTTAAGCAAAACAAAACACAGAGGCAATCTTGGAAATAGCTGCTCTGCCCAGAGGTGAAGGGCAGGAAGAAGTAGCAGGAGAAGAGGTTGGTGTATGAGTGTATTCATGCTGGGCAAAAGTATAAAGGATGCCAATCTCCGTTTGTGTGTCCGTGCTGCCCTGAGGCCAAGCGTAGTTCAGCATTATTGCCCTAGGCACATAACTAACTAGCACTGGCTTGCCAAGGAGTGAACATAGAGTAAACGTGCAATGCCATTTCTGGCTACTGAGGAGAAGGGTCTGTGTGAAGCATCGGTTTATGGGGGTTACTAATGGGCTGGGCAGGAGGTGTGTGAACTAGTTGCCCCTTGATCTCACCCCCATGTCAACACAAGTGTAATTCCTAAGAAAGATGCTCTGCCTGTCTCTTAGCCCTGGGAGCTATTCATCACTACATGGCAGATTATAGTAGAAACCTTTTTATACTTGCATTTCTAGTATTTACTCGAAGACTTTGGATGTATTTTTACAACTAAAACATTTTAAAAGATTTTTACCTGCTTATAACTTGGAAGTTTGGCGTGCAATGTAGGAGAAAAGATCAAGAAACATCACGGTATTAACATCGATCCATCTATAAACATAGGATGTTTTAATGCCAATATTTTAAGATATTCTGGCCCAGTTTTATTTTGCACCAGTGTGGCCCCAAGTTACTGCTAGTTGTATTTAGTTTGTGAATAGAAGCCCATAAGTGTTAATAGACTTTGTAACATTCACTGTAAGATGAATTATACAGGACATGGGAAATCTCATTAAGTCTTAAAGTTAATTTAAATTAATTTATCTGTTTTCTCTAAGAAATGTTTATCATAAAATATATATGTGTATTTCCCCCTCGGTTATAAAATTTGGGAAAGTGTGTACAAGTGCAGCTTGACTTTAATTTTCTAGATGTCTTAATGAGATTTATTTGTTTTAGAAAAGAACAACTCGTGAAAAGCCTCAAGTTCTGTCTTACATAGCTGTCAGCAGCCTCTTTAAGATGTGGTGGTTCTGTGATCTGTGTCATAGTTGTTCAGTTAGCGTGAGAGGTTGACCTATGAATCGTTCTTAAATTTTATATTTGGAACAAAGCTGCGAAGTTATGGTAAAGTACTGTACTGTGACAAACTATTACAATATTTAATACATCTGTGGCTTAACACCTCTGAGTGTTACCAGCTTGAAAATGATGGTGTTGACTACCTCTTGAAATACTTAGTATCTATCAACCACTGGCACCCACCACCAAGCTGGCTTTAATTAGTGTGTGTTGCTTTTTGGTATTAACAACTCTAACCATACTAGAGACCAAAGTGAACACTGATTTCTATATGTCTTTAATATGGTGTTTTATCTAGTGTTTTTAAATTATCCTGTGTAGTAATTAGATTACCTCATTGTCCATTTTGGCTCATGTTGTTTACAAGTGAAAATAAAAAAACCACTTGAACTATATGTTTTTAAAGGACAAAAAAGGAGTAGATGTTCGGAATGGCATTTCATTCACGTACAGTCATCTTGATGGACTGGAGTACTGTTTGCCTTTCTGCAGACCATGGATTTTATATTCTCATTTCATGCCTAATGTCTTATTCTGTCAATTATGGATATTTTGAGGTTTAAAAAATTACTTGATTAAAAAATAAAACATATAACGTTGGCATTTATGATGAGTTTTCGAGATTTTTCATGATTTGTATGATTGTTCAAAGAAAAGAATGGATAAAAGGCCATTTAGGCAGTATCTACACCTATCTGAACATAAGTTTTAACTTACTTTCAGATATCAGTGATTAGAAATGTGGAACTTACAACAATACAGATGGTGAATACATTCAGTCTAAATCTTAATGAGGAAAGGTGAGTCCTGTCCTCATCAGGAATCATCCTGGGTTAGCTAACTTGGAGTATGCAAGCATGGGAGTCAAGATACATACTTCATGTGGTCATGAAAAGTGGCCCAAACACAAAAATGTTCAACCCTTTTGGAAAAACCATTTTAGAATTTTCCTACAATATTTTCCTAGTAGTTTTAAAGTATTCGAAAAGAACAATCAAAGCCAGATTATACCAGTACCAAATATCTAAAATGTGAATGTAGATTTATCAAAATATGTATATGGTATTGGCATACTATAAAAACATTTTGATAAAACTGTTGTGTTCTATAAATTGACCAGTCTGACAATTAAACTCATTTTCATTTCTGCTCTACACCTGGATGATACACTTTTCCTTTTCCTTTGTGTGTGTGTGTGTGTGTGTGTGTGGTACCATGACTCCTGCCACTTTTTCTTTTTTATTATGGTAAGAAACACATAATTTACCATCTTAACCCTTTTTAAATGTCCAATTCAGTAGTGCTAAGTATTTCATCTTGTGCAGAGGTGATTTTAGGATGTGAAGATCTCATGCTCGTGAGACAGTGAGTGCATAAATGTTTCACTGATAATTATTATTTAAAAGAGTATCTTTGTTATATAAGTAGCATTGTATTTTGTTATAAAGAATATGGAGAGCCTTGAAAGAAAAGATAGTACATCATCTCATCACCTGGAAATGACCAATGACATATTTCATCAATTTCAAATATGAGAAACATTTTGAAAAATATATAATCCCATTATCTAGAAATAACCATTAATATTTTTCCTTAACTCTCTTCTAATTTATTTCCCATAAATTAATATAGATTTAAAATAAAATAGGTTTTATTGAATAGGATTGGGAACTTTTACACTTTCCCATTAACATCATTAAACATGTCTTATCAGGAAAAATTCTTCAAAAACAAGTTTTTGATAATTGCATATGTGGTTTGAAGAAATGAGATTGAGGTGGAGGGGGAGGGATGGGTTTGGTTTGGATGGAGAAGGAAGAGACTCTGAGACAGAAGAAACAGCATCAACAAAAAACTGGAGTCAAGACTAAGTAGTTCATGTTCAGTCAATCAGTAAAGAGATGAATTTGATGGTATAAATTATGAGAAAACTTTATGAATGGATTGGAGGTCAACCAATGTAGCCAGACACTTGGGGGGCCACCAAATTCAAAAGAAAGAAACATAGGACACCACTGCTATTCAACATAGCACTAGAAGTCCTAGCTTCAACAATTAGACAACAAAAAGAAATAACACATCTGAATTGGCAAAGAAGAAGTTAAACTCTCACTCTTTGCTGATGATATGATATTTATGTGGAAAACCCAAAAGACGCCACTCCAAAACAGCTAGAACTCATACAGGAATTCAGTAAAGTGTCAAGATACAAAATCAATGCACAGAAATCAGTTACATTTCTATACACCAACAGCAAGACGGAAGAAAGAGAAATTAAGGAGTCGATCCCATTTATAACTGCACCTAAAACCATAAGATCCCTAGGAATAAATCTAGCCAGAGACAAAGAATCTGTACTCAGAACACTCCTAAAAGAAATTGAGGAAGACACAAAGAAATGGAAAAACCTTCCATGGTCATGGATTGGAAGAACAAATATTGTGAAAATGTCTTTGCTACCTAGAGCAATCTACACATTTAATGCAATCCGTGTCAAAATACCATCAACTTTTTTCAAAGAAATGGAACAAATAATCCTAAAATTTATATGGAACCAGAAAAGACCCCAAATAGCCAGAGGTATGTTGAAAAAGAAAACCATAGCTGGCAACATCACAATTCCAGACTTCAAGCTCTACTACAAAGCTGTCATCATCAAGATAGTATGGTACTGGCACAAAAACAGACACATAGATCAATGCAACAGAGTAGAGAGCCCAAAAATAGACCCTTGACTCTATGGTCAACTAATCTTTGACTAAGCAGGAAAGAATATCCAATGAAAAAAAGTTTCTTCAACAAGTGGTGTTGGGAAAATTGGACAGCCACATGCAGAAGAATGAAACTGGACCATTTCTTTAAACCACACACAAACATAGACTCAAAATGGATGAAAGACCTCAGTGTGAGACAGGAATCCCATCAAAATCCTTGAGAACAGAGGCAGCAACCTCTTTGATCTCAGCCACAGCAACTTCCTAGAAACATCGCCAAAGGCAAGGGAAGCAAGGGCAAAAATGAACTATTGGGACTTCATCAAGATCAAAAGCTTCTGCGCAGCAAAGGAAACAGTCAAAAAACCAAAACACAAGTGACAGAGTAGGAGAAGATATTTGCAAATGACATATCAGATAAAGGGCTAATATCCAAAATCTATAAAGAACTTATCAAACTCAACACCCAAAGAACATGTAATCCAATCAAGAAATGGGCAGATGACATGAGCGGACATTTCTGCAAAGAAGACATCCAGATGGCCAAAAGACATATGAAAAAGTGTTCAATATCACTTGGCATCAGGGAAATACAAATCAAAACCATAGTGAGATACCACCTCACACCAGTCAGAATGGCTAAAGTTAAGTCAGGAAATGACAGATGTTGACAAGGATGCAGAGAAAGGGGAATTCTCCTACACTGTTGGTAAGAATGCAAGCTGTTGCAGCCACTCTGGAAAACAGTATGGAGTTTCCTCAAAAAGTTGAAAATAGAGCTACACTATGACCCAGCAATCACACTACTGGGTTTACCCTAAAGATACAAATGTAGTAATCTGAAGGGGCACATGCACCTGAATGTTTATAGCAGCAATGTCCACAATAGTCAAACTATGGAAAGGGCATGATGTCCATCAACAGATGAATGGATAAAGAAGATGTGGTATATACCATGGAATACTATGCAGCCATCAAAAGAAATGAAATCTTGCCTTTTGCAATGATGTGGATGGAACTAGAGGGTATTATGCTAAGTGAAATAAGTTAATCAGAGAAAGACAACTATCATATGATCTCTCTGATAGGAGGAATTTGAGAGGCAGGGTGGAGGGTCGTGGTGGGTAGGGAGGGAAAAAATGGAACAAGATGGGATCAGGATGGAGACAAATCATAAGAGACTCTTAATCTCATGAAACAAACTGAGGGTGGCTGGAGGGCGGGGGGTGGTAGGGGATAGGGTGGCTGGGTGATGGATATTGGGGAGGGTATGTGATATGGTGAGTGCTGTGAAGTGTGTAAGCCTGATGATTCACAGACTTGCACCCCTGGGGCGAATAATACATTATATGTTAATTAAAAAGGGGGGGGCTGGATGGCTCAGTGGGTTAAAGCCTCTGCCTTCAGCTCAGGTCATGATCTCAGGGTCCTGGGATCAAGCCCCACATCTGGGTCTCTGCTCAGTGGGGAGCCTGCTTCCCCACCCACCACCCTGCTTCTCTGCCTACTTGTCATCGCTGTCTGTCAAATAAATAAATAAATATTAAAAAAAAAAAAAAGCATAGGAGGTGAGCACCCATTTACCCCCAGCTTCCCCCCTAAGGGCACTTTCCAGTTCCCTGAAGACACCACAGAATGTTAAAACACCCAAAGGGAAGTGGCATTCTTCCTGAGCTGAGGAAACAAATTCAGGACTGCCAAAACAACAGAAAATTGAGAGACCAATCTCAGAGAAGAGGGGTCGCAGAGAAGGTATTCCCTGAAATCTTTATACAGATTCCTTTCAAGTCACTAACTGAAAAGACTCAGCAGAAAACTGCAGCTGAGATCAGGGCCACAACTAGGAGGCAAGAGGTGGCTAGGGTGTAAAATTTAAAGAAGTGTCCATGTTCAGGGTAGTACCTTGCCCTGAGCACCTCTCTGGTCTCACCTTAGTCCAGCCTTTGGCTGGATGCTAACGGCGTGAACGGTGCTTTCCTCATCGTCCAGTGCTGGGGGGTTGCCATTTTGGAGGACTTGAAGTAGCCATTTGAAGGGGGTGGGCACAAGCTCCCTAGAGCATCATTGAGAAGCGGTGGCTTCAGGTGTTCTGAACATCTATAAGGTTTAGAAATACACAAGCATTTTACGGCGGCTCACCCAAGTGCTGATTTGGAGAAGCCTGGTTCACTGCATTTGTCCTCTCCAGGGAGTTACACTGGGGAAAAGAATGAAGTTATAGTGCTTAAACCATAGGTAGGAGACTGACAACTGAATAGGGGGAATCCAGGATATTTCCACAATTAGTACTTCTTTTCCTTTTTTGTAATAAAGAACAACAGAATAATAGAAAGCCCCAGAATCCCAGGCTTTCCTTATGTGGACACAAAATGCTACATTTGTACAACCTACTCCCATTTTCACCTCTTACATAAGCTTTTTGTAAGAACCTTTATATGAAGCTTTTGCTTGGTAGGCTACTAAATTTTAAAAAAAAATTGCTTATGTTACAATCTATCATTTTGTGATAGATTCTGCTCCAGTTTTCTCATTATTTTCATGAAATTGATTTTTTTCCTCTCAAAAAACTATGGGGTTCTCTTGTCTGCTTTACTTTCTAGAAACAACTGAAACTTAAAAGAAAAGCTTTTACCTCTGCTCAAATTATTTCTGTCACCCTCAATTTAGAAATCAGCATATGTTACCCTTTATAATCCCCTTCCCCCAACACGCACACGCGCGCGTGCGCGCAAACACACACACACTCTTTCTGAAATGGTTTTAGGTATTTGGAAAATGGTTAATACTTCTGAGACTGCATGTTTCTTAAAAAAAATTTCAGGTCGCCTGGGTGGCTTAGTCAGTTAAGTGTCAGCCTTTGGCTCAGGTTGTCGGATCTCAGGGGCTTGGGATCCAGCTCTGAGTCAGGCTCCCTTTTCAGTGGGAGTCTGCTTCTGCCTCTCCTCTGCCCACCACCCCCCTCCACTTGTGTGCTTGTCCATGCGCGCTCTCTCTCTCAAACAAATAGAATCTCTAAAAACAAAACAAAATTTCTACTTCAAAAAGTTTCCTATCTAGGATACATTTGTGTACTTTGTTTCTAAAATTAATCAGTGTTTTGAAGATGCTAGCTGTTTTCTGAAGGACAAGGACCTCCATTATTTAATCTCTCTCTCTCTCTCTCTCTTTTTTTTTTAAGATTTTATTTATTTATTTGACAGACAGAGATCACAAGTAGGCAGAGAGGCAGGCAGAGAGAGAGAGAGAGAGAGGGAAGCAGGCTCCCTGCTGAACAGAGAGCCCGATGCGGGGCTCAATCTCAGGACCCCGAGATCATGACCTGAGCCGAAGGCAGAGGCTTAACTCACTGGGCCACCCAGGTGCCCCATCATTATTTAATTTCTAAGCTGCTTAGGATCTGTAGCTATTTGCCTGCTCCAGTTTTAATTTCTTTAAAGTACCAACTCTAAACTTGGGGGTTTTGCTTGTACCCCAAATAACATGGTTAGTTTTGCTCTTTTGTTGAGAAAACTGGACTCGTGTGTTACCGTAACAGCAATATGGCAAAGTCAGAGTACAAGGAAAGACAACTTAAGAATCAAACCATATTTACATTCGAATTGGTTCAAATAGATGTATTATTGATATGTGATCCTTTGGTGCTTTTCCATGTTTTCTTCTAGAAGTGTGGCTTCACTACTCACATGTCAGATATTTCAAGTTCTATTTCTCACTTATTTCATTTAGATCATTATGTCACATACTCAGGCCATTACAGTTATCTCTACATTGGCTCTTCAAATTCCCCTTTTTTCTTTGTGAAATTAATTCTGTACAAGTAATTTTCATTGCTGGTCCAGATATTAGTTTAGTTAGTCCTGGATTGAAGTTGCATTGGCCACTTACCCAAAACAATCCTTTAAAAACAACAATAGAAGGGTGCCTGGGTGGCTCAGCGGGTTAAGCTTCTGCCTTCAGCTCAGGTCATGATCACAGGGTCCTGGGATCGAGCCCCGAATCGGGCTCTCTGCTCGGCAGGGAGCCTGCTTCCTGCCCTCTCTTTCTGCCTGCTTCTCTGCCTACTTGTGATCTCTCTGTCAAATAAATAAATAAAATCTTAAAATAAAATAATAAAAACAACAATAGAATCTAATCAGACCAAGTTTCTTAAGGTGGAAAATTTGGAAAATACAAAGGAGGGGCTAAAGTGAGAGGAGCTGTTGTTGAAGCCACCTGGAGGCATGCCACTGCCCGCTCTATTTCCAGGTCATTATTTTCTTTTTGTGTATAAATACTGTACAACATTTACAAACTGGTGAGATACATCAGATTGCTAGGGAAAATTTAAATTAGAACAGAGAGGTTGGAAGGGACCCTGGACTATCATTTGGCCCAATATTCTGTGCTCCTCTAGAATCACACTAGATTATCCCAGGTGGTTAGTCCCCAAACCTGCCAAAGATTCCACATGTTCCATTAGAACCCCATCACAATAGCTAAATGTTCCAATGCAAACCCCAGCCCCACCCAAAAACAAAATAAGGAAACAAGCAATAACAAGCTGCGGGCCGAGATCTAATTATTTAAGAGATCTCATTTGGAAGTGTCGTATTAACAACCTCTAGTGCTTCTTTTTAATTAAAAATCGTTTTTTTAAAAACACGTTTTTTTCTTTAAGATTTTATTTATTTATTTGACAGAGAGAAACACAACAAGAGAAGGAACACAAGCAGGGGGTGTGGGAGAGGGAGAAGCAGGCTTCCTGCTGAGCAGAGAGCCTGAGAGGACCCTGGGATCATGACCTGAGCGGAAAGCAGACGCTTAACGACTGAGCCACCCAGGTGCCCCTAAATATCATTTCTTAATGGAGCAGTCTAACTAAAATTTTCTCCAGCGCTATGTAAAAGATAACCTACATAACACAACATAATATAAACAGCATGTCCTAATGTAGTGCATTGCATAATGGATCGCTGGAAGTGTAAAAATTTCTAACGGTTAGAATGAAAGTCTGACTTTAAGGAACTGTAGAACTGTAGTTTAATAATTACGATCGAAGACCAAGCATTGACGCATGTCAGTTACTGCCTGACACCACCAGAGGGCACTCTTCACTCGCTTTCTGAAACCGGTTTAACCTTGCCTCCTAGCTACTACTGGATTTCTCAATATTTCATATGATTGATAAATTTGCCTAGGAAAATTCCTCCCAGGAAAAATATGTAATTGTGAGTGGTAAATTTATAGGTTCTTATGCAGAAGACACAGGCTGTCAATGTAGAGTTCATGACGCTGAAAAGGCACTGATAAGGTAACTTGTCTAGGAGAAAGTCTTTTAAATTATTCTATTTTCTTAAAGATTTTATTTATTTATTTGACAGAGAAAGAAACAGTGAGAGAGGGAACACAAGCAGGGGGAGTGGGAAAGGGAGAAGCAGGCTTCCTGCTGAGCAGGGAGACTGATGGAGGGCTCAATCCCAGGATCCTGGGATCATGACCTGAGCCAAAGGGAGAGACTTAACGACTGAGCCACCCAGGTGCCCTATAGGACAAAGTATTTTATCTAAGCATTTCTAGGACCTCTTGTCATAAGAAACTTCCAACCTATAAACACCCATACTGCATTAAATATACACACAGCATTACTAACCCCTAAGTTCCTCATCCACCTCTCAAGCTATAAGAAATACAACACTTCTAGAATTTTTAGTTGGGATTTTATTCCTTAAAATTTGGATGTTGTTCTTCTCAGACATCTTTAAAAAGATCTGTTTCCCCATTATCTGAGAAGAAACTTATCTTGTTAAAATGCTCACAGGATCGTACACTCAGGTGTTCCGGGTTTTAGATTTGAATAGATGCACCTGGAAGCAAGGACAAATGAGATACAAGGTCCAAGAGAATTTCTGGATATGATTTAGTCAAGAGATGTTTCTTTCACCTTAAGGCCCCGTGTATGTGTCACTGGTTAATACAGTAATAGGTCTCATTTTTATAGTGCTTTCTAGTTTCCACAGTGCACTAAGTTGGGTTCTCACGAAGTTCTTCAAAGATAAAGATGGCAGATATTAATATTCCTATATTACAAAAGAATTACAATTGGACTCAGGGAGAAGACATCAACTGCTCAGGTCACATAATGAGTCTTGGAGCTAGAAGAGACACCTCAGAAGTCTGGGCACCAGAAGCAGGCAGTAAGCTTCTGACTCTGGTTTTCCAAAGGAAGCTACAGGGGGCCAAGGAAGGTGACTGAGGGAGTTTGAAGATTTAAAATCACACATCAGGGGCACCAGGGTGGCTCAGTGGGTTAAGCCTCTGCCTTCGGCTCAGGTCATGATCTCAGGGTCCTGGGATCGAGTCCCACATCCGGCTCTCTATTCAACGGGTAGCCTGCTTCCCCCTCTCTCTCTGCCTGTCTCTCTGCCTACTTGTGATCTGTCTGTCAAATAAATAAATAAAATCTTTAAAAAAATAAAATCACACATCCACAGTAGTCAAAAAAGTATAAACCTACAGTTAGAAAATAAAGAAGTCCTGGGGTTGTAATGTACAGCACGGTGACTATAGTTAGTGATACGTGTTGTGTATTTTTTAAGTTGCTAAGAGGGTCAATCTTAAAAGGTCTCATCACAAGAAAGAAAATTTTTAACTTTGTGGTTGCCGTTGGTTATTAGACTGAACTGTGGGGATTGTTTCGCCGTATATACATATATGGAATCATTATGTTGTACGCCTGAATCTAAATATAATGCTCTATGTCAATTGTATTTCAATAAAAAAGAATAAATATATCAAAAATAAATGTTGACATACACAGGGGAAAAAAAAAAAAAGATCACCGCCCCCCCGACCAGACGGCCTCCATTCTCTTTGGTCTGAGCTTCTCCATCAATGCTGCCCACTTCTACCGTTTGCCTCTCAAACCGCAAACTGGCACCACTGCTGCTCTTTTATGGTTCCTAGAGCAGGAGACAAGACCAAGAAAGCATTTGCCTGCAAAATCTGGACCAGCCTGAAGCTGTACCCAAATCACCTGTGATGTCCAGGCCTTCCTCCAGACCAGGGCTTCTCCCATTTCCCACCTGTGGAATCATCTGCAGAGCTTTGGGGAAGCCTGACACCTGGATGAATGACATCAGAATTTCTGAAGGCAATGTGCGGCAGGTGAAGAACCCTGTTCTAGGTACCTTGAGTCAGGATCTAGCAGTTCTTAGAGTATTTATACTGGTGCCCTAAGGGATTTTTTTTTTTTTTAATTAAAAGCTTGAAAACTATTGGCCTACAGCCAAAAGAAAAAAGTTGTTTTTGACTGAAAGCCATTGGGTAGTGAATGAAAATACTTGGACTTTAATTTTTCTTGGGCTCAATTTTCCCAGCCATAGTCTCCTTGTCTGTTAATAAGGGAGCTGGGCTAGTTAAGGGGACCCAAAATGTGGTCATGTTAATGGCAGGGTCAATACCATCTGGGAACTTATTAGAAATGAAACCTTCTGGACCCTTCCCTAGATATGCTAAGCTGAACACTGCTGGTGGGACCCAGCAAGCTGGGTTTTAAGGAGAATCCTCGTGATTCTGATGCCTGCTCAAGTTTGAGAGCTCGTTGAAATTTACATATTCTATCTGCTCTGAAACTCTACAGTTCTGTCCCCTTTGGAGGAAAACTTCAGATATTACCATTCGAGAAGAGTTAAGAAGCGGTTTTTCAGCAAGCTGTCTGCTTTGATAAGAACTTTCAAGAACCCCTTTCAATGGTAGAAAAGGAAACATGGTGTGCTTGCTGATGAAAGGACCCAACACAGTCCTGGGTATTGATAATGCTCTCATGACTTCAAACCAGCACGGCATTTATGAAGGATAGGGAAGGATGTGACTGTCCTTGGTAGGTAGGACAGCCAGAGGTGGGACAGCTGCTGAGAGTTTGCCTAACCCCCCAAATCATCCTCAACCAGGAAAAAAAAGTCCTAACTCAAATGGATAATGGACACGTGAAACGAGGAGATACTATGTCAGCTTTTAAAAAGGGCACACACTTGGAATTATGGACAACGGAGACGGAAGAGTCCTCTCCTGGTGTAACCTCATTTTCCAGAGAAAACTGAGATCCAAATAGGTAATGTGACCTTCCTGATATCCTGGCAATCAAAGTGTCTTTAGGAATCAAACTGCATCAGGAATAAATTCTCTTCCTTCTCCCACACTCTGTGGGGTCAAGATAAACTTTTCTCCATCCTTCCTATTGTCAGAACTTACCCGTAATGTCTTGCGTGCATATCCATCCCACCTGCTCACAATTCAGTCATCACCATGGAGAGATAAACAAGGTTGTTAGTTCAAATAATTTGTTAAATGTTGACTGGCGCTTAAGGTTCTTAGAGAAGAATCTCATGGAAAGCATTATTTAGCCTAAAGCTATTGTTTTCTACCCACTAGCCAACACAGAGAGGTGCCTACAGCCTTCTTCCCCTGCCTACCGCTTTCTGGGGCCACTTACTGAAGTCAGGATGGGCTCTTCTCTCTGCCCCAGTCAAATGTATCCAAGGACATGGAGCGCAGGGCTCCTGGGGACTTCAGTCATTTCTGCTATAAGCAGAAGGGGTCATGGTAACAGTTCCCTGCTCTGCCTGTCCCTCAGGTCCTGCTGGCACTGGCCCCCTGGCTCCTTACAAGAACTGTGGTTGCCAAGATTCCAGAAGCTTTAAGGACTGAACTTGAAAACCAAAGGAAAAGAAGGGAAAAGGGATGAGAACATTTACTGAGTACCAACTATGTGTTGGGAAAAGTTCTAGTGGACGCATGATGACACAGTAGCTTTAAAAGGTTTAACACCTTGCCTAAGATCCCATAGTCAGAGACAGTGTTCAGAACTGCATCTGTCTGACCTCAAATCCATGTCCAAGGAGAAGGGCAGGACTCAGGCCAGTGCTTTTAAGTTTCCTTGAGCCAAAAGGGAGGTTGAGGTGAACAACAGAGATAAGAAATCTGTTTGACACGTAACATGTAACTAAACCCACATTTTCACATAAAGGATAGATGAATTTGAAGGTCAGTATCAAGATTTTTTTAAAGGATTTTATTTATTTATTTGACAGAGTGAGCTAGAAGGCGGCACAAGGTGGAGGAGCAGCAGAGGGAAAGGGAGAAGCAGGCTCCAACCTCACCCCCAGCAGGGAGCCTGATGCAGGGCTCGATCCCAGGACCTTAGGATCATGATTTGAGCTGAAGGCAGACGCTTAACAACTGAGCCACCCAGACACCTCTCAATATCAGTTTCTAGTATTTCTTTCTAAAAAACCTCTCTATATAATACAGGTACCAGAAAATATAAAATATTATAATTATTCTTACGAGCAAAATATATCCATACTCTTAAGGAGGGACATTTAAAGAGATCAGATAAGAATAACAAAAATAGTGAGAAGCACATTGAAAAAGTTTAGCTAGATCCCCAAGATAGCAGCTATTTTAAGAGAAATGAATTCAGAGCAGATGAAAACGGGGTCTTGTGTCTCGACGAGCAGTGTTGTCTACAGCCGCTGTCTGAGCTCCTTTGAAGGGACTTGTGTTCACGCCCGTCGGTCCCTGCAAAAACAGGGTAATTGTCTGTAACCACCAACAGGTGAGATGGTGGGTAAATGTTCATCATCTGCCAGTGATATCAAGAAGTAAGCGGCTATAATCATTTCCCTCTCAAGGCAGTCTTCCTTTATTTTTAAATTAAATTAAATTAAATTAAATTTTATTATTTATTTGAGAGAGACAAAGAGAGGGAGAGTGGGAGGGAAAAGCAGGCTCCCCGCTGAGCAGGGGGCCCTATGTGGGACTCAATCCCAGGACCTGGGGATCCCCACCTGAGGCGAAGACAGACGCTTAACTGACTGAGCCACCCAGGTTCCCTGGCTGCCGTTCTTATAAGAGCCATCTTATTGTTGTGGGACTTCCATTTATCCGGTGTGAGGTAGTTTTACCGTTGTTCACATCACGTTTTGTCCTGTGGGCCAGTCATGCGAGGAGTCCAAGCATCAATTCCCCTCCAGCCGTGCTTCGCTATGGGGGTTGGGGGTGGATGGGCTCTGGGGTCTGGCCACGTCCAGTCCTATAGTGGAACCTGCAACTGTGACCAGCCGCTGGGGGAAGAAGCCTAGAAAGCCTCAGCTAAAAGCTGGAGGAGGAGGATTTTCTCAGGATGAAGAGGGAGGCTGGGGGAGCTTCAAAGTCGTTGGGGATATCTCTGTCCCTGGTAAACAGCAAGGAAATATTAATGTAGTGTCTGACGTCCAAGACCCAGGGCTGTCGCAGCCCGCAGGAAGCTGGTATAGGCCACGGTGGGACTGTGAAAATGGCGCCAAAGTGGAATGAGAACAAGGCCTAGGAGTAGAGGAAGAGCATCGCTGGAAAGAAAATCATTTTTCATGTCAAGTAAATAAATAAAATTCAGAAAATTTTTCAGAGTTGTAAGGTGGAACCAGGAACGTGTTGGAGCAAGCATGTGGTCCCACAGTGAAACTCAGAATGCTTCTCAGTGGCTGCATCCAGTCAGCACTGTCTTGCTGCCTCTTGTCAGGGCCGAAGGCAGCCAAGATGGCAGAGCTTTGAAATTAAGTGGAACTGACCCAAGGCCACCCCCTTGGCAAACCAGAGTAATTCCCACAACCTGAGGGTAAATGAACCAACCCCCGCCTTTAGGCATAGTGTCGGAGCAAATTGGCTAGCTATATGTAAGAGGAATGAAATGAACGTCATATTTTCTAAGTAAGAAATTTATTTGATCAAATGCATATTTTCTAAGTAAGAAATTTATTTGCTCAAATGACAGTATATGGAGATATTTTCAACTCTAAGGCCCATTCAGACAAAATGTCAATTGATTTTGAAGTAAATGGTATCAATGTTGATGGCACCTAAAAACAGAAAGACTGAGTATCCTATAAATGTGTCTGTATAAAGCATTCATAAAATCCTCGTGTACTTTAAAACTAGGTTGTAAGTATAACAGATTAACCTATAAATAGTGCTTAAAAGCAGGTTTCTGAAATGACACAATATATGGTTACACTCGAGGTATCCGGGGTTCCTGTGAGGATCAAAGAAAGGCCGTCTGTGAGGAAATGTGTCATCCTTGGAGCAAAACTGACGCGTGATTACACGGCAGCCTTGAGTTCCCAGCACACTACCCTGTTCTTTCAGGTCCTCGGGAACTGAGATCAAACGGGTGGGAATTTCTAACCACTGCTGGAAATAAGTAGAAAAGGAGGTTGGGAAACCAGGGTTGGAAAAAAGGGAAGCGAAATGGAGGCATGGCGAGGTCTGAGGTTTCTGCAAAGTGGCTTTAGAAATGTCCAAAGAAACGGATACAGGAAATAAAGAACTATGACCCCTCGGAGCTGGTCTCTGGGGTACGCAGGGAGGTGGGCACCGAGCAGTACTCGGGCTGCCCCACACATCCCAACTCTCATTGGGCTCCATCCACATACTGGCAGGACGATTTTCCTGGAAGGCTGGAGTCATTTCCCGGGTGCACCAGGGACAGGGCAGCATGTGTAGGTTACATCAACTTTTCCCAAAGATTTTTTTCCAGCATTCAAGGAACTCTGCCTTTGGGGCCAGGATAGGACCCGGGAACCAGGAATTGGCAGTGCCAGGTTATAAAACGAGAAATGTTTCAGACACATGGAAGGAGAACCAGATATGAAGAAGGTGGTGTCTCCCGGGGCACACACTATTGGCAGCGAAACACAAAGGTGTCCAATGGTGACAGGGCAACTGATCCATGGAGAGCAGTGGAAAAGACCCCGGAAAGCAAAGGGCACTAGCTGACAATCATATAGCACCCATTATTACTAATTTAAGATATATAAACATCATTGGGTTGCTTGATTCAGAGTCCAGAGTGCTCACCATTACACCATGGAACCACCCATCATTGGGTGTCTGTGCTATTATCTTATAAATATAAATATGAGGGCTTTCAAAATATTACAAATGACACATACATCCTTATGTAAATGTTACACTCCTGAATCCTACAACATACTCGGTGTTGCATTTAAACCTAGTAGATGTGGGGTTATATATAGAATAATTTTTGGATATCATTATCTGAGCCTCGGTCACACAGCTAAGTGAACACCAAAAAACACAAGAAGCATTTTAGCAGTGGCTTTGGCAGCAAACGCATTTTTTTTTTTGTCTATGTATTTATGCCTTTCACAAAGATACACTTGTCCACTGGTATAAATGAATTCGAAGCCATCCACAGGAGAT
Organism: Lontra canadensis; assembly: GCF_010015895.1. Classification (NCBI taxonomy): domain Eukaryota; kingdom Metazoa; phylum Chordata; class Mammalia; order Carnivora; family Mustelidae; genus Lontra; species Lontra canadensis. The sequence continues at coordinate 21,925,180 of NW_022631008.1, forward strand.
CTTAGAACTTAAAACTCTTTTCTGTCTTCTTATCTGCTTCTTTGCTATGGAGTCTATGTGGGAGGGCGGGAGGGCTAGCCAGTGGCCGGCACCTCCTTTTCTCCAAGCCTCATTGTCTTCCTCAGAAGTGTGTATTTAAAAATAGGTTCATGTTTCCCATTCAGGCTAAGTGGTTCTTTTAAGATTCCTCAGCTCAAGATTACAATCTGTTATGAATGGAGCGGATGTGCGCGCATGCGCACACACGGGTTTTAATAAACAGTCAGTGAATTCCAATCGTCTGGTTTTAGCAGCGTGCCTTTAAAAATGTTTGTTCCTGGTGCTGCAGAAAATAGCCTCCCAACACGCGCAGCTTGGTCATTAGAGAGGACCCTTCCCACGGTCTCAGCTCGACAAAATGGGACACACCTGAACATGGGTCAGGTTAAGAAATCCCAAGCTTCTGTGGATCCATAGAACATTACAAACGTGGCCTCAGCAGAATCTAAAATTACTTTCTCTTCAGGGAAGGGTGTCATGTCTAATTACTTTATAGAGTGATTTTGCAAATTAGTCTTATGCATGTGGAAACTAAATGGTCCACATGACCTTACCCCGACAGAGGAAAGCAGTACCAGCGCCATTAGTTACAGTTACCACACGTGGGGTCTCAGGCAAGCAAGGGACCTCCGACCAAATGAATCTCTACAATCTTAAAGCTAAGGCTGTCATTCACCTGTGCTTCATTTCCCCCAAAAGATTGATAATTTAGGAAACTAAAGAGGCCGTGCTAAGGTGAAGTGAAATCAGCCTTTCCACTGTGGCGCTAATAAGGCAACATTTGATAGAGATGTTAGGAGCTGGATCCCCCGTCGGTGGAAATTTTCTTAACGAGGGACCGAGCATGAAAATTTAACTCCAGTGAAATTACTTAAATAATTAACATTTAAAAAGTGGATTTAGGAAAGGGAGGTGACCCTCGAGTAGCTTATCTACCTTCTCTGAGAGAAATCACCTCTTGGCAAGACAGGCTGCTTTGGGCTCAGCTTACCCAAAAGTAATTTCATTGGGAACTTTTTTTTAGCTATTTAATATAACGGAGGACTGACTCAACTGGGTTCTAGTGGATGAAATAAAATCGTCATGGCGTATGACGTAGTGTAGTCGATCAAAGGGGTTCTCCCAGCTGAGTGCCTCAGTCACACTGACCAGTCTGACCAATGATTTCAGCCAACTTCCCACTTCCCATCACTGTTTCCTGGAACACGATTCCAGGAGAAAAGAGAGATTTACAGTCAAGGCCCTCACAGCAACATCTAGGTTGGGTGCCCATGACATGGCTTTGGTCTGCCCCCAAAGCTCTGTTCACATTTGCATCCCCAGCACTGGCTCTTTGGCACATTTTAAGGAAACATCTATGGCTCTGGAGGAACTGTCTGAAACTTTAGACCACAGAATGAAAATGCTCTTTCAATCGCCTCATTCTATGACACTTGCTTAGCCCCTGGACACCCTACCACAGGTAAGGTGTTCCCCACACCAGGGTGTGTGGGACAAGATGGCTCCAAATCACAGGTGAGCTGGGTTTTTGCAGAAGGTCAAGCTGAGCTCTGAACTGCTTCCATCTGTTTTCTTTCCAGCTTTGGTTTCAGACCTGATTGCACCAGCACACTATAAGGGTAACATGAGCCAAGGCTGATGAGTTTTGCTCATTATCCTGCTCTCTATACAATGCCCAAATAAGTAAGGTGATCTAGTGGGGTAATGTGTCTGGCCTGGGAGGAAAAATAAACACCAGCCAAATCACATCTTTCTTTACAATCTTCCAGCTAAAAATTCAGTTGAACAACGCTGGAGACTCCCTGCCTTTTAATGATACCTCAACCTCAATTTCGAACTTACACTGTTTCTTAAACCTATCAAGTGGACAACCCCATTGCCACAGTGGAGAAAAAAAACTGTGAGGAAAATGAACCACAACTCAGGAAAAAAAAAAAAGAAAGTGAAAAGACATTTGCAATGACAGAGTGCTAAGTAAAAACAATAATATATCTAGAAAATACTGTGAAAATATATATCTCAAAATAGAACTAGGTTTAGTTAGAAGGCTCAGTAAAACAATTGCTTAAAAAGCTGATCAATAAAAAGGAGAGCTAAAACAACCTTCCCATCTTTGACCCTTCCTCACTTCCCAGCCCTCAGACTACCAGTGCTACAGCAGACTAATCAAGAAGCCATGAGGAAGGGCTGGTATTTTTCAGGATCTCTTCAAGACAGATTCCATCCAGGTCCCTTGTCCTCTCTCTCTGGTCAGGGTAACTGATGGACTTTCAGTGCGTTTGGAGACACGGGCTCAAAGACCTCGTCGTCATCTTCTACCCCTTCTTCGATGGGCTTCATCTTGGTAGAGCCCCGCTGGTGTGGGGACGGCACATCTGTCAGAGACACAAAGAGGAAAACCACTTACTGTCCAGCCTGCCCCGATGCTGGGATGATGTATAATGAGAAACCCCAACCAGAAAGTAAAACTCTCTGGGAATCGATCGCTAGGACCAGGCATGCAATTCCCCTAAACATTATATTTTCAATTCAACATTTCGAGAAAACAACGAAGTCAAGAAATGACTCTCAGTCATGAGAACAAACATGCAATGGATTCCAGTGCCTGTGCACATGCAGTTTCAGGAGGGTTGCCCTAAAGTGTGATTAGGAACTCAGAATGCATGTTCCTACATTAATCTATGTGGTGACTTGAGTTCCTCAAAAGCTAATTTAACTCCTAATTTCCCTAAAGAAGAGTTCCATCCTAAAGCTATGGAAGATAACACCATCTGTGGCACCACCTAAAATAGTAGTTCTTGCCACCACCTGTCCAACCACTGCCAGGACTGGTATGGGAGAGGGAGGGGTGAGGAGAAGGGAGAGGGGTGGGGCAGGTGGGGGGTAGTCCAGGCAAACAGGAAGGAAAAGCCAGGTGAAGAAAATACAACCCAAGTAGCAGAGGGGGCAGGAACATCCTTAAAGTCTTCTATATCCAAGAAGTGAAGTAATAAATGTCCCTCCTTTGTTTATGCGTTTGTCAGAGGCTTACTGAACATCTACCACATAAGGGACACCATGATTGAGAGAGGAAAATAACGTGGTTTAAAAGTAAGAGGAGTTACTAAAAATGGGTGCACAGACTTCTCAAGGTGCTTGATGAGCGGCTCCCAGAACAGCACAAACGCCCCTCCACAAAGTTCCCACACTGAGTGTCAGGATTCATCCAGCAGGGTTCCCCTTGTCTGCCCTGTGCACAGCCACGTGGTGCGCGTGCAGCCCTCCAACAGGGCAGAATGGTATTCTGTCTGTCAGTCAATCAGCAAATGCTGACCTCAGGCTGAATTTAAGATTGATGATGGGAGGGGGCACCTGGGTGGCTCAGTGGGTTAGAGTCTCTGCCTTCGGCTCAGGTCATGATCTCAGGGTCCTGGGATTGAGCCCTGCATCGGGCTCTCTGCTCAGTAGGGAGCCTGCTTCCCCTCTCTCTCTCTGCCTGTCTCTCTGCCTACTTGTGATCTCTCTGTCAAATAAATAAATAAAATCTTAAAAAAAAAAAAAAGATTGATGATGGGAGAACGATGGTGAAACCTGACTTCAAATACTTGGTATAGAGCAGAGGAGGATAGTGGGACCCGACTAAGGCATGAAGCAGAGCTGCTACAAGAACTTTATCCAGATCACCTGTTAATCCCTGGCAAGCGTGGGCAGCTGACAGCAGAGGCTGTGGGCGAGAAGAACGGGTGGGGCACGGGGGGGTGGCATGCAGCACGCACCATGGTCAAGACCCCAGCCTCAAAAAACAGTTCCCGGGTTCAGAACCCCGCTGTGCTGCTTCCTAGCTGTATGATCTACGCTCTGTCACTAATCCTCTCTAGGCCTCAGTTTCCATACCTGTTATAGGGAGATATTCCCAGGGCCCATCTAGTGCCGTTGTTGGGGGATAAGACAAAAGAATGGGGTCATGGGCTCAGCAGGGTGCTGGGCACGTAGAAAATGCCACTCCATGTTTATGATGAGCTGCACGGTCCCAGTCACGCACTGGCGGAATGCCACTCCCAACGGCCACAGCTTCCAACATAAAAAAGTTAGGAATTAGACTGGCCTGGACTTTGGTTTAGTTAATGTGTTTGCTGTGCCTACATGGAGACTTTATTTTCTGTTACTGTTTATTTTCAAGCATTTATGGTCCATTAAAATCCCAAGTTTCTTGAGAGACAACTACTGACATTAACTGTAGATGATGAGCCTCTATTAATATGATCCAGGGACACAATTCCATCACAAACAACCACATGGCGGAACCACCCAGGCAAGTCTTTTGGTCCTTTTTCTCGCAGGTGACAGCATGACCACTAGCCACAACCTTCAATTTGCGGGTCTACTCAAATGGCAGTGAATACTATCCTTGTGACCTTGGGCAAGTTAATTCACGTCCCCCTGCCTCAGTTTCCCTATCTGTAAAATAGGAATCATTGCTCTTATCTACTTTGTATGGTTGTTCAGAGAACTAAGTGGCTGACAGTTCTTACCTCAGTGCCTGGGATGCAATAGTCATTTTGTCAGTTTGTAAGTTAATAAAATGAGTTATTGATATGGTCTTTGGAGGGCAATGGCCTAAGTAATTAGAACATTTGTTAAAATTCATTATCGCCAGTAGGAATGGCAGATAAAAACACGCGGGACTTGTACTCGAATGGGGGTTTGTGTTTCTCAGTTGAAACGGTCCCACATGCAGCAAAATTTATCTTAAAAAAGTAGCCACGGCTTCTGTCATATGTCTAGCCTCCAGTTATGACTGAGCCTCATGAAACACTAACTCAGGCTGAGTATTTGCAGTCTGATAAAAACTCTGAACAAACAAGATGGCGTGTCTGAGAGCATTAAACCAAATCAATAAGGCAGAGGATTCAGACGTGATTGTGTAACACGCATAACAGAAACACACCCAGTTTATTTTGATGGCGGAAGTGGGATTTGTGCTCTGGATTTTAGCCCATCTATCAACAGGGGAGACATTCTACGGGACCCTGCAGCTGCCATCTACATCGGGGCCAAAATGTTCTCTGCCCTCTCAGCTCCGTCACCAACTGGTGCGTTTCCCCACTGAGAAAGAATGAAGAGAGGACCCAAGACAACTGGAAATGACCTGGTGAAAACCTTGCAAGGACTGTCAACTTCTCCATGAAAGAATTTGTTCATTCCCCAGTACACTGGCCAGGGCCAAGGAAGAGCTGTGGTGCTTACCACATAGCATTAAAAAGACAGTAGTGTGGGAACCATCCACAGTCCTGGGGTGATACCCACAGTCCTGGGGTGATACCCAGCGGCCTCCAAGTTGGGCCTCCTTCCCCTTCCAGTCCAGGCTCTGGCAAACCTCACTGCTCCCCAAATCCAACTCATCCTTTCCCTCTTCTCTTGCTTTTCTTCCCACCTGGAGTGGCCTCTCCATTACCATCCCTATTCATCAAATTCCTATCCATTCCTCAAGGTCAAGGTCAAACCCCACCTTCTTCATCTGGAGTCTTCCCTAATTCCTTAGGAGGAGAGATTCCATTCCCTAGAGTCCAACAGCCCTTCCACATTCTGTAGTTCACTGTGATCACAAGTATGTAACTCTGTCCCTTACTGGAAAACAAGCACCTTGAGGGCTATAACCACATCTTCTTCTGTCCTGCAGAAGCAGCCCCCACACAGCCATGTCCTTGATCATTACTTAGTACATGAAACTCCACATGAGGCCTTCAGGAGGCTGAGCCTGACCATGAGGCAAAGACACATGACCGTCACCTTTAGTCTCGGATAGGGGTGGGGAACCACCTGTATTTCTCATGTGCAGGAAGTCTCAGGATATAGGAAAACCTTGCGATGAGAAGGGACCGTTATCACTATATTCTGTGTCATGTTCACAGCCCGCGGAGTAGAATTTCCTCTGAGCTGTACACCATGTTCGGTGTGTGCAGCTGAGAGAGAGAACAGCAATCCTGAGGGGAAGAAAAAAACTCAAACTCAAAAATACGAGCTTTGAGCGTGTGTAGAAGACAGAGGCTTAGCAGTAAGAGCCCTGGACCAAACAGTGGACCCTTCCACCCCTGTCAGATCACAGTGGGGGACAGCACTGCGGACGTCCACCGGAGGATTTGGATCTGGGAAGTTGAGGCTCTCCTCAGCAGACCCGTTCAGCGGCTTGTGCGGGATCCCCACTGAGGAGGAGTCAGTGTGGCTCCTGCAGGCTGTTCCCAGCAAGTCGTGGGCCTCCATGAGGACAAGCTTAGCCTGCCCCACCAGACCCTTTCCTGCCTTCCTCAGGGACTGAGTCAAAGAACTGCAGGAAGCCTTTATACATGCAGACCACGGAGATCTTACCTAACAGTCAAAATTCTAGTATCCAGAGTAGTGAGAAATTAGTGAGAGAAATTCCCTTTGACAGAATTCTGTCCTTATTAAGCTTCTTCTGTTTCACTGTGCTTCTAATTACATGAGGGCCCAAGGGCGTCTCTTGGCAAGTCAAAGTAAACAGACATATTTTTTGGGCTTAAATCCAGAGTGAAGGTCACACTTGTTCGAGAGAATGAACAGGCAACCTCAGGTTGGATCTCCAAATAAATATAAAAACCCAATATGAAATTTGTCAAGTGACTTTTCTCTCTGCTTAAGATACTCAATTTTTATAAAGGGGGAACACTTTTGTTAACTATCTAATATAATGTTATATGATTTTTCCCCCTTTATTCCATTAACTTTGATGACATTTTCCTCACTCCTTTCAAAGTGTTCTTATTTTTATTATGTTTAACCATCTGGCCAAATGTTTTAGCAAGTAATTAAAAACCTTACAAAGGGTTTAGAATTTTAATTAGATTATACAATTTTTGATGAATGGGGATAGGGAAGGATTTAATGGCTTTGTGGCTAGAGAGGATTATCATCTCTTTTCCTGCCTTGCTTATGTATATCATAAGATTTTTTTGAATTGAAGAGACTGAGTTTGGATTGAAACTTTCTGAAAAATAATGAAGGGTAGGTACAGCTTTTATCCTTAATTCCCTTAGAGAAACGAAGGCACCAGCCTTGAGGGACCCAACCAAAGAAATGTACAAGTTATGGGAAATAGAGAGGTTGGAGAGAGTTAGTGGTTCCCATGAGGAGGTTTTCTCAGCCCAACAGGTCATTTGCAGATCAGTGGCTAATGACCACATGGGTGGTCAGGGTGTTGAGCTGCCCGGCAACAGAGGTGAACAACCGAGGAACCGTGGCGTCCTGCAGCCCCTTCCTGCCCACAAGGAGAAAGCTGTAACATCATGGGGTGGTGAATAAACTCGGGGGGATGGGGAAGGCAGTTCCTGGGGGCAGCTGTGCACAGAACGCAGACAACAACTCGTCTAGGATGAGATAGAATGGAAGGTTCTGTGAGGAAGTTCTCTGAGAAAAGGGGACACAGCATCGATGTACTGAGAGAGTACAGATAGGAGAAAACGCAAGATTGAGGAGAAAGAAAGGGAACTAGAAATACCAATAAAGACGAAAAGCAGTATGATAAGGCACGGTTCAAATATGAAAAACTGCTTAAAGACTTTAAGAAGAAACAAATTGGATTTCAGTTAAAAGACAGAATGAATCAGAAGCTAGAAGATACTAGGGACATGGTGAATAAAATGGATCCCAAAGCAAGACAACAAAAAACCTTCAGGGAGAGCAAGTAAAAAGTATGAAGTAAACTGTGGCATGATTTTCTGTTTTATATGAAATGAGAATCCATTTGAACTTGATATTAGAAATAGTCTCCTTTGAACAGAATAGGAATCATGATGTTATAACCAAAAAGAAAGAAATGTAGTCACACTCCATTATTTGGTTCTGAATAAAGCATAATAATGTCAACATTGTTTATTTGCTTAAACTTTGCAAAGCAAATCATAGAGAAAGAAGACTTAATTGTTGTTGCAAAAGAGAGTAGAGTACGTAATACCACTGAATTGTACACTTGGATATGGTTAAGATGGTAAATTTTTTTAATTTAATTTTATTTTTTCATTAATTTATTTGACGGAGAGCGAGAGATTACAAGTAGGCAGAGAGGCAGGGGGAAGCAGGTTCCCCGCCGAGCAGAGAGCCCGACGCGGGGCTCGATCCCAGGACCTTGAGATCATGACCTGAGCCGAAGACAGAAGCTTTAACCCACTGAGCCACCCAGGTGCCCCAAGATGGTAAATTTGATGTTATGAATATTTTATGACAACAAAAATATTTTGGAAATAAAAAGAAATAACAGAACATACTTGTTATCAATTGTGATTGTTTAAAAGTTAAGGAAGAGACCTACAACAATGTAAAGGTAGAAGAGGAAAGAATAAGAAAGGGTAGGGGCACCCGGGTGGCTCAGTGGGTTAAGCCTCTGCTTTCAGCTCAGGTCATGAGGGTGACCTGAGGATGATCCTAGGGTCTTGGGATCAAGCCCTGCATTGGGCTCACTGCTCCATGGGGAGCCTGCTTTGGGACTAGATCCCAGGACCCTGGGATCATGACCTGAGCTGAAGGCATACTCGCTTAACAGACTGAGCCACCTAGGCTCCCCTTAACTTGTTAATTTTTAAATTTGTTATTAAAAGTTTAAATGTGTAACTGGAGGGGTGCCTGGATGGCTCAGTCAGTTAAGCATCTGCCTTCGGCTCATTCACGATCCCAGGATCCTGAGATCAAGCCCTGTATAGGGCTCTCTGCTCAGTGGGATGTCTGTTTCTCCCTCTGTCCCCCTACCCTGACTTGTGGGCTCTTGCTGTCTCTCAAGTAAATAAATAAAATCTTTAAAAAAATGTGTATCTGTATAAAATCCCTATACTATCATTTTACAGAGAAAACACTGTGAGGATAGAGGACAGTGAATGGATTGGTGTCTCTGGAGACAGAGAGCACAGTCCCTACTGGCTGGGGGAACAAGGACTCAGAGGACATAAATGTCCTACTTCTCAACCCTAAAAGGGAAAAACACACCAACCTTCCTGGGTGGGTTGACGATGAGATGAGAACATGTATGAATGTGGTCAAGGTGTGTCAGCTGTGATGGCAGGGGCTGAACATCCCTAAACAAAGGTACACTCCCCAGTGGATACGGATATGCATAGAGTAAAATGCAAAACAAGAACTTAAAACAAATTCAACATTTCTTTGTTCCAGAGCTAGCCCAGGGGCCCTGACCCCGTTACTTAGCCTCCCTAAGCTGCTCCTTACTAACGTACAAAGTGGGGACACGGCTTTTCTCTTGCCATCTGGGTGGGTCTGAGAACTGTTCCCTCAGTATTTCTGCTGCCTGATCCCGTCTCCTCTCTACTTCTCCACACGATTCATGTCAAGGTTGTTGTTTACTGGTCTATAGCGGTTGTGGGGTGAATGGAATATAAATCGAGTTGAACAGGTTATTTCATGAAACCAGCCTTGAAACTGAGAATGCTATACTGGGTTTTTGTATCCTTCCAGGTAAATAAACGGGTAAGATAGCGGACAGAAACCCTTTATGTCAGATATGCTGCTCTTCTTTGCAGGTAAGACCACCAACCAGAGGGAAGCTCACTTAAGGCATATTTGTGCAACCAGGTCACCAGAAATTAAGAGAGCGTCCAGAACACCATCGTGACAATAATAACAAAAAACATCTGAAAAGATTTTTTTCTCAGTAAAAAACCTTGCTCTAAGTATTTCACAGTGTGTCTTTTTTTTTTTTTTAAGATTTTATTTATTTATTTGACACAGAGAGAGATCACAAGTAGGCAGAGAGGCAGGCAGAGAGAAAGGGAAGCAGGCTCCCTGCTGAGCAGAGAGTCTGATGCGGGGCTCAATCCCAGGACCCTGAGACCATGACCTGAGCCGAAGGCAGAGGCTTTGACCCACTGAGCCACCCAGGTGCCCCTTTCACAGTGTCTTTAAAACTCATACATTTTAATTATTATTTCTGAAAAAAGATACATGGTTTAAAATAACCAAATCTATCCAAGACGAGTTCCAACAGAATGCATTTTCTATAATGCCTCAGGACTTAAAAAACAAACAAACCAACAAACCACACAATAGGTTATTTAACCCCAATTAACCAAAATAAAGTTCTACAACTTTTAAGGGAACAGAATACAGTCTCCCATTGCCATGACGACGTCTGTGCCCCGCACCACTTGTCAGTGATGCACCTGCCAAGTCCGATCAATCTGTGTTTTCTGCATCACACGTAGGAGCTAAACCTCATAAGCAGGAGAAAATGGCAAGGCAGCCTGGTGAGGCCCTCGGGGCAGGAGCAGAGAGAAGAGAGCTTGTAGCCATGTGAGGACACACACTCCTTCCCACATGCCCTGCCCTGCTCGTCCTTTCTGGTCCTTCTGCCCCACCATCATGCTTCCCAAACACTAAACGAGTAAATGAAACCACGGGAAACTGAAAGGGAGCTGAGTGGATTACGGGCCACTGAATAAATGGGAAGGAAGCAATTTTTCTCAGACTATCTCAGTACTTTCTTCTCTTTAAATGATAATTTGATGTGGAATACAGAGTCTGCATGGCAAAGAGTAGAGATCTTGCTCTGGATTTAGGGTTATGTGATATATGTAAAAATAGAGCTCAATGTAAAAAAGTGGGATCAGCATCCATGTTTTTTCATGCTTTCACCAGAATCTACACAGGCCCAGAGATCTATCTACCAGTGAATGGGAAACACAAGAAACCATCATGGGGGTGCACTCAGCAAAATTCCAGACTATAGGGAGGGACCCCTACCCCTCGCTGCTCAGAGAGTGGTTCAGGGGACAGCCACGTTAGCACACCTGGAGCACTGGTTAAACAGGGGGATGCCAGGCCCTATTCTAGTCTTCTGCATCAGAATTTATAATAAAGTTTCCAATTCATATTCATTGGAGACTTGATTCATATTCACAATTATATTTAAGAATCAAGATTCTGTTGGACAAACAAGACAAGACAAAACAAAAATGCAAACACACACACACACACACACACACACACACACAGAGATATGGAGGGGAAGCCCAGAGATTCAGAGATTTTCAACCAAATGGAATGGGTACATGCTGATCAAATATACATATAATATTACAATATATAATATACAATAAATATACAAAATAAATGTAATTTTTATAGAGCAGCACTGCTTATAATTCTATAAGGACATATGAGGCGAAATGAAAGCTAACCCAACAATAAACGACCGGAGGACATCACTGGATAATTTAAATGTTCCTATGGTGAACCCCATATACAATGAAGAAAGCAAAAATTTTCATCAAAATGGAAATCAACGGGTCTGTGAAAACCGATCTGCAGCACCGCTTGGTCATAATGGAGGAATTGGTGGGGGGTAGGTTTCTCCAGTGAGGTAGACTATCAGAGAAAGAAGTGATTTGGGGGTAAGCACAGCCTTCTCACTGAGGACAGGTGGCCCCTTCAGGAAAGGCATAGATATACTAATAGTGACTGTGTCTTGCTGCACAGTCGTCAGGTGTAGATGAAGGAAAGGGAGCAGAAGTGACGGGTAAATTATAAAGTGCCAGTCAAGTGTTATACACATATTTTGGTCTTTTCCTTTTAAAACAGAGAGGCAATGCGGTCAAACGGTATGGATTGGACAGGACACCTAGCTCTGTATCCCAGAGCCTCTCCCTCTGTGAATGGAACAAGTGAGTAAGCATCCAGATTCCTAATTTCCTCAGGTGTAAAATGAAGTAATACTTAGACCCAAGTTACTGTCAAAACACTTGTTTTCCCTCCGGCCTCAGGGGCCTTTCTGCTCAGCCCCTGCTGGATCGCACGCGCTACTTCTTCTTTTTAAAAAGGTTTTATTTATGTATTTATTTGACAGAGTGAGAGAGCACGAGTGTGGGGGCGGGGAAAGGGCAGAGGGTGAGGGAGAAGCATACCCTCCACTGAGCAGGGAGCCCGATGCGGGGCTCGATCCCAGAACCCGGAGATCATGACTTGAGCCCAAGGAAGACACTTAACGGACTGAGCCACCCAGGCGCCCCGCATGTGCTACTTCTAAGTGGGAGCTTTCAGAGCCATCACGTGATTCTGCCGTCACTGACTTCCCCTGCGTGGAGGGCAGTCATCCAAACAGTGGCTGCTCTTTGCATCCCAGTCTGAGGAGGACATGGGCCTGGAGTAGCACCTGGGTGCACACGCACCAGAAAGCAGCCCCTTCATCCCAGCCAGAGATCTGGGAGGCTAATAGTGCTGTGTCATCTAGCAAAAACCCAGTGTACCTTTCCGTGCGGGGTTAGAGGAAAGACCGCATGTGATTATGTCCAGAGATCCTAAAAAACAATAGCTACCACCGTCCACAAATGTTTGTTCCCGTCTCTCCTTAGCAGTCGTGAAGCTGCCTCTGCCGCTGAAAGGAGCGGCCGTAGTTGCCCCCTGTGCCCGTCAGAATCTCAAAATAAGAGCTCACTCGTTTGAGGAAACTCACATTTACTAAGACCTCCCACGAGCTCCAAAAATGGTAAATTTTGTTATTTCAGCCGAAGTCATACGAGATTGGTTCTGTATTCTCTGTTTTATAACAAATGTCATCTGTGGGGCATCTGGGTGGCTCAGTGGGTTAAGCCTCTGCCTTTGGCTCAGGTCATGATCTCAGGGTCCTGGAATTGAGATCCGCATTGGGCTCTCTGCTCAGCAGGGACCCTGCTTCCTCCCTCTCTCTCTGCCTGCCTCTCTGCCTACTTGTGAACTCTGTCTGTCAAATAAATAAATAAAATCTTAAAAAAAAAAAAAGAAATGTTATCTGTAATATGGGAAAGTCGATAGCATATTGATGGGTCTGGCAAACAAAACACAAACAAAAAACCCAGACTTCAGGAGTTCTGAGCTGAAACCTAAGAAAGAGAAACCAGAACTAACTGGTTTTTGATGACTCACAGGCGAGGATGAATGAAAGAATTCATAATTAGTGTCAGTGTGGTGCTCAAGGACCAATGTCTTCCATTGAACTGCAGGAAGTGAAGGCAAGAAACTCAGAACAGAGATTAGTGAAAGGGAATTAAGGATGAGCAGGGCTTTGTTGTGTAATTCACACACACCACACTCAAACCCACATGTACTAGTTCCACAACTAATAATCATTAGTGCAAGATTTGAATACCACATGGGTGATCAATCCACCTGGTAGTATAGGTTTCTGGTGCCACAAACAGTACAAATGTGAATCGTGAAAATGTGTTTTTATTCTGTTTAAACAACTACTTTAGATAAACTTTTTTTCTAAAATGTTATCTTATTCCCAAAGATTTAGCTTATACAATAAAATACAATTAAAAAAAAACAACAACAACAACTTGGGGCCCCTGGATGGCTCAGTTGCTTAAGTGTCAGCCTTCTGCTCGGGTCGTGATCCCAAGGTTCTGGGATCAAGCCACGCATTGGGGTTCCTGCTGAGCAGAGGGCCTGCTTCTCTCTCTCCCTCTGCTGTTTACCCTGCTTGTGCGCAATCTCTCTTTCTCTGTCAAATAAATAAACAATAATCTTAAAAAAAAAATCCCCTTTCTGCTGACCTTTCTTAGTATAGTAATCACTATACACGCAATTAAGATACATGCAATTATCCACCTGAAAATGGTTATTAACCACCAAACTGTTTCAACAGAGCAGATAATGCATTTGATAATGCTATCAGATTGTAGAGTTTGGTCAGCCTCAGTCAGTACTTTCAAAAGTTATGTTAGAATAAGATACAACCATCTCCCATTTCTCATTTGTGAAATGTGAAATCGTGAATCTCCTTTGGGTCCACAACACATTTATCTGCCTAGACTTTTCTTTGGAAGTTTATGCCGATTCCATGGCTTTGCCAATTCCAACCCCTCTACACTATGTGATTCTTAACATCCTTAACCCAATTTATCTACAGCATCCAAAGATACAAGATCATTTACATAAGCATTTAGTATTGTTGAAGGTGTATCTGGATTTCCTTAAAAGTTACTTTGGACTAACACACAATTAGAAACATTAATAGTTTTTTGTTTTATACAATGGAAGAATTCGTCTTTTTGCTATTTCAAATGAATTTGTTCAAAGTTCTTCTTAGACTTCCATTCTTGGAATAATTATTAAAATAATTTAGTTTCTCTCATATTACTTACTAATCTTCAACATCTGTGACTTAAAATGTTCTTTACTTAAGATGTTTTAAAATGATCTAACCGATAGCACAATCTTGGGAAACCTGCCTCACAGTGGCTGTGTGTGAACGAGGTAACTCATGGGGATGTTGGGTGTTGGGTGGTCTCCTTCATCTTCAGGAACGTCCCAGTACCCAATCCCCTGTTAACTCTTTTTTTTTCTCCCCTGCTAACTCTTGGGGCTCACACTGAGATAACCAGTCAGCAGTAAAACACTCAGACTCTGTTTCCTATCATTTTCTTTTTTATCAAAAATTTATTTATCAGTTTTATTTCTGATGGATATTTTGGTTTGCTCCAGAATTTTGCAATTGTAGAAAAATGCTGGAATGAATAGCACTTAATGTGGTATTATTTGCCATTGAGCATATTCATAGGGTAACACTCTAGCAGTGAAATTTTGTGTCAAAACCTGTGCACATTAAATTTTAATAGACATATCCTATTTCCATAGAGGTTGTACCTCTATCCTCTCCAGACAGCGACAGTCAAGAATTCCTGCTTCTTGGCTGCTTTACTACCACAGTGTGCTATCAATCTATTTGATTTTGCCAACAAAATCTGCACCAATAAAAGGGGTTATTTTGTGTTATTTATTTATTTATTTATACACATTGCGGTGTCTAGGTTTTCACTTGAACAAAAATCATGAAAACAACAAACCCGAGTATCCAGCAAACACTACGGACTCTCTCACGTTATCCCAGGGAACCAGTATTGAAGGAGAGTCCACGGCGAAACGAACCACCAAGTTCTGAAATTTGGACTAAGCAATAAGAGCTCTCATGTTAGATTTTAGCTGAGGTGTAACATGGAAAAGGTAAAGCAAGAAAAAAAATTGTTATTTTTGTTGATACCTTCAGGTCGCCCAACTGTTACTTGCAAAGCTATTTTTCCAATCACAGTTGTCATTTGTCTATTTCCAATGACATCCAGTGGAATCCTGGAGGATTCTCTGTTCGGGATAACTTACAGAGAGAGGACATGCTGGCAGTGCCCCGAAGAAACTGGTGTAAGCCATCGTCGCTGTCACTGGAGCTGGCGATGCTGTTCCTCATTTCCAGCATGGAGATCTGCGTGCACAGGCTAAGCTGGTGTTCCAGCTTTTTGGCCTTCTACAAAGCAAAGGTTTAAGATTTCTGAGATCTCTGGGACTTAGGTCATGTATACCCTGTAAACAGCATTTATTTTTTCCTTGAAATAAAGAACTACCAGGTACATAGTAAGTGGCCAATAAATGTTAGCTATAACTTTTATTATAAGCTGTAACTACACATATGTTACAAAAATGTAATATACTCAGTGGCTTATTTGTTAATCTAAAAGTAATAAGCACCACCTTGATTTGATAAAGGTCCTAGGCAAGAGAACTTAAAGAGAGCACACGCCCGTGTGCACAGTTCTGGGAGAAGGGTACTTATCACAGAAACCATGTTTTGCAATTTCTCTTCTGAGGTCATTATAATTTCCTTCTAAGCAGACGTGGGGAAATGAAGATCACATTGCAACCTGGAGAAGATGCCTACAGCTCTGAAATTCCTAACTGCACTGGCACAGGATTCTTCCCCTCCCTGTCTTGTCACTTATGGGTTTTCTGGGAGGGGGCTTGACCATGAGGATGTCCCAAACTGGAGGACACCAGTGTTAAAATGCCAACTTCCTGCTCACTGC
This sequence comes from Lontra canadensis, assembly GCF_010015895.1. Classification (NCBI taxonomy): domain Eukaryota; kingdom Metazoa; phylum Chordata; class Mammalia; order Carnivora; family Mustelidae; genus Lontra; species Lontra canadensis. The sequence goes on from NW_022631008.1 coordinate 21,941,046, forward strand.
AGTGACCAGTCAGCAGCCCCTCAGCTACCCTGCCCTCCTGGCCCCCTGTACCTCCCATCCCTTCCTCCAACTCATGTACTGTCTTCCTTAGATTGATTAAAAGACTCTTCATGAGAGACCAGCACCACATCACCACAAATGGAGGTCCCTGACATTTAGAGACACCTCACTAGGTGATGACAAATATAATAATTACAAAATATGTGAAATGACATCCTCTTGAGAAATGACATCCCCGCTTTACTTAAAATATGATGAATTAATGAAAATTCAGAAAAATACGTATTGCATAAAGTGAGGTACACTTCACTATACATCATTGTTTAACAAACACACTCATTAAAAAAAAAACCCACTTACTTTATCATTTAAGGTGGGATCGTTCAATGAGTAGAGCTTATTTGTAATGTCTTTTCCTATAAGATACCTAAATATTTCATATAGAAATGGTTCTGATTCCAGAAAATAAGTTAATCTTTCTCTTGACCAGCATAAAAATCTGCAGTTATCATCTGCAACGATGGTGACCTGTCCGAGAAACAGACATAGGAAGGAAAAAGTATGTTTATGAATGATGAGTACAATAATTTTGGGGAAAAGAAGAGTAGAATAATTTAGTGGATATTACTACAGCAATGATTTTTCATATTAATTAAGTTAAAGCAAGATCTAGACACACAAACTTCTATAGCTATTATAAAATCATATTTAAAATCAGGTTAAAATCAAGAAATTTACAAACCAAAAGCAAATTCTCCAAGTTTTGTTGTTCTGTTTTGTGAGGTCTGGTGTGAGGTCTGGTGTGAGGTCTGGTGTGTGGTCTGGAGTAAAGTTTGTACTTATTTATTATATTAAGGGCAGGAATCTCCAAAACCAGACACATTTGGATTCAAGAAATGCATCATCAGCTCTATGACTCCATAAAAAACTAATAGTCTGTACTAGGTCAATGTTCCAATTAGACATAGAATTTATGGTTAAATATTTCCGTACATCCTGATGATTACAACAGAGGTTTAAGAATATGACTTCAGGCAACAGTACTGAGGTAAGATCCCTGAGGCAAGTTATAGATGAAAGACCTTCTGCCTTGCCAACCTTGCAAACATATCCTGGAGAAGCAGAAAACGGACTCCTGTGAACTGGTTTTAGAATCCAGGCTGTTAACTGAGGAATATGGCTAGTGAGGGTCCTCCTCTGGGTCATTTTGTCACAGGTATTTCTTGAGTGTGACCTTTCAGGGCTAGCCCCAGGGTACTGGGGACTCACACAGAGATCCCCCAGTTAGCTCAGGATTGGGAGACTATATCTTTTTCTAGAACATTGTTCCACAGCAAAGTGGAAAATCCTGTAATTGTACCGCACAGAGCTCGAGATTTTTCAAATAACTTCTTTCTCCAGAGTGAGGGGTTATGCCCTCACAGCTCCGTGTCAGGAAGTCCTTCCTCGCACGCAGGTCCCCTGTCATGAAGGAGTACTCTTCCGCTGAACTCCATGTGGCACTGAAATCACAGAACGCCCACTCATCTGGAGACACATCTGTCTCCACCAGGCACTCTGAGGGCAGGGGCTGTGCAACTTCATGTCTGAACGCCCAGCTCCCAACACAGAGTGGTGCTTAGTGCACATTTATTATACGAAGGAAGTAACAAATGAACACAAGTACTGTTGAAGGCAAAGTCCGTGTTTATATCCTCAGAGTTAAGCCCAATGCCAGTCCAGGTAAATTCATAAAGGGTTTTTTAATTAACGTGAAATTGTTATCTGAGCCTCAGAGCACATGTTTCCAAAGGCACCATTTCCCCTTGGTTTGTCACAAAATTAAACATAGTTCTGAGGACGAGGGGGTATGCACGTCTACTAAAAGAGAAAATGGAAAACCCAGCTTCGCAACTAATATTAATAGCCGAAAATTGACCTTCAGCAAATTACAGGGTTTGGCTACTTTAAAAAGTGGGTCAATATTCCTGGGGGAAAAAGTTTGTACTTATTTTATTAAGGGCAGGAATCCCCAAAACCAGACACATTTGGATTCAAGAAATGCTTCATCAGCTCTATGACTCCATAAAAAACGAAATTCTACTCATTCTTTCAACACACGTCATGCACTTACTTTATACTAGACGCTGTTAAAGGCACTGAATTACAATGTGAATAAGGAGGACAAGAGCCTTGCCCTGGGAAACTTACACTCTAGTGAAGGAAGCTGATAATATGACACCCTCGGTGGTGTCATAATTGACAATTATGTCAAAACACAATAAATGTTTTGACAAATATAGAACAGGGGCAAGGGTAGAGACACTCCAGGGAATGACAGTTACACACACTGCCACTCAGTTTATACATTTATCACACTTTTAAACATTTAGGTTTTTTAACATCTGTAAGTAAGTGCCTCAAAATTACTTTTCAGATAAGGCAAGTAATAGTCTTCCTCATTTTTCAGATGCCAAATGACAAGAACCAAAAAACGTATTCATGAACACATGTTGACTAGTGGTGGAGTTGAGTACTTCTGACTTCCCACCCAGACATCTTTTCCCACTAGGCCAAACCCTACCTAATGTGTCCAATATTCAGCAACAGGATCACACTGAAAGTAATTTGACTAAGTGACCACCAGGTCAGCTCAGAGTCCATCAAGAGTTCCTCATACAAAGAACAGTTGAACACAATGTCATGAAGCCTACATTCTAGTGGAGGAAGTAAGTAAAGACATCTGACTCCCTCACCCCCGTAAAAAATTTTCTTAAAAAGAGAAGTGTAAGCTCGAGCCAGTACTGAGGAGTTCCCAGAAATACTAAGAGATGGGTAAATAAACATGAGGCCACTGAATAATATTCCACAGGAGTAATTCAAGAAAGGTGAGCACTGGGACTCACTACAGCACAGCCCTGTAACCAAGCACTGAAGAAAGGGTTAGGAGTTGGAGGTTCCTCCGTTTGGCAAAGAGGTCATCTGTGGACAAGTAAGGTGTGATGCCGTAAGAAGTTAGAGGAGCTGGAAGTCATCCAGGAAAAGAAAAAGGAACCGTACCTAGGTGACATACAATGCATTTGACTTCTTTTCAACCATTCCAACAACCTCGAGTTTTCTCAGAGGCAAAGATACTTCTGATACTATTGTTTGCTTAGCAAATACATATCTTATTGATGGTTGAAAAATACTTTAAACCTGTGCAAATTATTATTAAATTTAGATTTAACAACAGGATTCAAATAATAAGTTATACCTACAGTTTGTGTGAGTATCTTGCAAGTCCTTAAGTGCGGGCATTTGATTGGAAGTATGTGGCTATTAGCATATTGACGGAGGTCATTTTACACGATGGCTAATGCTTCATTTCTGCCAAGTAGACATTTGTGTTTAATGACTTCCTGTCACAACAGCCAAGTAAAACATATTTTAATGAGGAATTTCTATAAAGCAATATAAGAATTTTTAAAGCTTCCGTAAAATAAATTCACTCGTCAAGTCATTAGGGTACCTCAAGAGTGCCATGCTTCAGTTCTGGGGAAGGATTTTATTGAAGACATAAAAGCAAGCATGGCAATGGGAGATACCAAAGGATTTCTTTCAGGGAGAGCAGGGGACGAAGTGTTTGCGTCAGGTTTGCCTTGATTACGTCAAGGCATTAGGCCTGTCCCTCCCTTTAGATTTTACACCCTCACAGAACGGGAAGACATTACACAGGAACAAGGGTGTCTCAGGGAATTGCCACATGTGTCAGGATTGGAAACAGCTGTTCAAGAGTATGACTGCTTCAGAGTCCTCAGGGGAGAATTTGTTATTTTTCTTCACGTATTTTATAACATTTCGCACATCAGGAACATGAAAAGTTCCTAGGACTCATCTGTTCAACCAATGCTTAGAGTTCTCCTAAGCACTAGAATACAGCAGGGTCAAAGCTGGTAGATCAACAGGCTTCACAGCTTAGCCAAAAGATTTACTTAACACTAAGATAAGGTCCGGTTTAAATACAGGTGAAAATTTGGGTGCCTGGGTGGCTCAGTGGGTTAAAGCCTCTGCTTTCGGCTCAGGTCATGGTCTCAGGGTCCTGGGATCGAGCCCAGCGTCGGGCTCTCTGCTCAGCAGGGAGCCTGCTTCCCTTCCTCTCTCTCTCTCTCTGCCTGCCTCTCTGTCAACTTGTAATCTCTCCCTCTGTCAAATAAATAAATAAAGTCTTATAAATACAGGTGGAAATTTAGTGTTCATTGATTTCGTGAGGGCTGGGATCTCCAAAACGTTCTTCTTCCCTTAAAACCAATAAAGCTTTGGTTTTCAGGCTTCTTAGCACAGGATATGCAACTGACCAGGGGAGAGCAACAGTGGGAGACAGAATATAAAAGATAAATGTGAAAAGGGCAAAGCTCACTTGACATAAAACAGCTGCACGAAGAAGAAACCAAACACAAAAGACTACTTCTGCCTTCTGTAATAAAGATACCCAAGAGTCTCTCAAGAGTTCTAAGCAGCAACTTTGGTGGGTAAGGACCAAAACGGGACCTGTGAGTTCCAGCTCTGAATCGGTTTGTCAGCTCTATCCGTGTGCCTCTCATAATGGTCACATGTGCACCCAGACAACATCTGCTGTGCAAGCTTGAGAGGCAGTCACTGAGCCCACTTCCCTTTCTTTTCTCTTTCCGCCCTACTCCTTAATTCATTAGCACCCCTACCAAAGAGGAATTTAAAGAAATAAAAATTCAAAGGTAGGAGCTCCTTGTCAGAACACTTTGAATTGTTCAGAATTAAAGAAAAGTGAAGTAGCAGGTACAGGCATGTAGGTGGAGGAGAGTGGGCACTGACTGTCAAATGTCCCCTGCTATGGGCACAGGTGGTGACGTCAGAGCAGGCTCCGTGTTTTCCTGGGGAGCTTGCTTCAGAAAGAGGCACTGCATACTTCTATCCAGATGTGCAACAGCTATTTTTACTCCTGAGTATCTGCCAATGGGAACATTTTGTAAACAATCAAAACACAAGCTCTCCCAAGGGTTTGCTTGGAGGGAGCCTGTTCCAACTGTGCAGGACACAGGTTCCGCGATGCTAAAGCGGTGTTTATCCACTGGCCAATCAGAAGATGCCACACCACCTCCGTGCAAACAAAAGATGGCTGGTGTTGGAAAGGCTGAATAAATATCCTTTCCTAGCTACAGTACCTCGATCTTGGTCATGATTTTGGATCTCCACAGCAATTATCAGGAACATTTCTCAACTATCAAATCCCAATCCCTAGTCCCCAAGAAGAAACCAGCTCATGGTCGGATTTCCTTTTTGTTAACTTAATTAAACTATAATTTGATGTCCAGTGGAGAAGATAGCACATGTTCATATCCCTGACCTCTCAGGTAGCACTGCTTCTAGAAACAAAGGAGGGTCCGTTTTCACTCCCCTCTCCAAATTCCAGTCTCTTCGGGGTTATACAGAGACTGAGTTATTGTGTAAAGTCCCTTGCTATTCTACATAGAGAAATGGATGCAAAAGATAAATGGGCTTTTGAAGAAGAAATTGTAAGGAGGGCAGGCCAAAGAAGGAGAGAGGAAGAGGGGTCTTGTAGTAGTTTGTAGATGGTGGTGATGAAAGACACAGTAAGAACATAGGTCTCGGTGCATGGATGACCCTCTCAAACACAAGGTTAGAGTGTAAATTCGAGAAGCCATGATATAGCATGAAATTTCCACTTCTGTATCTCAAGCTCAGCCAGCTTGGGAACAGTGATACTCCCTGTCAATGAACATACATGAGACCTTGTAGTAAATACACGTAACTTTCGCAGGTTGTACAATTATTCAGACCTGTTACTCAGGTGGCATAGAAGTGGGGCAGGGCCTCAACCATTGCATATAAACTCGATTAAACTCAACTGTATGTCTGTCAGTTTTCCCTTTTATCTCCATGTGGCCTCCCAAAGTGTATGTCGCCCAAAGTGAGACTGAGAAATAAGATGTGTCATCAAGAAACACTGACATTTCCTCCCTGCGGTGATAACATCCCTTCTGTTCCGTTTCCTACTTACACACATTTACACTCCTGCTCAGGATCTTCTCAGGATATTTCCTTATTGCTGTTTACCTGGAGGCTGAGACCAAAGGGAACTCTCCCCCATTTTCTTGGTTACTCTCCTATGTTAACTGGGGAACAAAATAGGAGGGCTGGACACTTACAGAAAGAATCAAAACAAAATGCCACATAATGGAGTGATTTTTAACCATGAAGAACTTCATCTTTTGTCCTTAAAGTAGTCATTAAATATAAAGAGCGAAGTCATTAGTTTTTTCATAAGGATTAATTAAAGATGATCTCTAGGGCAAAGCCGGCTTCTGTTTTTTTCCCAGTAAAAGTAACCAATCACATGTTTTAGGAACAACTGAATATCTACAACTGGCATTTTCCTTTCTTCCCATAATCAAAGCACTAGGTGTTTTCTATAAAAAAATTATAAAAATTCCAATAGACCAAAAGGAAGAAAATAAAAAAGCAGCCAAACTCACAACCCAGCAATAACAGTGTTAACACTACAGTCAAAGTAGTTTCCATCTTTCTAGACCTCTTTTTATGCACGTAGCGGTACTATTCTTTTAAGTTTTATGAAAATGGGGTCATGCTATATGCACCATATGGTAATCTCTTTTTTCAATAAATCACTTTTCTATCAGTATCTTTTGGATTTCAAATGAGACAAGAACTAGTTCCAATCTTCTGAAAATCATGACAAAACATACCTGGAATTTTTCACCTTTGTGCATCTGAGTTGATCTAAATTCAGGAGAATCTATAAAGGCACAGGGGTAAATGTTATGCAGAAAATGTCCTCGATAGGAAACCTTCATTCTGATAACAGAAATTAATATTAATAACACATACTATTTCACAAATATCATTCCGGTCTTTAATCTTATGTGTTGACATTTTGTACTGAAGTTTTAAAGACTCCATGGAGACAAACATAATTCTAAGCATAAATATTTACTTCAATATAAACTTCACCAACAAGAAAAAAAAAAAAAAACAGGTTCCACTACTGAGCAGACATGTGCCTTCCCATGGTTGTCACTACCCATATAGCTAGAGTAACCATAAATTTATTACTCAAAATCAGATACTTTTGAGAAGGAAAGGATTGATATTAATAATTATGCCGAAACAGTATATACTGACTCTCTCCCCAGAAGGCTGATATTCCTACAAGTTATATTTTTGTGATATTCAAAAAATAAATCACTTGGGAAACAAGCACACACTTGGAAGTTTAATGCCTAACTTGAACCTCCTTCAATGTTGACTCATTAACTTAAAGGGTAAAAAGAAAAAAACGGTCAATAAAGATTCAAAATGTTCACAGGTGGAAATCCTAACATCCACAAGATTCCACGCGGTCAATTCTATGTAACTCTAACCTGTTGCTCTGTACTATTTTAAAATGCAGTCGTAAAATGGGATTTCACCACCAACAAACTCTGTGACCTGAAGATCTGCATTGTTCCCTTCCAGTCATTCCCTCCTTTGGGGGACACGAGAAGACTCCAGGCCCACTGGGAATTTCAATTTCCAGAGAACACTTACTTCCCCTTCAGAAGGATACTCAGACGGTCATCAACTGAGGTTTTATCCTCTGCAGCATACGTCTGGCCCTTTTTTAAGGTTTGGATCATGCAAAACTGGCCGGTTAATCTTCTGAACAGATCTGGAGGCACACGGAGTGGTTCGAACAGTCGGCGGTAGATGCCACTGAGTTCCTTCTCAATCTTTACCTGAAATGCAGCAACGACCAGATGCTGCCATAACACAGCCACAGCGGAGCACTGGCTTCTGCCATCTCGATACGGGTTTGAGAAGACACAGATCTGCAACACGCACCATGGCCCTTCTGCATTTCGCTCAATGGACTCATACACAACAGGAAGCAGTGGCATAAGCTTAGATGCTCAAAGGGCACTTTTGCAGTTAAACAACTCCAAGAGCATATGGAAAAGATTTGCACTATTGATCACATCTCTTCCCATGCACTGTAGAGCAGCTGTGGACGTTCTGAATGTTAACCGCAACACAGACCTTTCCAATCTTAGCATTTCCTTAAAATAACACGGAACCATTTTGTCTTTATAACAATTTTGTTTCACAGAAATAAACTTCGTGAACTTTCAATGTTATTGCAAAACATTGACACATAAAATAGGGATCAACTTGGGAAAGATCTATGAAAATACATGCATTAAGCATTTTGCCTATTTTAAGTATTGTTTAATGCATCACAGTAGGAAAACGAACATTCTCAGCTGTGATCATTGCTTCTGCTTTATTTATTCTGAAGCCAAGCAAAGAGAGTAAAAGGTTTGGTGCAGCAATTTCTTCTTAAAGTAAAATATTCTGTAGAACAAGAGCCCGCCGAATTAAGTCTGGCTGTTGGAGGAAGGGGAAAGCAAAATGGCTGAATCACCTCTGCCGTTAGATAAGACCCAGATCACACGCCATACTGGGGCCCAGCATTAGTCCTGGAAAACTGGAGAGCACGTGAATGAACTTTGGGGTTCAAAAGATCATCTGTCCCAATGAAATCCACGACAGCCACACTATAAAGTTTATAGATCCACATAATGATAGCCACTCAGATGTCACTACGGCCTTTGCGATGCTCTTGCCTTGTTCATTTTAACAAAGAACCAGCATTGATATTTTTCAAGAAAGTAGGCTTATAATACAAGAAGAAACAAAAACACAGATACTGTGTGAGTGTTTTACCTGATGCTACTGCCATCACCACATCAGCAACTTCTAAACCTATGTTCAGAGCTTGGGGCTCCAGCAAGTTCTGATAGAAATTATAATCCTCATTATCACTACCATCTACCTCCTCTACCTCAGAGTTCTAGTAATGAGGGTTTAAAATAGTTTATTCACAAATATGTCTCACTTTCGAGATACACTCTAGCCTATGTGGCCTAGTAATAAACATAGGAACTGAATCTATTGACTGAAATTCATAATCTGCTCATTCTGCAAGTCTTAGCTCAAGTCCCAATTCCTTCATGAAGCCTTCTTAATTCTTCTTGTGAAAGCTATCACTCATCAAATGTTTTTCTGAGCACTTGTTATGTGACAATCATGGCTGACAGGAATTCAGAAAACAACAGTAAGGTGGTAGATGATACTGTTATTTCCAAGTAATTGCTTCTCCCATCCCTGGTGAAAGGATTATCCATTCCCTTACCCCAGCCCATTCCCACACTATCACTCTTGCCCATTTTGTTTGCTTTAGCCAATGGAGTGTGAGTAAAAGTGATGTATGTTCCTTCTGTGCCGAAGTTTTAAGAGACACCGGGTCTTTCTTTGTTGTTCTCTTGTACTTTTTTCTCTGCCATGAGAACACATGTCTCAACAGAAGCTGCTGCTTCAGCAGAGACCCTGGAATGAAGACATAGCCCAGAATCACAGCTGACACACAATTGCTAGAGTCCACGTATATGGTGGGTGAGAGAAAGGACCTGTCACTGAGATTTTCAAGTTGTTTATGACACAGGGGAACCTAGAGAGAACTCATACAGTAAGCAAAATGGACTGGGTTGCAATGTTTGAGGTTACACTCTAGTAGAATGCCTATTACTTGTATCATCTATATCATTCAAGCGATCATTTCCTGTGAAATGTCTTGTTTTCTAATAGTTTTCTGTGCACATGTCTGGCACTGAACATGAGGACAAGAGCCGGATCTTTTACCTTACTTAATAATTGTGTGTACTTTGAACCATTAGTAAACAATGTAGGGAGTGATTTCTAGAAGCCACACTGCTTTCTTATCCTATTTACATCTTTGGTTCTTGGAATGACCAAGGAAACACAACAAGATGTTGAGAAAAAAGTTAAATATTAGTGTTTTGGCAACACCCTCCCAAAATGATGATTTTCTTAAATGAATATTTTGGGCATAATGTAATGAAAAAAAATAAAGTCATTACATTTACAAAAAAATAGCAGGAACTATTTGTAAATCATTAGTATGTTCAAGGAAGTTGCCCATGAGTAATTAATTTTACAGCTGGGCAAAGATATTTCTAAGTGACATTTAAAAATCAATAGACAAAAGAAATAATGAGTTATATGACAAAAAATGTTCTCTCATGTATAAGTTGCCTTAATGATGTAAAAAGTTTTAAAAAACTCTTTCGTAGGGGTGTCTGGGTAGCAGAGTTGGTTGAGTACCTGACCCTTGGATTTGACCTTGGGGTTGTGGGATGAAGCCCTGTGTGGGCCCTCTGCTGAGTGAGGAGTCTGCCTGAGACTCTCCCCCTCTGCCCCTCCCGCCTGCTCTCTCTCTCTAAAATAAATACATGCATCTTTTAAAAAAGACTCATTTGTAGAACAAAGTTCATGGGATTCAAATATTTCCCTTCCAGACATATACGAACACAATCGAAGAAATGATACTAAGGGGATTAAAGATGTTAAATGTTCATTTTCAAGTCTGAACAAAGCACTTTAAAAGCTTTTTGGCTTTAAAAATCTCTTCCTTTAAAATCTCCTCCACATTAATTTTAGTAATTACCGGTCTTTTCTTGTACAAAAGATATGACAGATGCAAAATGTTGACACCCAGGAATACGGAGTTCCAGATCATGATATCCAAGGCACATCGGTAGAGAGTGGCCCAGACAATATAAAGGGTACATCCTGTTGAGTAACAAAGTCAATGTGTTAGATGTCTGCAATAGCATCAGGATGTAGCTTAATACATTTGATATCCTCTGCATATTAAAAAAAAACAAACACATTTTAGAAATACTTAAGCCAGGGGCACCTGGGTGGCTCAGTCAGTTAAGTATGATTTTGGCTCAGGTCATGATCTCACGGTCCTGAGATCAAGCCACCCCTGTACCCTCCCACCTCTGCACTTCCCCCCACCTTCCCTCCACACTGGGCCAGGCCCTGCTTGGAAGCCCATCTTTATCTCTCTCCGTCTCCCTCTACCCTTCATCCTGCTTGTGCATACACACACGTCTGCATTCTCTTTCTCGGTCTCTTAAAAAAAAAGAAACACCTAAGCCAAGCATTATATTAAGCTCCATTTTGTTTTTTTGTCTTATTACTACAAAAGAAAAACATGTTTTGTTGCAGAAAATTTATGTAGAAAATATTTTTTATAGGAGAAAAAAAAAACACAATTCTACTACTGTTGATACTTAATACTTCCTTACAGTCTTGATGCATTTTTACCTGATGGCAAACCTACGGTATACAAAATTTTAAAACCCACTCTTACTTCTTTTACTTATTGTGGTAATCTCCCTATTTTGTTAAAACTCTTCACGTACATAGTTTTTAATGACTGTAACTGATTAAACCCTAATTTATCTAACCATTTCCCAATTGGTAAACAGATGAGATTTTTTGCATGTAATTTTTGATACATCACCAAAACACCTTTATACATTAAGAATTAATGTTTTTCTGACTATTTCTTTAGGGTGGATTACCTGACAGTAAGTCAAAGAAATGAACTTTATAGCTTTTGATGAGACTGAAGAATTTTTTCCCAAAGGTATATAGATATTTGTAATCCTACTAGTTGGGAATGCCACTATCAAGTTCTTAATATTACAAAATTTGAAAGCTCTTAATTTGATACTGAAGTTTTATTTTGTTTTGCATTTCCATGATCATTGGTGAGCCTGCATATTTTACCAAGATTTCCTACCCATTTGAATTTTTCATTTGATGATTTTCCATTTACCTCTGGAAATCTTGCCTTTTTTTTTTTTTTAATCAATTCTCTCACTTTAGGAAATATGTTCCAGTTTCTTTTGATCCATTTATGGTGGGAGAGTCCATATATATTTTTAACTTATAATAAAATGATCAATATGATACAAATATATCAACTATATATGCACATAAAAGCTAACCTCCCACATTAAAAACTTATCCATTTGCAATTTTTATTTCATCAGAATGATCTGGGGCATCTGAGTAGACCAAAATGTAAAACTTCGTAAGTTTTTAAAATAACATTTCATAGCAAATTTTGTGGAATTTTAAAAATTATTACTTAAAGAGGATAGGGAAAAATAATGCTTTGACTGACTGGGAACACGAGGACCTGAATTATAGTCCTGGTTTGGCCACATTCTCGCAGTCTTAATTTTGGATGAGTCATTTAAATTCTCCAGGTTTCTTCTTGGTCAGATTAGATGATTTCCTTGGTCCATCCTACCTCTAAAACTGTGTCTTAAAATTTATAATTAGCGGAGTGCCTGGGTGGCTCAGTCGGTGAAGTGTCTGCCTTCGGCTCAGGTCATGATCTTGGGATCCTGGGATCGGGTCCTCCTTGAGCTCCCTGCTCAACAGGGAGTCTGCTTCTCCCTCTGCCATTGCCCCTCCCCTGCTCCTGCTCCTGTGCACGTGTTCTCTCTCTCTCAAATAAATAAAATCTTTAAAAAACTTATAATTAGCCTTTGCCTTTTCATAGGGTATGGCTTGGTTTTGCTTAGTTTTTCATTCAACACTGTGTAATGCCTGCTGCAATCCCTGCCTTACTCAGAGGTAACGCAGAAATCCATAAGCTACCATCTTGCTTCCCTTCCAGCCCTTTATTTTATCTATCTATCTATCTATCTACTTATTTATTCATTTTGAGTATAATTGAAACATAATGTTACTTTAGTTTCAGGTGTATAACCCATGCATTAAACTTCTCTCTACATTATGCTAAGCTCACCACAAGTGCAGCTCCCATCTGTCACCACACAATGCTATTATAGTTATCACTGACTATTCCCTATGCTGTGCCTTTTATTCCCATAACTTATTCATTCCATAACTGGAAGCCTCTCACTTCCAGGCTTGACTTTGACCATTCCTTGTAATTCTTCATGTATCCCAGGCATAATGAGCTACTCTCCATCCTCCCTCATTATGCTGAATTTCCCTCTCCTCTGTGCCTTTTACCTGGATACCGTACACACTCACACTTGGAGAAATCCTGTTCAGCTTCCAAAAGCCAGCACCAGTGTCATCCTCTCAGCGTGACCTTGTTCCGCCTTCCTGCTGGGCCTGTCACCCTCTCCATTTCTCCCCAGCCCTGGGTGCACACTGACAACATAGCATCTAGCACCTCACACGTGACTGCCCATCTGTTTCTCTCCAGCCCCCACGAAAAGTATCCTTTTCAAAGATGGACCCTGCCTTCTTCAGTCTTTTTTTTTTTTTAATATTTTATTTATTTATTCGACAGAGAGATCCAGCGGGAGGGAGGGAGGGGCAGAGAGCACAAGGAGGGAGAACGGCAGGCAGGGGAGAATCTGGCTCCCAGCTGAGCAAGGAGCCCAATGCAGGGCTCGATCCCAGGATCCTGGGATCATGACCTGAGCTGAAGGCAGACGCTTAACAGACTGAGTCACCCAGGCTCCCCTTCCTTCTTCAGTCTTTGCCTGAGAACTTATAGGTGCTCAAAAATATACCTGAATACATAAACCACCAAAGAAACAATCACATAGAGAGTAATTTGTCAAGAATCACTGGCTAAAATAATTCATTCAATTGTTCTGGCATTTTGATGTGAATCCATTTGACTTGCTTCATCAGGATTACTGGAGCCCTCAAAAAGTTTTCCTTGAACTACTGTGTCTGGGAAATTGCTTTTGTTTCCAGTGTCACATTATGGGCCATAAGAAACCTACTGAAACAACAGTGGTTAAGACTGCATAGGGCTTACCATGTGCCAGGCGCTATTAGAAGTCAAATATCACACATATGTGTGTGTACACATGCACGCGCACATACACACACACACACACTCATTTAATTCTTACAACAACCCTAAGAGGTGGTATTATTTTTGTGCTCCTTTGACACATGGGAAAACTGAGGAGCAGAAAATTTCAATCATCTGCCCCAGTTACACAGTTGGCAAGTGGTAGAACCAGGATTTGGATCACACACTCAGACATACAAATGGATTTTCTGATATCTAGAAAATCTAAACAATATAGAAAACACACACGGTCTTACCTAAAATAAATAAGGGCATGTAAAGGCCTACGTTACAAGTTACTTGATTGACATGCTGCCAATTTGCTGACAGAGACCTGTATTTTTGGTATGCTACATACCTGACAAGAGATGCCCTGAAGCCCCCAACAGAAAGCCCATCGGATGCCAGTTCCAGAGAAGTTACAAAGGTCTCGATTAGGAATCTTACCTATAGATAACATTGCCCTAAGGAGTATCATATGAAGGTGAAGGGTGGTTGGAATAACCAACCCAATCGTGAAAAAAATATTTGCTACATGAAAAACGAGGTGATGTATCTCTCTCCAGTTTTCGCATGTGGTCTCATTGGAAGGCACAGGTATGATCCTTTCTAACTCAGGTGTAAAACCTATTGTAATCGATTCTGTCAATGGGCTGGACTCGGTATAATTCATCTTGAAAATCCCTGTAAAAACAAAGACACAAAAGGACAATCATAAAAATGGCAGCTGTCTCTTTCTATCCCAATATGTATTGTTTCAAAATGATTTCTGTGAACTAAATGTTGGTAGATAGACTTTTCTGGTGCTTAAGAATTAGAACCAGGTTCGACTCCAACCAGTCACATATTAAGTGTTACTACTTTATCTGTTAAATGATGATAATAATACCTCATTTGACTTTCTAATGAAATGAAATGAAATAAAATATATAGAATATTTAGCATAGTATACAACTATTCACTAATACATATATCTATATAGACATACATGGTGGGGGAGAGAGGAATGAGAAATTAATGAGTCTAAAAGAAAACCACCAATGTTCATAAGCCACAGCAATTACAAAGTCTTCCATCACATTCCCACTATGACACTGAATCCAAACACAGAAAAAATAACAGGAAAAACTGATTATTTAAGTATGTAAAAAAAATTAACCTTCTCATATTTACTACTTGAAAGTTTAGTATATTTAGAAGGCTCTAGTTATATACTGTCATTAGATCATTGCATCATAGACATATACATTCTATATTATCATATATACACATAATAAATACATTACTAATCATTTATATATACACAGGGAGATATAAAATTAACTCTTCCTTTCATTGTCTAATTTAAATCTATACTTTCATTCCCATAAAAACTCCACTAGGTAGCAATGTTACAAATTACAAAGTAGTAAACTTGTGGTTTACTTATATGTAGGAGAGGTAATGAATATATGTTCAACTATTTCATATTAAAATCTGTAGCAACTACAGTTCAAAGAGTACACATTTTGCACATGCTTATCTAAACCTTAACACAAAGTGGCACCATTTCCTAACTAAATTACCTGTCCTCCATCTCTAGTACTTAAAAAACTCTATTATTAATTATACAAATTGGTCCCTAACAAAAACCACGTAGGTTTTCAGATTATATGAATTATTCTGTTTCAGAAAAAGAAATCCAAATTGGGACAAAAAATATCTTTAAATTTAATCTAATAATGTCTTTCCATAATAAGATCACACAGTTAACTTACTTTTCTATTCATCCCCCCCACCATATCAAAGTAAAGGTTTTAAGTGGTAGAATAATTGGTACAGATTGGGCATTTTGAAAGGATATTATTAGACAAATCCAAAAGAATTCTACATCTCTTAAGATGATAAAAACATTTATGCATTACAAACTGTGAGTGAAATGGTCAAGGCAATTAAAGCTCTCTTCATATAATTCTGAAATAGTTGATAAATATAAGATAAATAGTTGACATAGATATTGATTTTCCGCAACAAGGAAACTACATAAATTCAGCTACTTTCCAAATTTTTAAATCAATAAAACTACAAGCTTATTGGGGTGAGAGGTATCATTATTTGAATAACTCCATTTATGCAAAGTTTGCTCTCAAGGACCAAATGAGAATTAATCCTGTAATTTCTGCAGGAGGGAGAATGATATTCAAGGACCTCTCTCACTCATAAACTAGTGTCAGTGTCAGCTTATGCATTAGCATTACCTAAACTAACTACATTTCTATGGCATTTTAGAATGTGTCCTATTTGCTTTTCTAACTATCCTGTGTTCTCTATGAGGCACAGACAATGTCATAGCCATCTATATATACCCAAGGCCTACACTCTGCAGAGAATGCTAGAGTTGAAAGCCATACGGAAGGGACACAGACACGACAAACATTTTTAGAAGTCACTTTCAGTCTCCCCAAACCTTTGTAGTAAAGACAGGAAAGTGCCCAGCATTCCTGGGACTAAGAAAGTCAGTTTCTAGACCAAAAGCCCAGGGGGAGCCACGCAAGTCAAGGAAAGTGACTTCCACTCCTTGTGTCTGCTTCTTCCTGGGAATAGAGGTGGTGGGACTAGATGGTCTTTGAAACCCCTTCAAGTTTTAATAGCTTGAGGCTCCAATACATATATATATAATAAGTTCATATATATTCCACCCAATGGCACCCGTATTGCCAACTAATCCACTCTAGCTCAATATCAGGCTTTTTATTAAAAGTTCTTCAAGTGGCACTAAAGGTACCAACATCTGCTCTAAGAGAAATGAGGGGAAAACCACAATCTACTGACACAAGAACCAGGGAAATAGCAATAGGAATCTTTAAGAGGTGGGATCATCCTACAACATATTTTGATGAACAACACCTTATTAAGGGTATAAGTATTTAAATACATATCTATTTTATTTTCTATATGCATTTAGCTTGTAGAATAGCTAACACTGTATAATACATTTATTATATAATTTTTTATTTATTTGTATATCTATTATTTATCTATGTGGATTATCTCCATGCCAATTTTGAAATGCCAGTTACCTATTGCCAATAATCCTGACTGGACCTTACCAGTTTCAGATCCCTTTGATCACTTTCAATGGATTTAAGTCGTTTACACTGAACTATCTTTATACAGACAGTGAGTCTAAGGAGGAAGGCTAGACTAAAAAACTGGTTAACGCTCAGGTTAATTTTGACTGAATCAAGAGAAATTTTCGTTCTATTAGTTCTTCAGGGTCTAATTCTTTTAATTACCTGGTCTCGTAAAGTCCCGTTTATCTATTTGTTTCCAAATAGGTGTCTGAAGGATTAAATAGCTACACGGTGAAACTAACATTAACCCTTTACCAAATTACAAAAATGAAAAGGCAGCAATGAGCAAAAGTCCTGCTGGCAGACTTGATTCATTCTGTAAATCGGCCCAAAGCTTCGCTCCTCCGCGGAATGGCAAAGGGCATGACGTTGCCAAGAGTCTTTTCGCACTTATTCTTGTTTCAAAGCAAGCAGTTTCTGGGACGTGTCTGGCCAACAACACGTTTCCCAAAGCCTCAGAAACCAGGGCGCGGGCGGGCGGCGAGGTTCACGGGGTCCCCAGCCATCCGTTCTCCCCAGGGAACCCGCTCACCTCGCTCCTTAAAAGATGATCAGTGTCTAGTATTGTTGCCTTTGGCCGGAAGACTCGGGCCATGAGGGGTCTGCGGTGAGCCCCGTGCAGTTCCTGGCAATCCCAGCGCCCGCCCTGGGCAGGCCACACAGTGCGCCGCGCTGCGCGCAGCCTCCGCAGGAGCCCCGGGCGGCCCTACAGCGGGCGAGGTGGAGCCTTAGCGGTTTAGGGGCCAGGAGCCCCGGGCGTCCAGCCAGACGAGGAGATGCCGAGCCTACCAAGGGCTTGCCCCAGGCAGAGCGCGGGAACCAGCCCCCAAGTGGGGCTGGAGCGCCCGGGGACGCTGGCGCTCCCAGACCGGTGCTGCAGCTGCCGACGCCTGAGGGTCTGGGACGTGGACCCCAGACACGGGAGGAAGGCGGCTTCCAAGAGCAGGGAAGCCAGCGAGGGCGACGGCTCGGCCAGGGAGGAGAGGGCAGGACTCCCGCGGCCGGGGCGTGAAGAACCCGCAGCCGCGGCGGGGCTGACAAAGTTGCTCCCAGCGGAGCGGCGATCCAACTTTCGCTTCCCGATTTAGCCCCGGGAGCCCGAGGCTGCAAATAGCCGGGCGCGCGGGGGGAGCCGCCGGCAGCTACGCCTCCCGCTCCTTACCTGGCTTGTCCCTGGCACCGAACCCGGGAGGCGCTGGCCAAAGTTTGGGGCGACAGTGGCAGGGCGCGGGGACAGCGACGCGGCGGCTCGACGGGCGCCCCAGGCGAAAGCCTCCCTGGATCGCGGGTCCGGAGCCTCCTTGGCCGGTGCCGGGTCCCCGCGCCGGCAGCGGCTTTGACTAAAATAGGCATCGCGACGGTGGCTGCCGGGGCTGGGGCTGCAACGCGCAGGCGCCCGCCGCCCCGGCGCCCCCCGGCGGGCGGAGCCCCGGGTCTCGGTGCGCCTCGCGGCCCCGCTGCTCCGGCGCGACCGCCGCGTCTGCACCGCGGTGATCAGTTTGAAACACCCGCTTTTTTCTTTCCCCGTTTCCTCTCTACTTCTCGATTCTGTCCTTGTTTGGGCATCGGTGGGGGGCGGGCAACATCCTAGGACCCGCGTCGTTGGTGGCTCCTCTCCATGGGGCTAACTCCAGAGGTAGGACCCCGGCAGGGAAAGAAAGCAGGATAAAAATGAGAACTAGAATTTCATTCCCCTCAAAGTCGAAGGACCCACTCTCGTAACTCCTCTTTGGGACACCCACTCGCCTCTCAGCACCAGCAGGAAGGGCCGGGAGAGCGCGCAGCTCCGCTTCGGAGCCCTTGCGGCGGAGGCTGGCTGGCTCGCACCGACGCAGGACACCACCCTCGGGAACCGGCTAGGGGTCGGAGGAAGCCCGCCCTGTGGGGGCTGGGCCGCGCGGGACGGACTTTTGACCCAAGCCCTGTTCGTTTTCAAAGAAGGAGGGCGCTTATCCGAAATTTGCATTCGCATGGCGGTTCAGTGCCCTTCACTTTAAGCGAAGCTCCACCCGAAATTGCCAAGTGAATTTGGTAGATTTGGTACCCTGAGTTGGAAACCGAGATACGAAAGTGTGCTCCAATCAATCTTTACTTTTCACAGAGGACACCTATTTGGGGTAAGAAATGCAGTGCGAATTAATGAAGAGTTGGCTCTGGGGGGAAGGGCTGGAGGACAAAAGAGGAAGGAGATTAGATGGACATTCAGTTTACACTCGAAATGTCCCATCGTGGGATACAATTTGTGCCGCTTATTAGAGTATGAGGTTGATGGTGCGTGCCAAACATGATCCCAACACGAAAAAGACGACAGGTACATTACAAGGTGGGTACCCGGAAGTGCACACTTGCCAAGTCTCTCCAAAAAGAGGCAGGACAACACCGTGTTCAAGAACATGTGGCCTAGGGCCGGACAGGCTGGGTTTGAAACCGGCCTTGGGCACCAGCTAGCTGTGTGACCTTGGAAAGTTACTTAGCTTTTCTGTGCTTCTGTTTCCTCTTTTGTACCTTGGGGATGGTAATGACGATGATGATGATTACACCTGTGCCTCATTAGAGTGCTTTGAGGACTAGATGATTTAATCTATGCAAGAGGCTTAGAATGGGATGTTGTACGTAGTGAGTTCTATGTATATGAATATATATTATACTGATAAACCTCCTTCTCTAACGTGTTTGAAATTTGTTATAACTACTCAAGGTTCATTTTCAAGGCTACTTCTTCAGAGTCTGTTTCTTTCTAGATACTCTGCCAGCCATTTGGTAGCTACTGCTAAGTACATTTAAAGATGTAGATACAATAACATATGTGCGCAAAGATTCTGCATGGATATGCATTGGAGAATGGCTTATAATAAAGAACACTGGAAATAACCTAAATTCTAACCATAGGCGAATAAGCAAGTTATAGAACATTCAAACAACCTTGTTCTAAGCAGGAAAAGAAAAAAAAAAAAAAGCTGTAGAGGGGCGGCTGGTTGGCTCAATCAGTAGAACCTGCCATTCTTGACTTTGCAATCAAGAGTTAGAGCCCTATGTTGGGATTGGAGTCTACTTAAAAATTTTTTGGAGAAATATTAGAAATATAATAATGTCAACTAATTATATAGAACAGAGGCTGGTGATCTGTGGTCTAAAGGCCCAGCCCACTATCCATTTTTGCATAGCCCAAGAGCTAATACGACTTTTACATTTTTTATCGGTCAAAAAAAATCAAAAGAATAATATGTCATGATGTGTGAGTATTATATGAAATTCAAACTCAATGTCCACTGAGTTTATTTTTTTTTAAGATCTTATTTATTTAAGAGAGAGACAAGCAGGGGGAGAGGGAGAAGAAGACTCCCCTGTGAGCAGGAGCCTAATGCAGGGCTTGATCGCAGGATCTCAAGATCAGGACTGGAGCCTAAGGCAGACACCCAACCCACTGAGCCACCCAGGTACTCCATTTGTTCATTGAGTTTAATTGGAACCCAGCTATACTCACTCATTTATGGCTGCTTTTGTTCTCAAAAGGCAGCATGGAGGAGTTCCAACAGAAACCATATGCCCCAGTAAAGCCTAAAATAGTTACTTTCTAGTTCTTTACTATTGTCCTTTTATAGTAGAGTATACTTTTGTCCTGGGTAGTGGTTTAGAAATATTAAGCCATTGAATCCTCACAATGAACCCTATGAAGAAATAATTACTACTATTATCACCATTTTATAAATTTCCTCTCTGAGGAAACAGAGAGGCAGAGTGGTCTGCTCCAGGTCGCCCAGCTAAAGAGCTGATGCAGGATGCGAACCAGGCTGTCTAGTTCCAGAGCTCGTGCCTTTGTCCACTAGGTACAAGTTTCTGCTACCTTCTATTTCTAGCTACACTGCTTCCCACGGAGAGATGCTAAGTAGAAAAAGGCAAGTGACGGGGTTTGTGGAATATTAGAAATCATCCATGGTAAGCTCTAAAATGTGTACCTTCCTTACCTCAGAGTGATGAGGTTGTAAATGATTTTTCTTCTTTTCTCCTTTCTTCCCTTCCTTCCTCCCTCTCTACCCTTCTTCCAACTCCTCCCACTCCTCCTCCTGCTTCTCCTGCTAAACTTTCTACAATGATTGCATGTTACTTTTATAGTAATTTAAAAACATATTTATTAAAATAGTATATCCCAGGTTCTGGCTTTTGCAGATGGGAAGGCCAGACTCCAGAGGTACGGTTACAGTCAGCTGGTATAGGGCACACTCATTCCTTACCTAGCAGAATAAGATGTCTGTAAGGTCTATACATCATATAAAGATTGTATATTTTTATAAAAGAGTAATGGATTCAAAATCCCAAGACTTGAGAACTGGCTTTTGATAGAGTCTGTGTTTTCTCTGATATGTGTTTCATAGAAAGAAGAGACTGAACTAAATCTAAAAGTGTCACTATTCTGCACCTACGGTTTAAAACATAATTTAATATGTAAGTTTCTTATCACAGATGTATGAATAATAATAGCTCTATAAAATTTAAGATAAGAATTTTAGACACAAAACTTGGTTTTGGAATGGAGTCTGCTCCCTTGTCTCCTCCTGCTTGTCACGGAGCGGTCAGACTGAAAGATTCTGAACACTATTTGGAAACTGATATCATGCAAGGGAGTAACTTTCACAGAAGTATAAAATGAAAAACATACATACAAGGGATAAATGACAAAATAAAGGCCAGCCTGTCTCCTCTGCAAAAACTCTGGCTAACGTAGCTTAAATTGACATAATTACTTCTACCTTTATTTCTTCATGGGCATCTTAGACTGCTTTTGCTATCTAGACAAAGCCATGAAGAAATTTCAAAGTTCAGATAGAGTAAGTTTTGGGAAAATAAAACAAGACCTCAGGAAGTCCCTGTTTTTTAAAAGTATGTAGCGTTATCTTTCATATCCATATCTGCCCATGGTTGACATCAGTAAAGTCTTTCTTATTTTATGGAGATCATAGCTTCTTCTGGTATGGTCTCTAGGTAGACAGTTCTGATCAAACATGGACTATTAAATGATGATTTATATTAGATTTTTTGTATACCTAAGTTCCTTGCATTAAATGTTTCATCAAATTTTTCATTGACCAGTTTATTACAACCAATGTCGTTGACTTTTTAAATTTCTTTACCTTTCCTTTTTAAAGAAAAATTAATAAAAGGGGAACCTGGGTGGCTTAGTTGGTTAAGCATCCAACTTGGTTTTGGCTCAGCTCATGATCTCAGGGTGGTGCGATCCAGCCCCTGGTGGGGCTCCGTGCTAAGCATGGAGTCTGCTTGAAGATTCTTTCCCCCTCCTTCTCCCTCACCTTCTGCTCTTCTCCCCACTGGCACGTGCATGCTCTCTCTCTTTCAAATAAATAAATAAAATCTATTAAAATTTTAAAAAATAAAAAATTAATAAAAAATTAAAAATTAATAGACTTTGTTTTGTTAGAGCAGGTTTAGGTTTATACATGATTGAGCAGATGGTCTAGGAAGTTTCTATATACCCCCTTCTCCCTTGCTCAGAATTTCTCCTGTTATTAAGATCTTACATTAATGTGATACGTTTGTCACAATGGAGAACCACTGTTGATACATTATTATGAAAAAACTTACATTAGGGTTCAGCATTTTATAGTCCTATGGGTTTTGCCAAATGTATAATGTTGGGTATCCACCTGTGACATAGTAAGAAATATATGTATTTGGTGTTTTTTTCTAGTTCTGCTCACAGAGCTTCTAAAACCTTTATAATTTCTTGAGTGATGGGATGCTGGGGCACATTTTTCTCTAATATTCTGTGTTTGACCTTCAATTCCTGACATGGCACTCCGAAGCCTTTGTGATTTCCCGAGTGATGGGGATGATAGGAGCATCTTACACAGAGCTCCTAGACCCCCTTGGAATTTCCTGGGTGAGAAGAACATTTTTTGTTCTAATGAGATGACTCTGGGTGGGCTCCTGGTTAGTTTCTGGATAGGGCCTGATCACCAGAAAGACCAAAGCCATGACTGGAAACTTGGAACTTCCAGCCGTACCCTTCATCTACTGGTGAGGGGAGAGGGGCTGGGGACTGAATGAATAATTGATACTGCCTACATGATGAAGTATCATAAAAATCCCTAAATGAAGGAGTTTTATCCAGCTTGGGAGAGTGCATCCACCTACTGGGAAGGTGGCACAACCCAGTTCCACAGGGACAGAAGTTCCTGCACTTAGGAGCCTTCTGGACCTTACCCCATGTACTTCCTAATCTGGCTGTTCATTTGTATCCTTTATTATATCCTTTACATACCAGCAGATGTGTTTCCCTGTGTTCCGTGAGTTGTTATAGCAAATTATCAAACCTGAGGACAAGGTCAAGGGAACCCCAATTTATAGCCAAGTCAGACAGAAGTGTGACCCTGGGGGCCCACTACTTGTGGTTGGCCTCTGCAGTAAGGAGGTACTCATGTGGAACTGAGACCCATCCTGAGGGTGTGCACTAACTCAGTCAGAATTGCATTGTGAAACACCCATTTGGCGGCTGGAGAGTTGGAGAATTGGTTAGTGTGGGAACTGCCCCACCCCCACGCCATTTGGTGTCTAGTGTTGTGAGGAGGGGAAATAGAGTTTTCTTTTTCTTTTTTTAAATTAATTTATTTTTTATTTATTTTCAGCATAACAGTATTCATTGTTTTTTGTGCCCCACCCAGTGCTCCATGCAGTCCGTGCCCTCTCTAATACCCACCATCTGGTTCCCCCAACCTCCCACCCCCCACTTCTTCAAACCCTTCAGATTGTTTTTCAGAGTCCATAGACTCTCATTGTTCACCTCCCCTTCCAATTTCCCCCAAATGCCTTCTCCTAACTCCCCATGTCCTCCATGCTTTTGTTATGCTCCACAAATAAGTGAAACCATATGATAATTGACTCTCTCTGCTTGACTTATTTCACTCAGCATAATCTCTTCCAGTCCCGTCCATGTTGCTGCAAAAGTTGGGTATTCATCCTTTCTGATGGAGGCATAATACTCCATAGTGTATATGGACCACATCTTCCTTATCCATTCGTCCGTTGAAGGGCATCTTGGTTCTTTCCACAGTTTGGCAACTGTGGCCATTGCTGCTATAAACATTGGGGTACAGGTGGCCCTTTTTTTCACTACATCTGTATCTTTGGGTTAAATACCCAGTAGTGCAATTGCAGGGTCATAGGGAAGTTCTATTTTTAATTTCTTGAGGAATCTCCACACTGTTCTCCAAAGAGGCTGCACCAACTTGCATTCCCACCAACAGTGTAAGAGGGTTCCCCTTTCTCCACATCCCCTCCAACACATGTTGTTTCCTGTCTTGCTAATTTTGGCCATTCTAACTGGTGTAAGGTGATATCTCGATGTGGTTTTAATTTGAATCTCCCTGATGGCTAGTGATGATGAACATTTTTTCATGTGTCTGATAGCCATTTGTATGTCTTCATTGGAGAAGTGTCTGTTCATATCTTCTGCCCATTTTTTGATATGATTATCTGTTTTGTGTGTGTTGAGTTTGAGGAGTTCTTTATAGATCCTGGATATCAATCTTTTGTCTGTGCTGTCATTTGCAAATATCTTCTCCCATTCCGTGGGTTGCCTCTTTGTTTTGTTGACTGTTTCCTTTGCTGTGCAGAAGCTTTTGATTTTGATGAAGTCCCAAAAGTTTATTTTGGCTTTTGTTTCCTTTGCCTTTGGAGACATCTTGAAAGAAGTTGCTGTGGCTGATATCAAAGAGATTACTGCCTATGTTCTCCTCTAGGATTCTGATGGATTCCTGTCTCACGTTGAGGTCTTTTATCCATTTTGAGTTTATCTTTGTGTACGGTGTAAGAGAATGGTTGAGTTTCATTCTTCTATATATAGCTACCCAGTTTTCCCAGCACCATTTATTGAAGAGACTTTTTTCCACTGTATATTTTTTCCTGTTTTGTCGAAGATTAACTGGCCATAGAGTTGAGGGTCCATATCTGGGCTCTCTACTCTGTTCCACTGGTCTATGTGTCTGTTTTTATGCCAGTACCATGCTGTCTTGGTGATCACAGCTTTGTAGTAAAGCTTGAAATCAGGTAACGTCATGCCCCCAGTTTTATTTTTGTTTTTCAACATTTCCTTAGCGATTCGGGGTCTCTTCTGGTTCCATACAAATTTTTGCATTATTTGTTCCAGCTCTTTGAAGAATACCAGTGGAATTTTGATTGGAATGGCATTAAAAGTATAGATTGCTCTAGAGATTATAGACAGTTTAACAATGTTTATTCTTCCGATCCAAGAGCATGGAATGAATGAAAAGGGAGAGATCACAACTAACACCAAGGAAGTAGAAACAATCATCAGAAGTTATTATCAATAGTTATATTCCAATAAGCTAAGCAACCTAGATGAAATGGATGCATTCCTGGAAAACTGTAAACTCCCAAAACTGAACCAGGAAGAAATTGACAACCTAAATAGACCGATATCTAGTAACGAGATTGAAGCAGTGATCAAAAACCTCCCAAAAAACAAGAGCCCAGGACCTGACGGATTCTCTGGGGAATTCTACCAAACTTTCAAAGAAGAAATAACACCTATTCTCCTGAAGCTGTTTCAAAAAATTGAAGCAGAAGGAAAACTTCCAGACTCTTTCTATGAAGCCAGCATTACCCCGATCCCCAAACCAGGCAAAGACCCTACCAAAAAGGAGAATTTCAGACCAATATCACTGATGAATATGGATGCTAAGATTCTCAACAAGATCCTAGCAAACAGGATCCAACAGCACATTAAAAAGATTATCCACCATGACCAGGTGGGATTCATTCCTGGGCTACAAGGATGGTTCAACATTCGCAAATCAATCAACGTGATAGAACAAATTAATAAGAAAAGACAGAAGAACCACATGGTCCTCTCAATTGATGCAGAAAAAGCATTTGACAAAATCCAGCATCCGTTCCTGATTAAAACGCTTCAAAGTATAGGGATAGAGGGAATATCCCTGAACTTCATCAAATCTATCTATGAAAGACCCACAGCAAATATCATCCTCAATGGGAAAAAGCTTGCAGCCTTCCCGTTGAGATCAGGAACACGACAAGGATGCCCACTCTCACCACTCTTTTTCAACATAGTATTAGAAGTGCTAGCAACAGCAATCAGACAACAAAGAGAAATAAAAGGTATCCAAATTGGCAATGAAGAAGTCAAACTCTCTCTCTTCGCAGATGACATGATCCTTTATATGGAAAACCCAAAAGACTCCACCCCCAAACTACTAGAACTCATACAGCAATTCAGTAACGTGGCAGGATACAAAGTCAATGTACAGAAATCAATGGCTTTCTTATACACTAACAATGAAAATACAGAAAGGGAAATTAGAGAATCGATTCCATTTATTATAGCACCAAGAACCATAAGATACCTGGGAATAAACCTAACCAAAGAGGTGAAGGATCTGTACTCGAGGAACTACAGAACACTCATGAAAGAAATTGAAGAAGACACAAAAAGATGGAAGACCATTCCATGCTCTTGGATCGGAAGAGTTTTCTTTTAGTGATGTCAAGTGCCCACCATTATAGTATTATAGCAAGGAGTTTCACTGCCCTAAACATCCCCTGTCCGCCATCTATTCATCCCTCTCTTTCCTCCCCTCCCTACCCCTGGCAGTCACGGATAATTTTTACTGTCTCCATAGTTTTGCCTTTTCCAAAATGTCATATAGTTGGCATCATATAGAATATTGACTTTTCAGACTGGCTTCTTTCACTAAGATATATGCATTTACATTTCCTCCATTTTTTTTTTCTGAGTCTTGATAGTTCATTTTTAAAGTCACTGAATAATATTCCATAGGATGGATATACACAGTTTGTTTACACATTCACCCTTTTATGAACATCTTGGTTTCTTCCAGTGTGTGGTGATTATGAATAAATCTGCTATAAACATTGGTGTGTAGGTTTTTGAGTGGACAAGTTTCCAACCCATTTCGGTAAATACCATGGACAGCAATTGTTAGATTGTGTAGTGGGACTATGCTAGCTTGGTAAGAAGCTGCCATACTGCCTTCCAAAGTGGCTGTACCATTTTCCATTCCCACCACCAATGAGAGAGAGTTCCTGTTATTTCACATTCTTGCTAGTATTTGGTATTATGAATTTTTTTTCAATTTAGTCATCTTAATGACTAAATTTTTAATGACATTTAAACTGACACAGTTGGTTATTTTGTTTAAAATAACTAAACAGGTTATACATTGAACAGATGTTTGTATCTTGGCTAAATAAAAAATGAGAAATGTCTCAAAGCAAAGGGATATGAAGCCCACAGTCTTTAGAAAAGTAATTAAAACAGCATCTATCTAAATATTTCTAAACTCATGGAGAAGCTCCATAAAAATTTTTGCATTACCACTGATTCATTAAAAAATGAGTTTTTAGGGGTGCCTGGGTGGCTCAGTCATTAAGCCTCTGCCTTCAGCTCAGGTCTTGTCCCAGGGTCCTGGAATTGAGCCTCTCATTGGGCTCCCTGCTCCTCAGGAAGCCTGCTTCTCCCTCTCCCACTCCCCCTACTTGTGTTCCCTCTCCCACTGTGTCTCTCTCTGTCAAATAAATAAAATCTTAAAAAAATAAAAATAAAAATGAGTTTTTACCCAAAGGGTAAAACTCCTAAATGAAAAGTGACTTAGAACTTTAAGAGGACAATGAATTATGAAGGCATTCAAAAGCAGGGTGGAGGGATTGGAATTAGTGGCTGGATTTGAACCATGGTTCTATATTCAAAAAGCTAGGTGAATTCAAATCATTTATTAAACTCTTCTGGGCTTCATTCACTTGTCTATAAGATCAGGATAAGAATTCATATTTGACAAAATTATCTTGACCTTTAGAGACCATGTTTTTTAAAAAAATGTCTGGCATCAAGTTTTTGGTACATTAATTGGACATTTTTTCTATCCCCCTTACAGTGCTCAGCACATGGTACAGAATGAATAAAAATTATTAGAATTTCAGTCATCAAAATTCCCTAGTCTGGTGAAATAGTTGAAATATCTTATGAACACATGAAATAGCTAAGAGGTAGTTTTATTTTTTATGTATTTGCCTGTTGTAAACAACTGGACTCCAGCAGACCCAAGACTGATGTTTCAAACAAAATTTGTAAATTGCAGGACTTTGGCACATGCTAAAATTTCCAGCAGTTTGGGGTTTCCTTGGAGTAGCCAGAAATGAGATATTGGCTTCAAAAGCAAACTCATGAAATATGCAGTAGTATAGATTCTAGAAACCGGGCACTTGGCAGAGCTAAGGTACGGTAATTTACCATTCTGGGGTTGGCAGAAACATGCACACGGTGATATTATGTCAAAAACTAGAGGCCTGATGGTCCTTCTGTCTGTTCTTCCTCATGTAGCTTTCATTCTAAAGCAGAAGAGTTACATTTGTGAATTATGTGTTTTAAATATTGACAACAAACGAAGGTCCTAGATGAAGCGTGTAATAGGATTTCTTAATCTTTTAGGAAGTTGTTTCAAAGAGAATGAAGCTATTATAAGGAGTTAAGCATGACAGAATTACGGTTTTTTAAAAAATGGGAAAAGATGATCAGAGAAATAACTGAATTCACAATCAATTCCCGCAGACCCCTCAAACTGGGACCCCAGTTGGGTCCTCAAAACAAAACTGGGTGCTAGGGCCTGGGCAGGCACCCCCAGAAGACAGGTTCCAAAGTCTAGCTCCGACCACTGCGATGACCTCTCTTGTGTTTTGTTCTTTCCCTTTTGGGACTTTCTAGAAATTCACAGACCCTCAAACCCTGTCTACGAATCCCCAGTTAATCATATCTACTTGTAGAGAAGAGAAATGCAACAACCCAAGGAAGACAATTTAAAAGGTACTATTTTTTTATTTTTTTAGTGTGTCAATAATTTCTTTATATGAGGCATTTGGTGGTTATAAAGGAAAAATTGTGAATGATAGAAAAATAACTTCTGGCAATTCTTGGTAACGCGTCGTCTAGGGTATAGATAAAATTCTGATGGACAGTGAAGCTCTGGGGTGACTTGGAATCTATATCTGGTGAAAGCAGAACTTCATAGAGTTTCTACTGAGCAGTGTCATTCTCTTGTGTAATTAATCCTCAAAAAGGGCTGGTCTTGGAGGTAAATGTGAGGTCCGATAATAGCCAGCTCAGTAATTGACATCAGCTTGAAACAAAAACCCAGAGCAACACATTATAAAGATGGAATAATAAAATAAAGTTGGGAATAATGACACTGCCAACCGGCATTAATTGATGTGCAAAAGCACTCAGAGTTCTCGGGAGAAAAGAATTATTTAAATGCAGATTATTACTACTACTACTACTACTTAAATTGTTGTAATAAATTCATGAAAATAAGACACCTCCTGAGCTTAATGCATATATAAAACTGAATAAAATATTTATGAGCCTGCTTCCAGCATTTTTATCATCTGGCCTAAAAAATGGTAAACAAGATGAAATATTTTTTTAGCCCAAGACCAAACCTATTTGGTATAATCTAGAACCACAAAATGGTTACGATGGTATTTGGCTTGAAAACCACCAAGAGTGCCACACACTTCCCTGGGAGAACAAGGTTGTGCTTTGACAAGGTAAGGTTTTTAGAATAATTGAGTCTCCAAAGTCTGGGAAGAATTAGAAATACTTTGGGGAAGCACATGTTTGGATAGAACACGAATTTGGCTTTCATGCCCTGTATAAAACTCTTTGTACACAGTTCTCTGCCTGCCACAACTTAGGAATTTCTTGGTAACATCAACTACATACTTCAAGTTATCTGAAGAGAAGTGCAATGAATATATTATAAACTCAGAAAATGGCATCTAAAAGCAACAAAGCATTCCAAAGTGAGTTGGGAAATCTCACAGATGACTTCAGGTGACTGTTTTAATGAATAAATAATACTTCAGTACCTAGAAGATGTATGTGGAATAGCAAAAAAAAATCTAGTAAAAAATATTGCTATTAATGACCATCTTAAGATGAAGTCACCAAAAATGCCTTGGCATTTGGTACTTACATTATTAATGGTTAATGTATTGGTGTGTGATTCCCACACGTTTCAAAGTGAAATTACAGAAATGGGATTCTCCCGAGCAGTTAGTCTGTAATGCCGTTATGGCTTTTATCACTTGCTGTTTTTTGCATATTTATGTACAGGTCTCTTTCTCCTTTTAAGTGGTTAGTTTCTGGGGGGTAGGAAGTGTGTTTGGTTTACCTTTCATATCTCCATGGTACTTAGCATGTGATTTGCATATATTTGGAACTCAGTAAATATTAGTAAATATTAGATGGAATAATTGAGTGCATTTGTTTCAAGTACTGTTATTCTCCAATAGAAGAAACACTAAATATTTTTGAATTTGTTTTACAACTTAAGTTATTATGAATGGGGAAGTAACAGAAGAAATATATACCGACACGTTAACAGAAGTCAGGTTGGAATGGTGGAATTATTGTCTTTCTT
Organism: Lontra canadensis; assembly: GCF_010015895.1. Classification (NCBI taxonomy): domain Eukaryota; kingdom Metazoa; phylum Chordata; class Mammalia; order Carnivora; family Mustelidae; genus Lontra; species Lontra canadensis. Next base: position 21,971,393 of record NW_022631008.1, read on the forward strand.
ATTCACTTTAGTCCAGCTTACTTATAATGTGATCACATCATTTTTCTGATAAAAGGAATAAATAACAACGAAATGACACGTGATGTTCTAGATCACTTTATTAGAATTATGGTGGCTTCTCTTTCATAATAGTGACACCTCATTCCCCTACCCACCCTCCTCCCTCCCACCCACCTCTCTTCCCTCCTCCCATCTAGCTGACTTGTGATGGACAGGAACAATCTGGAAGAGATAGGTTTGGAAGGAAGGGAGGAGATGAGGATCTAAGCCTGAGATGTATTCATTCATTCATTCATTCATTCATTCTTCATTCATTTAAAAACACGGAGTGGTCTGATGGTGAGAAATGCCTGGGGTCAGGGTGCAGTGGAGGAAGAATGCAGAGACCTCAGTGTCACAGCCACACTCTTGGGGCCATCAGCCCAGAACCCCAGAGACCAAGAGGCCAAGAAACATTGCTGTCCATCCAGGGAGGACTCAGAAGACAGAGAGAGGCCAAAACACCTCTTCTCCTCTTCCATGAGGCCTTGTAAACTTGCCCTTGGCCCCAGAGCAAGGAGAGAAGCAGAAAGACTGACAGAATTATTTTAAATGATTGTTTAAAAGGGGAAGAAACTGTTCTTAAGTGTCAGGATCAAGTATTTTCTGCCATCACAGGTGAGAGGGTATGAGAACAGGATGAGATCACTAACAGGTTTTAAAAATTAGGTGTGTTTTGCACACGTCGGAGTGGTGTTTCCCCATTTCATATGTCCTGCACATTTTATTCATTTTTTTAAAAAATAATTTAATGAGCACTTGACCTCAGAGGAGGTCAAACTTTACAAACGACATTTCTGAGAAACATGAAATACAAAAACTGTTATATTATTTATCATTTAAAATAGAATTACTCTCAGGGGACACAATAATCCATTACATGTTTCCAACACAAAGAGACTCTAAGCTAAATCAGCTTGCAAATTTTCAACCCAGTTGGAACCTGAAAACTGATAACTGTGCATTCTGAACAAATATTGCTGAAACTCAGTTCTACATCAGCAAAAGAGTGTGGCTTTGAGGTCACTTAAAGATAGAATAGTTCTGTATCATGCAGAAAAAATGATACATAGAAAAAATATTATTACAGGTCTTTAATTTTATTTCATGAGAAAACTGCCAGTGGCACTGCAAAGTCCAACTGGGAGGGGGAGTCAGTATTAAAATTCAGATATGGATTCAAGAACAGATGCAATTACTTTCCTTCGATTCAATAAATATTTACAAAGCAGCTACCATGTACCAGGCACTGTTCCCAAACAGATATAGACTAGTGGGGGAGTTTGAAAAGAAAATTCCTTTCTTCCAAAAAATAGATATTATGCTCATACATTGGCTAAACTTTGATCTCAGATGACCCGATTCCTACCAAATGTCTACTTATACTGCACTGAAAAATATCTTTTGTATCTTGGAGACCTCACTGGCTACTATTTGAAGATGTTTCTGTTTATAAAGTTTCACCGTGAATGTAGTTTTATTCCATCTTTGAAAAGAGAAACAGCACTACAGGGGGACACTAAATTAATTTACTTGTAAGTTGGGGGGTAATGGCACATAAAGCTTGGTGGCCTGAGATAAGGAAGGCTTCTCAGTAAAATTTCTGGAGAGATCACAAATAAGACATGGAAATATCTGAAATGATAGGGAACAAACCCCAGGTTTAAAGAATTTATTTAAACGACCTCAAAGAGGGTGCTTGGGTGGCTCAGGTAGTTAAGCATCTGCCTTTGGCTCAGGTCAAGATCCCAGAGTCCTGGGATCGATCCCCACATCGGGCTCTCTGCTCAGCTGCTCAGCAGAGAGCCCGCTTCTTTCTCTGCCCTTCCCCCTACTCATGCTCTCTCTCTCCTCTCGAATTAAACAAACAAACAAACAAACTGCTTCAGAGAAGCTGGGCCATGCTCTTTCATATAGCCATTTTAAAAAGGTTACATTTAATTGCACATTTTACTTATAAGCCTCATTTGAACTCAAGTGAGTTACTATGGTTCTGAAGAAGAAAGGTTCATGTTTAGATCTCCGCGCTGTCACCAACAAATTCAGTAGATGCATAACTAGCCTTTTGGCTTTGACTTTTCTTTTGGTTCAGATTGGGGGCATCTTAGCTCCCTTCAAGTCACTCAGCACCATGGTCCGTGTAGCGTGCAAAGTGCAAGCACACTGATTTGGAAGAGCACGGTGAAATTGAGTGTCACCACTTACTGTAATCCAGCCTCTCTAATCTTTACCCATAAAGTGGGATTCTTTCAAGAAACAAGTAAAGGAAATAATATGTGGACATGCTTTGTAAACTATAAAGTATTAAATCGATGTAAGATTTTGCTTTGTGATTCTATAATTTGGGAGATAATTTTATATTTAGTAAGAGTGATAATCACAGGTTAGATCATGCAAAGCATCTCACATTATATCAAGTGAGGCTAGAATCCTACTGTAAAAGTATGTAAAAACAAATAGTTTTGGAATCCTATGAATAAAATAAAATTACATTTATTAAGATCACTAAAGTG